>NC_134705.1:13588635-14238070 GCF_043290135.1 Rhipicephalus microplus | reverse complement strand
TTCATGTGGAGAACTGGAGTGCTCAGCTGGAGCCTTGAGATGGAACCCTTCTTGAACTCCACCCTCGATACCGGTCAGTTTGAACTGGGTGGTGGGAGGGAGATCGCAGAGTGTCCGGCTGAAGGCAGCTATGAGCTTGGAGCTCCACTCTACCCAGGACTGCTGCTTGAAGCCTTCATGCCGGTGCCACGCCGCTGCACCTTCCCAAAGATTGTCTACAGCCACGGTTCATTTCTGAGATTCCGTCCAGGCCTCGCGCATTGCTATCGCATTGACGGTTGCCACCCAGCTGTCGGCGTCGTTCCGGACTCCGTGGAATTCCGGTAGTTCGCAGACGGCTGGTGATTGTGAGGTGGCAGGTGGCAACGCAGAGATTCCCGACGCGAAGCAGTCGAGCTGGTGTGAGAGCTCGATCAGAGAAGACCGAAGCTCCCTGCGTTGCTCCGGTGTGCTTGCCTGAAGGTCGTATGAGGCAGCTACATCCAACACTGCGTTAATGTCACACAATGCTGGCAACATTCTATGAGCTTGCTCGGCGATCAACGCTGTCAGTTTGTTAGTCTCGGCGTGGAGCAGTGCGATGGTACGCCGCAGTTCCATGGCACTGTCGCACGAGGCTTCTGAACCGCTTTGGTTCGCGTTCGCGTCCGTAAAGTACTTGGTTCTAGTAGTACTCACGGTGGTGACACGCACGTCCAAGGAAGCATGAACAGCGTTTTTTGGCGGCTCTTGTGTTGGAAGAGTACCGGACAGGGAACGCAGGTCGTGGGAAGCTTCAACAGCATTCCCAAAGGACAGGAGCCCCTGCGTATTACGGCCGCGAAGTGGTAGCATAGTGTCCATTGGGTGATGCCCTGGTACCTCAGAGGAGGCATGGACACCGTACATTGATGGTCCGATGGGCAGCTGAAGCGGTGGCCTGTTTGTTGACTCCATTGCCGAAGAAGCATGAACGGCGTTCCTGCATGGAAAAGCCCGCACTGTTGACGAACCACGAAGACATGTAGCGGTGGCTTCCCGCAGAGGGTTCACATGTCGGCTTGCGCTGACGGCAGAATCCATAGCCAAGGACTCGCGGACGGCGTGCCTTGTGAAATGGTACCGGCAGCGTGTACTGCAGCCGCCGAGGAGGCTTTGACACCGTCCCCGAACGGTGGTGGCAGTGGCGGTAGGTGAACAGCTGCTGAGGAGGCCTTGACGCCGTCCTCAAGCGGCGCATATCGCGGCTGTCCTGGATGACGAAGCCGGGACGTAAGACTTCTTCTTTGTCGGCTGCGCCATTGTGATGAGCGAGACAGAGAACAAGAGACAACACCCGATCTTGGGTCAGCTGTTCTTATTCTGTTGTCGTTCTTCTCTTCCTTGCTCTAGCTATCCGCGCGCCGGAGCCCCATTGCCTTTCTTAGGTCATGAAATTATATATATATATATATATAAAATAATGGAGAGAAGTGTATACTTAAGGGCTCGTATTTTGATGTTTTAACACAATATTAATGAGATATAACAGACAGTAATGCCAAGGAATGTACAGGGGAAGTTATTAGAACCAATGGAATGTAAATAAGAAGAAAGAAGAAAGAAAAGTGGATGAAAAAATTACCAGCTGTGAGCAGGAATCGAACCTACGACCTTCGAATAGCATCAAACGCTTTATTCGAAGGTCGTAGGTTCAATTCCTGCTCACAGCTGGTAATTTTTTCATCCACTTTTCTTTCTTCTTTCTTCTTAGTTACATTCCATTGGTTCTAATAACTTCCCCTGTGCATTTCTTGGAATTACTGTCTGGTATATCTCATATATATATATATATATATATATATATATATATATATATATATTCGTCTGCTTTTCTCCTTTGTTGTTACTTCGTTTGTATACTGATACCCCTCTTACTCAATGCCCTTCAGTGGGCCTGTAAGGTATTTTGAATAAATAAATAAAATATAACTTTCTTGGCCGATCATGCGCAAAAGGAAAGGGGACTATCTGAACGTGGGCCACTATACAGTCATGGTGACTTATTGCATGAATAACGGCGTTATCATGCACGACCGATGGTTGATTTGAAAAGAGCAGACCCAAGATAGAAAAACTATTGAGTCCAGGTGAAAATGTATATCTGGGAATCCAAATGGTTTCAATGGGCATTAACTGCGAATAACTGGTCCCAGTAGCAGGTCAACTTATTTCATCCAGGAATCAACTGGAAGCAGTTGGTCCCAGCTGCAAGTGGTGTCAGTAACTCGTCCCAGTTACAGTACAACTGGTTTCAGCTATAAATCAATGTGAACAATTGGTACCAGTTGCAAGTGGCTCGAGTTAGTTACTAGGCTCAGTTACAGCTCAACTGACTGCCAATGAAGACAATCACCAGTGAAACTAGAAGCTGCTGGTCACAGTTATGTTCTAACTAGAATTGCAAAATTTTCTGGTTGTACGCTTCTCCACAGTGAAAGATAGTTGAAAAAGGTTGAAATAAATTTTTATGACTTAGAATTGTTGCGCCTTAACAAATGGGCTTTATCCAAGTTTTTTTTTTTGTCTATGCACACGGAAGGTTACCAGAGTACCTGCCTAGTAGGACGTATAAGACGATAGGAAATTGAGTGTCTCATGATTTGCCATTCTGTTGTATTTATTTTTTTTCTTGTCATCTGTGCGTTTTTTAACCTCACTGACTCTACTTAAATGATAATAACTTAGAATATTGAGTTGCACAAGTGCGCAAACACACTCTGTTCAAACGTACGCTTGTTTTAGCTTCAGTAATTTCAACTCTATTAAGCTGTTGCCGTTGTCTTTACATCCATTGCAATGACAATACGCAGGCGAAGTGGTCCCAATCGATGTCAGGCTGCAATATTTTTGAATTATCTCGCAGAGAGCATGCCTGCATGGCAACCCTCTGTGCTGCACAGGCGCATTACTTCCGAACAAAACAAAGCACAGTGCCGAGCCTGTCGCTACCACAGCCGAGACTGCCGATATCCTATAATGCTGCAAACTACACCGCTAACGTGTATTGTACACCACCTTCAAACGGTGTTTTACAACAAACACCTACCACTCTCTCCCGCTTCTTCTCTAACGTTTTACCTGAATGTCCGGCAGCCGTCACTGTAGTTGCGTATCTGATCTTATGCTGAAATATTGAATAAAACATTGAAGATTGATATGTAAGTTTTAACGTCCCGAAACCACTATTAGAAGCCATAGTGGAGGGCTCCGGAAATTTTGATCACCTGGGGCTCTTAGACGTGCCCCCAAATCTGAGCACACAGGCCTACATTATTTCCGCATTCATAGGAAATGCATACTGAATAAAAAAGTTAAGCATAATCAAACGTGAGTATAAAATGAACCAAAACTATTTATTAAACGCAGAGTTTGCAATTCGCAAATAAAAGAGTGCACAGGCAGAAAGTTTTAAACTCAGTGACGAGCAGTTTCGTACAACACAAGTGGTGAGGGCTAGCTATCGCGTCAAGGATAGGCCCGGAAGCGTGGCGCAATTGTGTTGTTCTTGATGAGAAACCAGGACGCGTGGCACGAACAATTGACGTATTTTCATTAGCGCTCGAAAGTTTCGTCTCTGGAAGACTTTAGGACTTCGGGCGATCGTCGAAAGAGTGGTTAGCCTGTGACAAGACGGATATGTGGATCGATCGTGTTCGGAATGCCACGCTGGCTGCCTTGTCCACAATGCAGCCGTTTGAAGGTAATTAATCTCTACAGCTTCGAGTGAGTGAAAATGTAGATATATTATAATGCAAAATAGAGTGTTTTGAGTGTGGAGATGATGAAACTTTGTCTCGTAAAGAATGCTTTAGACTCTGTATATTTACAGCCATTTGTTTTGAAGCGTGATAAAACATGAGTGTCGATCACACAATACTTGTGTTCAGCTGCATGCTAAATAACTACGAAGTATACTCGTGCAGGCTTGTAGCTCTTGCGGAAGTACTAGAAAACGGCACGTATTTGATCGGTAATTAAATATCCCCAAATCTGTTGTGTGTGTGTGAGCTTCGGCTTTACTTCTAATGCCTTTTTTTTCTTGCCGCGGAGATAAGCTGGATGGCTTGCAAATCGCTATAGATCAAGACATGATCGCTACAGATAGTGTTAGATTATTGTACAGTGACATTTATGAGAAGTCTCGAGGTAATTAGAATTTAGAAATAAACGGAACACGAGTACTTTGTGGTAATTATTGCTGTTCAAGACTGTAAATTATACTGTAATGTACCTGTCCCTTTTACTGCTATACACCACTAAAGGTGTGCCCATTTATTCACAAATGTTCTTCACTGTATGGTTGAAAGATTTGTAAATAACTTCAATCGCATGTTGAAAGACACAATTGAGCAGAACCGCACTTATGATTGCTTAATAAAAATATCTCACAATGGTATAGTCATCTATTGAGTCATTTATCAAGAGGTGTGAATTAAGAGCCACCGGTTCTGCTTACAAGGGCCATCCGTAATTACGACTATAGTACTTGTTTTTGTTAATAGCAATATTGGTTTTACAATTTTCAGATAAGATGAAATTTATTTTTGGTAATTTATTGCATGTTTAGAGTAGTAATTACAGTTTCACTAACAGTCTAAGTATTTCTTTCAGATGGTTCTATATACGAGCGAGATCTACGAAATAGTGATCGTCCGCCATATATCCGAGGAAACAATCAGGTTGCTTCACAGCTCCTGTACACTCAATCTACAAAGTTTCTAATAATTGAAGTCCAATTTCAATGCAAAACTGCTTTGCGTATATGCACCGCAGAGGTTTATTAGCAACTGGTAAAAAGTGGGATCATTTGAAGTGGTTTATGGTCACATTTCCAGTGGAGAACAGTTGCTAATTGGTCCCAGTTGAAACCTACTGGCAACTGGTTGCCCCGCCGCGATTGTCTAGTGGCTAAGGTACTCGGCTGCTGACCCGCAGGTCGCGGGATCGAATCCCGGCTGCGGCGGCTGCATTTCCGATGGAGGCGGAAGCGTTGTAGGCCCTTGTGCTCAGATTTGGGTGCACGGTAAAGAACCCCAGGTGGTCGAAATTTTTGGAGCCCTCCACTACGGCATCTCTCATAATTATATGGTGGTTTTGGGACGTTAAACATCACAAATCAATCAATCAATCATGAAACACACTGGCAACTGGTCCTAAGTGGGAATTTGACCCTAAGCCCCTCGAACTGGTCCCAGTTGTTCTCAGAATATTTTCACCTGGGAGGCCACATCCAGTAGGTCGAGTAAGAAACTGATACAAGTCATTGACCTTAATGGCCTCATAAAATGCCGTAGATAGGACAGATGAATTACCAAGGACAGGTTTGTGGTCAGCCCACCTGATATTGGGCATATTGAAATCGCCGCCTATAAGATAGACGTTGTTTAATGTAGAGACTAACTTGAAAAGGGACGCGAACGATTCAGGTGATACGTAGCCAGGGAAATGCTATAGCAGATCCAATTGTCAGAGACTGTCCAGTTTTAAAATTGATATTTACCAAACTGACTCGGAACAATCAGATAGGGTTAACACCAGAAAAACTATTCACGAATCGAGAAAAAGAAAGACCCCACCATCATGCGCGTTGCGATCAGAACGGTAGATGTAAAACCAGGTGGAAAAACTTCTGAGCTACCACCAGATTCCTCAAGCCAGGATTCCGTGCCTATAATCATGTCATGTTTGACATAAGAGGTCAGAGAAGCAAACTCATCATCAATTATGCTTTACCAGTTAGCGAACACAGAAGTACAAACAAAGTAGCGAACAAAGTAGAACAAAGTAGTAAGATGAGCAGAACGCATTTCGCCAACGAACAGCTTTGAGCAAACAATGCTCAGGCACCATCTCTTTTGCTATTTTTCATTCAACTACAATGGTATCAGAACTGTCATACAAGAAGCTCTTTTTATGAACAAGGAGCTTACCGTATCGAAGTTTCAAAGAGCAATTCAGTGTTTTATTTCAACATACTGCGGCCCCGCAGGGCTATCGCAGGAGTAGGCAAATACATACAAAAAAAAGCATAACAAGTGCGCTCTACATCAATGATTAGTAATATACAATAAATATTCATTCATTGATAAAGATCGAACGTAACCAGGCAAAGAATTCCACAATTCAATAGAATGAACAAAAAAAACTCTATTTAAGCGCCATCGTACAATGAGCAAAGGTAGACATGTTTAACTCATGGTAAATTCAGGTGGTCGTTGGTCTAGCGTGTGCTATATATTTGCTGAGTAAAGGAAACCATGGGGAATTAAGGTATAAAGAAACTTCAAACATTCAACGTGTCGACGGGAAGATAGACTGGTAAGCTGTAAAATAGGAAGATGGGAACTTGGTGAAAAATACCTGTCAAAGCGACGATAAATGAAGCGTACAGCTTTCTTCTGAACAGATTCTATTCTGTTGATGTACGAAATTTTGTGTGGGTTCCACACAACAGATGCATATTCCAATATTGGACGAAGCAGTGTTTTATAAGTGAGGAGCCGTTTGCTGAGAGGTGCTGAACGTAAAGTGCGTTGTAGGTAGCCTAATTTTTTAAGCGCACGGTTGCACATGACATCGATGTGTTGAGACCAAGACAAATCCTGAGTAAAAAGGAGACTTAGGTATTTGTATTGTGAAACAATTCCGAGAGTTCAACCATTAAGCGAATAGTTAAATGGAGAGGGGGAAGAACGCTTGGAAAATGACATGGATACCGTTTTTCGGAAGTTGATTTGCACTTGCCAAGTGTCACACCATGATTGAAAAAAGCAAATGAATCGTTCTTGCTTGTTTCCCAAATGTAGATTGTGCAATCTCGATGCTCCGGCTGAAACCCTAACGAAGAGCGAAGTTAGTGTCCTTAAGCTTATTGCCACGAGATAGGATGAGTTCCTAACCCTTGAAGCTAAGAAACCTCATAATGACAAGTCGATTTTCGCTTTCATGGAATCTACCATGCCGATTACTGCATTCTATATTCTTCGCAGTAACCTGTTCGCCCAGTTGCGTTTATAAGAAAGATAGGACTTTTTCCTCCGACTTGGACCATGCTTCATTGCTTGCATCATCCAGGCCAAAAAGATTATGTTGTTTCTTCTGGACCGGTTGCTCTCACCATCAAGCGACGCCCTAAGCTTCACCACATTCTGACGAAGGGCATCAAGAACGCCCTGAGCAGAGGCTGCATTGCTTGTATCAGTCTGTTTACGACATTGTGTATCACTTTCCACAAAAATCACCGTGGTGAACGAGAAATAAACTGACGTCGTCAGTACTTTGTTTCTGTTTTTTAACGACTTTTATTTCCTGAAGAAACCTCGTCTGGATATGACGATAGTTATAGCGCGTGAACAAAACGACGATACAGAGACAAGAAAGACACGAAAGACATAAGTGTTCGTGTCTTTCGTGTCCTTCTTGTCTCTGTGTCGTCGTTTTGTTCTTGCGCTATGACTATCGTCATGCCATACCAACTAGCCCAAGCTGCCACACTTCTAAGTTACTTGTCTGGTTAGCTTCAAAACTTTTCACGACTTCGAAAAATTCTCTCCATTTTAGCACTGTCAGAGCCTGTGGATACTGCCTTGGCTCTCGGGCCAGGGTTACTCGCGACATCGCCAAAGAGCTTTAATAGAACACTCGCTAAAGTACCAAAAGCAGAAACCAACCACATAAGGTACTTTCGCGAAACACATGTTAAGTTTGTGGTGCACAACACCACTACCATACAACGACTAAAGCTATGATATCCTATAGCATGTTTTAAATAAGTTCTTTAATGGCCAGTTAGATTCAGCGGCTCGAATAAATACCACTATAATAAAGCAACAAAAATAGAACAAAACAGCAAAATGAATCCACTACATCTACACAGACGGTCGTTTCGCCGCGATGGTGCAACCTTCCCGATTGCTGAATTGCTGGCGACGAACATTTGACAGTGTGCGGAGTTCGATTGAAAGCAACCAACATCGGAATGCTGAACGGGGTATGACGTTTCCGAGTGTGAATCACCAACAATCATAGCTACGTTCCACACACGCAAGAAATTGAAACACAAGGTTGTTTGAACATAACTGAACTCTCATAATGTGATAAGACAGCGAGCAATAGTTACTGCAGTCGTTACATGGACGCGTCGTGTTACGTACTGAATCAGGAAGTCGAAAAAATAATTTCAATAATTGATTTGAGGTGAGAGAGAGAGCTCGAACTTACTTTATTCTTTTAACTGCGGTGATCCACGCTAGTGTTGCTTTTTTTTGTTGAATTCAATAGTCTTCAAGGTGGATTGTGTGCCTTGGTACTGTCTTCACAGTCGTGGCACTCAGCCATATTTGGAACTTCACTTATGCTTTCGTGTGGTTGCTCCTACCAGCGCGGAAACCGAGGTTGACGGACTGAGCCTCTCGGTTCAGCATGTCAAGCTCACCGCGCAGCACTGAAGTTCCCGGCACGGAGCAAAAAACTCGTACGCACGCGTGTCGCCGCAGTCGGCTGTCGTTGAAACCATAGAATTTCCTTTAAAAATGAGAGCGGAATCTGGCACTGCCATCACTCAGCGACCATGGGCATGATGGGTAGTATGTGGATTTGTCTTGTCTTCGTGCTTGCGGATTTCGAGCGCACTTTTGGCTTTGTTTATTGTAGTATTTTGGTTTTGTTTTGAATGAAAGAACGAATGGTTGTGAATCATATGAGCCGATTTTGAACTGTAAGCTTACAAGGCTAAGGTAGTGAAGTGTTATCAGCCGATTTTAAACTGTAAGCCTACAATGTTAAGGTAGTGAAGTGTAACTGCTTAGCATTTGCTCATTTTCTCTTCGTGAGAAAGCTGATCTAAGCCTCCGGAAGTCGAATGAGGCCGAAAGTATGAATATATGACATATCAGCGTACTAACAATAATTTCCATGCTCGCAGAAGCGTCATGCTTTGCAATTTTCATATACACTCCCGCTAT
Source organism: Rhipicephalus microplus (assembly GCF_043290135.1). Taxonomy (NCBI): domain Eukaryota; kingdom Metazoa; phylum Arthropoda; class Arachnida; order Ixodida; family Ixodidae; genus Rhipicephalus; species Rhipicephalus microplus. The sequence continues at coordinate 14,229,086 of NC_134705.1, read as the reverse complement.
TGTATTTTTATTGGTTGAAAGAGGCTGGATGGGCTGCGCCTTCTGCTGCGCTTATCTTCAGTTTTCTCGGAACTTGCCGTCAGTACAGCAATGTGGCGTTATTACGCTCAATAAGCTTAAGCTTGTGGTCACTACTGCACTACATGACAGCTGAGATAACGCGAGGAAAGCTGGCACGTCATTAAGTCACGCATAAATTTGTTCAGCCCGAGGAGATTCTACAAATGTTGCTTAACAAAGCACAGCAAACTTCGCGGGACCACCACGCACTACTAAATACAACCTGTGCAGTTGAGCAACCGTTCGTTTTACTCGCAACGGATTGTCTAACATGTGTCAGATCCCAAGCTGTTGTTTACTCAGCGATAATGAGGCAAAAAGATACAAAAGCATGCATACAAAAATCAATGATAATGTTCTGTGCTAGGAGCTCTTTTTTGGCCAGCCACACCAATGTCTCTTTCAAAACAGTGCCTCAAGTCCGTGCTTCAGTCACATCAAAAACAAAATTGAATCAATAAAGTTAATTGATTTCTCTTTATTTGAGGCTCGCTCCACCCAAATAGGTTCAAAACATTAACTTTTGTCAAAACAGTATTCGCAGACGGCGGAACTCTCCTGGAGAGCTTTATCGGCCCTTGGTATGGCCATTTGTCACATTGCAAATCTGTCTTCGCATGCCGGCGCACGAAAAAGCGAGACATTTTCTGCGCATTCACGATCTGCATCCTGAGTTGCACCCTGGCATAAAACAAGTCCGCAGCATTTTTTTTCCTTGGTAGACGGCCATCAGTACTATTAGGGTCCTCAGAAAGAATTCAGAGAACCACGTGAAACGTCGAAGATACTGTGAAGCACTTGCAAAAAGAGATCAGCAGCCTACAGTGGCGCACGCTATATATATGCAAACAGCTGTCGTCTGCGCCAGGCTAGCCAGCAGCGCCTCCGATCGTCGAGCAACATCACAACCTAGCGGAGATATTGTGCACCACGGCAACCCTGGGCAGGGAACACAGTGGTAGCTTTTCATACCTCGCAATTGTAGCCACCCTACCAGCAGTAGGTGGTAGATATAAATAGCTTGCCGTTTGAATGGGGAGTTTTAGAATAGCGCACCGCGAGCCCTTGCGGTGTAGTTGCTGCCACTGCACGCGCTTCGTAACGCAAGTGACCGTCCGGTTTTCGTGGCCCGCACACAGAAAATTCGAAATAGCATGCGGCGAGCACGACCCGCGAGGCCCGCAAAAGGCTGTGAGTAGCTTCCGAGCATTTGGGTATGCGGTTGAAGCGAAAGACTCTAGACTTTCTCTCTAGGGGGAGCAAACGCTATTCTAAAACTCCTATGGCGCCCGCTAAGCCCGCCACGCCCGCAACCCCTGCAAACGTTATTCTAAAATTACCTAATATTGCAGGATGCGCTTCTTGGATCTGTGGCTAACGCCGCGCACTCACGATGCAGAGGTTCCGAGTTCGATTGTGCGCACCGGAGTCTTTTGGTAGATCGTTTTTCTTTCTTGCGTTTTCATATCTATAGATACGTACGCATATATTTGTTTATTTTATTTATTTACAATACCTCAAGGGCCCCAATGACGCGGTTTTACATGAGGGGTTTTACATGATATAAAGTGAGTAATGGCGGTGTGTGGCGGCAAAATCGAGCCGAGCATGTCCATAATGTTGCTATCGCAATAATATTACTTGCTGGTCATGACATGAATGATGTTGCAAATCGTTGAGTACGTCGTCACGCACTTTCCGACAGACAGTAGCACATATCCGCGGGCAGGTATGTGCCACATGGGACTGACACTTCATACCTCAACAAGAACGGTGAGAGCACGCATGGGTAGTTTTAACGCGTGTGTGGTAAAAAAAAGCTAACAACGAATGTGTTGACTGGATGTACAGAAAAAAATGACAGGGTCCCAGCACAAATCAAACCCTGGCATTATGCGTGGCCACAAAGTCTTCTGCCACAGAGCCACGCCAGGCCTCGCAACTGATTTTCTAGACTGCACTATTCGTGAAGCGTGAATTGGGGAGGTAGTATTATGTTATGCCGCTTTAAAAACACTAAACTTGTATTTATAACAACAGCCATTATGCCGGGTTGGGATCAACTCGAGTTAAGCGAAATGCACTGAGAGTGATTGACACTTTATATCAACCAAGAATCGGCACGAAGAGACATTGGTAATTTTAGTTCGAGAGCGTTGAGAACAATCAGTGAATCTCCACAAAGTGTATCACTACGAGTGGACGAAGGTATAGCTCCTAAGGATGATAATGTCTAAGGTGGAGCCAATGACACAATACTCAACAGACAGATGGACGGACGGGTGCACAGACAGGCGGACGCATGCATGGAGGCATGAACGGAAAGGTGGACGGATGCACGCATGGACGGACGGGCATATCTATTGGCGGATGGACCGACGGAAGGCATAGATAAACATGTATTGTGCTGTTGGGTTGTTATTTACGCATAAGTTTTTGTTTTTCCTTTCGAGGAAGTTTTGAGTTTCGGTTCAGGTTTTGTGGGGCGTGATGGACGCCAACGAGGGTGACTCTAGGAGCTTCACCCTTAAATGCTGGCATCGCTAACGTTGACCCAATGAACCATAGAATGAATGTCATGGTCCCAGCTGGAATCCAGCCTCAGCATTCTGCGTTACATGCAAGTATTTTACCACACAGCCACGCCAGGTCTCGAAACTGCTTTTTACGTAGACCATAACGTTCGTGAGACTCCAATTGTGGTTGTAGTGCTGTCTATCCATCCTTATAAAGACAACATACCTACTCCTATCCCACAGCCGTCACGGCATCCACTGAAGCGGCATCCACGAAGCTTGTTCATCTAAGATTGTCCAGGGTCGCCATCCTCGTTGGCACAACGCTACATATCAGTTCACCCATTCTGGTGTTGCTAATACTGTTGTTACTGTTGCCATCATAACAAAACAATATACTTTGTACTGTTTACCATATGTCTGTGCGTAAAATTACCATTACGTTAAAAATACGTTGAGCAATAGGTTGACCATTACGTTAACCCTAAGGGTAAAATACCATTAATGTTATTTCGGGAAATTTCGTTCCATAAAAATGTTACGAGACAATAATTTTCCCTCCGGATTCGGTACGAGAGATCTGCCGAATTTTTCGCCTCTATTTTGTGTGTGTGTGTGTGTGTGTGTGTGTGTGTGTGTGTGTGTGTGTGGATTTAATTTTATCAAGTTTGCCATATTGCGTTAACCTATTCGTGTTAAGTGGGCAAACGTCCCAATAAAGATTCAATAAACAGGAATGGATTGAGAGTAAACTGAACTTGATTCCCTAAAATATAACGTCTGTTCAGTATAAGTGTGCCTCGATGTCATGATGTATATATTGCAGTGAAAAATTTTCTCCATTGATTTTAGGATCAACTTTGCCTTCCGAAACATTTCCGACTTCACCTCTGCATTCTGTAAAACGTGAAACAAGGAGCATTATCAGGCAAAAGACTTCGCTGCCCTTCACCATCCATTTCGTTGCCAACTTGATGGTCAATCAGATCAAAACCGTTGTTTAAATAAAGAACACAATTATCACAGTTTCAGTGTCTCAAATTTTCACACCAGGCTGAGAAGTCTGTACACACGGTTTTAACATGTACAAATATGTTTGAATATTTTACCTTTGTTATTTTAGTCGCTGACTAAAAAAACAAAAGCATTTTAAATAAAAATCGTTAACAAATGTCTTGCATCAGCCCAGTTTTTGACAAGCAAGCCTTCCTGAAAGTAAGAACGGAATTGATTCCTTTAGCTCTTCAATGTATACACGTCTACCCTGTCCTAACAAAGGAGGTGGAGATGGCACCTGTGGATACGAGGGTGAGGGAAAGAGGGCGGACGGAAGGGTGGAAAGCAGGCTGGAAACTTACGGCCAGAAAGCTGGCTGGAAACATATGACTAAATCACCGTCTTGAACAGCTGGGACTCTGACGAAAAACTGCACCACGTCTACTTTTACCGAAAACACGCTGCGAAGACGTTGTTCGAGAACCACGAATCTACGCTACGGAATAAGTATCACTCGCAGAACGCCCCTGAGCACCTTCATGACCATCGTCCATAAGGAACGTGCCCCTACTGCCTTGGAGCCACGTGCGCTACTTCCCATTAAAACTTTACCATGTTCATCAAAGTGATGACTCGGCATTTCCGTCATGCCCACCCCAGCTTCACCGAGGAGAAGTGAGCTTCCTTATGAATCAACATATTCCTTATGAGGGGTGCCATGCAAGACCTCTTCGCCGGATTGATCAGTACCCCGCCGAAAACAGTGGCTCAATTACCTTCGGAAGTATCTACAATAAAAAGACGCTCGAGATACGGACATGGCACTACAACCGTAGCTTCTCGGCTACAAGCTACGCTGACATCCAAGCGCTAAGAACCACCGACCTGCGTGAGACAATCCGAGCAATCGTACAAAAAGTACTGCGGAAACAGCTACCTTCAGTGCCGCCTCAAGTGGGCTCCATCACGGACGTCGTACGCCAGGAGATACAGCAATCACTGGGCGTTCCTCAGTTTCCAGAGCCGCAGGTGCAAGCCATCAGCTATGCTGTAGCAGCCCACCGTCGGGCCCCTCCTTCACGCCAACGCCATAACACCGCACCACCACAGTTTCGCCGCCTGACAACACCAATACTCCACCGTCGTCATACCACCCGCCAGCCAGCCAGCGAAACACGCCGAGGAAGACCGACGTTTGGTGCGCTCCCGACCACCGCCCACCTAACAAAAGCTGGCCACACTTATCGCAGCTGCCAGTACCAATAAATGGGGCTACGTGGTTTCGACGTGAACGCACCGTGTGCGCAGTGGGGTAAACTACCTCAAGATAACGCGGACTACCGATCACAGGAGCCAAAAGGACACCCCGTAGACCCTACGGCTCACCGTCGCCAAGTTGCTACACGTCACCACGACGCCGCAAGACCGTAAGTTGGTACGTATTCATATTGATTTTAGCAGTGCGCTGTGGAAGAAGACTAGGAAGGCACAACATGGGCGCTGACTCGCAACTAAATTTTATTAACAACAAACTTGCAATTTTAATGGTGAAAAGACTGAACAAAAAACCTGATAATCTTTGTGATCAACGTGTAGAGTTGGCGCTTAGGTATTGCAATTGCGCATGACTTAGCATGATAGAAAGTACACCGATACATTTTTTTCTTTCTTTTCTGCGGATGTGGAACACTTCGAGGACCTTCCTTGCTATATGTTGTTTTTGACGTGACAGTATCTGAGTGCCGGTGAAGAATAGAGTGCAACCGCATTGTTTAAAGAGGGCGGTGAGAGAAAATGGAATCGTGTGCCAAAGTGATCGCTCATGCTCGCTAAGATGAATATTGACGCATCTATCAATCTTTCCTATGTATGTTCTTTTTCATTGGGTTATTATAGACGACGACCTTTTTGCAATCAGCATCACAAAAAGTGCGTTTGATGCCACGATTGCAGCCAACACTCTCTCTTTCTCTGATTTGTGTGTCAGTGCTTTTCTGCACTTTTGCGCACATGAATTCCAGCTTACGTTGGGAAGGATAAAATTGGGGGCCCTTAAGCTTCGCCTTTAAGAGTTGAACGCGACAGCGAAATCTGGCCCCAAGTGCACCCTTCAACCGCCAAGTGCATACTTACTAATATGTTTTGTTACTCACACACACCTACACACGCGCGCACACAGTAGATTGTACCAGCGCTAGCGCGGAAATCGTACAAACAGGGTATGATCTGACAAACAGTCGCATAACCTCCAAGATCCACGTCTCGTGCTTGTCATCAAGGAGGACACTGCCGCCTTGGTCCGTGGCGATCCAGGCGGCGCCCATGGCGGTGTTTCTCCAGCCGTGTAATTCGGACGGCGGAGGCCCAATTGCAAAAGGGGGCGTGGTCGCGCCGTTCGCCGCATGGCAGCGCGCGCTTATTACCCCTCCTTTCCGTTGCTGCCTATGCGGTATTGTTTGCGGTGCTTGAAGATGTCGCTCTATAGAAACCGCAAACTACTGGTTAGCTGTACACCTTATCTTTCCTCGCCTCCACCCAAGTGCCTCAAATAAAACAAATTTATTATTTATTTATTTATTTATTTACAAATACTGCATCTTGCACAATAAGATATTGCAGGAGTGAGTACAACCCAAGATAAAATACAATGCATTAAGTCACACTAAATCACACTTAGTCGCATTAAATATAACACATTGAGTATACACACTGAAGTATACACACTGAATGAGCAGAGCATCAGGAAAGTATACACATCTGATCAGTGAAGAAAGTTTAGCAATTGTTTAACGAATGCATCGTTTGACAGCTCGTTCAGGGAGCCCGGGAGACTATTCCAATAATGAATCAAGCGAGAAAAAAAAACTTGAAGCAATGAATGGATGACTTCAAAGGAGCTATGTTAAGGTGGTGACTTCTCCTTGTGATTCGAGAAGAAGGGTTAGTGAAGGAAATGGGTGCATCAATAAATGTTTCCCTATGAGCGATCTTATGCAACAGGACAAGACGGTCACAAGTGCGTCGGAGAGCCAAACATTTTAGCTGTAATTCATTAGCATATATTGTAGGCGAAAATGGCAATCATAACGCTTACATATAAATCTGATGGCTTTTTTTCTGAATTGAATCAAGCATATTTATGTCATTGGCACGACGTGGTGCCCATACGACAGACGCATACACTGGAGAGGCCTAATTAGAGATCTATATGCTACTGTTTGCCAGACATGAGTACCTTTGCAAATAGCTGTCCATTGGGCATGATTCTGTACATGCAAGCATACAACAAGACGTTTTAAAAGGTTCAGATGGAAGCACACAAAAGAAAGTGTGCAACATTATTTCCTCTTGTACACCTTATGAGTGATAAACACAGCCAAGTATCACAGACAAGAATTTTTGTGCCACAAAAACACTCTCATGAACCATTTCAAGCAATACATGGAAACTCAAAATGAAAAATTGAGCCCCTTTTATTTGCGAGACATGAGTACTGTTACAAATAGCTGTCCAATGGGGATGATGCTGTAAATGCAAGCATACAACAAGCCGTTTTGAAAGGTTCAGATGGAAGCGCACAAAACAAAGCGTGGAGAAATATTTGCTAATATACACCTTCTCTGTGATAGCCCAGCCAAGTAGCAGAAAGAGGAAAGCTTGTGCCACTAAACACTCTTGTCAACCTTTTAAAGTAATGCGTGGAAGCTCAAAACAACAACTTGAGCCACTCTTGTTTGCAAGACATGAGTATCGTGACCATTACCTGTTCAGTTGGAATGATGTGGTATATAAATGCGTACAACAAGAAGTTTTCAAAGGTTCAGATGAAAGCACACGAAACAAAATCACACGAAACAGACTATTTGCTCCGATTTGCTCCTAAACAAACTATGAAAGCACACGAAACAAACCATTTGCTTCTATTTAGCTTTTGAGCAATAAACACAGCCAAGTACATTTCACGGGCCAGCAAGCTTGTGCCACCCAAACAATTGTTCAACTGTTTAAAGTAATGTGTTGAAAATAAACTGAATATTTGAATCAATTTTGTTGTAAGAGAGGAGTAGCATTATAAATACTTAGTTGGTCAGTGGTGAAGATACTTTCATGCATACGTACAACAAGCTGTTTTCATACGCTCAGATGGAAGCACCCCATACGAAATTTTGAAATTATTTGCTCTTATTCTGATTCTGAGGAATAAACACAGCCAAGTAGCGTTAACAAGTGAGCAAGCTTGTGCAAAGCCAACCAAACACTTAGATCGATCATTTCGAGCAGTGCATGTAAAATTAATCTGAATATTGGTTGTAGTTTTGTTTTAACAACACCAGTATTGCAAAACCTTTTTAATGTGTTTGTATGTAATTATTTTGTACTTGTATAGATTAATGACTTCATTGATATCTTTCAGTGTGTGTGTTCAGACCAGAGAGCGCAATTGCTATGTCATAACAGAGACACCTTGCCTTACGACTGTGTCGTGCACTTATGGCTCGAAGTCCAAGCTTCGTAGAGCTCATTCGCACTCTGCTTTGGTAATCCTGCATGGCCCCTTGGGCTAGGTGTTTTGTTGCAATGACAAAGCACGTGAGTGAGGCTTGGTATATCTCTCCTGATATAAGGATTAATTGTCTTTTATCTTCTTGTGTATGTTCATATAATAGAAAATTACTCACTCACTATTTTCTGTTAAAGATTTCTCATAGAAAGATTATTCATTGCACAAATGCAACATTTAATATATTTTTTTCGTAAACTGAGCAACAATATTTGTGCAAATATAACACGTGTACAACTAAGCTGATCAAATGAAATAAAGTACTTTGGTAATTATCTGTTATACTTAACTGTTATACTTTAGCACATATTCGCATCTCATGATATGTACTAGTTAAACTTGGTTATTTCTTGAGGTTGTGTACGGCCAACTAATGGAGCTGAAAAACTGAGTATTTTAGACTAAAATTCTCAGAAAAACTGAGAATTTTAGTATTTTATGCGTGCCTAGGTATTTGGCCTAATACGTTTATAGTTTTACTACTTTGACTATCAAGGTTGACATTGAGCCCTATCAAGTCGTATGTATGGCCCCCATTCAGCCACATTAACTCCTATATTGTGCTAGATGGGAGTCCTACATACCAAACCCATAATGCCTACATAGCTCCTACATACCCCTAAATGTCCTGTCCAGGTCCCATTCAGCTCCTACATACCACCATATAGGTCCTGTGTAACACCTATCTACCCCCATTTGGTTCCTGTACAGCTCCTGTATTAGCTCCTGTAACTCCTGTATTGAAGCATACGGATCCTGTATTGAATTATATAGGTTTTTTTTTTCAGTAGGAATATGCAAGCTAAAACAATGAATAACAATGACAGCAGACGTTATGTTGTACTATCCAGATCAAATGCCATGTAGTCATTAAGAAAAGAAATGAACAAATACTTCAACAGTATTTGTGCAAAAAAAAATCTGCCACAGACCATCATCATCATCAGCCTGACTACGTCCACTGCAGGACATTGCCTCTCCCATGTTCCGCCAGTTAACCCGGCCCTGTGCTTGCTGCTGCGAATTTATACCCGCGAAATTCTTAATCTCATCTACCCACCTAACCTTCTGTCTCCCCCTAACCCGCTTGCCTTCTCTGGGAATCCAGTTACCCCCGAATGCAGAGATGTTACTTCGCTCGCGACTTCAACTTAACTTGAGCAAGTCGGCGCGAAGCAAGCAGCGGACTTCAAAACGCCCAAGTCAGCCTTCGCGTTTCATAGATGCTCAGGCTGTCTTGCTTGGTCAAGTCAAGAACGAGCTTCAAAGCAGAAGCACGCTGCTCGCCTGCTAACGAGGGTAATAATGAAGTTGTTCGCGTAAGGCACGCATTAAACCAAAAAAAAGACCATACGTTTTAAAATAACTATAAAAACGAAGGACCACAAGCATATTTTAGCCATTTTACGGCTAACGAGCGGCACGTGGTGCCGGCCACCACAGCGATGCGCAGTGTTGCTTCTGTAAAGCGTTCGTTGCCCGCTGGTTTTAGTGGCCACCCAAATGCGGTGCGTTTCTCCATGGTTGCTTGTTTGGAGGCGAAACAAGCATCGCGTTGGGTTCTTTCGTCGATTTTTTTTTTCTCAATCGAACGCCATGGCATGTATTTGTGCTGACCTGGCTCACGAGGTGACGCGATTTTCACGGTATTTGCCTTTCTGTTCGCCTGTGCGCATGCCCATAATGGGCTAGGTCGCAGTTATAATGAAAAAAAAAACAAGCTCTCGGAACAAATGTGATTCGTATCCTTTTGTTGAGCTTGGTAAACAAGAGAAAAAGCGGGGGTCAGGACATTGCCCTCAGCAGAATTCTGTCTCGCGGGGTGCAGCAATGTATCGCTGCATGATGGTGATGCGGATAAAAAAACCCGTGATAGGGGCACCACTTTTTTATGTGTGTGTAATTTTACGTAGCGTTGTGCTACAAGCGATGCCTTTCTGAGCGAGAAACAGCGCCCTAGACGGGACGAAAGGATAGACGAGGCACACGGACGCAGCACCGAGTCAATTTTTTTTTACCGAAAGAGACGGAAAATGTCGTCGTGTTATATAAAAACAAAAATAGCTTTTGCATATTCGGAACACTTCGGTGTTGTCGACACCGGGGCTATTAATACGCACGTGTGTGTAGTCGACACAACCTGTAACGCAAGGGAACTCAGCCACTTCATAACAGTCCGCCGGCTGCGGAAAGCGCACCAGCATCGCGTACAGGTGCTTTGCGATGAGTAGCGTAACTTTTCCGACTGCACGGCACACTGTCGACTACGGAATGTGGACGAAATTTCCGGTGACTGGTTGGTATGTGCCAGCGCTGTAAAACCTCAGAGCCATCAGTAGCTGTAACACTGGATGCACAGGCTGTATTCGGTTGTCTCCACTTTCACGGAGTGGCAACATAACGAGCAGCTGCCCCACGGCGTTCTTCATGAATCTGTACCTAGCGTGGAATTGTTGCTCGTCGTACAATTCCATGGGATTTCCTTGGTCCCGTAAAGCGGTTCCGAGAATCTTCGGCAGGCAGTGCGCCTCAAAAAATGCTACGCTTATGGCGAGGCAAGCTAACTCAAAAGCGGCCACCTTTCACGCGACGTCCATTCGAGAGGTGGTCATGTTGGAATAACGCGTCAAGTCGCTTTCAAGCAAGCCCCGCAGCTGACTTGAAACTTGTCCTGACTTCGACCGAGCCAAGTCGCCTTCAAGTCATCCGCAAGTTGGAGAACGATTTATGGCGACCGGCAAGACTGTCTTGAGTCAAGAACGAGTCAAGTACGAGTCAAGTAACATCTCTGCATTCGGGGGTTAGTTACCCGTAAGACCAGTGGTTATCCTGTCTATGAGCTACATGCCCGGCCCATGTCCATTTCCTCTTCTTGATTTCAACTATGACATCCTTAACACCGGTTGGTTTCATATTCCACTCTGCTCTCTTCTTGTCTCTTAAGCTTACACCTACCATTTTCTTTCTATTGCTCGCAGCGTCATCCTCAATTTAAGCTGAACCCTCTTTGTAAGTCTCCAGGTTTCTGCTTCATATCTAGGTACTGGCAAGATGCAGCTGTTATACACCTTCCTCGTGAGGTATAGTGGCAATCTACCTGTCATATTGCCGCGAACGTAATAACAGACAGCGACGAATCGACGTCTTGCTTGCCCTCAGACCAGGACGCAAAAACTCTCTTCTTTCTTCACTTCAAACGGATTCCACCGACAGATGATGGCTCATACCCATTACCTGTGACATTACTCCCTCTCCTCGAAAAGCATCGGCTCAATGCTGGTAATAGCGTTGAGAAAAAAATGAGAAAAAGGTGGTACCATGGAACGCAACAACTATAGAAGTACTCAATAAAGAAAGGAGTTAGGACACAAGAAAATCAAAAAGAAACCAAAGTGACAAAAAAATAGTCATTGCATGGTAAGTTAGTCCACGTTCGATGGATGACGCGAGAAATATGGCTTGAGTCTTGACACGTGCACCACATCACTTTGTGGAAACCGACGGGAACGTCTAGAGGTGCCCTCAGGGAGAACTTCATACGTAACGTCACTGAGTCGGCGCAGAACTTTGTAACGGCCGAAGTAGCACCGAAGCAACTTCTCAGAGTGACCACGCTGTCGGATGGGAGTCCACACCCAAACTTCATCACCTGGTTGGAAGGTAACCTCTCGGTGTGTAAGGTTGTAGCGGTGTGCGTCGGCAGTTTGGCAAGCCTGAAAACGGCATCGGGTGAGTTGACGCTACATTGTTCGCGTTGAGCGAACAATGTAGCGTCCGCGTTGAACATGCCCTACTGAAAAATCCTATACAGATAGGACCCGTATCATACGACGTAATTGGATACAGGTGATACAGGAACTACGGGCTATATGGGGGATACAGGGATTACGGGCCTCATGGGGGATACAGGGCTCATGGTGCATATGGGGTACATGGGCCATACAGGAGTTATAGGGTTTGTGAGTAATATAAGTGATAGGGGTCCGATGAATTCTCCGGCTCCTGCTGAAAATCATAATATAGTGCAAAAAAGAGAGAACGGTCACACAAAACCACACGCCATATAAATTTAAGCAAGCATAAACTAGCCCAAAAACAAGTCCTTCTGCAGAACAATCCCGGTTACATTGGGCAAGTAGTAAGGGTCATAAGTAATGTTTGCCTAAGCATGCTAATAAGGCTATTCCAGTTTATAAAGTGTAAAAAATATGAATATGTCACAATGGGCAATTTAATGATGCTTCGAAAGTGCAGCAGACTAAACGGGTGGAAGTGTTGTATGTCGTGTAGTGTCGGGACATTTGAGAAAAACAAGACAAATATTATTGCATCCTCGAAATTATTTATATGATTTGTAATTTGCAAGGAAGTGCTTCTGTCTTTGTCAGCCTGCTAGGTGCATGCATATCCGCTGGCTGACTCACAAATTTGGCAAAACCATCGGCACAGTAATGGGCAAATAGATGCAGCACTTACTAAATACTTTACTTATTTGTTTAACTGTAAGTTAAAACACGAAGCAAAATACCATAAAGAGTACTGACACAAAATTTTGTGGCTTATATAGCCTTCGACATTGATTCCCTACAACATGCGTATACCTACAAATTGGATGAACAATTATAGCTGAGACGGCCAATTATAAGAATATTGCAGTTTGCGTGCCTGATCCAGTGCTATATGCCGCATCTCGCATCATTGACGTACTGAGAGTGACCTGAAGCTGAATCCCAACTTCCAGGTGCCACCATTGTTGCCGACCTCAGAGTTGGCACAGCTACATTATTGACATCATAGTCGTTGTTGCCTTTTGGCCACACGTGCTAGCAGGCTACTATTCAGTGACTGCTGTGTCCATGCCTGATGTAAACATGTGGAGCGTGAGGACGCCTCAAGAAAATCTTTGCATCCAAACGACAACAATCAAGTTGACGACAACGACATTGCACTGCATATGCAGCAGCAAAAGAATGTGAGCACACGATCCAGGCAGCATGGAAGTGCGTCAGTGTTCTTTGTGTAAGGAGGAAGAAGAACAACACGCCATATTGGGCCATCTTTTAAGCCAGAAGCGCCGAGCGCGAGCTGCTTGCTTCAGCGTCTTCATTACTGGGTCGGTTGTCACCGCTCGCTTTCACTATTGATAGACCTACTGTGCAAGTGCTACTTAAGCCAGGAAGCCCCGATTTATGTGTACCATTTTGCACGCTAGCTGGCATTTGTTGCATTCGGTGGCTCATGTTCTCAGAGCTGTACCAAGATAAAACTAGTCTTTATTAAACAAACAGCAATTGTCCATCTGTTCCATGCTGCAGCAAGCAATCCGCCACATTGAGACTAATAAGCTGTCAACAATGTTACTATTGCAAGACAAAAATTTGCGTCTGTACCTCTTTAAGCAATAATCACTAGCCACAACCTTCAAATTTCTCACTGTCAGGGCTCTGTTCAGGGGCACCTGTTTGTCCTCATGATGCGCAAATACTCCAACACGGGGCTACTATGAGGCTCTTGTTCTGAAGCTAAAGGACACTCCACAGGAGCTTTATGGCCTCCTTGCACCACGACCACAGCCAAGCCCACTGCTCCTTCTTCTGCCTCTCAGATGAACCTGCATTGGAAAAATGTCTCTGTGATTCTTTCTTATTGTGTGTGGGAGTTAACATCGTTACACTCACTCTCAAATTGTTGCTATAACACTTAAAACTTACTAGCATAACTATTTCAAAGAATAAAGTTTCAATAGTGAAACTTGATCCAAGAAGTTTCACAATTTTGAATTCAAACAGGTAAATAGAAGGTCTCACAGAAGAATATGCGTGGAGCTCTAGGCACGTGCATGAGTTCTGATCTTTGGCCTTAGCACATCATTTAGAACGGCACATGTCTTTTCTACTGAGAACAGAAAAGGGTGTAAAAATGTGAAGTAAACAATAAGTAGGTGCACACAGATATTCATATTTGTGAATATCTTTCGAATAATGTTTGCTATTCAATTTAATTTGTATAGCGAATTTCGCTATTTGAACTATTCTAGCTTACCTAAGACAAAAAATACGGTCAATGTCTGACTGAAAGGGACCCTCCAAATTTTTATTATGTTTCACCTCATCGCTTTTATTGCGTGAAAGCTGCCTTTCTGGCTATGCTACGGTCGCAAATGTACTGACTCTAGAAAAGGCTGATTCTAACAAGGAGATGATAGATGTGGCAGAGGCAAGGGCTTGTTTATAGTGGTTTTTGACCTGAAATTTGATGAACTCTTAGGCTGCATGAGATCGTGTATATAAACGCATTCGCGCATATATAAATGCAATTGTGCATTGCCTTATTCTTGATAAGGCAACTACGCAACGTTACCTTACAAACACTTCATTGATTTTGCCAAAAGGAAGACTATCATCTCATAAAACTGAACTTTGGAAGCCTCTCCAACATTTCTAGAATTTAACACGAAGTATTTGAAAAGAATTTCAGAAGTATTCGAGAAACTTCAGAAAAATATTCAATTTACACTCACACTTCAATATTCAAATTCACTTTGGCACCCATACTATAGCAATACGTGTCAAGATAAGGGGGAAAACCAAAAATAGCTGAGCATCTGATCGCACACTCGTGTCACAGAGAATTATTCCTCTTCTTCAAGCACTTTGATGATGTTGAAGCAGGCAAAACCATATAAAGCATAGCCAATTAAGGGCACACTTGCAGCAGAGAGACCTTTTCCTCTTTTTCTTTGAGTGCCTCGACGGTAACATTTAATGTCCAGCAATTTAAGAGCCTGGATCATCTACTGTCATCACTTAAATTGTTTTCAAATTGTTCTTATAAAGTGTAGCAGATGGCAGGTATACAGGAATTAGGCATGCTAAAATGGGCATTTTTTCAACAACTTCAGTAAGGTATACACAACACTCTCCATGAAGCAATTTAAGTGGCCCAGCAACCCTTTTCGAGCATGGTCAGAAAATGCTGCCGAGGGTAGTCGAGGCACCTGAGAGCATGTGAGACAGACATTATAGGGCAGCACGCAGCCTGTTATTCATAATTTATTATCAGTCACCTGAAAAACACTGTTTCCTCTCAACAAATAGGGCTCCAAATCCAACTGACTGTGCTTCAAATGCAATGTGTACAACCGCAACCGGAGGCTGCCACATGCCCGTGCACCTGTTCGTGATTACACTGAGAAAAATCCCCAAGTTTGAAGAAAAAAAGGGGGGAACAAAAGAGCTCAAGGTCAGGACGCACGTTAAGCATAGCTTCCTGCATTAAGCATAGCTTTTTGCCCCCTACTCCTCCCCTCCTACGTGGCTTTGAGTGAGCTCACTCGAACTAAAGGTGAAAGAAAGCACGTAAAGCTTGTAACAAATTCCTGTAGCTCCGCTAGTCCTTCGCAAATTGCAAAATGTTTTCCAACAGTCAATTTGGGAAGAATTCAGTTCATCTAATGAAGACATTTATTGATTACTTGGAAAGGCTTTTCGGGACTTCATTACAAGGCAATGCGAACATGTGCCTGTAACATGAAGGTAGGAACTCTTCAACCTGATATGGTTTTGTTATGGCACAACGTAGTCATCACAATTCCAGCTTCCAATTTTAGATTTAGTCGACATGTTCCAAAACTTTACCCACTGTACAAACCACACATTTAAATCACTAAATTATCCAAATATTAAGAAAATGCGATTATTGAGTATTATGTTAGCAAATACAGTACACGGATACAAAAAAGATAAGTGCAAGCAGCAGGAGTGTAAATGGCATATTCAGGCTGTGTGAGGAATGTCGTGAAACTGGTACAGATGAGTACTAATGCATCAACAGCAAACAAAAATTTTCAAAAAAAGCACAGCTGCCTACTTTGTTATTTATGAGGGCCAAAACTGTGAGTGACAGTTTCCCACTGGGTGCTGCCCCCAGAAAAGCGAAAAAATTGAATAGTTAAGTCAGCGATAAAATAAGATTATTCCACACAGGCATGCAGCCATAGCTGACTGAAATGAACACTTAAACAACATTAAAAAAGAAGTCCCGAAGCACAGCCCCTAATC
Organism: Rhipicephalus microplus; assembly: GCF_043290135.1. Classification (NCBI taxonomy): domain Eukaryota; kingdom Metazoa; phylum Arthropoda; class Arachnida; order Ixodida; family Ixodidae; genus Rhipicephalus; species Rhipicephalus microplus. The sequence goes on along the minus strand of NC_134705.1, from coordinate 14,212,893 downwards.
GGCCCTTTGCAGCTACACGAGCTACCAGCAGCTGCTTCTCTGAAGCATGCATGCTCCTGCATCCTTCTCTGAGAGAAGGCACTGCGCCAAGAGCCAGCATGCTTCACATCAAATGCTGGTGCAAAAGCCCCCAAAAAAGAGAACTAAGAACACAATGTCATGTGGAAGCCGCTACATTGCTATGAGAAAGGAATGCAAGAAACTTGTTCATTTCAAGGCTTTGTCTTTGTTTTGCTATGCCTGGATGAGTCATGTCAATATTCCTCGAACCAGGGTGAAAATGGCAACTATTGGCACCCTTGTTCAAGAATTATAGCAATTGAGAATCGAGATTAGCAGTTACCTCTTTTGGACTCAATCTCTATTAACTCTACAAAACAAAACACTGGTTAAAGCGAATATGAGGGCTCCCAAGAGTGAAGGGTTTTTTGTGCTGTTAGTAGGCTCAACAAAAACTCAGCACTAAGAAAACACCTTGTAAACAAGCCTTCTCGTGATAGTTATCAAAATAGCACGTGCCAGCACTCACAACTGCGGCTTTATGTCCATATAATTGTCATTGCATTAGTGTATTCTAAGTGAATACAGTATTAGCAGCTCACAGTGTGCTGGCCGCGTCTTTCAGGACTATAAAGTTTTACCATCTATTTATCCACCCATCAATCTTACATACATGCACACACCTAGTTAAATTACTATACAAATCAGATGGGTTTATCAATATTGAAGGAAAAATCAAATTGTGTTCAGATAGACTCGGGCATTCCAGAATATTAAACAACACTCCAAGCAATAATTTCATATTCGCCAGCACGACCAGTCAGATTGCAGTGCAGAGCAGTGCTGCTCTTTTGGAAGTTGGTGAATACTTGTTTGTCCTCAGTGTCCCTGCCTGAGACTCTTTTTCAAAACACTTTCTCTGTGACTGCGAAGCGTCGTGTCGTCTCACTTCTTCATAGACTGAGTGCCTCATGCCTAAATAAAGCAGTAATAGGGGCTAGCTTGTACATGAAACATCACCCTGTGTTTTTTTTTGTGGTACGCGTATTAGTCTGCAGCGCATCACAAGCACGACGACCAATGGCACTACTTGAAATGCAACACTTCTTTGGCCTACCGAACCACTTCTGCGTTTTTTCTGTCTCTGTTCACTCATGTTGAGCAGTGCCCTGCATATGTTTGCAAAAAAAATCTGGAAATAATTCACACTCACTCATGACATATATTTTGTCTTTTGGCCTCCGTCAGACTTGCGGCTCAATGCAATGACCAAGTCTGGTGAGTCGACTTCCGAGTCCGTTAAAATATGATTATCTTTTTCACCTGTAGTTTCAATGCTCTATAAAAGCAACATATTGCATAATAGGTGCTCCAGTTGGCACCTTGCAGTGTCTCGTGGCAGTGTAGTGGCCTCCCTCAACATGGCATTGTGCATTGAGCTCTCAATTTTCACAGCTTACACATATCTCATTGCACAAGCATTTGTGCACCTACTCAATATTTATAGTTGAGAGGCCAGAACTACAAGGAAGGGGGGGGGGAGAGTCAAAGTTCCTTAACATTCCCTCCTGTGAATTTTTCCCCGGACGTTCTCATAAAATATTTGAGGCGCAATCTCTTTCAATAGAGATGACCTTACTGGGTTGCAGTCACTATATAAAGGTCTGAGATTGAAAGGTTGTAACTGGAGCACCAATTATGCAACACAATGCTGTTAAGGAGCATTGAAACCACGTGTAGCAAAAGATCATCAACTGGTGCACCAATTTCGCAACATATTGCTGCTAAGGAACATTGAAACCATGTGTGGAAAAGGTCATCATATCTTAAAGGACTCTGCAGTCGACTCACCAGACTTGTCAGACTTGCATTGAGCCGCGAGTCTGAGTCTACTGGTAAGGCCTAAGGAAAAATATTTCACGAGTGAGTGTGAATGACTCCCAGATTTCTTTTTAACTTATGCAGGGTGCTGCTCAATATAAGCACGCAGAGACAGGGTAAATGCAAAAGTGGTTCAGTTGGCGAGGCAATGTGTTAGGATATATAAGAGTGCTTCGGTTGTCCAGAGAAGTGTTACATTATTAAGTAGTACTATCGATCATCTTACATACCTTCCGAGAAAAACACTGACTAGAAAAAATTTAAAACAACGCAGTGTGATGTTTTGCATACCAAACAGCTCCTAATAGCACTTTATTAGGCCATCAGTCAGTCAGTCTATGATGAAGACTTAATAGATGATGCTGTGCAGTCACTGAGGAGGTGTTTTGAAAGAGATTCTCACACAGTGACACTGAGGAGTAACAAGTACTCACCGACTGCAGCAGGAGAGCCCCTGGTCAACACTGCAATCTACATGGAGAGACTAGTCCAGCTGGTGATGAGATCATTGCTTGAAGGATTGAATATTCTGGAGTGCCTGAGTTTCGTGCTTGTGATGACACATACTTGATTGTTTCACCATCATTGTTAAAACCATTTAAGTTGTCCAGTGATTTAACTAGCCGTTCATTTAGAATAAAATATTTACAATGGCAATTATATGGACACTTTCAACAGCTGCTACCCACCGAGCACAGGTTCGCCCAAATAAACAGTTAAATTCCAACGCACAGTCTCCTGTCTTCGGCGACGTCACGACCCCGTGACATCTGATGGAGGTGCTGCTTCTTCGATGTTCCGGACGCCCCCTTCAAGCCGTGACCCCAGCGCAAGCGGCAAAGAAGACATGGACGCTAACCCTGAACAGCGAACAAGCCGCAGGCAGAGGGGACTACAACCAGAGTACGGGCCCCTTCCTTAAGCAGCCGGGCAGACCCGGATCCCGACATGAACTACAGCAATCATGACCGCCCCCGTGCAGCCTGCACCACTCCTGCTCCGGCAACCCAAAGAGCTGCCAACTTTCCGCGGTTCGCCACTGAAAGACCCGGAAAGCTGGATCGAAAGGTTCGACCGTGTCACCGCCTTCAATGACTGAACAGACGATGACAAGCTCCGGCATGTGTATTTTGCCTTAGAAGGTGCTGCTCGGATCTGGTTCGAGAATCAAGAGCGAAGCCTTACAACGTGGGACGTCTTTCGCACCACGTTCCCCACCACTTTCGCAAGTGTGGTGCACAAGAAGGCCGCAGCTCTTCTTGAAACCCGCATGCAGATTCCAAATGAACACGTGGCGCTATTCACGGAAGATATGATTAAACTTTTCCGCCACGCTGACTTCGACATGTCCGAGGAGAAGAAGGTATGTCTGCTCATGCAAGGAGCAAAGCAGGAACTCTTCGCCGGGATGATCAGAAAACCGCCAAAGATGATCGCCGACTTTATTTCAGAAGCATCAACGATAGAGAAGATGCTCGAGATGCGCACGCGGCAATATAATCGTAGCTTCTCGTCTACAAGCTACGCCGCCATTCAAGCGCTTTGAACCACTGACTCGCGGGAGACGATCCGAGCGATCGTGCAAGAAGACCTGTGAAAATTACTTCCTTCTGCGCAGCCTCATGTGGAATCCATCGCGGACGTCGTACGCCAGGAGATCCAGCAATCGTGGGCGTTCGTCAGTTTCAAGAGACTCAGCTGCAAGCCTTGAGCTATGCTGCTCCAGCCTGCCGCCACGCTCCTTTTCCATGCGCACGCCAAAACGCTGCCCCATCGCACTTCGGTCGACAGATGCCATTGCCGCCACCACCCCTAACAACGTCCTACCGTTCGCCAGCGGCCCAGTGCAGTGCGCCGAGTAAGACTGACGTCTGGCGCACCCCTGACCACCGCCCACTCTGCTACCACTGCGGCGAGGCCGGACACACATACCGCTGTTGCCAGTACCGACAGATGGGACTGCGTGGCTTCGCCGTCAATGCACCGCATCCACAGGCAGGAGAACGGCCACTTGACATCGCCGACTACCTGACAGGAACTCAATGGACACCACGAAGTCCTTTCCGTTCACCATCGCCCAGCCGCCGCATGTCACCGCACCCCCGGCAGTACTCTGGCCAAACGCAGGGCCGGTCTACTAGCCCGTATCGGGGAAACTAAGGGCAGCAACCAATGGAGGTGCGGTTGCTGTGCGACGAAATACCGAAGATCCGACGACGACGACGACGCCGTGACGGAGCTTTCCGAACACAACGCCAACCTGGCAAAGCCCTGATGACGAAAGCTCACTTACCGAAGGTGGCCTGACGACGCAACATGGAAGCAGCGGAACAAGCCGACGCAGCCATGACCCTACGCCACGCCCTAACTGTAATGCGAGACGGCAAACTAGCGACCTCGACGTTCTTATCGACGACCACAGTGTGACCACTCTCGTCAATACTGGAGCCGACTATTCCGTCATCAGTAAGTCCTTCGCCGCGAAGTTAAAGAAAGTTAGGGAAGCTTGGGAAGGCCCTGAAATCCGCACAGCCGGAGGTCATCTCGTAACGTTTGCAGGAATCTGCACAGCGAGAGTAAACATTTACGACCGTATTTATCCTACAGACTTCGTAGTCCTACAGCGTTGCTCGAGAGATGTCATCTTTCGAGTGGACTTCTTATGCCTCCATGGTGCTGTCATCAACCTAAAAACAAAGTCAATAACGTTATCCACAGAAGAAGCACTACCACCGCGCATGCCGTCAGGAAACCATGCCTTTAATGTGCTGGAAGAACAAGTCACCATTCCACCTCGCTCAAGCGTCCTTATTTCAGTCGGCGCTCCTAAATCACCTGACTTTGAAGGCGTCGTTGAAGGCAGTCAGCATCTGTTGGTCACCCGAAATATTTGCGTCGCAAGAGGATTTGCAGAGCTGCGGGGAGGCAAAGCAACGGTTATGCTCACAAATTTCAGCAATGAGTACAAACATGTGAACAAAGGCATCACAGTCGCATACATCGAAGAAATTGTCGAAGCCACCAGTGCTTTTGCCCTCGCCGATACTGCGGAACCTGCTCAGAGGAACCAAGCCCCTCCCATAGCTTTCGATGTCAATCCCAGACTTCCGAACCATAAGCAAGAACCGCTCAAGGCCCTGCTCCGTCAATACGAAGATTGCTTTTCGTCGTCATCAGAAATTCGGCAGACCCCAATCACGAAACATCGCATCATAACCCAAGAAAATGTCAGAACACTCCGTCAGAGTCCGTACAGCGTTTCGACGCGAGAACGTGAGGCCACGAAGAGACAAGTTCATGAAATGCGGCGGGATGACATTAACCAGCCGTCCAAGAATCCATGGGCATCCCCCGTGGTGTTAGTGAAGAAAAAGGATGGGACCCTACGTTTCTGCGTCGATTATCGCCGCCTGAACAAAATCACAAGAAAGGACGTGTATCCTCTCCCACGAATAGACGACGCACTTGCTCGGCTCCATAACGCCGAGTTTTTTTTCGTCAATAGACCTCAAGACTGGCCATTGGCAAATTAAAGTCGACGAAAGAGACCGAGAGAAGACGGCGTTTATAACACCGGACGGCCTTTTCGAGTTTAAGGTGATGCCCTTCGGCCTTTGCTCAGCGCCTGCAACGTTTTAACGCGTTATGGATACAGTGCTGGCAGGATTGAACTGGCAGACTTGCCCTGTGTACTTGGAAGACGTCATCGTGTTTTCCTCAAGTTTCGACGAGCATCTTCGGCGTTATGAAGCTGTACTTCAAGCCATCAAGACGTCCGGACTCACACTGAAGCTAGAAAAGCGCAGATTTGCGTACGAGGAGCTCTTGTTTCTGGGGCACGTTATTAGCAAGTCTGGAGTTCGTCCCGATCCACGGAAAACAGCCGCCATCGCCGACTTCCAACAGCCCACAGACAAGAAGGTGGTGCGCCGATTTCCGCGCTTGTGCGCCTATAGTAGGGGCTTCGTGAAAAACTTCGCCCGCATCGCCGATCCTCTCACTAACCTTACCAAGGCCGACGTGGAGTTCAAGTGGGAAATGCCACAGGAACACGCTTTCCAGGAGCTTAAACATCGCCTCCAGACGCCTCCGTTACTTGCCCATTTCGACGAATTCACCGAGACTGAAATACACACTGACGCAAGCGGCGTAGGTCTTGGCGCCATTCTTGTGCAGAGGGCTGACGGACTTGAAAGTATTATTAGTTACGCCAGCCGATCGCTATCCAAAGCAGAAGCCAATTATTCCACAACAGAAAAGGAGTGCCTCACCATGATCTGGGCTACGTCGAAATTTCTCCCCTACCTCTACGGCAGGCCCTTCAAAGTTGTGAGCGACCACCACGCCTTGTGTTGGCTAGCCACCTTGAAGGACCCTTCAGGTCACCTCGCACGATGGGGCCTGAGACTTCAAGAATATGACATTACTGTCATTTACAAGTCCGGCAAAAAACACTCCAACGCCGACTGTCTCTCTCGTGCGCCTGTCAACCAACCGCTACCCGACGACCCGGATGTCGACTACTTCTTAGTAACGATAACTACCGACGACTTCGCTGAACAACAGCGGGCAGACCCGGAACTTAAGGCCCTAATAGAATACGTCAAAGGCAGGAACGCCGAAGTCCCGACGGTATTCAAGCTCGCACATGCGCCGTTCTTCCTGCGAAACGGTCTTCTACAAAAGAAAAACTTTTCACCCCTTCGAGCCAAGTACCTCATTGTGGTGCCTTCAGCTCTGCGTCCAGAACTCTTGCAGGCCCTGCACGACGATCCGACGGTAGGGCACCTCGGTGTTTCTCGCACGCTCGCGAGGATACAAGAAAAAAACTATTGGCCACGTCTTACCACCGGCGTCACGCGTTATGTGAGGACATGCCGGGACTGTCATCGACACAAGACACCGCCAACAAAACCAGCGGGACTTCTGCAGCCAATTGAACCACCTTGCCGACCTTTCCAGCAGATTGGTGTGGACCTACTAGGGCCATTCGCGACGTCGGCTTTCGGAAACAAGTGGATCGTGGTAGCTACCGATTACCTCACCTGCTACGCCGAGACAAAAGCTCTGCCAAAAGGCAGTGCATCCGAGGTAGCTAAGTTCTTCTTCGAAAATATCGTCCTATGTCACGACGCCCCGGAGGTCCCTCTCACCGACAGAGGAACGGCATTTACTGCCGACTTAACTCAAGCGATCTTGGCAAACCACCGCCGGACGACAGCGTACCACCCACAGACCAACGGCCTCACCTAGCGGCTTAACAAGACGATCGCCGACATGCTACCAATGTACGTCGATGTCGAACACAAGACATGGGACGCCATTCTTCCGTACGTGACCTTCGCATACAACTTGGCGGTGCAGGAGACGACGAAGATATCTCCATAGAAATTGGTTTACGCAAGGAGCCCGGCAATGACGCTCGATGCCATGTTACCCAACGTCATCGACAAAGAAAACCTTGATGTGAGTGAGTGCCTTCAACGCGTTGAAAAAGCCCGACAACTCATGCGTCTCCGTATCAAGAATCAACAGACTACCGACAGCCGCCGTTACAATCTTCGACGACGCTTCGTGGAATACCAGCCTGGTGACCGTGTTTGGGTGTGGACGCTGATACGCCGACGTGGACTAAGTGAAAAGCTTCTACGACGGTACTTCGGACCGTACAGGGTGGTTCGACGTCTCGGCCCACTTGATTACGAGGTTGTCCCCCGACGGCATCACGAACTCTCAACCACGCCGATCGTGACCTCAAGTCGTCCATGTCGCGCGCCTCAAGCCGTTTCATGCGCGTTAACACACTGAAACATTGTTTTTTGTATTATTATTGTATCGTAATTTATTCATTGTACTTTTTTGCTTTATTGTTGTACCTTCACCTTTAGTTAAAGCATCGGGACGATGCCTTTTTCAAAAGGGGGCAATGCCACGTTCCATTTCCCAAGTTTTGTTATCGTCCCAAAACACTACACGATTCTCAGCGCAAACCGCGCCTGCAGTTTTCGAGAAGCTTCCGAACTGTAGTAGATCATTTCGATAAGATCCCGCCCTTTCTGCAAACGGTACAGATTATTCTGGAACCTACGCCACCGCCAGCGATAACGCTAGAACATTCGACGGCAAGAGTATAAATGCCGACGCGCTTCGCCGCTTGTCAGTAGTTGATCGACGGCCGATGCTCCGTTCGCCGCTATCAGTTCAAGACTGCTACGGTAATCGGACGTTCCATTTACCGGGCACAGGTTCGCCCAAATAAACAGATAAATTCCAACGGAAAGTCTCCTGTCTTCGGCCACGTCACGACCCCGTGACAATATGACGAGTTGCTTGAAGCTTGCAAGCTTTTCCTTGATAATTTCTTCATTTGAGCCTGCAGTAACTTTTCCCGACTGACGTGCAGCTGAAGATTTAGGTTTGCGCTACTCACCGTCACAAGCTCTCATACACAGAAAAAAGACACGATACAGCTATGTTCATAGCTCAAAATTAACTTCATTTTGTCGTATAAATAATTACAAAAATAACTTATCACAATTTGCACTTCACTGGAAACGGATACGAGGCACATAGGCCCTGTGTGAAATGATGCAAACTGACCACAACATGTGCTCGGGTGCCATTGTGTGATGGTGATGATAATGCATCTGACCCCCAGCTGGGAGTGCCATTGCCACAAATGTGTTTTTAGTTTTATATGCGAGTATAGTGTGTAGATGATTTTTGTTACTGTTTTCACTTTCCTTTGGCTTTTCTTTTTCTGCCCCCTCCTTCCCTCTAATTTTTCCTCTAGCCAAGCTCTTGTGTTACTTTGTTCTCCACTGTACTCCTGTTAGGAAACTGATGAACATAGAGAGGATAGAAAAGGATGGAATAGCTTGAGGGTCCCAGTTGTCACTGCTGTTAGAAGGTTCTTCTACAAAGAACTTTCTCCTCCCCCTTTCTTATTGCTTTGAATTTAGGAGAGAGTCTTGAAAGCTTTTTGCTGTGCCATATAGCTATCCCTTTGTCCACCTAGAGACTAAGGGGTGAAGAAGATACTAGCTGTATGTGCTGACCTTTTTTTTTCCACTTATGTTGCTTCTTTCCTGCACATCGCGGTTTGCTTTGAGTCTGCACAGGAGGTATTCTCTCTCTTGTTTTTTTTTCATTACCTCTGTAGTGACAAATATGGGCACAGCCAGAACAACGACGAAGACGACGGCTAAGGCTCGTGCTGCTGCTAAAGCGACTGGCTGCTATCTCGCTGCTGTTCTCTTCACAGGCACATTAAATGATTGCCTTACCTGGGTGTCTAAAAGTATTTTTACGTTTGGTGGAGAGTGCTGGTTTCCTCAACCTAAAGCTCCGTTCCGGGACTCTACATCAACCACCCAGCTCGCCAATGCCAGAAGACATGACCCAGCCACCTGCAGTCCTGATCCCATCTGTAACCTGAACCGGAACGGCACAGCGGCGAGATCCAGTGATTTTCGACCCGACCAACAACAGAGGCGCTGAAGACGTGCTGTCTCAGTACGAAGTGGTAAGCGCTCACGATAAGTCGAATGACACAGCCAAGTTTGGTCACCTTAATTTCTATCTCGAGGGTGTGGCACAGCTGTGGTATAAAGCTGAAATTCCCTCTCTGTCAACCTTTAGGACGCACTTTGTGGAAGTCTTCGGTCTACCCACTGTTGACAAGCTCCACCCCAAACAGTGCTGGCGCGATCACGCACAGCACTCTGGCGAGATTTTCACCTTGTATATTGAGGATGTTCTGTGCCACTGCCGTCGCATCGATCTCGTCATGTCCGACACTGACAAAGTACGGCACATCATGAAAGATATCGAGGACGGTGCCTTTTACATGCTTGTTGCAAAAAAAACCCTGGACTGTCGCCCAGCAGCTTCACCACTGTCAGAATTGAAACAAGCTGCGGAGAGACCGCTTTTCTACGCGGCTTCCAAACCTCGACACAAACTGCACATCTGCGTTGACCATTGGCGCAGTTTCCTCTGAACAAACCTGGCTAATGCAGCAAATCCAGCAGTTCGTCTGAGAAGTGGCGCACCAATTGTCTTTTGTGCCTTACGTTCTGACGCTTTGCCTCCCACATACCACCCTTCACCTAACTCCGACCTTCGACTTATGCTAAGACCGCAAGTCGATCATTGCCATCGCTACTACCCGTCACGGATCCTTCTCGACAGCCCCGCCCTCTCTAGGCAGCGAGTCCACCTATCCGTCCACACCCACCTCCTTTTCGCCACCTCACACCGCCTAAGCCTTGGCGCACTCCGGAAAACAGGCCGATTTTCTACGTGTGCCATCTCCCTGGCCATGTAGCACGCTACTGCCATCGTCGTGATTACAACCTCTGGTGAGGCGCTGGTGAGGCCAGTTACAGCGCCAATCGTGTCAAGCCACCACAGTCATCTTCGTTCCCCCGCACGTCAAATGAGTCGCCGCCACGTCCATGCAGCTTCAACAGGAAACGATCGCTCTCACAACGGCGTCGTTCTGTTTCTCTGATGCTTTCTCGATCGCTACCCGCCCCAGTGGAAAACTGACCGTCGCAGTTTCTGAGGCAAGAGTTGCGCACATATTGAAAACTTCAAGGCCTCCATTTTTACCCTCTAACGAAATAACTGTGCATATTGATGGTGTACCTGCGCAAGTGCTGGTTAACACTGGTGCTCTCGCGTCCGTGCTCAGTGGTGAACTGTGCTGCAAGTTGAAGAAACTTATGCTGCCACTTTCCGACGTCTTTCTCCGCACAGAAACTGCACATCACATCCAACCTACTGTGGCGTGCACAGCTCGACTGGTCCTCCAGAATAGTTTGTATGTACAGTTTAGCCCAAAAATAACGGCCCCACTTAAAACGAATTTTCGCTTAAAATGAACAATATCAGCATGACCGTGAAAATATACGTTGTTTTAATGACACAAAATGGCACTTACAAAGACCATCTCTGAGCGCCGCCGATAGGTTACAGCGAACAGCACTCAGAAACCACCTATAATCACTGATCAGGCATCAGCGAGGTGCCCATTAGTTTGGTAAATGCCAAGCCGGCCTCCACGCGCCTTTAGTTGCCGCTCTCCCCGACCACTTTTTGTGATGCACCCCTCTGTACTTTATCTCTCCCCCCCCCCCTCCGCCCCGCTACTACGAGCAACCCGCTTCACCAGACGCGGCCAGTATTTTCACACTGCCACCGATTTTTCGAAGACCAGTCATTCATCTCCTCCATTTTCGATCGCTGGTACTGTCTTTGGCCTCGCTGGCCTGGAATGACCATACCATTTGCCAACATCGCCTGCATCCAGTCGTCAGCGTCTTGTCTTAGCGTAAAGTTCTATTGCCGTGCCTATGGTACCCCACCCACTCTGATAATTCACGATTAGTTTCGTGTTTATGACCTATTCTCGCTCACTTTGCACTCGGCTATGCATGCCCTCCGCATGCATGAGGAAGCAGCGTAAAAATGGGCGTTATTTGTGCAAAACAAATCACAAATTATCAAAGTCGGTGAGGCCACACAAACTCACTGGTGCAACAAAACAAATTTTGACCACGGCCGCTGATTCATTGAACGTCACCGCGCGTGCCAATCTAGGCGGCCATGCGCATGAATTTTAAGAATTTCTACGCGTGAGTTGCGCGTTTCGCAGACCTTTTAAGCAAGCTAGCTGACCTGCCTCCTTCTCGCGTGTTTTGGTTTTGCAAGGTCGCTTTCCGGTCGTATCCTCCCCTCTTTTTACTCTATCGCAATTCCTTGTCCTTTTCTCGCAAATCTTCTCTCCTGTCTTCATCACAACTCCTTCGCCTGTCTCTACCGCCCCGCGACGCCAGCCAGGCTGGCTCTAATTCAGAAGTTTTGCTTTCTAACTAGACATGAGCCCAGTGCCGTACCACGCGTTCGTTTCACGTGAATGCGTCTTGTTCGCTCTAGGTGTGCATGTGTAGTCAGGACGGCCGACGGCAGGCCTTGCATGCTTTTACCTGCTGCTCAACAAAACGTCGAAAGTGTGACTGCTTGGCTTGGGCCTAATCCGCGCATTATGTGACGCATTGCGAAGCGCTTGCTCATAGCTGTTGACCACCTGACAGCCAACTTGCTGTCTTGAGCGTCCGGGTATCCAGCTGTGGAGATGTTAAATAATTCGTGGGTGGCAGTGAAGGCTACATGTGTGCGAAACTGTTTTCACACGGCCGACTTCGTCAACGTCGGACCCAACGCAGAGCCTAAAGATTCCGAACAGGACCACTGCGGCAGCGATTAGTGGCAGTGCGTCGTTGACTGCGACCTGGGTGAGCTGGTTGAGACATCTGCTGCGATAGTTTAATTACGGTCGATGATGCCGACACCGCGAGACCGTGCACGGATTAGGGCATTGTGAATGAAGTACAAGGCAAGAATGATTTGGAGAAATTGAGTAGCGTGTTTGGAGGAATCGAATGAGGAATTTAATAGAATCCCACAAGCACCGCATGAAAGGGGGGTCCTATAGACAACTTCCCGGGAGCATGCCGCATACCTGTTTCGATGCTTAACTCTGCATTGAGTTGATGACTGCATTTTCAGGGGGTTTGTAGATTTCGTGAGGCTGATTAATTTGAACAGTGGAGAAAACAGTACACGAACTCCAACACGTTTTCCGTTGCGGCATGCTCCCGGGAAATTCTCTATAGGACCCTTCTTTCATACGGTGCTTGTTATGTCGGAATGACCGGAAGGTGTATGAACAATCGACTGAGAGCACACACTAACAATGTTTAAAACGGGAAAGATGGTTTTCTTGCTCAGCACTGCACTGAGTGCAACTGTGTGCCCCTTTTCAAGGACACAGCGACGCTGTACAAGCACAAGGATGAGCGCACCCGAGCCATCGTCGAGGCCGCGCAGATGGCACGCGAACAGGTGTCATGCATTAGCAAGCCCTCCGTGTCTCTGTCCGAGAAGGAACTAAGGTTCCTCGAAGGTTTTGGTGCGCGCAAGTAGTTATATTACCTTTACTTTCATCTTTTGTTTCGTTATAGACTTTTCTCTGCCTTTTTTTGTCCGAGAAGGAAGTAAGGTTTCTCAAAGGTTTTGGTGAGTGCAAGTAGTTATATTACCTTTACTTTTCTGTTTTGTTTCCTTATAGTCTTTTCTCTGCCTTTTTTGTGCTGTCGTTTTTTGTTGTTTTTTCCCTTACTCATGTTTTACTCTTTGTGCCTTACGGTTTTTGTCACATGGTTACTGTCTCCTCTATATATTTTCGCACTCTGCGCAATAAACTCAGTTGGAAGTCAGCGCTCGTGTTCTTCGTCTCCTTCTTGTCTCTGTGTCATTGTTATGTTCTCGCGCTAACTATCGTTATGCCACGATCCTCGACGAAGAGCACGCTGCCATTTGAAATAAACTGAAGACCACCTATATCACTCCTGATCTTCGAAACACGTGCATCACAGACTCTTTAGGGCAAAAATTTTGTGTTTTCACTCGCAAATATTTTAAAAGCTGTGCTTCATTTACTGTGAACTACTGGATACAGCGAATGGATGCCGCGTCAGGCTGAGGTTCGTTATAAGCAGGCTAGACTGTAGTTGAATTCGTTGCGTTTTCCCCATGTTCACATTGCATCATCTTGGGCTGGGACTTCCTCTGAGCTCATCATGCCGTCGCCTACTGTGCGCGTGCTGAACTAGAGTTCTCGACGATGTGTGAACTACTTCTGTGTGATGCACCAACGTCTGAAAGACCCTCTTTTTAGCCGTTATATCTCGAGTCATCGTAGCCATGGACACTCACATCCCTCCTCTATCTTGGGATCTTGTGCCACTCATCTGCGAAGGTGTGCCCTCTGTCGACGCCCTCTTTACCCCTCCGACGCCATCGGCTTTCCCAAAAGCTTCCTTCTCCCATTCGCAGTTGTCACCACAGAATCCTCACATGACTCCATCTACATAACGAACTCGCTTCCTCACCTAGACATCTATTTCTGTGGCAAAGTCATCGGACACCTTGAGGACATTGATTCTGTTTCCTCCAGTCGCCTACCTGATAGCTTGCTATCATCTCACATAAACACCATTACTACTGCTACCATTCCCACTTCATCTCCCAAGGCTTTTTAGCATCGATTGACCCTGCATTTCCTGCTGCTCGGCGTTCCCGACTTCTGGCTCTACACGATCGCTTGAACATGTATTTTGACCATAGCCAACCTTCTTTGGGTCGCACGACTGCCGTCGTTCACCACATCGACACCGGTAGCCAAGCACCTTTGCGCAAGCCACCGTATCAAGTTTCTCACCCTGAACGCTATGTCTTTGATGATCAGGTGGTCGATATGCTTTGACGTGGTGTAATAGAACCTTCAAACAGCCCTTGGGCTTCTCCAGTTTATAGGCGTCTCATTAAGACCACACGAAAGGATGTTTATCCGCTGCCCAGAATTGATAACGCCTTTCGATTGCCTGCAAGAAGCAGAGTTCTTTTCTTTTTTAGATTTTCGATATGGCTACTGTCAGGTCCATATAATTGATGCCGACAGCTCAAAAACTGCGTTTGTAATGCCTGACAGATTGTAGAAGTTCAACGTGATGCCGTTCGGCCTCTGTAATGCGCCTGTCCCCTTCGATCGTCTCATGGACAACATCCTCAGAGGCTTTAAATGGAACACATGCTTATGCTATTTGGGTGACGTCATCCTTTTCTCGAACGACAATGACTCCCACCTCAGCTGCCTCGCAAACGTCCTGGCTTGTACAGTAAAAGCTCGTTAACTTGGATCTCACAAGACCGGAGAGAATGTTCGAGTTAACTGAATTACGAATTATCTAACAGACCATGAAAACAAAAAAACGTACACAGCACAGACAAACCTTTATTTTTTTAAAAAGTGCGTTATTTTTGCCTTCCTCGCCATCGACATTTCTGACAGAATGATCTTATTTAATCTCATCAGGCGGTGATGCGCACGTTCAGTGTCGCTAGAACAAACGCAGAACTCCTCGAGGACAGCGAGAGCTTCGGCGGCCTCCTGCACAATGAGGCGACGTCGCGTCAGCTCATCACATCTTTTAATATCATAACCTTTCTATCAAGATCATTTGTTGGCTGCTTTGGCCACCTAACTTCTGTGATGGTCACCATGAAGCACGACGGCGGCGAGAACGCGCACAACCACAGCCGCAACACGCGAAGTCACAACACAAAGAACCAAGACACGAAGTAGTACACCAGTAGGCGTAGCGTGGGCGTAGCGAGCAGCTGTTAGTAGACACTGGATGCGCCGCTGGCCCAAGCGTTTCCGCCGGGTGGTGACTAGCGCCACCTAGCCACTGCCACCTCATTCACTATCATCATCGTCATATTCTGCTGCAGTCCGCTCGGTTTCGGTTTCTTCAAAACTCCAGTTCTGCCGTTGATTACGGCAAGTGGTGCTTGAGCCTCCAAGCCGCCGATATCGCGGGACTTTGGAGTCCCGATAGCCCTCTTGAGAATTGTCCGAGATAACCTGTGCGCGGCTAAATCCTTCCGAATTAATGAGCATTTGACCTCATTGAAATATACACAGTTTTGACAAGACCGCGCGGCGAGTCCAAGTTAAACGAATTTCCGAGTTAACGAGAACCAGATAAACGAGCTTTTACTGTATTTCGTACACTTGACTGCAGCTGAATTTGAAGAAATGCCACTTCCCCGCCCGCCAGCCTACCATCTTAAGGCGTGTTGTTAGCAAGCATGGTGTCCGTCTTGATCCAGCCAAGCTTTGCGCTGTCGCCGACTTTCCCAGACAGGCTACACTAAAAAAACGCCGCAGCTTCATAGGCATGTGTTCATACTTTCGACGTTTTGTGTGCAATTTCACCCCATAATCGCACTTCTGACAAAAATACTTGCCGACAACCAAGACATTTTAGCGTGGTCCCCCGCATGCGATGAAGCATTGGCTTCTTTACGCTATCTTATCACATCACCACCTATCCTACGCCACTTTGATCCAGACGATCCAACTGAAATCCATACGGGTGCTAGTGGAGTAGCCCTCTGCGCTATTCTTACCCAGCGTAATTCTGGTTTCAATGAGTATGTTGTATCCTATGCTAGTCGCACCCTCACTTTAGTGGAAAAGAACTACTCAGTCACGGAAAAAGAATGGCTTGGCATAGTTTGGGCAATCACGAAATTCCGACCTTATGTATATGGCCACCCATTCAATGTTGTGACTGATCACCACGCATTGTGTTGGTTGTCGTCATTAGAAGATACATCTGGTCGCCTAGCTCGCAGGACGCTACATCTTAAGATTACGACATCCGTGTAGTCTATCGGTCAGGCCGCAAGCATTTGGACACCAACGCTCTTTCTCACTCACCACTTCCCCACAATTATGTTACAGCAAATGATTCCAGCTGCAAATGTTTCCAGCTGCAAATGTTCTTCACTTGAGCATGCAGACATGTCCTCTGAGCAACATGAGGATCCACAGATAGCGTCTCTCCTAGAGTACCTGTCTCAGATGTCTCCACGTACTGACAATCGTTCACTTCGACGGCTTGCCGGCCATTTCACTATCCGTGATGGCCTTCTGTACCGCGCAAACTACTTATCTGATGAGCGCAAATGGTTGGTGGCAATTCTTCACGACCTATGTTCTTACGTCTGTGCCTCCTTCCACGCGGATCCGCAACGCGCCCATGCTAGTGTGCTGAAGACGTATGCTCACCTAAGAATTCGATACTACTGGCGCGAAATGTACCGCTTTGTTCAGCAGTACGTCTGTTCATGTTGCTCATGCCAACCTCGGAAGAGCTCCCCTCGCACAACCACAGGGCCACTCCATCCATTGCCTTGTATTTCTCAGCCTTGCGACTGCATCAGAATCTGCTTGTACGGTCGCCTTTCATACACAGCAAATAGAAATCGTTGGGTCATTGTAGCCTTATGCGCTACGCTGAAACTTAACCGCTTCCCGAGACCACTGGTTGTGAGGTCGGCTTGTTCATTCTGCGCAACCTCGTCCTTCCTCATGGTGCACCCCACGAGCTTCTCAGTGACTGTGGGCATTCCTTCTTATATGAAGCTGTAGAAGCCCTCCTGTGCGAAGGCAGCATCGTGCATCGGAACACTACCGCATATCACCCCCAAGCCAACTGGATGACCGATCGATTTATTCGCACACTAGGCGACATTCTCTCCATGTATGTTTCTGATGACCACACGAATTGGAACCACATACTGCCATTCGTCACCTACGCTTACAACAGTGCCATTAAATCTTCAACTGGATTCTCCCCGTTCTTCCTTCTTTATGGTCGGGAACCTTCCCTGTTCTTTGGAACTATCCTTCTGTACGGCCCAGACCCTTCAAAAACTACGACTTTGGCCGAAGCCGCAACTAATGACAAAGAATGTCGGCAGTTCGCACGTTCGCTTACCACGCACGATCAGGCTCGCCAGAAGCACACTCCTGACTGACGCTCATCCCCATCGTCATATGCCCCTGGAACAATCGTGTGACTGTGTGTGCTATTATCTGGAACTGACCTTTCCTCTAAGTTCATACTCAAGTACAACGGACCATACCAGGCCTGCGCCAGACATCGCCAGTAAACTAAATTGTTGAGCCTATTCAGCCAACTACAGTTAAACCTGCTTATAAAGAACCACTATATAAAAATTCCTGAATATAACGAAGTTTTCATATTCCCTGCGGTCGCTTCATAGG
This sequence comes from Rhipicephalus microplus, assembly GCF_043290135.1. Taxonomy (NCBI): domain Eukaryota; kingdom Metazoa; phylum Arthropoda; class Arachnida; order Ixodida; family Ixodidae; genus Rhipicephalus; species Rhipicephalus microplus. The sequence continues at coordinate 14,195,303 of NC_134705.1, read as the reverse complement.
AGCTTATGTGTTTGCGACCTCTCCGTAACAAAGTAACTGTGCGAGACAACTTTGATATAATGAATTTTCCCCATGGGCAATCTTGGAATTTTGATGCGCATTGTGGCATTTCGGTACCAGCATGCATCTTCCACTGCTGCCCCACCGCCGCCAAAGCGTGAAGTGGTGGCAGCGGGCACGCGTATGACGGGCAGGAGGGCCTGCACCTTACGAGCCGGCGTAACCCCCTCCTCGCCGCCGCGGTTGCATGCGCGGGTGTGCCCTCCCCCTTAAAACCAAAATAAAAAAACTACTTTTGCGCATTGCCAGTGCCACGCTTTCATTTAGCGTCACATATGTGTGGCCACGCTGCATATGAAGGGCGCTTCACCGAATAGTTTCCGCAGTAACCGCGTCCGTGTCGTTCGCTCTTCGTTTCCAACGCCGTGCACCTGTACATAGTTTCACTGCGCGCGCATGGTGTGTCCCCCGATGACGTTCAGCTTTGCTTTTATATATATATATATATATATATATATATATATATATATATATATATATATATATATATATATATATATATATATATATATATATATATATATATATATATATATATATATATATATATATATATATATACATATATATATATATATATATATATATATAATATATATGTATGTATATATATATATATATATATATATATATATATTCAAGAAAAAAAGAAAAAAAAGGCTGCCCCGCACTCAGCTTGTCACGACGTGACGACACTCGTTTATCTCCCATGTGTACATTGCTCCTCAAATGCGGAGGGGGGAGAGGGGGGTTAGATGCTTGTGCGCGAGCGCTTGTGCTTCAATGGGGAGAATCACGAGCCTTCCACTTTGACTGGAACGATTACGTTTGCTCTTTTCACACAGTCCCTTCGCGTTGAAACCGCACTAATACTCGGCGAAATAACAAGCGCATCAGCGATCGTGACCGCCCTTAAAATCCAAGTTTATTATTGCTACTCGAGCGATTTCCTCCCACTCCCAACGTTGTTGCATGCTCGTTCAAGACAGGTAGTTTAATTTCTGTTTAAGCATTCAATCGCAGTTCTAACACGCGGGCGATGTTATGCACTTTCCAGGCGAAAGTGATGGGCTAACTCATGTGATGTCTGCTTCAGCAGCGTTCGCGCGCTTTTACCCACTTGTCAAAGTTACAATGTGCGGAGGCATGTTGTCAATTTAGACTTGTTGCAGAACATGGCGGCGACAGCAAGAACCCCCCGAGAGTGTCCATATAATTGCTATAACAATAATAATGCGGTTTTTTACTGTAAAATGAGTGTTTGTGGTTAGCTCTGCCTTCAGTCCCCCTTTTGTTTATATTTTGCCATTTATTTTACAAAATTTCATACCAAACTTACATATAACGAATTTTCCTGGGAATTTATCAATTTTGTTATACGCAGGTTTACCTGTACAGATTAACAGCGCCACAAGCGTGAAACTGTGCACAAAACTGTGCTGTCCTGTTTGTGCCAGGATGGCTCCTTTTCTGGCAAAACTGTGCCTAGATGCCTCCTTTTCCACTAGGGAGTCATTGTAGTGACAAATATGCGCATAGCTAGAGCAATGACGAAGACGACATTTGTTGCGGCTGGGGCTCGTGCTGCTACGGATGCTAAAACGACTGGCTGCTGTCTCGCTGCTGTTCGGCACATCAAACGGTTGCCTTACCTGGGCCTCTCAATGTATTCTTACACTTCATTGTTCATTAGATAACTATGAAATATCATCATGCTAGCGCTTCATCAACCTAGCCAAAATAAAGGCTTTCATAATGTGACGTACCTCAGAATATGCTTAGGAACCTGAACGTTCTTTTTTTTGCAGTTTTCACCATCAAAGTAATGAAAAAAATATCCCAGGAATATTTGAAAAACCAGATTCTCAGTTTGCGTTCACACTTTTCTATTAGAATTAGCTTCACACCCAAAATTTCCGTATTCACACACCTCTGTATATTACAGAATGTGGTAGGTAATACACGTCGCTATATTTGCCGCAAGTCAACTGCCTTGTGCAACACATTTATACAATCAATGCCTCCTACGAAAACTATGCTGGAACATCAGCCGCGAACGTTCTGCCCTACCCTAGAATTTTACCCTCTCCCTTGGGTACGTAAGCAAGCATCTCTGACAGTCACCCCCTGCGAACTCATCAATGCTCTTACAGTCGCCCCTGAGCAGCCGTGATGTCACGTGACAGAGTGGTACGGTAATGTCACGTGACTGAGCAGTACGGAGGTGAGCGGTCTCGCGCGACGGCAGGTCGCAACAAGTGGCAGAAAGCATGGCCTCCGAGATTAAGTGCTGACAGGAGGCTCCCAACTGTAAAAAGAGAGACGTTTTAGGCATAGTTCTTCTAGGAGGCGTTGATACAATATTCCATTCCCTTTCTTTTCCACTAAAGCACATCTGCGAGCTGCAATATGGAAGGAATAAAACTACCCTTTGGGGTTGGTTAGAAGACACATCTTACAGAAAGAAGACGGTGTGCAGAGCTTAGATAGATGCTGCTCATAGCAAATGTTGGTAATCATTTTCCTTTTCCAACATGGTACAGCGCTATACAGGACAAAGAAGCAAGGACAGGTAAGAGCTTTTTTTCTGTTGTCGTTTCTTCGCCCTATAACTACCAAGGTGCTGTTTGAATGCTCGTCTCACAGCTGAACTGATTGCCTAACTACCAGACCACGAAAGTAGGGTAGCAGTGAAAGGATAATTGTGGATATGCATGCCAATCAATGGTTCACAGTTTTGCCAGCACAAAAGTCACTTGTTCTGCAGTCACAGGTGAAAAAGGTTCTAATTGAGACCCTGTTTTGGAAGTCAATGGAGTTTCCAAGAGAAAGGTGTTTGTTTTAAGCAGCTAAACAATGCCCAATTGGCTTCACCTTATTTCAGCTTTAAAACTGAGTGAAAGAATTCTTGTAGCACTTTTAGTAGAAAAAGAAGATCTTGGAGTCTTGCAGTGAATACTACAGATATTAACATGGCCCTTAATAAATGCCAATGACCAGCACTCAAATACTCAATTTATTATACCAATTAGGTGCTCTTTCTTATCCACCATTTTTTCTAAACATTTCATAACGATTGCCAACACAGCATAATCTTTTCAATCAAGTACCCTTGCAAAATCATGGGTAAACTTGTGAGAAGATCACTTACAAAAGTATTCCCCAAATTTGAAAAATAAAGAAAAAGGACAAGCTTGCAATGCTAAGATAATGAGCAATGAAAGAAGCAGCAAATAAGTTTTGCCAACAAACCTCTGCAGACGTAGAAAAAAGATTTCTTTTGGAGGCTCATCAAAACACTGCCCATTATGGTCAGCTTGACTCCGTCGTCGAGAGCGCAGAAATACTGAAAACAACACACAAAAACATGGAATGCCTTACAATAAACTTGAGGAGGCTCACTTCATGCAAAGAGCATGTAGTAAGATTTTTGACAGTAACAGTTCAGCAGGTGTAAACCAGACCCTCCCTATATGATCAGAATGAACACAGCCTACACACAAAAGCATTAGCAACAAAAGAACACCATGATTAGACAGAATGGGCTGCTTTTCATTATGAAAGTCTGACAATTAGGTATCCGGGGTTTCACGTTCAAAAGTCACCATATAATTAGGAGCGATGCTGCAGTGGAGAGCAGGGTATAGCCTCGGGGTACACACTGGGCCCGTGCCACATCCACCTCCAACGAAATGTTTTTTCGCCATGGCATAGAGCGCGAAGAATAACTATTTCAAAAGGGCAACTCTCCCAAAATGAAGGAGGTGCCTTCCCGAAAAAATTTCTGGCTATGCCTCATGGTGGAGAGATTTTGAAATTTCGACCACACGGTGTTCTTTGACACGCTGATGCAAGCACCATTGCCTCCACTGAAGCAAGAATGTTGCCAACCCACAACCTTCAGATTAGCAGCCAAGCAGTTTAACTTCTGGTCCACTGTAACAGATAAGTATTGTGCACAAGTGTAATGTATTGTTTACTGACCCATGCTTCAGGCACCCCGAAATCAGTCAGTATGATTCACAGAGGTCGTACAGGTTTCCGAAGCGAAAATGCAAAGATATTAAAGGACTACCCAGCACATGTCACAGGTTCTTCAAGGACTAAAATTAGCACTGAATATTGAAATATTTTTACTTAAAAATTTTCAAAATATACTCACTTTTATTGCACTTATGTAGTACACACATATTTCAATTAAAACGAACATATCTAGTTTGAACTATAGCTCCCTATATTTTTCACCAACTTCACCGCTCCCACAATAGAGAAAGAGCCAGCACTGAAGAGCATTACAACTCTCACTTCGTTTGTTCGTGGTTTGATGCAGTAAAACTATTCACCATGCAGTTTTGGTAAGTGAAACCATAACAACTCAGGCCAAATTGCTGTTTTGGAAAAGGGCAGTTTGGTCAGGTCGATGTCGATCCTTACGTGCCAAGTTCAAGGATTCTGAATCTGAGAGATTTCCGGAAGAGAAAGTAAAGGGGGTGCCACTGATATATTTCCCCCCTTTCTTTCTTTCTCAAAAAAAAAATGGGGATGAATATACTTCTATCTTTCAAAATTTCGTGTCTTGATAACACCTAGCGAAATCTATTTCTGTCAAAAGAATGTGTGTATGTTTCCCTGGAACCCAAGTGAATGAGCCGGCTGCCGGGAAAGTGCAGGTTGAAGCTTCGCATAAGGCCAACTGAAAACTTAATTCAAAAGTATAGCCAATGTACCCAGATTGAAAGGAACAACATTACTAGATTCTTCGGACAGGAACGCCAAAACGCCTTTAGCGTTTCTTTCTACATTTTTATCAGCTCTACCACTGCGTTAGCCGCGTGCCTTCGGCTAATAATCATTTCAGCACAACTGCGGATTCGCACTCATCGGCTGCGGAAAACGATAGTTCCATTTTCATTCTGCGTGCGCTGGCTGATCACGTGCCTTCGAAACCATGTCATTTTTTACAATCTATGACCGCATCTGTCACGATTTTGTCCGAAGCATTTGTGGAAAGCAACGCTGCTTTAAATGATGCACTGAACGCACGCGCAGTTTCGAAGTTCTGTCAATTACGTTGTCACCACAAATGATCATATCAAGAGCGACTGTGGTTCTATCCACACCGGTTGTAACAAACGATAACTGCAGTTGTGTCAGTGCGTGCGCTGGCCGCACACGTCCTTCCGAGGCTTCGAGCACACTGCTCTCGGCCTTTTTTCCACGGTTTCAGACTAAAGCTCATACGACTCGTTGCGATGAAGAAAAGAGCTTGCAGTGTCTGAATTTTGGCCCAATAAATGTTTATATGAGCGCCTCTTACATTTTTTTACAATAAAATGCAGATTGGGCTGCCTTTCTGTCAATGCGGCCACATCACACAAAAAATTTCAATTTCCGGAAGATTTTCCTGACAACCGTGTAAAGGTAAGAACTGGTCGAAATCCGGGAGACTTTGCGGTATGCCAATCTACCACATAGATCAGGCCACAATGTCGACTGAGAGTGTTAAGGTAATTGAAAGATTTTCAAGGACGAAAAAAAATTCCAGGACTTGCAAGGGCTTTGAAAATGCATTTTTCAAATTAAAGAGTTTTCAAGAACCTGTACACACCCTAGGTTCAGAAAAAAACATTTTCCTAGCTGCGAAACTGATTCACAATTAGCAGGGTTGTCATTCCACACCTGATAAAAGCAGCACAACAGAAGACCTTTCCCTGAAAACGTAGCACCACACGATAAAACAAAGTTTGTTAATAACAATATCAAAGGAACTGCACTGGAGCGCTTATTTGAGCCAGTTGGTACATAATCAACAAAGCGACAAACAGCATGAAACACGGGGTAGTGAAAGAGACAGACCGTGTACCGACTTACAACCAAGGAAGGTTTCATTCCATACACAGGGGTATACATAGCACAAGCAATGTGAAAGGAGAGACAAGACATGAAACTTTTGTTCATGAAATCTTTGTATGCATCTGAAATATTGTCAAGAAGCATTCCTTTACTTCAAAAATACCCAATTCCCTGGTGAGGAGCACTAACGAAGGCACAGTCATGCACCGATATCACCTTTCTTGTCAATGCAAAACGCCCCTCGGAATTCGTGCGCTGTTTTTCTTTGCTTCACTGGATGATATAAGTTACACAAGCAGTACTCACCATGTCATGTTCGTTGATGGCTTCTCGTTCCTTGGGCCAAGATTCATGACGCCCATGGCAGTCTTGCCCGTGGAGATGGATGGATGAATGGATATGGCTGTATCCTTTAGATCGGGCGGTGGCTAGCGCTACCAAGCCGTAATACCTAATGAACCAAAAACTAGATTTATTTTTTTTCCTTAAATAGTGAGGTTGAGGATTTGTACTTTGCAGTGAAGGGTTCAATTTTCACTCGTGCTTTGACTTTAGCCACCAATCAGATAACCTCCTTCTAGTTAATTCTACCCGCTTAAAGTCTGTTTTGCTCTCACTGTTTCTAAACCCCAGTGCTTTGAAAAACTCTGCGCCATCAACCTGAACCACAGGGTGAAGCCCTTTACAGAATATTATAAAGTGTTCGGCAGTTTCTTCTTCCTCTCCACACGCACTGCATACCGTGTCTACCCCTTCGTATTTGGCCCGATACGTCTTTGTTCGCAATACTCCCGTCCTGGCCTCAAACAGTAGAGAAGTACCCCGAGTATTATCATATATTGTTTCCTTGGCTATTTCCTGCTTGAGAGTTCGATAGATCTCTAGTGCGGACTTCTTAGAAGTAGTGTCCAAAAGTAGTGTCTTAAAAGTAGTGTCCAAAAGGGACACCTGTTTCCCCATGACCGTCCTCGGTGGGCATGTCCATGAACACCACATCTTCCTCCCTGACCAGAGGTTCTGTGAAAAAACAGGACGCACCCATGTTACACCCCACAAAGGAAGCAGTGGCCGCTTTTCATTCATTTCTCCGCTTAACAGTGGGATTTCTCACCATTTACAAGAAATGCTGGACCAAAGTAGCAGGAGCATATATGCTGTATGCTACAACTGCTCAACGAAAGGCATGCTACTAAAGCATATCTTGTTTTCTTAGTTGATCGCAAAAAAGTATTCAAGACTATTTTGAGCGAAGGCAGGATGCTACATTTGCCTGAAGGTGAGTGGTTGCGTCTTGACCCAGGCGCCACATCTCATATTCATGACAAGGCAGTAAAAAAAAATTTGGACACCGATTCCAGCACCTATTCTGTTGTGAAACTGTAGGCTGTCACCTTTCAAGTAAGTGTTGCTAGGTTTCCTAAAAAGGGCTTTGAGCCGCCCACAAACACTTACTTATCAAACGAAGCATGATGTGGAGAGCAAACCTTCATAATACACTAGAAATATATTATTGCACAAAATAGTAACAATACAGCAAAGCACGGAGAAGCAATGACAAGACAAAGTGTCTTTCTTGTTTCTTTGCCATGTGTTGTGCCATTAACGCTTCACATAACACTCTGACGTGGTCATGACAGCAAGAAAGGCTTCAGTCAGTCCGTTAAACACACAACTCGTTATTTCAGCAAAATCTTGCCTAGAAAAGACAAGTCAAACTGCAAGCGATTTTCGAGGCATCTATAGGGTCCTACATAGCTTCTACTCAATGAAAATTAAGAATGTCATAGACCAAGCATACAAAGCTTTAGAAAATTTCATTGCGCTTGTGTCACGAATATACAATAAATGAATAACTGAATGAAATTCTTTATATTTATGTCACACTCAAAGATTTCGGTGCGACATTCAGAAATGAAACTTCAACCTTGATTTTTCCTGTTAATATTGAATTTATGACAGATAAACTTATGGCATCAGAGTTCTCAGAAAGCAGTTTATCAATATAAACGAGGTCAATGTTTCTCTTTGACTACTTTATAAATTCTGCAATAATTTTCTCGTCTGCTTGCTAAAATAAATACAGGTTTACCATGAGACTCAGGCAGTAGCAGAAAGAAGTAGATAAAAACCAGTTACTGTTCACTTTGCATAACTTCTTTCATTTTTGTGGTGTTTCGGTTTCGTTTTCATGGCTGCCAAATTCGGTTTCATGTAAAGCGTTTTTACTCTAAGGAAGGCTACCATGTGTACATACGCGCGGCATTGTACATAAGAAAGTAGTTCCTGCTTGGCTACCGGCAGCTGCGTACCTCGTGTCGGCCGGCGCTTCAGCGCCGTGCCCACTGTGTTCTTCGTGCGGCACGTTCGCCGCATAATACTACATTTTGGCGACAAGGATTATCAATCCACGTGCATGAGGCGTCAAGGTAGGCATCTAGCCTTTTTCATCATGCTATCGACTCAGCACCCGTGCAAGCTGTCCCACCACTACTGTATTTCCTGCTTACATTTTTACTTTTTGACACTTCGTGCCACTCCAGTCACGAGGCCTACCTATGTGCGCGTCTCTCCTGAACTGCCGTCTCGACGCTCTCTTCATCAAGCATGTACGCTGCGATACCTCCATCCGTGCTCCTGCAGTGCCTGCCATTTCATGGCGACAGTGGCGTACAATTCTTCAAGTTTACATTGATGCCGCTGCTAGGGACGCCATCCCGCAGAACAAGAAGGCGCAGCTCCTGGACGCCTTGGGCGTCGAGGGACTTAACACTTACCTGCAGGCCGCCGAAGATGAGCTGTGAGCCGTCTGGCCAACTCAGGAGACGTGTACAAATGTGTACGACGCAGCCCTAGTGCTGCCCAATGAAATTTGTGACCCTCAATCGGACGCGGCGTGTTTGCGTGCCTACTTCAAAGCCCTGCGTTAGGCTCAGACCAGTCGGCAGTAAAATTTATACAGGAGGTGGGCCGAATAGCCAAGCTTTGTGAATTCGGCGCGGCGGGCGACATCCTCGCTTTCGACCAGATCGTCTCTGGCATCGCGTCGTCACACCTACAAAGAACTTTTTTCAAGATGGGCAAGGACTTCTCCGTAGAGAAGGCGCTCGACGTGGCAAGAGAGAAGGAGCGCGTCGACTGCGCGTTGCTAGTTATCTGGGGCGCAAGTCAACGCAGTGTCGTCACGTCTCATTCAAGATGCCAGGCCAAATGGGGGCCGTCCTCCCCAAGCTCCGGTGCAAGATGGCACCGACTGGACTTCTCCTGCGTGCATATCCTCGCCCTGCGCTGCTGCGGACACGTCCTCTCCAGCTTATCCGCCAGCTCGCGCGGGTGCCTGCCACCACTGCTGGTGAACGCAGCATTGGGCCAACTTTGCCGCATGCCCTGCCAGGAGCCCAAGGTATTCGCGGTGCGGACGTCGAGGACGCTTCGTGCGGGTCTGCCGCACTACTACGGACTCGACCGATCATCAAAGCACATCGACGCTGACCAATACAGTTGCTGTTCTGCAAGTGGACGAAATGGTCACCACTATTGGACTTCTCCATCTAACCATACAGATCAATGGATCTGTACCTCACTCCTGGAATTACATGTCATGTCATCCAAGCTCTAAAAATAATCATTAGAGGTGAGACCCTCACTTGTTCTCTCGTCGACTCCTCGGTGGTTCCGACGAATGCGGCACCGGTGTATCACCACCTGTTTTCGTCGGACATCGGCAGGGTCCTAAATTACATTCAGCGTGTGAAGCGTCGACCTGGTCTGCAGCCAGTGGCGGCCAAACTGCGTCGTCTTCCCTTCTGGCTGAGGCAAATCGCGGATGAGCAGCAACGACTAGAGATGAGTGGCATCATTGAGAGGGTGGATGCTTTGGACTGGGTGTCTCCCTTGGTCGTCGTCCGCAAGAAGGACCATTCCATCAGACTGTGCGTTAATCTCCGTGAGCCGAACAAGGCCACTGTGGTGGATGGGTTTCCTCTACCCCACATCGAGGAACTCTTACAGCAGTTAACTGTATTGCATCCGCATACCATCAGGTTGAGTTAGCGGAGGAGAGTCGTGACCATACTACTTTTGTAACTCATCAAGGACTTTACAGATTTCGCAGAGTGTGCTTCGAGCTGGCATCTGGGCCAGCTATTCTCCAAAAAATTATGAGCGATGTACTGAAGAGGTGCCCAGGTGTTGTCTGTTACTTAGACGACATTTTAGTTTGGGGCGGTAATCGGGAAGAGCATGATGTGCACATGAAAGGTGTCTTGTCTAAATTAGATCCTTGTGGCATGAAGCTTATTGAGAAGTGTGTATTTGCTGCTACTGAAATTGCATTCTTAGGTCATAATATAAGTGCTCGCGGGTTATCGCCGGTTTAGTCTAAGGTCGCTGCCATACTTGGTACCCCTGTTCCCACGGATGTAAAAAATCTCCAATCCCTGGGATTGGTTGGATATTATGCAAAGTTTCTACCACATTACGGTGATGTTCTTGAGCCTCTGCACCGCATTCTCCAGCAAGGTCCTAGTGTTAACTGGTCCGCTGAGGCCAATGCCAGTTTCAACCAGGTTAAAAAACTCTTCCTGACCGCCCGGTCCTCAATATTTTCGATAACAATCTTCCGGTGGTGGTTGCCACCGATGCATCTAATGTCAGCATCAAAGCAGTGCTCCAACAACAAAGAGGAGATCAGCTGCTAGCTGTTGCTTTTGCATCTAGAACATTGTCCTCGGCGAAACGCCAGTATTCAGCAGGAGAGCATGAAGCTCTTGCTTGTCTGCGGTAGAAAAATGACATGTGTATCTTTGGGGTCGGCATTTTACATTAAGAACTGACCACCAGGCTTTAATTACTTTGTTGTCAGCTGGCGCGGGGTCGACGGCTCTTGCAAATTTCGTGATGGTGCGCCTGGCTGTTATATTATAACTTTTCTGTACAATATTGCAAAGGTGCCGATAATTCGTAGCAGACGCATTATTTCGGCTGCCAGTCCAGCTTCCACCAGCACAGGCGCCGGAAGAAGAGAGAATTTCTTTAGTTGCTGCATGCTTAAATAAGGAAGAATTACAGGCAGCTACTGCTAATGATGGTACCTTACAGCAGCTTATTCAATACACTGCTGAGGGTAGGCCTCTAAAGAAGCGTTTGACTTCAGTACTTGTACCTTACTTTGCAGTGAAAGACGAACTGTTTTATGCAGATGAGCTTATTTTTCATGGGGAATATGTTACACTTCCAGAAACTTGCCGGGAGCAATAGATTCAGTTAGCCCATGAGAATCATCCAGGCATGATTCGTACAAATCAGCTGCTTTGTGACAGGTATTGGTGACTGTGTATTGACAAACAAGTGAAAGGTTTGGTTCGGAACAGTTCCATCTGTCAAGCTGCTGACAAATTGGCGAAACCTGTCCTTGCACCGCTACAACCAGTTCTTTTTCCTGAGAAACCGTGGGAAAAGTTAGGCATGGACATTATTGGTCCTCTTTCAAATGTTCCCTTAGATTGTAGCTTTGCAGTCACTTTGATTGACTATTACTCCAAATGGCCAGAGGTTTGTTTTGTTCGAGACGTTACATCTGATGCAGTCATCACCTTCTTGACTTCAGTCTTCTGCCGTGAAGGGTTTTTAGCATGCTTATTAAAAGACCACGACCCCAGCTTAGGTCTCGTCAGTTTGAAACTTTTTTTTACGAACGAGGTATTCAACACTCTTTTCTTCTAACTACTATTCTGAAGCCAGAGGGCAGGTCGAGCAGTTCAAAAGGGCCCTGAAAAAGTACATTCAACTAGCCCAACTAAAACATCGTTCTCTAAAGAAAGCAACTATGGAGTACTTGGGTTGTTACCATTTTTCTGCTCAGGCAACTACGGTATCGTCTTCCGCGATGTTGCTTCATAAGCATCAACTTCGCACAGCGGTTGACATAACTGATCTGTTGTTGCCTTCTACTTTGAAGTCATTTTCGGACAATACCATAAGGACAAGAGTTTTTCATAGGCAGAAGTGCATGAAGAATTGTGTTGATCATAAGCGAGGAGCCAAACCTTCAGTCATTTAGGTTGGCCGAACAGTCAAAGTATGTGTTCCAGAGAAACAACACAAGCATAAAGGTCCGTTTACTGTTATGTTGGCAGTAGGATCCTAGACATTTAGGCACAGTGATGGATCAATTTAGAATGCTTCTGAACTTGTAATTGTCCATTCCAAACGGGAAAAACGGGAACCACTTACACTCTTGCACCCTTCAATACCTTTGCAGAACCAGTGGTTTCCACCCATATTCCTGCAGCATCACCATCTTTCCCTGGGGGAAATGGTATTCAGGCACTGGTTTTAAATCCAACTGTGGTGCCCAGCCACCATGAAGTTTTACCGTGAACCGAGCATGCTTCAGAGTCCTTGGACTCTTCTCAGGCTCCGTATCAATACTTGACTGACGAGCCCAGTCCCCATGCCAGTATTCTTCCTAACACTAATGAACATTCTTCCGAACCTTCAGGCTGCCATGTTTCGCATCTGGGTTCTCCGTCCCCAGCTACAGCTGAAGGACGCTTAAGCGTGTTGTCGGAATACTCAATGCTCTCAGCTGTGCCTGAGCAGCGCGTAATTAAGCCAGTAGGCTCATCTTCACATACCGAACTTGCTGCTCTGCAAGGGAGCACTTCAGAGCACAATGAGCTTCGGAGTTCTAAGCGTTCGCGTAAGAAACCATCCAGGTGTACAGACTTTGTGGCCTAAATTATATTTTCTTACTCGTACGTTGGAATTTGTAACATACATGTTCATTGTTGTGTAGAAGCTGTGCATTATTTATTGTACAAAGGTATAAAGAATACACTGTCATGCTGTGATTTTTGTTGTATGTTTATTTATTTATTTATTATACCCTCAGGGCCAGAGGCATTACAGAGGGGAGTGGTACAGAACAAAGGCATAACATGAGGTAGCATGGTTACAAAAACGTTGTGTACATAGAAAGATAAGGAAAGACAAAACAAATTAGTATTATCGCAACAATGTGGTCACACAAACACAAATTAAACATCAGATATTTCTGCATATACAATATTGGCTAAGGCAGCACGGAACAGTTGGTTATCGGTGATACCCGCAATTTCGGCGGGAAGGTGGTTCCATTCCCGGGACGAACGGGGCAAGAATGACTGAGTGGCAGATTTTGTATGATAATAGTTACTGCCAACCTTGTGACGGTGGTCAATGCAATGGGAAATGTATAGTGGTTGGGGTAAGAGTTCGTTGCGCAGGAAGGAATGATAATATATTTTATGCAGCATGGTTAACCGAAAAAGTTTCCTGCGTGATGATAAAGAGGGAAGGGAAAGGCTGCTTTTCATTGAAGATATGCTGGTAGTACGGTTATAGTTTGACAGGATAAAGCGAGCGGAATTATTTTGAACATGCTCGAGAGAAGCGATTAGATTTTCTTGATGATATGTGGGGTTTAACGTCCCAAAACCACTATATGATTATGAGAGACGCCGTAGTGGAGGACTCCGGAAATTTAGACCACCTGGGGTTCTTTAACGTGCACCCAAATCTGAGCACACGGGCCTACAACATTTCCGCCTCCATCGGAGATGCGGCCGCCGCAGCCGGGATTTGCACCCGCGCCCTGCGGGTCAGCAGCCGAGTACCTTAGCCACTAGACCACCGCGGTGGGGCGATTAGATTTTCTTGGCTTGAACCCCATACTGATGCTGCGTACTCTAACTTGGGGCGTGTTAAGGATTTGTAAAGCGATAATTTTAGTGACGATGGGGCTCTAGAAAAATTGCGGCGTAAATACCCTAACATGCTACTAGCGTTGTTGATGATATGTTCAATATGTGTTGACCAGCTGAGGTTAGTTGTAATGTGCACTCCAAGGTACTTATATGATGTAACTAGTTCTAAAGCTATGTTGTTTAGGTAATAAGTTCACCGACGCTTGGGGTTGCGGGATACATGCATAACCTTACATTTGTTAATGTTTAATTCCATCAGCCAAGTTTGGCACCAGTTAGAAACAGCGGTTAGATCAGACTGAAGGATTCTAATGTCGTCACTATTATTAATCGTACGAAATATCACACAGTCGTCTGCAAACAAATGAATATTAGAGCACAATTTTGAAGGGAGGTCATTAATATAGATAAGAAATAGAAGGGGCCCTAGGACGGATCCTTGTGGGACCCCAGAGCGCACTTCGCTGAGAGAAGAGTTAAAGCCATAAGCATAAACAAATTGGGTGCGGCGGGTAAGGAATGATTCAATCCATTGTAGCACGTTTCTATCAAGGTTGAGGTTACTTAGTTTGTGAAGTAGAAGTTGATGACAGACCTTATCGACTGCTTTAGAAAAATCTAAATAAATGCAGTCTGCTTGAGACGAACTGTCCAGGATAGTGTGCAGTTTTTCAGTGAAGGTTATAAGCTGTGTTTCACAGGAGTATGTTTTACGAAACCCGTGTTGCGCAGGAGTGAAAAAGGAGTTTGATTGGAGGAAATTTAAAAGATTTGTGAATAATACATGTTCTAGAAGCTTGCAGCAGGTGCTAGTAAGAGAAATGGGGCGATAGTTAGTAGGAGAACATTTATTTCCGGATTTATTGATAGGAACCACCTTCCCGATTTTCCATTGAAGAGGTAGCGTAGATTGATCGAGTGATTGCTAAAAAATTTTTGCCAAGATGATTGAGCTAGTTGCAGATGTATTTTTCAAAAATTTAGCGTCAACACTGTCATAACCAGGTGAAGAATGAAACTTCAAATCGCTTATAAGGGCGGCAATACCAGGAGCGTCCTTGTTCACTGGTGGCATTTGGACGTAATTGCAGTAAGGTAGGTGTGGCAAAGAGCTGTTGGATTTATGCGAAAAATTGTTTACAAATGTTTCATTAAGGACACCAGCACATACACTTTCAGAAATATAGTCACCATACATATCTAGGAGAGAGATGGAATTATTTGACGTCGGATTAATAGTGCGTCAAAATTGTTTCACGATTTCAGCATGGAAGGTAATACATTCGACATGAAATTTTCTTTAGCGTTTTTTAGAGCAGTCACATAGCTATCAGAAGCTTCTTTGTAGGCAGCCCATTTTGCATTAGTCTGAGAAAGGTTAGCAGCACAATATAGACGTTTCTTTTTGTTTGATAGGCGTTTGATGCTTGGGTTGTACCATGGGCATTGTGCATGAGTCGTAATGAATTTTGTGGGGATGTACTTATTGGTTAGTCGGCGAACTTCGCAAGAAAACATATCCCAGTTAGTTTGAACAGTTCGCTCATCATAATCCTTCAAAAAAATAGCAAGGAATACCGCAAGTTCATCATTTATGGCCTCAAAATTTGCTTTTCTGTAGTTCCGTATTATTTTTTTTCTTGCTACATGTGTGGGATGGCGCATTGATACAGAAAGTGAGTAATGAATGGTCACTTATATCCGGTAAGCAGGTAATGTCGGACGCAAGGTCAGGTGTATTTGTTAAAATTAAATCAAGGGTGTTGGCGGCGTGAGATGTTACCCGCGTGGGTATTGTAACTAATTGTGTAAGCGAAAAAGTCGATAATAGTGGCAGGAATTCGCTAGCTTCGCTTGAAGATAGTGACAAAAAGGGTGGGGCGGCATGCCACTTTATGTTTGGGAGATTAAAATCGCCAAAAATAAACA
Source organism: Rhipicephalus microplus (assembly GCF_043290135.1). Classification (NCBI taxonomy): domain Eukaryota; kingdom Metazoa; phylum Arthropoda; class Arachnida; order Ixodida; family Ixodidae; genus Rhipicephalus; species Rhipicephalus microplus. The sequence continues at coordinate 14,179,716 of NC_134705.1, read as the reverse complement.
AAGGACACGAAGGGAAACGGGTATGAGTGATGTTAAGAACATCGTGTAATTCATTAATGAAAGTCGGTGATAAGGAAGGAGGGCGATAACATACACCAACAATGTACTTTTGGTGGCCTACTGTAAGTGAGCTAAATATTATTTCTAGAATGCTGCGCACGTGCACCGGCGAAGAAGGAATGTCCTTTGATATTGCCAACAAAACACCCCCTCCACGTCTTTCAGTGCGGTCGCAGCGATAAATTGAGAAGCGGGAGGAATTCAGAAAAAGTTCGGAATCACGCACATGCGCATTAAGCCAGGTTTCAGTTGGAGCGATTATATGGGCTGAACAAGTATCTATGGCGGAAGATAGAGAGTTATGTTTGTTAAGGATGCTTCTTATATTTGTAAAGAGGACAGTTACATAAGATAAGATCGCTTGTCCACTGCCCCTCTCGTTTTCCTACACCCGCCGCGGTGGTCTAGTGGCTAAGGTACTCGGCTGCTGACCCGCAGGGCGCGGGTGCAAATCCCGGCTGCGGCGGCTGCATTTCCGATGGAGGCGGAAATGTCGAGGCCCGTGTGCACAGATTTGGGTGCACGTTAAAGAACCCCAGGTGGTCAAAATTTCCGGAGCCCTCCACTACGGCGTCTCTCATAATCATATGGTGGTTTTGGGACGTTAAACCCCACAAATCAATCAATCGTTTTCCTACAGCGAGGAACTCGAGGCAGGATTAGAAGAATGTCGTACACGTGCCGCTTGCGGCCGTACTTCTTGAACGGCATCGGTAACAGGGTCGTACATGTATTGTTTGTTACCGATTGACAACTTTTTATAGTGAAGTTTGAAAAGTGGAGAGCTGGGTTGCCTTTTTCCAAATTCTATTAGCTTTTTCCGCGCTGTACGAGTGTTTGTTGAGAAGTCTTCGGTTACCGAGATATTGTCTTCTTTGAGGCGATTGCGCATGGAAAGTAGTTTTTCTTTAGTCTTATAATTTGCAAATTTCGCTATAACTGGGCGACACTTGTTAGGCGAGTAAGTACCCAGGCAGTACGCTCTTTCAATGTCGCCGGACGGGAGAGCATAATCCGAGGTATTTAGTATGCCGATTAATTTGGATTTAGTTTGTTGCCATGTTTCTTTTGAATCAGTGATGCCATGAAAAATTAGATTGTTCCGACGGGACCGATCTTCGATTTCGTCAAGGCGGAACTGTAGAAGGTTATTCCGGGAAGTTAATTCTTTAATGGACTTTTGGGCTTCCGATAAACCCTCACTGAGCCTATCAACTTCTTTTAGTTGACTTTCAAATTCGTCAAGCCTATGTTCGATAGAATTCATTTTTGTTTCTATACTTGTCTGGCTTGCTCTAATTGAATTTATACCTTCCACTAGTTCCTCTTGAACCTTTGAAATAAGCAAGGATTGTGCACGGACATTTCTCAGAAATTGGAAGATAACGCTCATCTGTTCAGCCGGGTTTTCCGGTAACGATTCAACTTCCAAGGGGGTTTCCGAGCGAGCACTGCGGGTGGTGGGTCCAGGATTAGTTTCAACATCACCCGAGAGTAAGAGTGTTAACGCCATAGCATAACATTCGGACAATGACTCGCAAAACACCCGTGGACACAGGAAGAGCACCAAAAAACGATCATCTGACTTTCTGGTATATAATGAAATTGGGCTACACACCTGCATTTCGGAAAAAACATGGGTGAGCGAGGCGCCGAAGGTGCTGCTCCCGTGCCCACTGAAGTGGGCGGTGGGGCGGCGTTCGTTTAAATACGGGCAGTTTGGTGATGTCGTTGCTGATGGGATGGGGTATCGGTCGTTGAGTTGCGGGCAGGCAGAGGATTCCGTGAAGAATGTCTTGTCAAGATTTGGTGACGCCGGCTTGAATTCCAACCATGCGCAGTAGCTGCTCGGGCACACTGCTATCGGCGATGGCTCGAGGCAGCATGCCGAACAGCAGGACGAAAGGGGTAGCCATGTCACGAAAATAGCAAGCAGGGCCTGCATTTCGGAAAAAACACGGGTGAGTGAGGCGCCGAAGGTGCTGCTCCCGTGCCCACTGAAGTGGGCGGTGGGGCGGCGTTCGTTTAAATACGGGCAGTTTGGTGATGTCGTTGCTGATGGGATGGGGTATCGGTCGTTGAGTTGCGGGCAGGCAGAGGATTCCGTGAAGAATGTCTTGTCAAGATTTGGTGACGCCGGCTTGAATTCCAACCATGCGCAGTAGCTGCTCGGGCACACTGCTATCGGCGATGGCTCGAGGCAGCATGCCGAACAGCAGGACGAAAGGGGTAGCCATGTCACGAAAATAGCAAGCAGGGCCTGCATTTCGGAAAAAAACACGGGCGAGCGAGGCGCCGAAGGTGCTGCTCCCGTGCCCACTGAAGTGGGCGGTGGGGCGGCGTTCGTTTAAATACGGGCAGCTTGGTGATGTCGTTGCTGATGGGATGGGGTATCGGTCGTTGAGTTGCGGGCAGGCAGAGGATTCCGTGAAGAATGTCTTGTCAAGATTTGGTGACGCCGGCTTGAATTCCAACCATGCGCAGTAGCTGCTCGGGCACACTGCTATCGGCGATGGCTCGAAGCAGCATGCCGAACAGCAGGACGAAAGGGGTAGCCATGTCACGAAAATAGCAAGCAGGGCCTGCATTTCGGAAAAAAACACGGGCGAGCGAGGCGCCGAAGGTGCTGCTCCCGTGCCCACTGAAGTGGGCGGTGGGGCGGCGTTCGTTTAAATACGGGCAGCTTGGTGATGTCGTTGCTGATGGGATGGGGTATCGGTCGTTGAGTTGCGGGCAGGCAGAGGATTCCGTGAAGAATGTCTTGTCAAGATTTGGTGACGCCGGCTTGAATTCCAACCATGCGCAGTAGCTGCTCGGGCACACTGCTATCGGCGATGGCTCGAAGCAGCATGCCGAACAGCAGGACGAAAGGGGTAGCCATGTCACGAAAATAGCAAGCAGGGCCTGCATTTCGGAAAAAACACGGGCGAGCGAGGCGCCGAAGGTGCTGCTCCCGTGCCCACTGAAGTGGGCGGTGGGGCGGCGTTCGTTTAAATACGGGCAGCTTGGTGATGTCGTTGCTGATGGGATGGGGTATCGGTCGTTGAGTTGCGGGCAGGCAGAGGATTCCGTGAAGAATGTCTTGTCAAGATTTGGTGACGCCGGCTTGAATTCCAACCATGCGCAGTAGCTGCTCGGGCACACTGCTATCGGCGATGGCTCGAAGCAGCATGCCGAACAGCAGGACGAAAGGGGTAGCCATGTCACGAAAATAGCAAGCAGGGCCTGCATTTCGGAAAAAACACGGGCGAGCGAGGCGCCGAAGGTGCTGCTCCCGTGCCCACTGAAGTGGGCGGTGGGGCGGCGTTCGTTTAAATACGGGCAGCTTGGTGATGTCGTTGCTGATGGGATGGGGTATCGGTCGTTGAGTTGCGGGCAGGCAGAGGATTCCGTGAAGAATGTCTTGTCAAGATTTGGTGACGCCGGCTTGAATTCCAACCATGCGCAGTAGCTGCTCGGGCACACTGCTATCGGCGATGGCTCGAAGCAGCATGCCGAACAGCAGGACGAAAGGGGTAGCCATGTCACGAAAATAGCAAGCAGGGCCTGCATTTCGGAAAAAACACGGGCGAGCGAGGCGCCGAAGGTGCTGCTCCCGTGCCCACTGAAGTGGGCGGTGGGGCGGCGTTCGTTTAAATACGGGCAGCTTGGTGATGTCGTTGCTGATGGGATGGGGTATCAGTCGTTGAGTTGCGGGCAGGCAGAGGATTCCGTGAAGAATGTCTTGTCAAGATTTGGTGACGCCGGCTTGAATTCCAACCATGCGCAGTAGCTGCTCGGGCACACTGCTATCGGCGATGGCTCGAGGCAGCATGCCGAACAGCAGGACGAAAGGGGTAGCCATGTCATGAAAATAGCAAGCAGGGCCTGCATTTCGGAAAAAACACGGGTGAGTGAGGCGCCGAAGGTGCTGCTCCCGTGCCCACTGTATAAGTACTTTCTGCCATGGTGCACTGTGTACACAGTTATGTTTTTTCTTCTTCTCATGCAGCTTCTCTGTTATTGGATTAGTTACTTTATGAGAAAAGGAGTGGGAATTTTAAGGTTTGAAATACAGAAGTTCTATGTCAATACATTCTTCTAAATTTGTATAAGGTCATAAAAGTTACTCAGGTTTTGTTAATCATTGTATAAGGATCTTAGAGCCACATGTCCTTTTCTTTCTAGGGGGAATGATGTGGTGTTTCAGTTTAGTTTTCATGGTTGCCAGATTCGGTTTCATGTGAAGTGTTTTCGCCCTCAGGGGCACTACCCTGTGTATATATGCGCGGCATTGTACATTATAAAGAAGTTCCTGCTTGGCTACTGGCTGCTGCGTACCTCATGTCGGCCGGCGCTTCAGTGCCGTGCCCAGTGTTCTGCGTGCGGCGCGTTCGCCACACAATACTACAATTTTCTTTATATTTCTTCGCACCACCTTCTCAGCCCGCCGGTTTTCACAGTAAACATGACGTTCGATTGTGGCGAGTGATTAGAGCGCAGCCGCAAAAGCACTTTTTGGTTCTCCACAAAAATATACTCATATTATGATATCATAAAATGAACACTGAACAACTGAAATGTCTGTCCCCGTTCACATTGTTCGTGTATGTGCATTTCTAGACGGGTTGGGGTTGCGGGCAAGCCAAACCCAAATTAGTAGCAGGCTCTGTGCTACTTAAGGAGCAAGACAAATGTGTGGAAGCTCCGTCTGTATAGCCTTTGCTCTAGTTCCACAATGAGTTGGCGTAATGCGTAGTGTATCTGCATCATTATAGGGCATAAATTATTGTGATACCTAAGTGTGCCCTGGTCAGATAAGTCATGAGTTAGAGGTAATTCGGCAGCTACGAAAAAAGCCACTGAAATAGGAGAAACTGCCATCACTCACGTTCCAGCAACCGCATCATTGCTGCACTGTCCACTGCCTTGAAGCTCTTGCCCAGCATGCAAATGAACGCTGCAAGAAAGACCACTTGTTAGAATTAAGTGCTTCTCGGAAGAGCCCAAGAAGACCCTCTTGCAAGTACACTAATACCTCGTAATACCATAACGAGATATAACGAAATAGTGGATACAACAAAGTATATGAAGTTCCCCTTGAAAGCTCCATTGAGAACCATGCATATTAAACCTCGTTGTAACAAAGTAAAATTGACCGGTAAATGAATATAACGAACTAAATTAGTCTATAAAAAAACTGACCGTTGTGTGTTAAGTATATCATTTCCTGCGGAGTTTGACGCTCGTTCGGCGCGGCTCTTTTAAAGCTCCCTCACCAACCTAACAGTAACGCCACGCGCGGCCGAGAGAGTTGTCCTCCTCACACATCCAGTAGATAGGATTGAGGAAGCGCTCAGCGGGTCACATCACTGAGAAGCCACGCCGCGGTGCAAAGCGATTTCCCTCTCACTTAAGAACGCACGATGTGAAAGCTTCAGGAGACAAAATCATTCATAAATCTGAGGACATCCGTTATTAATTGAAGTAATCTGTGATGCGCGTCCGCACACGTTTGGCTTGCAGCGAGCCAATCCATTACGCATGCCGTTTGCAAAGCATAGTAGCGCGCAGCTAAATCTAGCCCCAACACTCTCTGAAAACGACGGCAACAACTGCGTCTTCGCTGCTACCCTCTGCACCAAGAAAGAAAGAGCGAATGCAGAGAGAAGCAGATCAGCATTAGAGAGAAATTCAACTCTCCACAACAGCTTTCTTTTTTTTCTTTTTTTTTCTCTCTCCGCGCACGGCCTTGAAAGGAGAAGAGTCTCTACGTGCAGAGATGAAAAAGGGAGAAGCGTGGCACAGGCACCGCCGCGGGATTGGGCATGGTGCTGAAAACATTTCAGGAGCGCGGTATGTTCAAATTACAGGGAGTTTTGTCCCATTGGAATATATATAGCATTGACAGGACCACAGCGCGTCTTCGAATTAAGCATGTTGAGTAATGAGATTTGACTGTGCTTATTTTCCGTCGCACGCATGGTCGTGTAGGGGTACATCGGGCCACGAGGCAGTTTCCTTCTTTGCATGCTCATAGGTGTGCGCCCATCTGAGCAAACATTGCCAGAAATTGTTATAACAGATATAACGAAATAATGAATACAGGAAATTTCGGTAGAACGAGCCCCACACTAACAAACTTTTCAGATTAACGAACTTTTAAAAATCCTGCGCTGATTGCTAATACTTTCAATGTAAAACAATTTCACTGAGACGTACTTCAGACTACCGAACTTTTCAGAATAATGAGCCATAGTTTAGTTCCACGTTATTTTAACAACGCCTCAGTACTACCAACTTATGTACTGAAATCCGTCGCGACCACTGGAGCGGTACGCAAGCAGACGACAAAGCGAACGATCGCCCTGCTTTTCGCAAGACGCGCGACGGTGTGGAGGGAAAAAAAGGGCGACTTTCCTTTCTTTCTTTCCTTTTGTTGAAACGCCGACGCTGCAGGTTTACAAGTGAGAACAGAGGCGAGGACAACACGGGAGGGCAAGGTCAGCGAGGCAGAGTGGGAGATGCGGAGCAGGAAGCATGAGCGCAGCAAACCTGAGACAGCGGGAAAGCAGAAAACGAAACGCGAGAAATTTTCTTTTTGAGCACTTTTTTTCTTTTTCGAAAGAGGCGATGACAGCCGTGACGCTTCGGGTTTTTCTTTGGAGGCCTTATTCTTCAGTTGTGTTCATCTCTTTTCGGTGATTACTTATCGGGTTCGCAAAACAAGCCTGCATTCGCTCTGCGATGATACTACAAATGAGTTAATCTCTTCTTGCGAAGAAGAAGCAGATGCAGTTTTCGCTAAGCGATACAATGAATATTCTTCAGCATTGGGAAGTCAAAAAGTAGGCTGTTGTGACCAAAGAACCGAATCGCACCACAGGAATGTGAATGAGCTTGAGGCCTTCGCGCTGCACAAGTTGTGCTGCTCGTGTCAAAAAAAAATCACAAACTTTTTCGAAGTAAACGTGCATTTTATATTGTTTGCTTGTGCATTTGTTTTTTTTTCTCGTGAAAAACCAAGTTCAAAGACCCACCGTTGTAAAGGTAAGTCATTTTAGTTGGTGAAAAATAAGTATTTATGGTTAATTTTCGAGCTTTCATTATAACGACCTTTCAAAATAACGAACAGACTTCCGCAGTCCCCTGAAGTTCTTCATACCGAAATTTCACTGTATAACGAAATAATTGCGGCTCCCTTTCAACTTGCTCACCTGTCGGTTGGGGGATCGAATTACGGCTGCGGCGGTTGGATTTCCGATGGAAGCGGAAATGCTGTAGGCCCGTGTGCTCAGATCTGGGTGGAGGTTAAAGAACCCCAGGTGGTCACAATTTCCGGAGCCCTCCAATACGGCGTCTCTCATAATCATATGGTGGTTTCGGGATGTTAAACCCCACATATCAATCAATCAATCATCAATCCCCTTCAACTTCGTTATAACATAGTTTGAGTGTATTTGACGCAGTGAATTACAGAAACGCAGTTCATGCAATGAGTTGTGCTATTAGTGAAAGTGTAGCATTTTCATCTGCGTATACAATCCAAATGTGGCTCTAATTTAGATGTAGAAAAAGGCAATACTCAATGCAGTAGGTATATAATAAGGGTCAGCAATTATGTAGCAAAAAGTAGAGTAAGAACGCAAGCAGAATTGCTCTTTCATGATCACTTATAATCATTTATACAGACAACAGTACAATTTATTTCATTAACACATATTCAGTATGCAAACGAAATCAACAGACTGGATTAAAGAATTAGAGTATTAGATTTAAAATACAAAAGAAGCACAATGAGTTACTCGACGACTCTATCCTCCCAAATGCAGGAGGTGAAAGAGCATCATGATCGTGTGCAGCACACCACCGCCATTTTTAGAGCTTTCTTTGCATTTTTCTTTGCTGCGTTTTTGAAGCAGGATGAAAACTCGTGTTCACAGGTCATGTTCACAATGGCATGAGTGGGAGGGCCTATCACTCTTGCTTCAAATTCAAGCCGCAGTAATGATAAGGAAAGCACACACGCTTACTACTGTCTGCACTTTTTGTAGACGGTGGCATATGGTGCTGAATATAGCCTGCAGTTGTTTCCAACTATCATATGGCAGCTTTATCTTTTAGGGGCGAAACACCTAAGGGCCTAGCTTTGCAGCCATCCGGGCCAGTCACTGGGAGATTCGTAGGTGACTAACAAAAAAATGTACAACAATGAACTAACAGCAATCAATATTGTGACAAAACAATATAAAACACCTAGAAGTACTACAAAGCCTTCAAACTAGTCGGCGACTTCAACGTAGACATTATAGACCAAATGACAGAGCTGTGTCGACTCTTTATGTCACTTAATTTACATTGCAGTCGAATTTTGTTAATACGATGTTCACAGCAATGGCAAAAAACTTTGAATCAAACCTACTTCCAACTAAGAAAAATGCATTATAAAGTACGCTTTCATTATTGGATTCACAAAACTTTATTAGTGTCCTGAAGCCCAGTCTTTTCAGACCGAGGCGGCCCACATCCACTTAGGTACTGTCAAGCCACACTGACAGTACTGGGCATTATGGCTCACCCTGACATCATGGACTATCATGGACCTTCTGGACTGCCCATAGTTGATCTTGATAACACGCGCTTTGTGCCGTCTTCGTTCGTAAGCATCGACTTCGTTCATAAGTTTAACCGCAGTCCTTGAAACCTGGCCCCTGTCAAAGCTCGTAATTGCTACATTGGAGTCTATAGTTTGTATTTCTTCTAACCTGACAGTCCTCCAAGAAAATAGTCTGTCCTCGTCTCTTGCCGAACCTGGCTGCGCCTAGAAAGTTTTCCAGCACTACTCACGCTGAAGTGCTTCTTCAGCATCGTCTTCAACAAAACATAAAAGCTGCTGCACAAGAACAAAACCTGCAACAACATCGCTGGTCCTCGGTGGCGGTTTGTTTCTATGTCGTCTTCTACTAGCCGAACCGTCTGCACAATTCTTCTGTTCATTAGTGCACTGCATGCATGGACAACAGATTTTTCAGAACAGACGTCACTAAGAACGGCCCCAAAACTACCGTGATTGCGTTCTCATGTTTGCACTAGATGAAATTTGAGAGCTAGTTAGGCTTACTGCCATACCTTCGCGCGATATATTCCTTGTCAGTGCCTCCCTGGTCAACTTTTTTTCAAGACATTCGACTTTTGTCGCCAGGTCCAGTGTTCGGTAAGGGCCGCGAGTTGCCGTTATCAACCCTCGCCACGACAACACTCAAAATCAGCAGTGGCAACATGTGCTGAATCAACCCACAGTGCATTGGCGGCCTAGTTGGTTTATATCATGTGCAACTGGAGAGGGACAGAGCAGAACACGAGAACAAACATACAGCACTGTGTGTGTGTGTGTGTTCTGCTCTGTCCGTGTCCAGTTGCACTGTTTTAAATTCAACTAATATAAGGTTTCATAAATCCAACTACTACCACTGTGATTGTTCAGCGAGTATGGGAATGATGGCCGCCACTGCTGCGACCCGGTGAGAATAGCCGTTATGCTATATTCACTCGGTCAAAATAACAAAAATGCTATTTTTACCCGACTTGGCTTGGATCTAGGCGGATTTGTGGCACATTGCGGCTTTTCATCAAAGTTCACAACGCCGGTTCAGGCAACCTATGGAAGCTTTTATTTTGATGAAGGCACATCGATCGTATTTTTTTCGTGTTTATGGTCCGCTCAGTGTTCACGTCGTTGGCGCACACTGTGATTGTGTTTGTCGTTGCAATGTGCTTTGTGAACATGAATAGTTAGATTGTGTTCGCGTTTGTAACCGCTGAAATTTGTGGTTCGCCTGAGCTCGCATGAAGGCCATGGTGTCTAGGACTCGTCAACATGTTTCAGTGCTCTTTGACATCCGTGATATGTACTTCTGTTGTGTGTGAGGCGGTGACGGAGTGGTAGTCCGTACGTGTTGCCAGTCCGTACGTCCATACGTGTTGCTCACAATGAGGTGGCACTAGAGTCACGAGAGAAGAAACGGTGGGCAAGTCAAACCGTTTAGGTACAGCAGGCGAGCTACTTTATTGGGCGGGCTGGTGGTTGTCAGCATGACAGTCGGCGACAAAAAGGGCAAGGCGCAGAATGGCTTGGACGAAGCGGGTGATCGGCTTATCGGCAGCAGACGCTACAGAAACGATGAAGTTGACACACGTGCTGTGTCGTCAGTCCAGTAAATCACTTCCAAAGGCGGGCAAAATGTAATGTTCCATGCGTGGTTCGGGGTCGACTGAGCCAGTTGTGAGGGCTGGGCCAGGCATAAAGGCCGAGGCATGGCAGTACCATACAAAGGCGTTTATTCACTATTAAAAACGTGCTTCCAACCCGTAGGCAGGAGCGAGAGCGACTAAAGTCCCGGCCCACACTTGGGCATGTTGTTGAGCTGACGTATGGGTGCCGTATACATAGGTGGCGCTACGAATCAGACACTATGCTACCGCGCGTGTGGGCGCTCATATATTATTGCATGAAACTCTCTAGACGCTCACAACCTGTCTTAAGTAGACGCAGTCTTTTAGCTTCCAGTGCATTACTACCTATCTCGAAACACTGTTCTCTTCAGAGATTGTTGTACATTATTTTTGTTTTCTGCAGATCAATTTTAACATCTACCTTTCTGCTTTCCTTGTCCAATTTGGTAATCATTAGTTGCAAATCGTCCCCCGAGTTACTCCGCAATGCAATGTCATCGGCGAAGCGCAGGTTACTTGGGTACTCTCCATTAACTTTTATCCCTAATCCTTCTCATTCAAGGCCCCCGAAAAGCCCCTGTAAGCACGTGGTAAATAGAGTTGGGGGAATCGTACTATAGAACTGCACGGGCCAATTTACCCGGCCCAAGCCCTTGCCCGGGGTTTTTAAATACGGCCTGAACCCGGCCCAAGCCTGAATGGTCTGAGCACGGCCCTGCTAGGCCCGTTTCAGCCAATTTTGCTTTGGTCATAAAGGAGGCACAGCCCACTTTCAGTTATTGTGAAGGTATTTTCCTCACACAAAAGATATTCTAGTAAGTGTTTTGGAACTTCTTTTTCAGTGTCCCGACTTCATCTGGTGCACTTTGTGTACTTTTATTTATTCACACCCAAAACACATTTGGGAAATATTTGCAAGGTAATATATACTTGTAGTCATAGCTAGCTATCTCATGTACGCAGTGCTAACCACACCATCTTATTTTTGCATTTCAAAAAACCACTACAAAATATCTCCACATAAGGTGGGAAAAATGGCAGACACTTAGTTTGAGTCAACATGAATTTCATGCGAGCCATGGCTGTCGAGTAAAAGTACCACGTCTCCTGCAAACATGATGTATTATGGCTATTTTTGCACAACATGCATTTGGACGAGAAGAAACAGACAGCACGGGTGCAATTTATTAGGCCATGCAATAAAAAATCCCAGCATATCCGCGGAGCATATGATAATGAGCGGGGCGAAGCATTCGTCCGTCCGTACATTAACCCATGGGTATGTTGGTTTGTCCGTCCATGCATCAGATTACCCGTCCATCCGTCCGTCCTTGTGGTCGTCTGTCTGTCTGTCCATCTGTGCGTACGTTCATCCCATTGCACATAGTTTTATTGTACCAATGTCATCTAGAAACTGAGTGGAGAAATGCTGACGAGACAGCGTCATCTATTGTAATTCTCGGGAGAATATGCCGGTTACGCCTGACGTAGGACATGGTTAGACTAAAAAGGTCTTCACCCCTAAAAAAGCATGCTCTAGCTCAGTGGTTCTCAAATGGAGGTCCGCAAAGCCATTTCTATGATCCACGAAACCCTCACCTGCATTTTTCTTTAGCGTGAATATGCCACATATTGATGAACTGTCCAAAATGAAGTGATGTGGCAAGTTTATTTGTTGTTTGTTTGGTAACAATAAAAGGTAGGCTTGTGAGAATATTCTATTAATAATATTCAAACGAACAGTAGAGTATTCGCTTCAATTCAAATTTAAATATTGAAAATTTCAAAGTATTCGCAATGAACGAATAGGCATATTTTAATCCGAATGTAACGGATTGTAAAGGTGGTTTTGCTGCAGTGCAGAAGTGCTAAACCGTGAAATCACCCACCCAAAAAAAATGCGTCTTACCGCGAAGCCCTCCTGCAAATTTAAAGGGGCCCTGCAACACTTTTTGAGCATAGTCAGAAAACGCTCCCGATCGGTAGTCGAGGCTTCCGAGAACACGCGAGCCAAATATATGGCGCAGCACGCGACCTGCGATTCATGGTAAATTCTCAAAGGCCACTAAAAATTGCTTTCTTCTCTCGACAAATCACACCATGAGCGCCAAAAATACTCGTCACAGCTATTGCGTCAGTCATTGGCCGATTTAACATGGCGCACTCAGTCGTCACTGGAGCCGCAGAGGGAGGCCGCGACGTGTCGAAGCATGCGGGCGTGATCGCACTGAAAAGATGCGCATTCTAAGAAGAAAAAAAAAGAGGTGCTCAAGGTCACGAGGTGTGTGTGTCGTATTTCTTTTCGTCGTGCCATTCCTCCCTGCTTAGCTTTGAGCTATTTCAACGTGATGAAAACAGAGAATTAAATTGCAGCGTGCGACTAATTTTGGAAACTCCGCCGCTCGTGCTGGACTGTTACTAAAAATTTTGCAGCGGTAAATTTGCAAGGCAACAAGCTTCTTTACTGGCTCCATGGCTACTTGAAAAAGTGTTGCAGGGCCCCTTTAAATGAACATGTTACCCTCAAATAAACTCATCACTTTATTAAGCTTAAGAGCTTCTTATGACAACTTGTTATCCTCCAAGTATAATAAAATTTAAAACGTTACCCATTTTACAGGTTATCACTCGCATCCTACCGAAACTGATATCCTGCTACTACTCAAGTTGTTTGGACTTCCTGTGAACGAAAACAAATGACATTTGCATAGAGGCCTTATTTCAATACAAAAATATATTGTGCTGGTTAGTTAGGTCATGATAAATATGCCCATTTTTTATGTCATATATACTATTCAAATTCAATTCAACATTCTTATTACTATCGAAATCACTATTCACTTATAATTCGTTTCGAACCTAAAATTGACTATTTGCACAAGCTTAACAAAAAAGAAACCTGTTTCACGCTCCAGTTGTGTTAATTTACCTACGTACCCCCCCCCCCCCTCCTCCGTACGCTCCGCTGCAAGGGGTCCTCCATCACTTCCACCAGTCCCCAAGGGGTTGCCGACACATCCAGGGCTGAGAACCACTGCTCTAGACTGTATCCCCTTGTCTTAGACCCTTCTTGATTGGTAATTTGTCGCTTTCTTTGTGAAGCACTATTATGGCAGTTGATCCTCTGTAAATGATTTTCCAGAATGTTTACATATATTTTGTCGACACCCTTATTCCATACATAACTGCATGACTGCTGATATTTCTACGGAATCAAATGCGTTTTCGTAATCTATGAAGTCTACGTATAGTGGTAGGCTTTATTGTGAGCATTTTTCTATTACCTGATTGATAGTATGAATCTGGTCGATTGTTGAGTAGCCTGTCCGAAATCCTGCTTGTTCCTGTGGTCCTATTTCTGTTAGCAATCACTTTTGTAACTAGCTTGTACACTATGGATAACAAGCTGATGGGCCTGTTTTTAATCAAGTCCTTGTCATCCCCTTTCTTATGTATTACGATGTTGTTAGAATTCTTCCAAGACTATAGTACCATACTCGCCAAAAGACACTTCGTAAACAGGGTGGCTCGTTTTTTTAACACAATCTGTCCTTCGTCCTCAGCAGATCTTAACTACCCTAACCATAGTCGTAGTTACAATGCCTTCCTTGTTCCTTAGTGCATACATATGGTTTTTGCTTTTCTCAAGTTTCCTCTTCACCACTTTGACGCTTCCTACTTTTTTAGAGCGTGTTCGATTCTCTCCATGTTATAAAGTTAAACCTGGATATAACAAAATCGACATATTCTTGGAAAAAGAGGACTTCGTTATAGGCAGGTTGGGTACAAAAATTAGGAAAACTAAGACGCAAATAAACAAAAGGGCAACTGAAGGCAGAGCTAACCCAAAATTTACTTTACAGTAAAAAACGGCTTTATTATGGCGATATTGATTATAAGGACACTCTAGGAAGGTTTTGTCGTTGCCGCCATGTTCCGTAACAAGTCGACGTTGATAACACGGCCCCACGCATCGCAACTCCCCAGACAACATTCGCCATCCTATGCTTGTTTTCAAAAAATACAAACGTCCTCGTCCACTTGGCAGCATTCTGAAAATGTTTCCAGAACATCGTTTGTGGGATTATCTTTGGAATGTTCTCATGTGGACGTGTTCAGGACAGCGCCCCGCTTGGCTGTTGAAATGAATGGAAATTACAGGGTTAGTGCAATCATGGCCTCCCAAGATGGCGGGCACACGGCGGGTCTCTCGGGCCATCCCAATCGCACGGAAAGAGCGTGCTTTCAGAGGTGGGCATGGCCCACTTTTTTCTCCACACCGCGGCGATTCTTCATGTAGTCACAAAGGCTGCCACGCTGTTGGCGAAGCTTGTATGGGGTGACCAAAAGATGATTGTGCGCTTTTATATAACTTCGCTCTTATTTGGGAAGGTCGAATCAAGGTTCACGAGAGGAGAAGTCAATGCTTGGACGTATATATTCTCAAGTTGGCTTTTTCCAGCCAAAGCTGTTATGAGATCATAACTCGGGTCGCGCGCAGTTGTCCGCCGCCGCCACCACCGGCGTTCATAACCACAGCGTTCGAAATTAGAAAAAAATAAAAAATCTAGCACCAATGACACAGTGCGGCTCAAACACGGGTCTGCTCGGTGCCAGCCCACTATACTACCAGTGAGTTACGCCGGAGCTTGTGACTTGTTAGCAAACTTGCCTTAGGCAGGCTTGATATCGGGAAAGCTGTCACGTTAATACGAGTTATAAGGCGTTTTGAAACAGCGAAAGAACAACCAGTCGTCGCACAATGCAAATAGCGCAATGGGTGGGCCGTCCAATACTCTAACTCATCACAAAAGCTTGTTCTTGTTCCCCAATAAACTGTGGCACATACCCACTTCAGCCATAATTCATCATCGTGAGCCACTGCATGAACAATGAGCACAAAATTCCTTGCAAGTGTTTACTGAATACCACGCTTCTCAGAAGAGTGACGAAAAATAGCCTAGCGAATGCCGGCCTACTCCCTCCCCAAAAATTATTATAATGCACTAGTTGGTATCATGTAAGTCTGCTTGCAGTAGTTAACCAATGAGTGTTTTGAGAAGGCTCTGAAAGGCCGCTTTTCTAGCTTTCACTGCGACCGTGCTGTGCCTTCCGTGCAGGCCTGGCATTTTTCTTGCTGTATATTTGCACCGCCAATATACACTCAAACCTCATTTTAACGAAGTTGAAAGGGAGCCGCAAATATTTTGTTACATACATTATTTCGTTATATTGATTATAACAGTTTGTGGCGATGTATGCTCAGATTGGCGCAAACCTCTAAGCATGCAAACAAGGAAACCGCTTCGCGGCCCGATGTACTTGTAGACTGGTGGAAGTGATGGACGACCCTTTGAAGCAGAGAGAGGGGGAATACGTAGGTAAATTAACAAAACTGGAAGCTGAAACAGGTGGCTTTTGTTGCTACCAAAAGCACCAAGCAAACGTGCCCCTTCGTTTCTGACAGTTCATCAATACGTGGCACAGTTGCAATGAAACAGAATTGCATAGGTAAAAAATGTAAAATGTAAAAAAAAAGTGGCTGAGGATTTCGCGCATTTTAGAAATGACTTCCCGGACCCTAGACACCGTGTAATTCTATTTGAAAACCACTGAACTATTTGATAGACTAATTTAGTTCATTATATCCATTTAGCAGTCAATTTTACCTCAACACAATGAGGTTTAAAAAGCATGCTTCTCAATAAAACTTTCAAGAGGAATTTCATTTACATTGTTATATCCATTATTTCATTATATCCAATTGCGTTATAATGAGGTTTGAGTGTAGGAATATAAAGTGAAGCAAGTTTCTAGCCCATGAGAATCCCTTGCAGAGGCATCGCAATTATAAGTGTTCCTAAAATTGCGATGACTCTGCCAGAGATTCCCATGTGCTACAAATTTATTCTACTTCGAAGGTTGCAGGCTGTATACTTGAAGAGCACTGGAGAGGGAAAAAAATGACAGCCCGATCAACAAGCTAGCGAAGTCAGAAAAGTGCCGCGTTCTACACCCACGGATTACACTTAAACAAAGGGGATGCTTTTTCTTTCTTTTCACGGGACAAGCGCTGTTTTTCATCGTAATGCCATTTAAAAAATCCTCCAGTTGAGCTGCAGAAGCAGAATACAAGGAGTAGGGTGCAGGTGGTCGCCTTGAGTCTAGACTATGTCTAGACTGAGCGACCCTGCTTTTGCAATGACCATGGGCTGGTTACAGGCATGCTTTAATAAATCATGGTCACCCATTGCACCGTGAATTTTACGGTGTTCAATGGATACATTGGGCAATGTAAGAACGAATATCGAAATGCTTTGCTTGTTGAAGAAGTACACAACCCGCATTCAGAGTTTGATGTACCTGGTATAAAACATTTCAGTGTTACATAGCAGTGACAATTTACACTTTTTTTTCTTTAGTAGTCTACCTCGGCAATATTTAGTTTTCATCCCAAAGACGCCGTTATGCTATATGTTCGAACCTTTGATTTGGATGCACAGTTGACAGTACTGATATTGCTACTGTGCTATCAAAACATAATCAAAGTTCATATGACAAAACAAGGAACGATCACGACTCAGGCATTTTCACTGTTAAAACGTGGAAAGTTAATCTAGGTCGGCTAATCAAAGCTTTTACAATATTCCAGCAACATTACTTCCCACGTACCTTACTTCAATGACATGATGAGGCGATTCTTGTTCATACGCGAAAAAAAACGAATAACAAAAAACATGCGCACGCTGTCTGCCACAGTGTCCACCGCCGCCAGCATTCGCGCCCTCTCAAGGTAGCCGGGTGCGAAGCGATACTCGTTCATTTTGCCGGGGAGCGCAGCGATTGGGACAGCCGGACAGAAACACACCGTGCGCCCGCCATCACGAAGGCCATGGTGCAATGAACACCATTTGACTGCAGGTTTATTGTAAAAAATACATCTAGCGATATTATAAAAGCCTGATGACTGGCGCACACCTTTTTCCTTATTTCGAATGAATACATATGACTTTGCTACGCAATTTTGTATGCACAAAATGCATGTGCTATGCATAGGTGGAAGTCCACACTCGTGGTCGATGGACCACATATTAGTGCAGACCAATTATCAGTATATGACGGGTTGTTTGGCCACTTGTTTAAATGTGCACTATATTTTTGTTCTTTTTTTATACGAAATACAAGAGTTACAATCTATTTATATATATATATATATATTATATATATATATATATATATATATATATATATATATATATATATATATATATATATATATATATATATATTAATGAGATCTAACAGACAGTAATGCCAAGGAATGTACAGGGGAAGTTATTAGAACCAATGTAAATAAGAAGAAATAAAAGTGGGTGAAAAAGTAACCAACCGTGCTCACGGCTGGTTACTCTTTCACCCACTTTTCTTTTTTTATTTACATTCCATTGGTTCTAATAACTTCCCCTGTACATTCCTTGGCATTACTGTCTGTTAGATCTCAGTAATATTGTTTTAAAAGACGGAAAAACGAGCCCTTAGGTATACACTTCTTTCACCTATATATATATATATATATATATATATATATATATATATATATATATATATATAGTCGAAAAAAGGAAGACGACAAACGTACGAAACGCAGTTTTTACTAACGTTTCGGCAGGTGGGCCTGCCTTCGTCGGAGTAAAAAACATCGTATATATATATATATATATATATATATATATATATACGATGAATGATTGCGGCAGACGCAAAAAACCAGCAGAGACTGTCCATATATACATAAAAAAAAGCATGGCTGAACGTCTTCAGGGGTCACACCATGTGTGTGCAAACTATGCAAGAGTGCACGGCGTCGAAAGCAAAGAGCGAACAACGCAGACACAAACACGAATACCGCGGGAAATAGTTCGGTAAAGCGTCCTCTATATGCACAGCCGGCTGGCTCGTGGGGTGTAGGCCGGCTTGCCTGCCTCACACAGAGACAGCCCACGTGCCCCCCATTGCCGCCCCGCGCTTCGACGGCGCGGAGCAGCTAAGGAAGATGCATCCTCCTACCAAAATTTCTAAATGCGGAGCAAAATTCATAGATTGTCAACGGGGAAAACTGGTTCCATCAAGGTTGTCTCCCACTGTTACTTTGTTACATGGAAGTCCCAAATACATGTGCTTTTATGGAGCAACGGCGGGGAATTGAAAAACTTCGTTATATGGCGGAATTCGTTTTATGGAGGCTCATTATAAGCAGTTTTAACTGTACCTTTTTACATTCGCTACGTTACGCTTATTAATCAACTTCGAAAGCTCTGCCAGTTCTTGTCTGTTGTATTTGAGGCTTCCATGCTTTGACGCTAGTTAATTAGGTTCTTCGTCTCTTGGGTCAGCTTGCCACTGTCCTGTCTAACTAAACTTCCACTGCGAACTCAGTAATGATACTTTTCAGATTATCATTTATATTGCTTCAACGCTAAGGCTGGTTTCTTCGACAATAGCCGAATATCTGTTCTGAATTGAGACTCTGAATTCCTGTCCTTTGTCACTCTGTGCTAGCTCATTGATTGGCTTCTTGCGTATCCATTTCTCTTGTTTCTTTTTCAAGCCTAGGCGAATTGGAGACCACACCATTCAATGGACACTGCATCGTACCTTGCAAAGCACTTCCACATCCTGCACTATGTCTGGGTGTGCACGCAGTATGATATCTATTTCGTTCCTACTTTCAACATTAGGGCTTCTCCATGTCCACTTGTGGTTCCCTCGTTTTCAATAGAAGGCATTCAAGAGCCATAAATTATTGTGCTCTGCGAATTCTACTATTAACTACCCTCTGGCATTTCTAGTACCGATGCCATAATCTCCTACTGCCTGGTCTCTAGCGTGCATCTTCCCCACTATGGCATTGAAGTGCGCATGAGCCTCTACTACCTTCATTTTGTATCTCTTATTCTTCTATGTTCCCAGCTAATAATTAGCAGCCACAGAATTTGCATCCACAGAAATAAGCTATATTTTTGTGGATGCTAACTGCAAAATGAACTCATTTAATCAAATTTCAAAACATTCAGAAAGTCTGTTTTTCACAAGTTAATGTAGGTACAGTCTAACCCACATATAACGATCTCGAAAATGTGATGACAGATGCTCGCTATACCAGTAATTCGCTGTATGTGGAGCCACCCATAAAAACATCCACATAGTGGCAAACCGTCCCGGTGTATTTTAATTAAAAAGTGTGAACAACCCCTTTACTGACAAGTCTGGCTTTCTAGCGTGTTAAACGACACCCATTCACAATGAAGTCATGCCGTTCCACTTAATCGCGGTACCGCCATGTCGAACAAGTCATCCCTGGCTTGTTGCGTGTAGTATGTCGTTTACTCTAGCTACTCTCGCCGTCTCATGCCAGTTCGCTTGCAGTCTAATGTATGTGCGCGTTTGTGCGTTCTTCGCGCATGATTCTCTCGCGATTGGGCTAAGGTGGAGCAGGTATACTGTTTGTTTTTTGCGAGCAACGTGCCCAAGCGGCCTCGCACGACCCGCCGACAGCAAATTTGCGAATGGCGGCATGACGCGCTTGTACTATCGTCACTCCGCCGAGCAGTTATCTGCCGATTCTGCAGATGACTGTGATAAGCCCGCCGGTAGTGAGTCAAAATGGCATGTTTATCACCACTGGCCACCTCCCTATTGCTCTTTTATGCTAATACGTTAAGGCACCGCTGCAACCGTGCAGAAGTTGTTATCACTAATCGACCAGTCTTTGCCCTCAACAAAAGACAGAAAACTTTAATGGCACATTGTGGTGTCGGAGAGTTCAGCATCGCAGTAAACTTTCACGCGACAAAAGTTATCGCTTCTTGCATTTATGGCATCTTGGTTTGAAAGGCATTGTTGGTTTATAGTCGGCGCTCCTAGATCCCGAGAACGGCTTCAGAAAAGTTTGCTGTGCGAATTTTTTATTCTCATCCCCCCCCCCCTCACTCACTTGCCTTCTGCCTGTGAAGAAACGTCTTAAAAGCGAGCGACGTCACAGGCGACGTTCGAAATTTACTGCAGTGCTCACCGTGTTCTGTGATATCTTCGTCGCAAGTAAACTGCAGCTGTGCACACCCGCACGCCTTTATCACATGCTCCAGAAGCCTGTTTAAAAAACTTTTTGCTTCGTATGCACTTTATTTTTGCCGCGATCGCGTCGGACGTGTTCGTTATAAAAATAGGAGGCTTTGAAAAATGTTTGCTGTATGTGGACTTAGTTTCAAAGCGTAGCGTAGCGTAAAAAAATCGTAAGTGCATTGAAAAATGGTCGTTATAACCGATAGATCGTTATATCTGGGATCATCATAAGTAGGTTAGACTGCACAACCAAATATCACAGTAAAATATAACATGGGCTCATAAAATGAAATAAACTATCGTAACACACAAGTTACATGGTCATTGCTATATGATAGAGGTTCGGGGAGCAGGTTTTATGAGTCATGCGAGAGACGCTGGCTAGGACCGCGAGGAAGAGGACGAAAGTGGCACGGCACACAAACATATCTTTCAACACAAGTAGGCACAAGTAACACAAATGCAAGGCAGTGCAAACAATAGAAAATAGGAAAGCATCCTAACAGTCTAGTCAGTTCAAAGAGATGACGCGCTCACACAGTTGAGGTTAGCCGAAGCAGCCGCGACGCCGTCGATTCTGTCGGACGAGAACAGCGAAGCGGGTTGTCACAGGTGCTGCGTCCGCTGAGCACCGGAGCAGAAAACCAGCCATGTACGGAGTCCTCCAGGTGGTCACGTCCGACGAGGTTCTTTCCGAACAATGAAGTCTGGCCAGGCCAACGCGTATTCTTGTCTCGAGCTTCCGCGTCCTTCTAATTGGCCAACGTAGTCGGTTCTTTTTTCTTTTTCACGTGTCATGTGGGCAGGTGCAGCGAGGCAACACTGATAATGGATGCACGTGCTTGTGCATTTTGTCGCCACTCTGTTGTCTTCTTAGAAGCGTCAGGGAAACCCACCAGTCATGTTGAAAAATTGATACTAAAACTGTGGAACTTGTAAAGACTGTTTCAAGAATGCAATAATAGCTGCAAGGATTGTACTCCCAAGAAACTTCCGGTCACCTTATTCATCAGACTTTAACAACAAAAGGGAAAATGTGTGTTCACGTTTCGTAAGAGTAAGGAAAGCCACTCGTTACAGTGGCCTAGTGGCTATGGTGCTCGACTGCTGACCCTCTGGTCGCAGAATGAAATCCTGGCTTGAAGCCCATGTGCTTCTGTTTAGGGTACTCATTAAAGAAGTTCAAGGCGATGAATTTTCTAGAACCCTCAGCTAGGGCATCTCATAATCATATTGTGATTTTAAGACGCTAGTATACACCAACAAATATCACTACAATGAGGAGAGGCCCAGTTTGCGTTTTTCACAGAAAAGGAAGCCACTTGAAATTCAAGGATACCTCTTATAATGTTGAGTAGAGATTAGCAGAATACAGTATAGACTGCTTATAACATAAGTCGTGGAAGTCACGAATATCAGCACTACCATATTTACTGACGTAATCTTCGCAATAGCATAATTCTCGCACCCCCCACATCACCCAACAAAAATACGACTTCTTTTTTTCTTCGAGTAATTTTCCCACTCCCGAAAACTGCCACAATAATGTCGTCTGCTTGTTCCAGCCACTGACGATGATAGCGCGTGTCATCTGGCGCCATCTCTTAAGCATCAAGCATACTATCATTGCTCACAGATTCAGTTCAATTCAAGCCAAGCCAAAGTATCAAATGTGCATTGCGGCGTGTTTTGTATGTTGTGCCGGTAATCTTGTCACGCTATGGAGCGATACTGAGGGTACACGGCAGCTTTCAAGTTTAAAGTGATAGATCATGCACTAAACAACAGCAACAGGGCTGCCGGTAAGCCCTTTAGAGTCTACGAGGTTTGTGTTCACTACTCGTGACGTCAGCTGAAAGCCACCAAGAAGTTTGGGGCCTGCCCTGTGCCTAAAATTGGGATTGATGGTAAACTTTATTTCTTCAGAAACTGCAGACTATTCTTTTAAATAGCCATCAGCCCAATAGTGACATCCTATGGTTACCTTTTGAGGGATCCTGTTGAGTGACGAACGCTACCGTTACGCCCGCGACGCCCTCAAGCTTTCCGTATGGTATTCTAATTCTCGACTATTAGCTTGCACTTTTTGTGTCTCAAATAAATCTTGCCTTGTGTTGAACCTGTGCTTTTGTTGCTGAGGTAAGTTTTAATTAGCACTTCTCAAAGCTTGCTGTTAGTCGCTGGTGGAAGAATCCCGATTTGCGGTCGCTTCTTTTTCTTTTTCGCTCTGTACGCTTTCGCGGAAAGATTTTCCCGCGTAATTCTCGAACCTCCCCCCCCCCCCCCATTGCATAACTTTTCCGCCAACAAAAGTGCGAGTATTGTGCGAGTAAATAAGTTATAAGTAGAACGGCACTATAACCAAAATAACCTTTTCCAAAGGCCACGCTTGCACCAAATGTGTTGAACATGCAGCGCGCGTGTCTGAGAATCGAAAGATGCGATGCGTGCTTGCTAACATTCAAATTTCTGAATGTTAAAAAAAATTTAGGTCCAACGACGCTTGTTGCCAATGAAATGAACACGAAATGGGGGTGTCCAACAAATGAAAGCACCATCGCGGAAATTCGCCGACTACCAGACCGCCTCGATTATGTGCATTACACAGAAACTATGGCGAATCACACCCAGATTTTGACGCGTTGAAAGACGCGAACCATTCGATTTCACGGGTGCCCACCCAATTGAAGACATCGCAATCAAATTGCGAACCGCTATTTGAGCGCTACACGTGCTGCCCTCGTTTTGATTAACAATATGTATCCCTTCCCGTCAAGTGCGGCCACTGCAAAGAGTATTGTTGATTCGGTACCAAACCGCAACTTAGATACACACGACCACTACCGATCAAAGTGCAACCAACGCCGATTAGCCCTTGCTTGGCATTTGGTATGTTGTCACGGAAAGTTTGTCAAAAACATAGAGTTTCGGCGTCAAAAAGATCGCACCAGCAGTGAACCAAGAACAGCGTGCGTGATACAAAGTGTGCGTTCAAGGCCGGGAGATCAGTAACAACGACAACTCGGCAAGCTTACGCAAGACAGCACACTGGCAGCAAAAGTGAAAGGTCGCGTCATAAAACTGTAAAAGTTTTTCAATTTATGGACGAAGAAACAAATGCGCTATCTGTTGCACGCTCAATAGCGACGACGTCTTTCCCAACAGGAAACTTAAATGCATTCAGTTGATAAGGATGGGATCGCACATGCTACATTGAGCGGCGCGTGGCCGAAGCCACCTAGTGACGTAGTGCGCTGTAGCCGCGTCAGCGCCGATGCAAAGGCTTATCGGTGATTGAGGAAATCGTCCTCCTCCTTACTTGGAGAGCCCGCGCAATGTTCAGCGGTCTTTTTTCGTTTTCTTTTTCTTCCCCCCACTTTTCATTCGTTCACTCTGTGTACCCTCCTCCTCCATAGCGACCTCCTCGTTCGGTTCCGAGCCGCGCACCCAGCACGCCTTCTTTCAAAAGCGCGCTCGCTACCGCGTTTGTCACAAACAATTTTCGACTACCGCATTATAACCGGTCTTTCATCTTGGCGGACTGTACAATAAGCGGTATGCATACACATGAGGTTCTATGGGAAGGTAAACGGGAATAGAAAAAGACCACGTTGTAAGCGGTTCTGCACTATAAGTGGTTACGTCATAAGTGGTCTACACTGTACTTACTTAAAATATATGGCAGAACACAGGGAGAAAAGAGTTAAAAAATACTGCGGTCTATTCGCTAAAAATTTCTCTACCCCAATGCTGGTAGGCAACATCAGTGAACAAAACTGAAAGCCCTCCAAGGCATGTGTTTGGAAACAGTGAAACCATCTATAAAACAGTGATCAACCAATGTAAAAAAAGCACTCATCAGACAGTGAAATACTACCTAAAGGAGTATGTTTCGTGCCGCCCGTCCCTTACACCGCAGACGCCGACAATCATATTTTGCATTTGATGAGGCATCTAAGGCTATCTAAGGTCTTTGTCCTAATAAACGGTCGTCAGTACCGTAGTCGGAAGTGCGCCTACAATGTTACAAGACGGTGACGATGAAGTGGTCGAGACATAAAAAAACCAAAAAATTGAACTTGACGACATCAAGCCTGGCAAACTAACAATCAATCACTTGAATATAGTGAACGTTAAAAAACATGGCTTCCTTACAAAAATAGTATGTATTATCACCCAAAGAAGCAAATGATCTACGGCTTAGGCGACCTGAGCAGTTGCAGGGTGAGGGCGAAGTTGCACATCACCCCGTGCGTTCTCGCCACCAGTACGCGGTGCTAAATAGCAGCGCCGCATTGAGGCTCCACAGCTACTCCTGCAACCTAAGCTAGGGACCATTTACTTCTTCGGCAGATAGTACAATGATTTCTTTTCTCTGGCAATTCTACAACATTTAATTTTTCTTGGTCCAAGTAGGCATAGATGAGCCAGCTCAAAAAAGTGGCATCTGACTTTGAAACAAAAAAGTACTTTTCTGGTGTGATGAGGAACATACTCGGTAGCTCATAGGCCCAAGCTATCATGTAGTGTTGAGAAGCGTCCTCCTTTTCCCATGGAGGGACCCACTGCTGTTGAGCTCGCAGCGCTGCCTTTTGCATGCATGCCTGTTGATTCATCATCGCCATGCTGCGAAGCCGCTACCTCTACACACAATAAATTGATGTGCTTTTAGCATGCCTGTCAGGCACTTCAGATGCAATTGAACATTTTGGCCCCCGTCGCTTCCGAGAAGTCGGCAGTAGAGCCAGCAGTTTTCACAATGCTTTCCTAGTTTTTGTTTGCTGCGCAGTCAGGTATGCTGGGCAGCCCCGGTGAAATTGCAGGTACAGCCTCCGGAGTGAGAACAGGTTTTTTTGGTGTGTGCAACAGGACGTTTCTCTTCTATTTTGAATGATATGTGGTAGAGATTGCGTCTTCCAGGAACTGCTTCGCGCATGTATGGTCAGCAGGCTGAAGCTTCCGTCAGCTTTCGCAATTGACCACCGCCTGTTATCCTAGCGTTCTGGTTTACGCGGAGCCTTGAAAAGCGACACACACTCCGTGCAAGTTCGATACCCCGACTTACAATTCAGCAAGAAACACCACTTGCCCCTTTAAAGGCGCAGCCAGCGACAAGACCACTAATGTGTACTGCGAGTCATAAGCCGCGTCGAAGTACACAAGCACTAAAACACATTCAAAGCTCACAGGCACAGGAAAATTTGTGACTAGATCACCAAATCCCATGCCTGCAAACCTTTCAGGAATATGTTCTTTCGCGCTCAAATACCTGGCGCCCCATACAGTAGCGTCATCTCAACTCGCGTGACAGGAACTACTCGTACCTGAAGGTCATCGGCAAACACAATCTGCCTGTGCTCCCTTCTTGCGCGGAGCAGCAATTGTCGACACCTTGCTTATTCTTACACCGTGATCATGGCTCACATCATATAGCTAAGAAGACATGCCCTGGTGGTGCCCGATCTTACTATGTAGTAATGTCACCAAGCTGTCCAAAAGGGAGTTTTAGCAAAGGCCACATGGAACATACCAGCAGACTGTACATACAGCTTTGCAGTTGGAACAGGCAAGGGACAATTATTTTTCTTGCAGGCAACAACTTTTTGTCAACTTCATACCATTGACTGTGTAATATTCATGCGTTAAATGAATCAGTGATGTTGCAGCACCTGAACTGACTTTCTAAAGTTCCCTTATGCATTACATTTACAATAAAATATTTACATAAACAAATAAGGTTATATTAACACTTACACGTCCATGCAGAGGAGTCCTTCACTTCATGGCGCTGAAGGCCTCCTATACCGATACACAAAAAATTAAAAAAAAAATTATATTACATCTATTCTTTCAAATATATCTAGCATATTATTACCACACACGTAATTTAGGTATGTGCATCTGTGTAGCAGGGAGGAGGGAGGTGACAGAAGAAGAGCATGTTCAGGCATTGGCAAAGGTATCCGGTGCACATTCATTCTGCACCTTCAAGCCGATTGTTGCGTCGCCTCTGAATAAAATTAACCCTTCTTTTGGACATAATAGAGTAGTGGAGGTGCTGGGTACAAAACGTACGTACCACAGAGCCACAGCTGTTTGAACTTCACCGGAGCTGTCGTCTTGCTGGTCTGCCATCGACAACAGTCGTCATGGCCCAGTGCAAAGGTCAAAAATCAACCGTCTCAACTACGCACAGGTCTACGCCGACTAGGCATCACTACATGGAACCCCACCCGTTCGCAGGAAGGGCAGGAGAAGATGTGGATTTGTAGCTATCGCATTACAAAAGGGTGGCCGGTACAATAACCACAGTCGTACATCGCTACAACGAAAAATTCACGGTTCCCCGTCGGCAGTCCATAGGAGTAAATGCATAAATAATGTCGCCGCAATGAACACTTTTTCTTCTGCCGTCTAGATTCAACGAAATTTCATGGAGAAATACCAAGCTCAAATAATAATTACACAGTCTTTAACATTTTGATGCATTTTCAGAACTTGAAAATACGTCGACCAAGTCTAAAACACGCGTTGGCACCACCAGAAACCACCACCCCTCGGCAAGCAAGTGCTCCGCCATTGCTCGATAGCGAGAGCAATGAGACTGCCCAGCTTTTTCCACTGGCTTGCTTTTAAGCCGCAGACGATCCGAAGCTGAAGCTCAGTTGCTTAGTTCATGATTTTCTTTCACGCAACTGTGCGGAACGATGTCTTTTTCGAAGCCAATGCGTATCATTTCGTTCATGCTTGGCCATCGTGGTAACTAATCAGAGCAGCGTGTTCGTCCACATTATAATAAAATCAGCTAGTCACAAGTGGTGAATGTAAGAATCTCATAAACTAAGGCAAACGTCACCGCTCCATGATACCCTGCCTCCATCTTGGCGTTGTCGGATACAATGGCGGACAGCTGCTGGTGTTAACGTGTTAATGCAGCTGTTTGGTTTGTTCTTGAAAGTGGTTATAGGCCTTGTTTCAGCCTGCTTTTCACCATGGCCTATCTATGCATGTGTGAGAATCGCATCACGACGGTGCTAGGAAAGAATAGAAAGCAGTGGACACTTTTTGAATTTTGAGAATAAACGTTACTTTGTTTTGCTAACTCTAATCAGCTATAGTTTATCGATTTCACTACAATAAAATTTTCACTTCAACAAAACCTTTTAGCGCTCTGTCAGTTTCGTTGTAGCAGGATTCGACTGTAGAACTCTATCAATCAACTGAAAAACGTTGCGTTGCTTCTTATGGAAACCACCCTGATGAGGTACAAAAATCACGAAGAGTCCTTGACAACATGGCATCTTTTTGGTTAAGAACTGAAGAAGTGCTTCAGTGACTCCGATTCGAAAAATAAAAGCGCAGAGCGGGCGCTCGTTCAAAGAGCTCAGACTCCGGGAGAAACGTGCACTACCTACATATAGAACATTCTGAAGGTTTGTAAAATTATTAGCCCGCAGAAGTCTGACGAAGACAGGGTCGGACACCTCTTGAAGAGTATAGTTGAAGACGTTTACAATTTTCGGAAAGGTATGGATGACTTCACCTCCGTCTCTAATGTTCAACGTCACTGCAACACATTTCAGAAACTGAAGACTCGTCGCATTGCTTCGAAACTTGGTAGGCTCGTAGATGTGACAACGGTCGCTACCGTCAACATGTGCCCACCCACCGACCTTGCCGCTACTATTCAGGCAACAGTGCGTCAAGAACTGCAGGTACAAGATGAATGGGCTGACGACACCATCCCTCATTTGCCTGCATGTCCACCTTACTACACGGCGGCATTAGCTTCTTTACAACAATCAGTATGTGTGAAAGACATCAACAAAACTAGAACTCCAACGCCACGTCATGACTCTTTTGCGTCCAACCAGAATTTCGGCCAACGCATTCGTCTCAGCCCTGCCCCACAGGGGTGATGATGATGATGATGATGTGTGGCACTTTATGGCGCAAGGGCCAATTGATGGCCAAAGAGCGCCATTTCAATTAGTATAGAGATGTGGACAATGATATGTTGCGTGGCTGTATAGGGGCCTTAAAATTCCTCGCGATAATGCGGGTAAAAACATAAGTATTAAAGACATGACAGTGACATGATATGCATAGTAAAAAGGGTGACAAAGGTTTTGATAATAGAAACGTATAAAAAGATTTGGCACTAGCACAAGTGCCTCATCAGCGCCCTTGTGTCCAAGGGCTGTGAGGCAAGTGCTATCTTGTATAGCCACCGCAGCAAAAACCTCTCTGGAGAGGTCGTGCTACGGAATCCCGGGGGTATATGATATGAAAACTATGAATTTCTTTTAAAAACGCTAATAATGACTTATGACTAAAAAGCGGTTCCCTACCGACGAACATTGCAGGGTGTCTAGGTATATGTTGTCGGTCGGGTAATGGAAAGTGTTGTTTTCATAGAGTGTCCAATTGTTTGCACTGAAATAAAATGTGGAGAACTGTTAGTGCTTCACCACATCTGTCACAACATGGTGGATCGCCACCGGACAAAAGATATGTGTGTGTCGTGTATGTGTGTCCTATCCTGAGCCTTGTTAGTGTTACCTCAGTTAGACGTGATTTTGATAATGGTGGCCAATGGCCAAGGTGTGGCTTGATAACGTGTAGCTTGTTTTGTGTGTGTCTATCCCACTTGCTCTTCCAGTAGACCCTGAGCTTTCGTTTGAGAGACGTCTTAAGATCAAGGGGCGAGATCGATATGGGTGTGGTGGAACTGATTTCGTGGACGGATGCAGCAAGCTGATCCGCCATCTCGTTGCCTTGGATCTCACGGTGCCCTGGCACCCAGCATACTACAACAAGTTGTTCGAATGTGTAGAGTGTGCATAAAATGGAGTAAAGTGAGACGAGGACTGGGTTTTTTGTTTTTTAAGACTATGCAGAGCCGTTACCACACTGAGGGAGTCTGTATAAATTACTGCTTTTTGTATTTGTAATTGTTTGATGTGTTCAGCTGCCACAAGTATCGCATAAGCTTCCGCTGTGAAGATACTTGTGCCTGGATCTAGAGGGCCAGCATCTAAAAAGGAAGGGCCAACAGCAGCGTAGGACACAGAGGAGTTGGACTTAGATGCATCTGTAAAGAACTAAGGACGTGTGTATTTGTGTTGAAGTTCCAGGAAGTATGTTCGAATATGGGCAATAGGCGCATGTTTTGTAACTTCTAGAAAATACACATCGCAGTCTATAGTCTGCCACTGCCACGGTGGCGGGTATACTGCAGGAGCCATTAAACTGTGTTCAAGTGACACTTCAGTTTCCTCAGTTACGCCCTTCAGGCGAACTGAGAAGGGCTGCCTCATCGAAGGCCTGTTTTGAAACAAAATAGAGCTCGACAAATCATTAATAGTGGAGTAGGAAGCGTGCTTCTTGTCTGCTTTCACCTTAAGAAAATATACAAAGTACATGTAAGTTCTTTGTAGATGAAGCGACCATTCATTTGACTCAACGTAAAGGCTTTCTACAGGACTGGTGCGAAAAGCACCTGTAGAAAGGCGGATGCCCAAATGGTGCATGGGATCCAGCATCTTCAAAGCACTTTGAGTCGCAGACTGATAAACAACGGCCCCATATTCTAAGCGTGTGTGAATGAGGCTCCTATACAAATTCAAGAGACATTGCCTGTCGCTACCCCACGTAGTACATGACAACACTTTCAGAACACTCATGGCTTTTATACATTTTGTTCTTAGATACTTAATTTGCGGTACGAAGGTCAACTTGTTGTCCAAAATTAGGCCTAAGAATTTATGCTCGGCATTAACAGACAGACGTTGACCATTCAATTGAATGGCAGGTTCTGAGTGCATACCTATCTTTCGGGAGAACAAGACACATGTGGTTTTTCGTGAGTTCAGTCGGAATCCATATTCTTCTGCCCTTTTAGAGACCTTGTTCAAAGCTAGCTGAACCTGCCGTTCACACATTGCCCGTTTGCATGACTCAAAGCCAAGCTGGTCGTCATCGACATATGTACAACAGAACATATTGCGGGGGATGAAAAGGTGCAAGGATTCATTTTGATAATAAAAAGTGTACAACTAAGTACACCGCCTTGCGATACTCCCGTTTCTTGAACAAATAATTGGGAGAGAGCACTTCCCACACGCACACGGAGCGTCCGATTGGACAAGTAACTCTCGATTATGGAAAGCATTCTACCGCGCACACCCAGGTGAGACAAGTTTCTTAATATGCCAAAACGCCATGTTGTGTCGTAAGGCTTTTCGATATCGAGAAACACAGAAAGAAAGCATTGTTTGTGGACGAAAGCGTCTCGGATCTGTGCCTCGATGCGCACCAGATGGTCGGTGGTAGATCTACCCTCTCGAAACCCACATCGGTATTGGTCAAGCAGATTGTGTGTTTCAAGGAAATATAAAAGTCGGCAGTTTATCATTTTTTTTCAAAAAGTTTACAAAGGCAGCTGGTTAGTGCAATTGGCCTATAACTTGAAACAGAGGAAGGGTTCTTGCCCTGTTTCAAAATAGGGATAACAATGGCTTCTTTCCAGGAAGTAGGTATGGTGCCAAAAAGCCAAATAGCATTGTATAGGGAGAGTAAAGTTCTTCGCGTCAAGCGGCAGGTTTTTCAACATTTCATACATGACATGGTCGTGGCCTGGGGCAGAATTACTGCAGAAATTTAGTGATATTTGTAGCTCAGCTAAGTTGAGATGTTGGTTGTATGCCTCGTATTTTGTACACTTGTATTCCAGTTTCTGCTTTTTGATTTTTGCTTTATATCTTTGAAAAGCTTCAGTATAGTGTGACAAGCTAGAGACCTGCTCGAAGTGTGCACCGAGGAAGTTCGCCTGATCTTCCAGGCTGTCACCCTGTGTGTTTACGAGTGGGAGTGAATGCACTTGTCTTCCTGCTACTCTACCAACCATGTTCCAGACTTTAGCCTCTTGGGTATATGAATTAATCCCCGACAAAAACTTGTGCCAGCTTTCTCTTCTGGCCTACCGACGAGTTCTCCTGGCCTGAGACTTCATTTTCTTAAAAGTGGCAAGATTTTCGGCTGTCGGTGAGTTCCGAAGCACCCTCCATGCTTTGTTTTGCTGCCTTCGTGCATTTTGGCACTCTGAGTTCCACCATGGCACAGGTCGTTTTTCGTGATGTCCACTCGTTTGTGGTAAGCTTTTTGTTGCTGCATCAATCAGAGACGCTGTAAAGTAGTCAGCAGCCGCATCAATGCTTAAAGTGCATATGTCACGCCAGTTTAAATGAGTGATGTTATAGAACTGTTCCCAGTTGGCTTTGCTTAATAGCCACTTTGGAACCTGGGGCGGGCATTCAGTTGATGTAGGTGTGCTCAAAACTACGGGAAAATGGTCACTTCCGTAGGAATTAGTGATGACTTTCCAGTGAAGTAGAGGCACAAGCGATGAAGATACTATGCTTAGGTCTATTGAAGAATAGGTATTGTTAGCGAGGTTTCAGGAGACACGCGCGTGAAGAGAGAAAAAACTGTTCAATCAGTCGACCTCGGGCGTCACAACGAGAGTCGCCCCATAGCCTGTTATGTGCATTAAAGTCCCCTAGAACAAGATAGGGTTCGGGAAGTTCATCTATCAAGGACTGAAATTCATGTTTGTGTAGTTGAAAATATGAAGGTATGTATATAGAGCAAATGGTGAAGAGTTTGCTTAGAAGCACCACTCGAACAGCCACTGCCTCAAGAGATGTTTGGAGTTTCAAATGTTTACATGCTAAACCTTGCTTAACTATAACAGCTACACCTCCAGATGATGCCACGGCATCATCACGGTCCTTTCGTAAAATAATGTAACTGCATAGAAAGTTAGTGTGTTTAGATTTTAAGTGCGTTTCCTGTACACAGCACTTTTGGTGAGTGAATTTGTAGAAGTTCTTGGACATCGTCGAGGTTTGTGAGAAGGCCTCTGACATTTCATTGTACAATCTGTGTTTCCATATTTGACGAAAGTGGTGCTGTGTGTAATGAAATGAAGTAGCTGTTCAAGTGGGAAGTTGTAACTTAAGTAGCAGGGCCGTCGTCGGGCCCTGTTATTAGTTTCTTGGTTCTTTTATCGCGCTTTAGGGAGCCACGCCGCATTTCCGGCACCTGAGGTACCGTGTTTGTTTCCATTGCCTCCTGTGAAGCACTGGACGCCCGCGTACGCGAGCTGCTGTTGGGTATTTGCGACCTCGCCTGGTGAGACGTGGTCGGTCGACCCGACGACCCTGGAGTCGCCTGAGTCTCTGGCTTGGTAGGTGGGGCAGGCTTGGCTGCTTCCACCATGGGGGCAGCCACCACACCCGATAACTCACTTTGCGTGGGCCTAGGTAGAGGCGGAGGGTGATGCGACGCTGCCCCCTGACGCGCCGCATCAGCGTAAGTTGTGCCGTGAAAAGCCGAACACCTTCGGCGTGCTTCCTTGAAGGAGATGTTTTCGCGAATCTGCAGTGTAATAAAGTCTTTTTCTTTTTTCCACTGTAGACAAGAACGTGAATATAACGCGTGGTCTCCGTCACAGTTTACACAATGTAGGGTTTCATTACATTTGTCAGAGATGTGGCTTTGGGCACCGCATTTGGCACAAGCAGGTCGACCACGACAGCTCTGAGAGCCATGGCCGAACCTTTGACACTGGTAACATCGGTGGGGGTTTGGTATGTAGGGTTTGATCGGTGTCTTTGTATAGCCAGTTTCTATTGTTTGTGGTAGTTCACTGGTGGCAAAAGACAGTACCAAGTGTTTCGTGGAGATTTCCTGATTGTTCCTTCGGATGACGATTCGCTTCACATTGGTCACATTCTGTTCTTTCCAGCCCTGAAGGAGTTCAGCCTCCGTCATGTCAAGGAGGTCTGTGTCAGAAACAACTCCACGTGCAGAGTTCATGGATCGATGAGGTGTTACGCTGATGGGAATGTCACCGAATGTTGCAAGGTTCTTTAGTTTGTCAAATTGTGTTTTGTCACGGAGTTCTAAAAGAAGGTCACCGCTAGCCATTTTTGTAACTTTGTAGCCATCACCTAATGTGGCTGTCAGAGACCGCGATACTATGAACGGGGACACTGTTCTGGCTGTTTGTTTTGGGCTTCTCACTGTGTACAACATGATAACGAGGGAATACTTCTTTGGGTCGGCTGAAAAAGGAAAATTCTTCGGTGCGTACGCGCTTTGAAGCGGCACGATCATTAAGGAGTAAAAAGCTTTTCTGCATGATAGAGGAATGTAATTCAGTAACGATGGTGGCCACCCACCACGGAGCCCAACGAGGGGACACCACAAGGTTCATGAAACGCGAAACATGCAGACGCCAGCCGTACACCGCTACGATAACCTAATGCGCGTAGGCCAAAGTTGGCTAGTTGCACAAGGTTAACCCAAGCCGCCCATGAAAATGGGGAAGTAACAGAAGAAATTAGAAGACAGGATAGATTTAAAGAGGAGAAAAGACGAAGGTGTGGGGGAGAGAGAGATAGGAAAAGGCGACTGCCGATTTTCCCTGGGTGGGTCAGCCCAAGGGTGCCGTCTACGTGAAGCCGGGGCCAAAGGGGTGTGTTGCCTCTGCCGGGGGGCCTTAAAGGTCCAATCACCCAGCGTCGGCTCAACCCCCAGGATCCCCTTTTCCCCGGACACGGCAAAGCCACGCACGGCTTGGCGTGGGAGGAAGTAGAAACTCACCCGTTAGCTCGGGTCTGTGGTGTCGCTCCACACCAAACGCCTACTTGCGCAGGCGCCCCTGCGGGGTGCCACACAGAGGTGGGCAGTCCCAATTCAGCAAGCTGATTGCCTACCCTTCACAACCGAGCGGTCTGCGTATTGGTTCGGCGAGCGTCCTTTACTAGTCTGCTACAACTGTGGCTTTGTAGTCCACACTACCAGGTATTGCAACTGCCGGCAGCTACCAAGGTACGACCAATTGCCGAGATATAACCGGTCTAACATTACACGAGCACAGACATTCCCGGTAAGTGCCTCTAACGAGACCCCATGACCCCTACGAAGCCAATCTCTGACTTC
Organism: Rhipicephalus microplus; assembly: GCF_043290135.1. Classification (NCBI taxonomy): domain Eukaryota; kingdom Metazoa; phylum Arthropoda; class Arachnida; order Ixodida; family Ixodidae; genus Rhipicephalus; species Rhipicephalus microplus. Next base: position 14,145,312 of record NC_134705.1, on the reverse strand, counting down.
TGACCTCAGCGTGACACCACCGCTTACCCCTCGCATCAACGGATCACCGTCTCCTCAGCGCCGCCACCTCTCGCCTTTTCTGGAAAACTTGTCTGTGTGGCCGTTGAAGGTGATGTCTCTGAACAGTCTTCGATTTCAACAGAAATATCCTCTTTAGCTTCCATGTTTAAAAATAAGGTTTATGTGCTTATAGATGGTGTACCAACAATGGCCTTAGTGGACACAGGTGCTATCAGGTCAGTGATGAGTCTCGTGTTCACCTGCCTCCTTGGTCAAAAAGTCATGTTTCGTTAAGATCATCCTGATCTGTTTGTGGAATGAGTGGGAATGTGTTACAACCTGTTGGTGCGTGCACTATGACTGTTACTTTGGCGTACCACCAATTTGTTGCAGAGTTTGCTGTTTTCTCTTGTATTACGCATGACGTCATTCTGGACTGGATTTTCTGAAGCTATGTGGTGCCACTGTCGATTGCCATGCAGGACAAATTAAAGTAGACTTGGATGTCCCAGTTGAGTTTAAGAAGATCCCGCACTGTCAGGACAGTGTCCTTTGCGTGTTCGTAGACACAACTGTGCCGCTATTGTCAGCAAAAGTGTCCCTGTTCCCCTGCAAGCGAGGAAACGTTTGACGCAACCATGGAGCCCATTCATCTCAGTTGCATAAATGATACGTGGGGTTTAACGTCCTAAAACCACCATATGAATATGAAAGACGCCGTAGCAGAGGACTACGAAAATTTCGACCACCTGGGGTTCTTTAACATGCACCAAAATCTAAGCACACGGGCCTTTAACATTTTCGCCTCCAACGAAAATGCAGTCACCGCAGCTGGGATTCGGTCTCACGACCTGTGGGTCAACAGCCGAGTACCTTAGCCACTAGACCACCGTGGCAGGGCTCTCAGTTGCACAAAGCAGACTGTTTCAATTATCTACTGCATGCTATCTGTTGCGCAAGTGCATACTGGTTTTGGGTGATCAACTGCTCTGATGAGCCGACAGTGCTGCCGGAGGATCCAAAACTTCCAGAGATTGATGAAAATCAGGTATTCTCCTTTGAAATCTTTTCAGAGAGCAGTGATTCCCCAGATAAGACCCTTTGCCATAATCTGCACGCCAGGGACACCACCATTATGGCTATGATCGACAAGTCACTGAGCCCCAACGAGCGTAATGAACTGGGCAAACATGCTGGTCTCTTCGATTTCGCACAGCTACACTCCCCACCGTCATTCCCTGCTTCTCGTATGAAGCACCGCATCGACAAGACATCTCTGACAGAAACTATTACGTGCAGTGATCAATGAATAGGTTTGTGAGATGCTCAACAAAAATGTAATTCAAGAATCATGTAGTTCGTGGGTCGCCCCAGTGAGTCTAATGAGGAAGAAGGATGGCACAAGGCGATATTGCGTTGACTACCGTCATTTCGACGCCATCACCAAAAAAAAGACATATACTTTGTCCCGCGGATTGACACTATTGACTGTCTTTCATCGGGCTCTTACTTTTTGAGTGTCAGGCTACCGGCAGATTACAATGCACGAAAAAAACAAGGAGAAAACGGCATTGGCCACACCAGATGGACTTTTAAAATTTAATACAATGCCATTCGGGTTACGCAACATGCCTGCAACGTTTGAGCGCTTCATGGACAACATTCTACGTGGATTGAAGTGTGAAGTGGGTATGTGTTACTAAAACGATTTAATTTTCAAGCGCACCTTTTGTGAGCATAACACAAGCTTCGGTCTCGTGTTTGACTGCCTAAGCAAAGCAGGCTTGGTGCCAACTCAAAGAAATGTCGTTTTGAGAGCGCCAAACACTCATCCTTGGATGCTTTGTGGACAAAGAAGGCATACGACTGGATCCCGTGAAGACTGCCACAGTGGAGGCGTTCAAGCAATCTCACTTGATATAAGAGCTGCGCACCTTTTTGGGCCTTTGCTCACACTTCCTTCAATTCATTCCCGGTTTTGACAATATTGCGTATCTGCTCACGTGCCTGCTTCAGAAAGGGCCGCAGTTTGACTGGACCCCTGAATGTGAGTCTGCTTTATCTTAGTTGAAGTTTTTTTTTGACGTCTCATCCAAATCTTCGACACCTCAATCCTCTGGCTACCATGAAACTTCACACAGACACTAGCGCTATTGATGTAGGTGCTGTCCTGATTGAACACTTGGATAACAAAGAACATGTCGTAGCGTATGCAAGTCACTCGCTGAGCAAGTCCGAGCGTAACTACACCATCACAGGGCAAATGCCTCGCAGTGCAGCACTTCCAGTCCTACCTGTACGGACGCTTCTTTACCATGGTGACAGACCATCATTCTTTCTGCTGGTTGGTCAATCTGCATGACCCATCTGGTTGGCTTGTGCGTTGGGCACTTTGTCTACAAAAATATGACTACGTGGTTTCCTATAAAAGCGGTCGACATCACGCTGACACAGATTGTCTTCCGCGACTACCATTTCCAACAAAAGAATGTGAAGCGGACAACATCGACAACTGCATCGTATCGCTAGACCAAGTGTTTCCCGATACCAAGACCTTTAGGAATAAGAACAATTTTGCAATAATTTTCCCGTCTGCATTGCTGAAACATATAAAACTTTAATTATTATGAGACTCAAGCAGTTGTGGAAACTAGTTCGTAAAAAGCAGTTATTGTTTACTTTGCATAAATTCCTTCGTTTTTTTATATTATTGCGATAGCAATTATATGGACACTTTCAGCTGGATTTTTCCGCCGGCGTCGGCGTTGCCGTCACTCACCTATATAAGTATATATATATATATGAAGACGCAAGAAAGAAAAAATTCCAAAAAAGACAACGGCCCGTGGAATCAAACTTGGGTCCTCTGCATCACGAGTGCGAGGCGTTAATCACTGAGCCATTGAGGGGCACATCCTTCAACATTCAAACAACACTCTATGTATATCTATCACTTACCACTACTAATGGGCATCCCGTGGGAAATTATCCAGTCTTCAGCATTACCAGCAAGAAGGCGCAATGAGCGCACATCGCCAAATCGTGGGGTGGCGCACGCTCTCATCTTTTATGCGTAGTTTGCCCCGCTTAGAGAAGTGGAGTGATGACGCTTCCTCGCGCGCCCTTGTCTCGCAGTGGGGAGAATCGTATGCCTTGGCTGGCCTTGGGCTTTACCTAAAACAATTTTGTTGTAATTACCGAATGCACCAAGGTCAATACTATCATTCCAAGTCTCAGTTTTCGAAAAGCGCACGCTTTGCAGGCACAGCGAAGTAACAACTGTGGGAATCGAGAGCGCCCTCCTACCTGGCGCCTCACTCCCCAGCGGCTGCACGCTCGCCACCAGCGTAGCCCGGGCGCGCATAAGCACCGGCATCCGCCAAGATGGCTGCCAGGGCGCCTCTTGGTCTGGGGCAGTCAACCGTCGGCTTCTTTCCGCGCCGGCATGTACGGGCACGCTACGCTGGTGCGCTGCGCGGGCCTACGTCACAACGCAGCGCCGTTTCCCATTGGGCGCGCGTGACATCCCCCTCTCCTACGAGCTGTGTTGAGCCCGACGATGTGCTCGTCGCGTCAGATCAGTGATGCCAACCCTAGGGATTTATCCCTAGATCTAGGGGTTTTTGTCTCTTTTAAAGATTTGGCGTCTTTTTTGTGAAATCTAAGGATTTTTTAGAGTGATGAAATGAAACGCTATGCAGCTTAATGACTGGTGTTGCTGAGTAACCGCACGTTTTTAATAATAAGTAACTGCAAAGAATGTAATTTTTTGCTAATTTCTATTTTTCATTTCTAACTTTCCTTCGCTATTTCTATTTTTTTCGTTTAAAAGAGCATTGGTGTTGTGCAAGCCGAGAGAGGGGACTTTGGTTCTGTAACGCGAGCATTGAGAAAGTAATTTCTTTTTCTATGACGCGAGGTTCTCGCAGTAACAACCTCTGATGTGTGCTGTAGAAGGAATTTGTCCGAACTTGTCGTCGCGAGTGACAACTTTTCTTCGCAACTGAAGTGCAACTGTGGAAACTCTGAGGTGTGCTGTACACTCGAAGGAACTTTTCTGAACTTGTCTTCACGAGTGACTACTTGGCTTCGCGAGTGAAAGTGCATTTGTGACTTACAGTGCACGGAAAAACGCGCGAAATTCACCTTCGCCGCGCACCTTCACTGTGCAAAGTGAAGGCGCGCTCCATGTGAAATGGCAACTTCTGGACGAAAAGACTTTGAGCAAGGTGAGCCCAATAGAAAGAAAGCGAAAGCATACGATCAAAAATATTTGACGAGATGGGAAGCTGAACCAAAGTACAAGGGATGGCTAGCAGCGAGTAAAAAAGGGCCCCTGTACTTCTACTGCAAGTCATGCAACGCTGATTGCAAAGGTGGAAAATCGGAAATCGACCGCCACCTCGCAAGCTCCAAGCACAGGAACAGTGCTGCAAGCTTGCAATCGGCCCGCACGCTGACATCTATGCCTGCAGTAAGTGGGCAAACTCAGCTAGACAAATCTGTCAAGGAGGCAGAAATAAGGCTTGCAGCGTTCTTCACAGAGCATAACCTCCCATTTAATGTCATGGGTCATTTAGTTGACGTTGTCAAAGCAGCATGCGATGATTCCCAAATTGCAAAGAATGTGAGCTGTGGCCGGACGAAGTGCACTGCCATCGTAAAAAATGTTCTTGGAGAGCAGAGTCGCCAAGACATCTGTGAACTCTTGTGCAGACAGAAGTTCTCTCTGCTTGTCGACGAATCTACTGACAAGGGAACAGTGAAGCATCTGTCCCTAGTCACCCGAGTGATGAATGCCAACGGCGACGTAGTGGATGCGTTTCTTGACTTGGTACCAGTCAGCGACGGAACCGCCCAGTCTCTCTTCAGCAGTCTGATGGCAGTCTTTACTAGCACAGAAATTCCATACGAAAGAAACTTGATCGGTTTCGCGGCGGACGGAGCAAACGTGATGATGGGTGCTCATCATTCCGTCGCATCGATGCTGCAAGCACAAATTCCAGGAATTTCCATTCTGAAATGCATTTGCCATTCCTTCCATCTCTGTGCCTCCTACACGGGCAAAACACTACCGAGAGGAGTGGAGGATCTGGCCCGCGATGTGTACAATTACTTTTTGTCTCCCAAGCAGACGTCTGCATACGAGGAGGTCCAAAGGCTCGCAAAGGTGAAGCCACATAAGCTACTGCACCCGAGCCAAACCAGGTGGCTGTCCCTCCAAGTTGTTGTTACCCGCCTACTTGAGCAGATGCCGGCCTTGATTTCATTTTTCAAAAAAGCAGCCACTGAGGACCGCGTGCTTGCCACAGAAGCCATTCTCTAGAAGCTTAGCAACCCGTCGACTAAGCTTTACCTCGAGTTTCTTGAGTACGTGCTCCCTTTTTTTACAAACCTAAACAAAGAAATGCAGTCCGAGGAAACCAGAATCCACTTGCTGCACGAAAAGGTTTCGGGCACGCTAAAACGCATACTCAAATGCTACATCAAGCGGGACTACTTGGAGGCCACGCCGTTGTCCGATGTGCAGTACAAAGACCCCGCCAAGTTCCTGCCACTAGAGGAAATATATCTCGGAGCAAAGCCAACTGCAGCACTATCCGGTGGCACACACGGCCTGAACGATGACCAGATTCACAACTTTAGGCTGTGGTGCTTAGAGTTTTTCATCGAAGCCCCTCGTCAGATATACTTGCGGTTCCCCCTGAAAAGTCACCAGTTGAAGAACCTTCGAGTCCTGGACCCGAAAATTGTCATGGGAAAGACGATTCCATGAATCGCGCCACTTGCGGTCTGATTTCCCCTGATCGTGAGGGAAAATGAAGTGAATGAACTGGACAGGGAGTGGCGTCTCCTCCACAACATGGACCTGAGTGAGCACGCTGGCTTGACTGCGAGCCAGTTTTGGCACGCCGTATCCCAGATGCGAAGAGGCGATGGGTCACAAGAGTTTCCCCTGTTGTCAGCGTTTATGAAAAACATTTTGTGCCTACCACACTCCAGCGCTGCGGTCGAACGTGTGTTTTCGCAAGTAAATCTGCTGAAAACAAAGCAAAGAAACAGGTTGTCAACAGACGCGTTGTGCGGCTTGCTGCACGCAAAAAGAACCTTGACGGACAGATCCTGCTACACCTTCCAGATCACTCCATCGCATTTGAAGCGGATGAAGAAAGAAATGTATGGTGATTAAGACTTCAAAGGGTTACGTGTCACGATGTCCAGCATTTTCGTCGTCCTGCAAGCCTCAGCCGGCTACCTCAGTAATTTGCGCATACAGAGAAGAGACTGTTGGAAGAGCATTTCAAGAGGCGTTGCTGTGAAACCAGAGTCGTCTGCTCGAAGAAGCGAATTCACATCGCTCCACAGAAAAAATTGAAAAAAAGAGCTGCAGTTGCTGCTAGTAAGCTATATCTTAACTCTAATGAGATTCAGAGCAAACGAGGCGAATAGCAAGCTGCGTTTAGACTAGTAAAGGTGAATACCAACGTGCGAAAAGAAAAAAAAATGCAATCTGGGGATTGTGTCTGCTATCTAGGGATTTTTGAGGGGTCATTCTAGGGATAAAGCGTTGCCTCAGGTTGGCATCACTGCGTCAGATGCTCTCAGGCCTCCACGAGGGGTTGACGCGCTGCTAAGCAGGCGGCTTCTCGTTCGAGCGTTCGACTTCGGCCCTTGTGCGGGAGTCGTAGCGCCCTAAGCAAGCGTACTTGCTCGGTCTTGTAAAGTTCACTATACGGCCTGCAAGCCCGTGAGTGTCACACTGTGCTGCATCTTGGGTCAATAAACCCGTTGTTGTTGTTATCCTGCCTCGTGCGTGGTTTTTGCGCCGTGCCGGAGAATACGACGGACCCGGCCGCAACGTGTTCGCACGCAGCGGCAGTGGAGGACGTCGCATCCCTACACGGTTGCGCATAGTAGGTAAGCCTTGATAATTGATTGATTGATATGTGGGGTTTAACGTCCCAAAAAAATGATTATGAGAGACGCCGTAGTGGAGGGCTCCGGAAATTTCGACCACCTGGGGTTCTTTAACGTGCACCCAAATCTGAGCACACGGGCCTACACCATTTCCGCCTCCATCGGAAATGCAGCCGCCGCAAACGGGGATTCGAACCCGCGACCTGCGGGTCGGCAGCCGAGTACCTTAGCCACTAGACCACCGCGGCGGGGCAGGTAAGCCTTGGGTAAACCTATCTTTACACAACTGAGATGCCTGTTTGCGTACATTTGTACCTGTGAGTACGTTTTTCGCGTAATTTGCGCGGGAGAAACGTGGGGCACGTTTTGATCTGCATTCTATTTCACGCGTGACCTTTCAAGTTTTTGCTATCACGTTCATTGCTTTGCCTTTGCGGCAAAGCTGTGACTTTTTCCTTCGAAAGCACCACCTTTTCAGCACGACCATTTTTTACAGTAACATGACGTTCTTGTGATGAGGGGTTAGCGAACGGCCACGAACGCACTGTTTGGTTCTCCACAAATTATATACTCGTAATATGATATTATAAAATGAACACTGAACAACTGAAATGTCACTCCCCATTCACATTGCTGCATATGTGCATTTCTAGATGCATTGACGATGTGGGCGAGCCAAACCCAATTTAGCAGCAGAATGTGTGCTACTTATAGAGCAAGACCAGTGTGCAGAAGCTTCAGACTTGCCTTATCCATACCTCTCACGGTAAATGTATTAGTAAATGTTTTTCACCACCACCACCGTCTGTGTAGCCTTTTCCAGTACCAGGATGAGTTAGATTCATGCGTAGTGTAACCGCATTATTATAGGGCATGAAATATTGCGATATACAACTGTCTCCTCGCCAGATAAGTCATACTTGTCTCGTGCTAAGAAATTCGGCAGCTACGAGAAATGCCCTTAATATAGGAGAAACTGCCATCACTCACGTTCTCGCAAGCTCATCTATGCTGCACTGTCCCCAACGTTAACGCTCTTGCCAGACATGGACACAGACTCTGCAAGAAAGACCACTTGTTAGAAATAGTGCTTTGCTGAAGAGCCCACGAGGACTTTCTTACAAGTAATTAACACAGTGAATTACGAAAATACCCTTCATGTAACCAAATGTGCTGTTAGCAAAATGTGCAGTATTTTCATTTGCGCACACAAATCAAATGCGGCTCTATTTAGGTGTAGAAAAAGGCAATACTCAATGCAGTAGGTAAATAATTAGGACCAGCGAGTATGTAGCAAAAGGTAAAGTACCAACGCAAGCAGAATAACGATGCAAGCACAGCTGATTTGGGGGGCGGGGGGCGCTTTTCCTTTCTGAGTGTAACTATCCACTTCCTTTCCCAGCTTCGGGTACTTGGAATAGTAGTAAAAGTTAACGTCCTTTTCATGGGTGCGTGATCATATAGAGGCACAGAACAGTACTTCACCATTGCGCAGCACTTGCCGCGGAGACAAGCAGCCGCAGTTTTAAGAAACAAAATGCTGTGCTTTTAAAATGAGCGTTAAAAGCACACACCCACGGTTATTATGAAAGCGTCGATAGCCACCACACACATTATAACCAATTGAACTACTACTTTGTTGAGTTTTGCCACGACTGTGGTTCCTACACAGCGCCGCGCCTCGAAAGCGCACAAATCCTCGAAGTGACATCATAGAAGCTTGATTCGCAGTTCCGCCATTGCTCGCACACCAGGCCAACAGTCCTGGCAGTCCTCCTGCACCATACTCATAATGTCACTAGCAGAGGCATTTTCCCCAATTTTGCTTATGACAACCCCTTCAGAAGCAGCAAGCTCAACATGTTCTTGCTACCTTGTTTCGGGTGTCAACTGATTCTTATCTACAATTCAAAACGTTTGGTTTTGCCATGGTCCTTTTTCTAGACAGCGCCTCGTATCATGTCTATGACGACGACATTTCGTGCAAAAAGTTTTAACTTTGGATCGGCAGTTGATGGCTGTGTGGCCCATTCTGTTGCACACGGTGCATTTTGCAATAACAGGTTGCATATCACCGAGAAAGCTTTGGTTCTCAGTACCGGTCACTTCCGCATGCTTATGAAAATAGAATAAGTTATAAAAACGATAGTTCTTCTTGGGGACCTTTAACGCAAAAATTTTTGTCTGTCTGTCTGTCTGTCTGTCTGTCTGTACATTTGTCTGTTTATCCACTCTTAACGGCACCGGTACTTGAAGCAGCCGACTCCATGTACAGCGCCCACCAAGGCTGCTCGAGGTTTAGCGTTCACACTTTTGCAATTGTCAATTAATAAGCAACTATTGTGCAAGTTTGGGGCACCATAACAACACGTATGTATTCTGCATGTACATCCTTTACTAGAAAAGTCATACATAAGTAATTTTTAGAACCGTAGCACTTATCATGTTGCACTGACCATGCAATGCTTGCACGGAACGGGGAGTTTCCAACGCTTTGCTAAGACGCGATGGTGGTGGCACCTACCCGTTGTCTTGCGTTCTAAACCTTATCACCTTTGAGACGGGCACACACACCCGTCTGGGAGACACGCACTTTGTTTTCCAAGAACACTGCCAGGTGGCGCTCATGTCTCAGTGCATAGAACCTACAGCTGTGTGCACTGCACGTGTCATTATCCAAGGTGAACTTTATGCCATTGAATTTTTTGTGCTTGCATCATGCTCCCACGAAGTCATTCTTGGATGGGACTTTCTTTCGCGTAATCGGGCCATCATAGATTACTCACGTGCAGAAGTTGCCCTTACACCGCTGCCAACCTCTTGTTTGGTGAATTCTCTTCCTGAACCTTACAAACTTGTCGTTGTTGCAGACACGGAAATAGCACCGAGAACATCCACCCTTGTAGCCCTGACCTGTACGGCCGCTCCTGCCGGAACTGTTTTGTTCACCCCGTCTGACGTATTTACCCGCCGCCGTAGCCTACACCTGCCCTTCGCCGTACTCACCGTGGAATCCGGTGCTACCGCCATGCTCGTCGCGAACTCGCTATCGTCGCCAGTTACCTTACTTCGCGGAGAATGTTTGGGTAACATAGAAGACGTTGACCTCTTGCGCCCTCTATAGTTCGCCGAACACGCACCTCACCTCCAGCTCAATGCTATGACGCCACCTGTTGCCACACTGCTCGCGCCAGACTCATTCCAGCCCTCTGTTGCCGCTGAGCTATCGCCGACACAAAGAAGGGAACTCTTGTCCCTTCTTCGAGAGTTCCGTTCTGCCTTCGATTGCGCTCAACCATCTTTGGGTCGCACAGCGAACATCACGCACCACATTGACACCGGTACTCATGCTTCCTTACGCCAACGACCATATCGAGTTTCAGTGGAACAGCGCCGTATTATCAACAAACAAGTCGATGATATGCTCAAGCATGGTGTCATCCAGCCATCGCAGAGCCCTTGGTCGTCCCCTGTTGTACTTGTGCGCAAAAAGGTTGGGTCTATCCGATTCTGTGTCGACTACCGCCGGCTCAATGAGATAACTGGGAAGAATGTGTACCCGTTGCCACGCATCGACGACGCTCTCGATTGCTTGCAAGAGGCAGAATATTTCTCCTCTTTAGATTTACGCTCAGGATATTGGCAAGTTGCAATGGCTGATCCTGACCGATCGAAGACTGCATTTGTAACACCTGATGGGCTGTATGAGTTTAACGTCATGCCGTTTGGACTCGGCAACGCCCCAGCTACCTTCGAACGGATGATGGACACCATCCTTCGCGGCTACAAGTGGAACACGTGCCTTTGCTACCTAGACGACATCGTCGTTTTTTCTCGCGACTTTTCAACTCACCTTGTTCGTCTTCATGCTATTCTCACGTGTCTCACCTCTGCTGGCCTTAAACTTAACATCAAGAAGTGCCATTTTGCCGCACGTCAGCTCACTATACTGGGTCACGTCGTCTACAAAGAAGGTGTTCTCCCGGATCCGGCGAAACTCCGCGCCGTGGCCGACTATCTGAAGCCCAATTCAATCAAGACGCTTTGAAGTTTCATCGGCCTGTGCTCATACTTTCGTCGATTTGTGCGCAACTTCTCTTCCATCATCGCGCCTCTTACCAACCTGTTGACAACTTCCAAAGGCATTTCTGCTTGGTCAAAAGAGTGCGACGAATCCTTCATCGCGCTTCGGCGGTTTTTACTATCACCTCCAATACTACGTCATTTTGACCCTGATGCGCCTATGGAGGTCCACACCGACGCCAGTGGTGTCGGTCTTAATGCTGTATTGGCTCAACGAAAACCAGGGTACCAAGAATACGTTGTCGCTTACGCGAGTCGAACCCTCAAGAAACCCGAGTGTAATTATTCCGTCAAGAAAAAAGAGTGCCTCGCAATTGTCTGGGCTTTGACGAAGTTCCGCCCATACCTTTATGGCCGCCCTTTCGAAGTCGTCACGGACCACCACGCTCTATGTTGGCTATCATCGCTCAAAGACCCGTCGGGGCGTCTTGGTCGTTGGGCGCTTCGCCTACAGGAATACGACATTCGTGTTGTATACCGATCCGACCGCAAGCACTCCGACGCTGATGCGCTATCCCGCTCGCCGCTACCGGCTGACCCAACCCCCTCGTCACCTTCTTCAGCTGTCATAACACCAATCGACTTCATAGACATGGCATTGGAACAACGCAAAGATGTGTTGATTTCCCAACTCCTCGCCTTTCTGACTGATCCGTTAGCTAATTTGGTCTCAAGAACTATCCGCTGTCAAGCTACGCATTTCGCTATTCGAGACGACCTACTCTATCGGCGAAATTACACTTCTGAAGGTAGGAAGTGGCTGTTAGTGATACCAAGCCACATGCGCTCGGAGATCTGTACTGCTTTTCACAACGACCCGCAAAGCGCTCACGCTGGCGCTCTCAAAACGTACAACCGTTTACGTCAGCGGTACTACTGGTGCGGCATGTACACATTTGTCCGCAAGTACGTACGTGCTTGTACTGCATGCCAGCGACGTAAAGTCCCACCTCCACGCCCTGCCGGTACACTTCAGCCTCTGCCTTGTCCAGCGCGTCCGTTTGACCGCGTCGGTATCGACTTATACGGACCACTTCCCACGTCATCTTCTGGAAATAGGTGGATAATTGTCGGCGTGGACCACCTCACGCGTTACGCGGAGACGGCAGCACTACCCGCAGCAACCGCGAGGGAAGTTGCGTTTTTCATCCTGCGCAACTTTGTTTTTCGCCATGGTGCTCCCCGCGAACTTTTGAGCGACCGGGGGCGTGTTTTCTTGTCTGACGCCAATCAAGCGTTGCTCGCTCAGTGCAACATGGTTCATCGCATGACGACAGCATATCACCCGCAGACGAATGGCCTCACAGAACGATTTAATCGCGCTCTCGGTGATATGTTGACAATGTACACAGCTTCAGACCACACCAATTGGGACACTGTCCTTCCATTCGTCACGTATGCGTATAACACCACTACGCACGCGACAACAGGATTCTCCTCTTTCTTTCTGTTGTACGGACGCGAACTATCGTGCACGCTGGACATTATCCTCCCATACACGCCCGACTCCTCTGAGTACACTGCAATTTCTGATGTTGCCAGGTACGCAGAAGATTGCAGACGATTGGCCCGTTCACTGACAACCGAGGACCAAGGCCACCAGAAGCTACGGCATGACACCAACCGACATCTCTCTACTTTCGCGACTGGTGCTCTCGTTTGGCTCTGGATTCCACCGAGCACTCCTGGCCTTTCGTCGAAATTACTGGCACAATACCACGGGCCCTACCGCAATCTCGCCCGTATGTCACCAGTCAATTATGAGATTGAGCCTTTGACACAGTCTCATGACTTACGCCGTCGTGGCCGAGAAATTGTGCATCTGAGTCGCCTGAAGCCGTATTACGACCCAGCTATAGTGACTACGCCTTAAGGCGCCAGGTTGGCTACGCTATTCACCGGGGGCCAATGTAGGGAACTATGCGAACGACGACGAAGCAGCATGAAACGGCAAGCCACAGCGTTGGTGCACGCGCGCGACCCGAGCTTGCGTTTGTTTTGTATTTTCGGCCTGTTGGCGTTCCTCGCTCTTCTGGCATTCCCCGGCCTTCCAGTAGGTCTGTACTTAAATAAACTGCGTGACACTACAAACTGTGTGCCTGCCTCTTTGTTCTATGTTTTCGACGCTCGGAAACGCTCACGATACTCTTCAGCCGTGAGACTAAAATGCCGCAGAGGAGCTATCTTTGCATCAGTATAATCTAGGCAGTAGTCAGAAGGCAGTCTTCTTGCACCTTCAGAGCTTCTCCTGTGAGGCACATGCTCAAGGCCATCGCTCATTGTAATTTGTTCCAGCCTTGGCTTGTCCCCACGCATTCGAAGCTCTTGAGGTACGCGTCAAGGTCGTCTCGGCCAATCTGAAACTGCAGGAGAAATTTTCGCGGATTTATGGTAGGGCAGCGCACTGCTTGTACTTCAGGTCATTCTCCCGGTGGCATTCGGTGCGATCGTGCTGCACCTAGCTCGGCAAGCCTTATTCGTAGCTGAAGGCTGCGTTCCTCTGCTTTGGCTAGAGCTTGCTCCGAGGCCACACGTTTGCCGGTATTTTTGCTCGCTCAATAGCCATCAAATTGTGTTCCTTCGCCGCTTCATGCTCAGCCGCCCTATAATCTCGCTGACGATTTTCCTGCAGTCTCCTCCACTCTCTCAACTCTGCCTCTGATAAGCTCACTCGCTCCCCAGTTTCCTTGACTTCTGCATTTCCATAGCATCTACAATGTGTCTGTGCCACAGAGAACAAGTTAGTCCTGTCCCGCGGACGCCTAAATGTCACGGTGCATTAGCTTCACCGTATGAGGTTCAAGAAATAAGGACAAAGCGGGCGTTCTAAGTAGCGCCCACACATTCAAACATTTAATCCATAGAAGAACAACTCTGCTGAGAGTCAAACGGTAAGTCGTGAACGGTTGTCGTCAGGACGCCTCCTGACGACTCCCGTACAGGTGAACTCTGGGGCGGCCCGTGGACTTCTTGATAATTCAGAGCCACAGGCTCTGAGGCACTAGGCATCGGCAGGAACGGGGATTTCTTCTCCGCATCGCTGCCTCTTCCACCGAACGCTACTTGCACCATGCACTGCTCTTCCACTCCTATCTTTTTATTCTCGGTGCTCCTGCCACAAGGGTTTCCCGCGTCTTTAATGTTCTTCTTTTCTTTTTGTAGTCTGTCTCACAGTGACTCAACAGCATTGTCGTCTTTGTCGCTATCACTTCGCCGAAGTCTTTACGCTCAAAACATGACACATCTACTGTGTCACAGTCTCTGCAGATAAGCAGATTGAATGCATCATCGACGATGCCTCTTAATATGTGCGCTACCTTCTTAAACTCCTCCATGCCATCGTACGCTTTGCGCCAAAGGGCGAGCACATCCTGTATGTAAGACAGCTACGACTCCGATGATGTTTGAGTGCGAGATTCAAGCTCCTTCTTGATCACTGCATTCATGCCAGTAGATTAGCCAAACAGCGCATGCATCTTTTTTTTGCACGCTTCCCAGCTGCCGATTATCGCTTCGTGATTCTCAAGCCACACTTTGGCTGTTCTCTTCAGATAGAATAGGATGTTCGCCAACATGAGTGTTTCGTCCCAACGATAATTCTTGCTTGTTTGCTCATACACCGGCAACCATTCTTGGATGTCGACATTGTAGGTCCCGCAGAACACGCCAGGGTTTTTGAGCTGGGGCAGAACAACTATCGTCGTTGCCATCGCACCTGTGGAAGCGGGACTCTGTGCCATCATTGAATAAACTAAGCTTCGGCCGCTGTGTAGCTTCATTTACTGTCTTCGTACCCAGCACCTCCACCAGAATGTCCCGGGTTGCGAGTAAACAAAAGAAATGTATTTACAGATTGTACAAAGAGTACACAGAGTTCTTCAGCTAAGATGGCAGACAGGCAACAACATGAGTCATTTTCCAACCATCACCTTTGTCACCTTGATGGACCATTTCCTAATGTTCCTCATAGCCGTGGTTAAGTTAAGTGATGACACTGCGCCCGGCACCACATCCAGCTTGTGTTCACCAGCAGGGCCGTTTCCGTTTGATGTGATAGAAGGCGCTAGCGGAGGATGAGTCAAGGCGCTCACTGGCGAGCGACTCTGTTCCACGTGTAGCAGGTTGTTGCTGCAGAGCTTTGCTTGTTTATTACACTCGATTTACACATGTAAATGGGTGTGAATAAATTAATACACTATGACTCTGGTGTAACAAAAGTGATTACATATTTAAATACAGCTCATTTGCTAACAGTGTCTTTGTGATATATAACGCTCCTACAGCAGCAAAGGTTGGCCTAGAGAGCGGTTGCATTTTGTAGCGACAGGACTAAAAAGCTCGCTTTGCTGAAAGCCTGTTGTCTGTGTCCGCATCTTTAGTTCAGAACAAAAAGCAGCGTTGTCTGTGAGAGAAAATTTGAATTTTTGCAATAAGGATAGCAGCCCGAGGAACTAGGCACGCTAGCTATTAGGATGACAATAGTCTGCGTGCGTGGTTGTGCGTAAGTCCAAATACGCTTGTGCATGTGTGCATATGCATCCATGTGTGTGTGCGCCCTCGCACGGATATCACTGTCGCATTCTGATTGCTCAACACAATGAGCGCAAAGCTTCATCAGAATACTTTCAACTAATAAATCACAAAACTTGCAAGCGTTCTACTAATAACTTAAATCGACGCACTACCCGTGGCAGTCTTACTGTCAGCATCACGCAGATAACTCCATTTCAGCCATTAGCAGTGTAAGCCGCATAGTATGCCGGCAAGAACTTTATTGGGTCCCGAAGGTCGACCCTGGGTTAACCCTTACCGCACCGATGTCGCGACAGTCGGGCCAGTGCCATCAGGAATATTTCAAGCTACTTTATTGGGCCTCGCAGACTTCAACATGATGAAGGGCTTATCAGACAAGGAAAGTGAGCCCATTATCTGAAGCAGTATATGTTGTTGTACAGCTGATCCCTTACGCTACAGACGTGGGACGCCAACAATCATATTTCGCGCTTGATGAGGCACCTAAGGCTACTTAAGGCCATGTAAGGCCTTCGCCTTAAAGCGGGACGCGGCTTTGGGATCGCGAAAAATGACAAAAAAAACAATTTTTTGAAAATCAAGTTTTCAGTTTCTGGAACCCTTTTCTGATTCCAAAATATCCACTGAAAAATGCGCAGAAGTGCTTCAGAAAATTCATTTCACCCATCAAGGTAGCGAAACGTTTTCTGTAAGTCGTGAGAAAACAGCGATTTTCAAAAAATTATGGCTTCGTGATGGCAAGGCCATGAGCTGGCTTTTTGAGCTCATCGGAAAGAGCATTTTCCCGTATTTCACTTTCCCGCCTCTGCTGGCTCCTTCCTTTAAAAACTAGCGCACAAAAAGCAAATGTTCGAAGGTTGTTTTGAAGCCCTTGATTGGCTGTTGGCGCCATGTTGCCTCAGCTCGCCTCGCCATCGGCCAGATGCTCGTGCCGGGAGATCGTCATCTGCTGCTTGTGCGTCGCGAGGACATGGTTCTCGAAAATCACTACTTCTTGACGTGTTCATAGCTCGATGATCACCTAAGATCATCATCATCAGCCTGACTACGTCCACTGCAGGACAAAGGTCTCTCCCATGTTCCGCCAGTTAACCCGGTCCTGTGCTTGCTGCTGCATATTTATACCCACAAACTTCTTAATCTCATCTGCCCACCTAACCTTCTGTCTCCCCCTAACCCGCTTGTCTTCTCTGGGAATCCAGTTAGTTACACCTAATGACCAGCGGTTATCCTGTCTACGCGCTACGTGCCCGGCCCATGTCCATTTTTTCTTCCTGATTTCAGCTATGATGTCCTTAACCCTCCTTTGTTCCCTAATCCACTCTGCTCTCTTCTTGTCTCTTAAGGTTACACCTACCATTTTTCTTTCCATTGCTCGCTGCGTCATCCTCAATTTAAGCTGAACCCTCTTTCTAAGTCTCCAGGTTTCTGCTCCGTAGCTATGTACCAGCAAGATACAGCTGTTATATACCTTCCTCTTGAGGGATAGTGGCAATCTACATGTCAAACTTTGAGAGTGCTTGCCAAATGTGCTCCACCCCATTCTTACTCTTCTAGTTACTTCAATCTTGTGGTTCGGCTCTGTGGTTATTAGCTGCCCTAAGTAAACATAGTCTTTTACAACTTGAAGTGCACTATTACCTATCTCGAAGCGCTGCTCTTTTCTGAGGTTGTTGTACATTACTTTCATTTTCTGCAGATTAATTTTAAGACCCACCTTTCTGCTCTTCTTGTCTGACCCCGTAATCATGAGTTGCAGTTCGTCGCCTGAGTTACTCAGCAATGCAATGTCATCGGCTTGTCAATGCAATGTCACTTAAGATATAGTTACGCTTTAGTTAGGAACAGTAAGCAGATTCGCGATCAGGGGCCGGATTCACAAAACTCACGAAAACAATTTTGCGCAAGAGAAATTTTGTTGCGTAAGTCTATTCACGAAACAAAAAAACGTCGTAAGAGGCCATCGTTGTCACATCGGCCGCCGCAATAAAGCGCGCTGTGACTGCCCGGGAACATGTCAGCGATGGTGATGCAGTTGCTATATTTGCTTACGTCACCGAAAAGTGCTCGTAAGTGGATTCACGAAGCAAAATTGTGCGTGAAAACAGCGTGGCTGAAAGAAAATCCTAAGAGTGGCCCGGACCACTCTTAGGAACAATGTGGCTACTTTGACCCTGCCGCCGCGGTGGTATACTTTGGTGCCCTGGCTGGTTTTAAGTTAATTCACGCCCATGAAGGGCTGCCTGATGACTGCTGGTGCGTTTTTATTTCTTTCGACGCTTTGAGTTTCGTGTGTTGTTTCCCTTGTACTCAGTGGATGGTGTTGACAACCACTGTCGTCCAATAGGTTCAAAGACGCAGTAATTGAAGAATTCCTTCGGGCGTCAATGGCGTAAAATTATGCATGTCAGATTTGTGGTTGGATGAAAACCAATGTGATACGTGAATGGTGGGCGCATTCGAACACAGCATGGCATAGGATCAACATTATTTGTTATGTTGCTGTGTTGCGCCCCATCTCATCCAATTAAAAGTGCGACTCGAGATCCTTGCCTCATTGGTGGAAATTACCACCAAAGAGGTTAATGGAAGCACTTTCCTTGCACGCTATTGGAAATTAAAATGAGAGGAAGATTTTAGTGAGTGGTTCATAAAGCTTGTGCTCTAGTGTACTTTCATCGGCTCTAAGTGTCCAATGGGTGCGATCTCTGAAATACAGCTGTCGATACACTTTGGGACGATCTGGAACAAAGCGTACTTTGTAAACCGAAGCGTATTAGGGGTGCGCGTGATTACGCATGGAACTACAAACAAATCATGCATTTTCACCTTCACTGTTCAGACACCGATATGGACCGTGATAATATAGCCAGAAGTTAGAATAAAACGACCCTAGTAACTTTGTACGACACCGAAAATATGCTAACCCTCACGATTCTGGAGAAAACCTTGGCTGAATTCATCCCTGCGTCAATTACCAGCCATTTAACTTGGCGCGCGAACATCATTCAAAGGTGGAGCGAGCCACTGACATGTATTTTGTGCGACACAGCGACCACCTCACCTGATAATAATAGCGTTGCGAAGGCGAATGTCCTATCGCATGCTCTGATCGAAGAAGACGACAAACGCGAGCAGACGACGGCTTGGCCTACGGGTACAGCTTGTGATTGGTTGTGAAGCAATACCCCCTAGATCAGCTCACTCCGTGACGTTGCCAAAACACTTCTTTTATCTGGCACGCCTGTCGTGTTCGTCATATCACCTCCCTCGCACATAAGAGCAAATTTTGTCACGCAGTGAAAATAGCGCAAGTACTTTCTAAGAACTCTCTTAGGTGCTGCGCAGTGTTCGAAAACAACATGGCGTCGTAAACAGCATATCGGTCAGTGCAACTTTCAGCAAACGCTTCTCCCATGAGTTACTTCAGTGTTCGACCGGATGCGTTGTGATTACGGCAGCTCTTTCGGTGCGTGTAAGCAGTGCGGAAAGCTGCGGCAGTGCAATGGTGTACGGTAAAGTGCAGCGAAGCCTGTGCGTCGGTGTGGTAATCAAGCGGGGATCGGCGTCGGTGTATCGACGGCAACTAGCACTCGAGAAGCCTGCAATGTGTGTTTGTGTGCCGGTAACAGTTCGTTTGCTTGACTTTCCAGTGTCTCTGTTGGGTGCTGTGCGACATTCTGAATTGACAGCGTTTTGGCACGTTACTTGTGTGACCCCAAGTCCGTACGGAAACGTATGAACTACGCGCTGTGTTCGGTTCTTGCTTCGCCACTGGTTAGCCCGTACGCTTCTATTTTCTTGAGAGCAATCTAGTGTTCGGGAGTGAAACGATGTTCGTTGTGAACAGTGGTGCTGTGTTGACGTTCCAAGACTTGTGAACAAGCTGTGATCGTGTGGCCGACAATTGAAAGACAGCGTTAACTGTTTTGCCCTGCGACGTTGTGGTGGTGGAGCTTGCCGCTTTTGTTTGTTAACTCGTCACTTCTCCTTTTTGTGATAACCGTAGTCCTAGCGCTGTGATGTGATGAACCAAAGCTGCGAGATGATCGTGTTACTTTGGCAGCGCGCCTAGACTGTTCTTCGGTAAGAACTTGAGAGTTCTATGTGGCAGCGAGAGCCCGTGAACGTCAAGCTGCCCTCCGGCCCCTATAAAGAGCAAAGATTTTACCGGTGCCTTTGGATGAAGTTGTAGACCAATACCGCCTAACTACTGGTTTCCGAGTTCGTCTGGTCATTGTTGTGCACCGCACTAGAGCCTTGACAATAGCCGGTCATGGCGAGTTCTTACACTTCATCAATGGATGTGCACGCCTGGCCAGCCCTTCATAGCGGTCATCGGCAGTTTCCAGTCTGCAGATGCCCTTTGCCTGTTGGCCGTAGAGCACACATGGTTCCTCATGACACCAACGGCTACTAAATGCTGCCATCAGTGAGTTCACCTTGCAGAACTAAATTTCACCGGTACTATAATTCATGCAGTACTATAACATGTGCAAGTTTTTGAGTCCATCAGATGTAATGTTTTCCTAGGGTAAGTTGAAGCATAAAAAAATTTACTACTACTGTTATATACATACATATATATGGAGAAAATACATCAGAAGATTTTGTGATTTCATACAAGTGAGCTCTTGTTTGATTATGAGGATGGGCCTGTAGATTTACCACGTTTGATAGTTGGAAAGTTAATTTGAATTTATTTTCCAGAAGCCAAGTAGCACTTAAGAAATTTTTGTTATTTATGGAAGATTAGTTCTATAGACGATTACCACTGTAGTAGCGCTATACTTCACTAGGACATATATATTGCAGTACGTAAATTTTACATGAAGCTTCAGTTTATTTCAAAGAGATTATAGAACATTTTGGTCACTTTGACAAAGTGATAGCTTCGTCAAAGAAGTATTAGACGTGAGTGCTTTCATGAATTGTTTTCAAATATCTCGTTTTTGGCTCTTAACAGATCGCAGAGATTGGCTTGTTAAGGTCCTGTGATGCATCCGTTGAACACACTGGCACATAAATCCTCATCATGACTCGGAGCACCTGTACAAAAATAGGAAGGACACGTGCTCTGTAACTGTGCAAGTCTATGTCACTGCTGGGACTGTTATCATTCAGCGGATGTGGCCTAGAAGCATGCTTGGCAGCCTAATCTGGAAAGACTAAGGTCTGCTTGGGAGCTTCGAGGGCACAAAACTGCCTAACGGCTGGCTGCAAGGTTACGTTTTCTTTAATACATACGATTAAGTGAACACCACTTACTGTGCACAAATTGAAAACCCAAGCTTGGTTGCTTGCAGTGGATACCTGTATTATTCTCACACATAATTCTTATTCAATATTTATAGAATTAAATAGCGAGATAATTGAGAATGTTGAAAGTTGAAAGCCTGCAGCTTATGAATGAAACTCCAATCATCTGAGACTCAAAAGCTGGTGCTTTTAAACGAGCACAAATACTTTGATTCTTTATTGAGCTTTCAAACTGTGACTCCCTCTGTGGATCAAGTGCTCTGGAAGGAAAGAGCAAGTGGGTTAAAATCGCCTGGCTGTTCACAACTTGCAAGGAGAAAGACCTATTGAACAAGCCTCAGACAACATAGGGCCAGTAACTGCATCTTTTACGTCATGTAGCTTTTTCTCACTCAGTAACATGGCTTGTTGTGTTTTAGCCGAACGTGTTCACAACGATTGCATATTGATATATATTTTCCTACAAATTGTATCTGACCTAAGTATGCATTGTTGATCTCTAAAGGTGACGTTCAGTGTGTTTTAAAGCCATGGCTCCTCATCTGTCTGTGGCTAGCCTACTTCAGCAGCAGTGCGATGCAGCCAGCACACATGAAAGCCAAGTCATGAAGCACTCCTTTGGTGTTCTGTGCAGGACGCAGCATATCCATCCAGCAAGAGACTGGTATCAACAATAATGTTGAGTGTTGGTGGCACCTGTAGGAGCCCATTGTGTTTGTTGCGTATGATTATTTCCCCTTATGAAATGCATTTTTGAAAGGTTTTCTTCTTTTAGAAGAATAGATGTCAGCGACAAGCACACTCATAATCCACAAGTGCTTTGTGTCTTCTAGACTGCCCATTTGCTCCTATACGCAGTATGATGAGCTGGCTATGTTAGACAGCCTTAAAGTTGTGAACATTGGCTGTTGTGTTGTAATGCAGTCTAACTTGTGTTTCTTAGTGAACTTCTTTGTGGTCTGCTTTTCGCACCTAGTGTAAAGTCAAAATACAAGAAACTTTATTGCCATTTTATGCCTGGCAGAAGTTTCATGCCTTCATCTACAACAATATAGTTATGCTCTTGTATTATAATAAAATATATTTTCAGTCTTCACTGTTTGTGTGTGTGTTGAGGCTTGTCATTGGCTTCTGAAAATACGACATCTGTAAATATGAGCACATAGTTAACAACTCTACACTCTTACATGTAGCATGGTTGTAACAATTACCTGTATTTTTCTAAGTTCCAGCAGTAACAAGGGATCCGGTGTTCCACGGTCATGTACAGTGTATCAAGGACAGAGCACAGAAGACCAACAAGTATAAAGAGACTGCCAGTGACTGTTCTCCTGCGCAAAGTTTACGACAGCAGAAAGAGCACATTGTGATGTCAGGAGCAGTTTGAATTGTATACGTAGTAACATTCTGTGCAGCTACTGCTTAACTTCTTAGCAGTGCATTATTCAGCAGTTTCTTTGCTTGCACTGCAAATTATTTAAATTTTGCATGGAAGATACCAAACTATGACACTAATTTAAAGGCTGCTGTAGTGTTAGTGGACAATTATTTTTGAGCTGAAGTTTTTGACATGCGTGTTAAGTTCCTGCGTGTCTATGCATTTACCTGTCATAAATCACAACATCCATGATCGACAATAGTAACGGTGTTTGCATTCTTTGTTGTACAGGAAGTAAAGCCTTGGATGCGGTAATCTTGTACTTAGTCGATGTAATCCTTCAGTCTACACTCATTGGTATAGCACCAATGATGCCATGAGTGTATGAGCCCTGGGAAGTGAATCTATGTGAATAATTGTATTTGGAAGGAAGAGGATCATCACTACTCCTAGTATATCTTAACAGTAGATTTTAGTGCTTGTGTATTGTTATCCCACTGCCTGTTCGTCCCTCATAAGTCTACTTATCTGTTTCTACTGCGTAAGTGTAACTTTTTCAATGTATACTTACCTCGGATCGGTTTGTTCGTAATGTAATGCAAGTGACTGATCATCTATGGAACTCTACTCAGACTAAAAATAAAAGTATTTATTTTTATTTATATGTAGCTACAGCATGCATTTACTTATCTTTTACTAGGTGCCTGTACAATCATTTGCCCTACAAAGGTACTGGTATACTCTAATAATGAAGCTGGCATCTTAAAATAGTTTATTAGTGGAAGTAAAAATGTGTTTACAACCAATATTACTATCCTCAGATGTGCTGTGAAAACTCTATGAAAATTTATTGACATTTTTTGAACTGTGTGAAGGTACATGTTATGTTTTTTATTGTGGTCCCTGTTTGATGCAAATGACAGATAATTACTTTGCAGTGGCATAGTATATATGCCACTGCAAGTCTTGCCACATATATGTAGCAAGACCTACATGCAGTGCACTTAAGCATCACCTCACATAATTAGTGTACAGCCTTTACCCGCCAGTGAACGGAATTTTTTTTCAAGCAGACTAACAAACAGCTGTATGGGAAATGTGTTGATGTGCAAACTTTGAAGTCTTTTAGAGTAGTGTTTTCAGGGAACGAAACAGGGTCTATAATTGTCAATATAAACACTGTTTGCACCAAGGAGCGTAGTAGCTTAGAATTGTATTATTCATGTATTGTCTAGAATTTCTTTGCGCTGTGCCGCTTTTCAGCCATGTGTCCTAACATGCTTTGTTAGTGTGATGTGAATGAGCCAAGCTATGTAATTAAACCGAGTAATATTGCAGACATGTACGAAATGTTGGTGCACAGCCCTTTTCTTTAGCATGACATTTTTAAGGGCTTTATTCTTCTGTTTCAATAACAACTGCTTGTCATTGGGAAGCAGCAGAAACTATGCATCAAGCTTTTCCGAGATGGTTCGAGTAACACCGAGTTCAGACATAACAGTGCTGGTGGATTTCTCTTGTAAGTTTATTTCTGCATATTCAGAATGAGTGTACTAGAATTGTTGTTTTATAGCCATTCATCCTAATATTTACACCTCAGTGTATGTATGTATGTATGTATGTATGTATGTATGTATGTATGTATGTATGTATGTATGTATGTATGTATGTATGTATGTATGTATGTATGTATGTATGTATGTATGTATGTATGTATGTATGTATGTATGCATGCATGCATGTATGTATGTATGTACCTTTAAATGATAATTTGTTTATGATTGATGGGTAAGTTTGGTACTGATTTAGCTGAATTTCTTTCTAGTTCTTTTTCTTCTGGGCCATTATACGTTTAAATTTGTTTTTACTGCATAAAAATAAATGTAACCTCACACAAATTCTGTGCATTCGAAAAAGTTGTTTCATTTGTCCACATACAGTCATGAGCAAGAAACGGGGTAAAATGGAACCAACCAGCGAAGATTAGTTTAGATCATAGCTACTCTACATGGGATACCTTGTACACATTGCGTTGGTCGAATATGTCAATTTCAACATATCAATTTTAATCGGAAAAAGCAAGCTATCACCAGTCGTTGTACATGTGTGTGATATTTATGCATGTTGTAATGCTGGTTGGCAATTACTACGATGCACAAACCTAGTCAAGCTCAATACACGAATTTTGTCCATGCACCTTACATCTGTACTGGAACTGTTGTTAATAAAAAGAAACTTTGGTTTAAACATTTATTGTAGTAACCAAAAGCAGAGTATCTCTCTATGACACAAATCAAATTGTCATTGTTGATTGATTTGTGGGGTTTAACGTCCCAAAACCACATTTTGATTATGAGAGACGCCGTAGTGGAGGGCTCCGGAATTTTTGACCACCTGGGGTTCTTTAACGTGCACCCAAATCTGAGTACACGGGCCTACAACATTTCCGCCTCCATCGAAAAGGCAGCCGCCACAGCCGGGATTTGATCCCGCGACCTGCGGGTCAGCAGCCGAGTACCTTAGCTACTAGACCACCGTGGCAGGGCAAAATTGTCATTGTTCTGTTCCGTTCTTTACAATAGGGGACCCTCTCAGCAGAACTCGATTACCTGCTATAGTTAATTTTTAATCATTGTTAGCGACATTACACTGAATCGCGCAGCATGACAGATGGCGGGAGAGAAGACACAAACTAATCGCTCTGTTTGTGTCTTATCTAACTGTCCGTGCTCTTTGGCCTTGCTGCATGTAATGATGTCCACCAAATTAGCACGAAAATGTGTCCCGACAAAAGCAGTCAACTTGGCCGCAAGCTGCACGTGGACATTTTCTTCAAAACACCGTGACGACTGATCGCTGGTCGAATATCCAAACACGTAAAAAGTAATATACCAGGTATGATTTTGGTATTTCAGCACTGGGCACTTTTGCGATAAGAGAGGGTGGAAGGAAAAATTATGAACCCTGAGTTATGTAATTTATGAAGGAGCACGGCATAGCGCTTTTGGGTCAAAAGGGAAGTGAAAGAAGAAAGCGCGAAAGCCTTTTTCTAAATAAAATTAGTACCCGCTGCTACGCATGATCTCAGGCTGGGCAACCTCTTTAAAAAAAAGTGCTCGGTGAGACTGCGGATCGAACTCAGAACCACCTAGGCCCGTATTCACAAACGCTCCTCCACTCGACCCTTCACTCGAAACGCTCCTTAAGTGGCGTTTTCCCATTCACAAACCGCCCTTCACTTGAAACGCTTCCTTCACTTGAAAAAATCTTGAGCGTTTCCTCGAGATTGTCAAGGAAGCGATCGAGCTACCTTGAATCGTCCCTCGAGTGAAATATTTGCGCCAGCATCATGTCCATGGCGGAGCCCGTCTCACTTTGACGGCGTTTCTCGATCAAGTAGGTTGCCACGGCCGCGTTCTTTCGACAATGATGGTGCGCGTTTACTACGGAGCTGTCTTCGAACGGTTCAGCAACGGCTACTGCGGCGCCGGGACAAGCGGGCGTGGTGTCAAAAGGAGCACTCACCAGTGCCGTGATGTGTTGCGTTCCGTGCATGAGCCAGTTGATTATCTGCCTTTGGGTGTGCGTATACTCTTCGTGCGAGTGCTCCATGACTTACTGCGGATTCCAGTGCTTTGAAGTGTTTTGATGAAGCTCGCACACTGCATCAGTTCAAGCGTGGTGCGAAAGCTTGACAAGCAAGCGGCATAGCAAACTTTTGATGCGCTGGGTTCACCGTACTTTAGAGTGGCTTCCTCTCCGGTGAACCTTTGCTGCCCTAGCCGGAATTTACGACGAAGCACACCTCCGTTAGATGACCATCTGTACCAATGAGAAGGTAAGTTCTCCTGTGTTTTTTTATTTTTTTTTTCCTGCTTCGGTCAGATTACTAGTAAAGACAGTTTAAGAAAAGCACAACACAATACATTGGGCGCAATGAGTGTGCTGCTGTAGCTACTACGCATGAAACATAGCTTCTTTATACAGTGTCTATGCAGCTCACAATACCAATGAACAACCAAGTACACATTTAGGGGATCAAGCAGATGATGATGCTCTGTGAAACCTGCATGTACGCAAAAGTGCGTCGAGTGTCGTATGAAAACGCAAACATATGAAATATAAATACAGCAGATACATATTGAGATTGTTTTTTTTTCAATTTAACCCCATTCCTACCCCCCGAAGAAGAATTGCTGGCTATGGCACTGATTCGTGCAATTAGATAATGAAATTATATACCCATATGCCTGGTCAGCTGCCCAAGTGCCTGAGCCAAGCATGTGTCAAAATAGTCAAAGCTCAATACTTCATCCATGTCTGTTCTTGAACGCGAGACATACTAATGAATGTGTGCACAGCTAGAATTAAAGAAAAATGCGGCTTTTGTATCCAAGCTATTATGTTTTTCTAATATTATTTCTTGCCTCTTTTGTGCAGGGCACCAGCTGCCGACAGAAGAACACAGAGAAAAGGCCTCCTAGAATCTGCCGTATTATCAATGCATTGCAGAGTTTGCACGACTGTATACAAAAGCACAAAAACAGCAGTGAATGCGTGCAGCTACACTGCATTAGGCGCGCTATGGTGTCTACTTCCTTAATCTTATTTATGATGTCCTCCGAGCTCGTACTTTATCTTTACAGTGTGTAGGTTGCATATGTTTGATTGATGAACACTTTTCATTTGCATTCTTATGTTTGCCACGTTGCTCCTCATCAGCCACATGTAATAAAGGTCCATTTGCCATTCACAACTTCTGTTTTGTTTATTTAATAATACATAATTATCATCGTGTTTGTCTTTTCATGATGACACAGGACTGCAAAAACCACTTCTCCGATTCTACAGGAAAGCAGTTCTAGGAAAATTAAACTTGTTTTATATAAAGCAGCACCACTCCTCTTCCACGGAACTGAGATGGCGTGGTTCTAACTGGTAGACTTGCTAATGATGCAGCAATAGCGGATATTTTATTTACAGGGTTCTGACCAGATGTATTCGCGATGACTGCAATACTCTTGAGCATTTTTCACCGCTTTGTTGCAGTGGTCTTCAATAAATCAGCAGAATAATATACGCTGCTCTTGACGACACTTTCTCGAAGGTTGAGAGAAACCACAGAATAGTTTTTAAAACAGAACAGCGCCAAAAGTCAGACGCGGCTTCAATTTTATGATTTCCAAAAAAATAAAACATCTCCTATAATTTATGTTGTGCCGGGGCTTTCGAATGCAGCACAGACACCACGATCCTTTTCTACAGGTATTTCCAGTAGTTATATTGCAAATAAAATCCAAAACATTAGTGCGAAGGTCATTCATGCACTAACGATTGTGCTTCTGAGCATGCAGATGAAGGAGACGGGAAAAAATTTAAGACGTTGCCGCTGTGTGAACTTGGAGACGGAAGCTACACAAATTTAAAGGTTACTTCTATGCGAATCTGTCAAATTAGACGCATCCACAAATGCAGGGCAAATAGAAAAACAATGCAAAAACAATAACTTATTCCTTGGAAGTTTAAAATGTTAAAGTTGACACACACACACACACACACCAGTCCCTGTTAACCGACTATATATGTTACTAAATGAAGAAAACAACTTTAAAATGTATTTTTCGCCAATAGTGAAAGAAAGGCACACGATCGCTTTCCTAACTTGCGTAGCAGTCTAATTCGAACGCTCAGCCACGAGTATAACATGCCTAGTTTTTAACGCTACCCTGGTATAACCTTGAATATCAGTTGCGAGCAATGTCTTTCAAATTTCCTATTATACGCAGAGGAACAACTACGAAAGGGCCACGGTGAAATACACAGTAAATGAGAAAAATAAACATTGCACAAGCCCCTGCAATTAGGAACTGTGCACATACTCCCGTAGAGAGAACGAATTTACGTACGAGTAATCCTTATACGATAATGCGGTGGTGAATGCTAAAAGCACGCCAACATACTGTGATATATAGTAAAAAATACTCATTCCACTGCGTTATACATACGGTGGCTACATAAGTGATCAGAAGGCTCTCAGTAAAGCGAAAGTAAACAAAGCAACAAACCATCTATTGCGCTTGCTGTCATCACTCACGTAGTTCGTTAGTCACCCCGGCGAAAGTAGGCTCTCAAACGACACACACGCAAACACTACCGTAAATATAAACTGCAATTAATAGATGCATAGAAGACAAAATAAACTAAGCAGGTAGACACGTTCAGCAGCAGACGAAATGCCATCAGCTGTTCGTTCAGCTGTCTGGGTGTGACTGTTGCCAGACTTGAAGGAGGGTTTCGCTAACTCTATCAGCACAAGGCTTAGGGAAACAACACTACCACTCTAAATGCACGTATTTTGCTGTAATGTCAATTTAGAAAGAATAATAACTAGAAAAGGCGTTATCTTAATGTACATAGATACGCCATTCTTAACCACAATTGTGAATACTCTCGTTATCAGGCGCTTTTCTCGGCGCATGCAGTTCACTCAAGTGAAGGGAGCATTTCCAAGGCCTCCCTTGGCGAAGGAAGTGTGGAGGAGCGTTCATGAAATGCAGCGGCCCCTTGAGTGGAGAAGCACGCTCCACCTTGACTTCGTCAAGTCGAGGGGAGCCCTTGAGTGAAGGAGCGTTTGTGAATACGGGCCCTAGAGCGTAGCTCAGCGCTGTAACCACTCGTTCATTGCAGCACTGCTTGCATTCATTATATTGCTAATATATCTTCAATGCTTCAAATGACGCCAAATGCAAAAAAGTGTGGTGAAACTTGGTAAAAATAGAAAAAATAGTTGTAATGCGTTTGCCCCAGGTTACTAGAAGATAGAAACCGCCACGTGTGGCTGTATAACCAAGCACTATTTATCTTGTACATTGCTGTCATGATGTTGGGATAGCCGGCTCTAACGCACGCTACCTTCTCATAGTTTGCCAAATATAAATAAAAAAATATAAATATATATCGGCCGGCGACAACGCTAATCAACTATTATGAATTCACTGTCACTAGTGTCACTTTCACTAGATGAATACTCAGTTTGTTTCCATCATCGTTATATAAGAAAGATTTGGCTCATTAACTCACAACTCCCCTAGTTAGCATTGATTTTGTCACATCTAAAGACAGTCGCACTTCATCTCGCTTTATGTGTGGCTGACGCTCCCATAAAATGCGTACTCCATTTTTTTATGCTCTCCAAGCATCTGACGCTGCTTTGCGGAAACTTTCCTTGACGTCTGCTGGGCCAGAAAATTGTCTTTATTATCTATTGATTTCAAGCTTTCGTGGAGACGAAACGAGTCTCTCTTTCTCTTTTTTTCCGTCTTTTTTGCGCGTGCGATAACGTCTCTCGACTTTAAGACTCGTATACACGTCTTTTGTTTTGTTTGCCCACTCAAACAACGCTGGACAAAATATTTGCACCGTGTTTTGAGAAAAGCATTAGCACAGAAACAGCTCCCGACGAGTCTCCCTCGTTTTACGTAGATACATATCTAGGCGTAAGCGTATGCACGTTCTCGCATTCCGGCTTTATAAAAATGCTGATGTGCATAAAACCAGCGAAATACCACTCACAACTTCATTTGAATACTGCTGTTCTTTATTTCTGCACAATTTGTCCGCAGGCACAAAAGTCGCTCTTGTGTCTTGTAATAAGAATATTGTAAGACAGGCAACCTTTTGCGTCTAGGTACAAAACACCCTTACCTTCCCGTGCTCGATTACACCGGAATAGTTGAGTAGCAGCGCAGCTTCATTAAAATGTAGGGTAACTGGTCGCGTTAAACAGGGGAAGACATTTGAGGCACATTTTCAAACATTGCATGCATCGATTTATGCGTGGTTTCATTGATGTGGTGCACCTGGGGTGTTGTTTACTTATACTTGGCGAGATATTGCATGGATTGCTCGATGGCTTAAGGCCATCGAGCAAACTCTTTTTTAGCTACAGTCGTTGATGAAAGGCGAGTGCTTGGCTTTGCAGAGCACACCAAAATGTCTATCGCAACGTATGCGGCCTCCCATAAGCGCTGTAGCAGATGCTCGGTGAACTTAATCTTAGATGCAGCAAATCATTGGCTATCATCGTATACTCTCGATGCTAGACGCTTTGCGTGCTACCTTGATATTATCGGAACACACTTCTTTCTTTCCTTGTCGTTTCATAGGCTATCGTGTGTCCTCCTCGCCCTCTTAAGTGCCGAATAAGTTAAATTCATACCCGCGCTATAGTAATCCCTCCAGATAAGAGAATTTTTTGGCTAAGAAAATGCGTAGCCAAAAGAAAGCTTTGTGAATTCGGCCCCGGGTTACTATGAGCGGGCGCACGGTCTACGAGCGCAGCGCATCATCAAAGTCGTCCTTAGCCCTAACTCCGCCAACAGCGAGACTGCAGGCAGGAACGACGCGCTAGTGCACTTGTGGCGACGTGCTTCTTCGCAAGCAACGAAGCTGCAAGCGTCGGCACGATCAGATTGCTACGAGTGGCCACACCAGATGCACGATCAGATTACTACGAGCGGGCGCGCCGTCTACAAGCGCGGCGCGTCATCGGAGTCGGCTTTAGCCCTAGCTCTGCTGACAGCGAGACTGCAGGCAGGAACGACGCGCTAGCGCACTCCTGGCGACCGTGCTTCTTCGCAAGGAATGAAGCACATCACTCGCTACCTTCTCTGAACCACGTACGGGCATTTTACGCATCGGCAGCGGACCACACAGTGAAGCTCGTCACCCCCCCCCCTTCACTGCCAAGGATTGCTCGGAACAGCGGCTAGTAGTTTCGCGCATCGTCACTTGAAAATGCGATGCCAAGCGCAGTGTGCGCCAATTTTTTGTCATCATAGTTACACATTTTGGGCATCGTCACCGAACGCCGCCGGCAAGTGCATTACGCGCCGGCTGCACTTTACACGCGGCCGCGCACTCCACGGTCATATGGAGCGCTGTCAATAAGCTTTTGTGATGCGATTTAGACGTGTTTGGAGCCGTGCTTGATATCGCCACAAAGTCTATAAGTGTTCCGAGGCAATGAAAGCCTCGTAGATTAGAGTTTCCGCGACCAGCTGTATGATGATGCGTTTCACTGCTAGAGTGGCAAAAGAGCATGTATAAATCAGGGGCACGAATTTTTATATGCCCGTTTCGCTTCATTAATTACACTGCTAAACATTCCTCTGCCACCAGTCTTCTGCTTATAACTTTGTTATTTGGAAAGAAGGCATAGGGCGTCATGGTGTCATTCAGTTTTCTGATGCAATAAACCTCTCTTCAAATAAAGCAATGTTCAGTCATTATTTGTAATCAAGTACTTAATTACACTAATTACAACTTCAGCACAAAAATATGTGTAATCATTTAAGTTTATGGTCTTATTCAATTACAACCTTTTTTGTCATGCCTATCACACCACTCCTCCGTACAAAGAACTTGGCTTGAAATCCATACTTGTTCTTTGTATATCATGAAAAGGAGATTATGGGGAAAAAAAGGCAACCAGGGCACACTGGTCAGAGTCCAGATGCCTGAGAAGTCACAAGACAAACCTGAGATCACAATTTTTAGGTGTCAGACATAAACAAAAGTTGAAACTTTAAACGCAGTTTTCTCAGTACTGTTTTTTTACCATTATGCTCAGCTCCTCCATGAGGTTTCATAAAGAAATAATTTGTCTCTCATAAAGTATTTGTTGTATCGCCTCAAATATTTTATGGGAGCATTTTGAGGTCATTTTTAGTGTCTGAGCTAATTTTCATCAATATCAAACGAGAAAAAAGAAAGTTCATCGAAAAAAAAGCCTGTCGACGCTTTTTCTCACAAGTGTGTTTTGGACATTATGTATCGCTTGTGAAAAGTGTAGCACCGGAATGCCTCGACAAATTTTGATGCAGTATTTTTTCTGAATCCTAAAATATTTCTTGAAAGTATGACAATCTTATAATTCCTGTTTATGGCTCAGCTTTTTTCTAGAAGATGACTTGTACATGACACTGTTTTTGACATTGTGTGTAAGCAGCTATGATCTCTATAAAAAAAGAGAAGTGTTAAATATATTCTGAGATTCTCATACCCAATAGTCTTCTTTTGAGTGAAGATCAACACCATTTGCAACTTTCTAGTATGTTTTGTTACAGCGCTAGGCTTTCCACAAGCAGACCACATAAGTCGAACCACGTAGCATGATGTAACTTGGGAACTACTCAAGGCATCACGATGAAACTGCATATTTCCCTATTCAAGACACTTATCAAAATGCATGCAAAATTTCATGGCTCTAGGTCAACAAATGAAAAAAGTTTTTTTTTCATCGCCACCTCCCCCCTTAATAAACAGTGCTGTGTTGTCAGTATCATGGTGGGATGTGTGCCTGCAATGTTGCAAGACGGCGAAGCACAAAAGACATCCAAAAAACGAGGAAATCTGGCTTGACGACATAAAGCAGGTCAAACTAATGATCACATGAATATAGTGAACATAAAAAAAAGAGAAAAAACATGGCTTCATCAGAGAAATAGTATAAACAACGATTTTTGTTCACTGGTTATTCTACAACAATTAATTTTTTTTTTGGTCTAAGTAGGCATAGATGAGCCCGCTCAAAAAGTGGCATCTGAATTTGAAACACGAAAGGACAGCCAACTTCTCTTAAATGGAACTCGAAGGGGATCCATACAACTGTTTCATTTATCAGCATACAACTGTTCCATTCATCAGAAGTTTCATTTAAGCAAAGTACACCTATTTAGTGAACCAAGACCTTTATTCTAATTGCACAAACCTCACCTTACTCATGAGGATGAGTAGGAGAAAAAAAAGGAGTGAAGAGTGCCTTGTTCGGCAAGCTTGAGTTGTTTTTTCACAAGGCATGCACCCATGCCTGACAAACTAGCTAGAAATTCTGGACAAGCCACATGCTCAAAATAGCGCTGCTAAAGTTCAACAGCCTCTTTAGCTGATCGATCTGGTGGCACCACTGCACTGGTAGTACTGTCATCACATTCATTGCTGGAAGATTGATCCTCATCTCACACTTCGGCAATCATTTACTTGACAGTCTCTTCACGATAGGTAGGAACAATTTCATCAATTGATTCGCAGTCCTGCAGCGTGAAAGGGGCAGAGGATATGACCTGACTGAAGGGTGTCTCAATGACGGAATTAGCAGGGCTTTCTTTTTCATCAGCTACTGCTTTCTTGCGCTTGAAAGCCAGCATGGTGAAGGCATCTATGTATTGTTGTTGCCTTCACTTGCTCCCAGACACAAGCCAAAATGTGGATGACTGCCAATGAGTCTAAGCTGTAGCATTTCTCGCTGCCTGCTCTAAGCAGCATATGATGGAGCAATTTTCTGCGGCAATGAAGTTTATTCTTCTGAATAATCCCTTGATTCATTGGCTGGATCAATGCCACTGAATTGGCTGGCAAGTACTCCAGAGTGATGGCTTGGAGTACTTGAACCTGACCGTGGGATGGGCAATTATCCACGATGTCTTAAGACAACCTTCCTGCCTTGCCTCATAAATCTTGCGTCTTCCTCCCGAAGCCAGTTTTCCAAAATGGCCATGGTCATCCACGCTTTTCCGTTCCCATGGTACATAACGGGAAGGTGTCGAACGCCTTTGAAACAACATGGGTGCCTTGATTTTTCTATTACCAACAGCTTCGATTTCTCGTCTCCTGCCATGTTTGCACCCACCAGTACAGTGATGCGATTTTACTGCCTTTTCCTTCACTACAGGCTTCGCCTTTGAAGGTGAGAATCTTTGCTGGAAGCGCCTTATAAAAAAGACCCATCTCGTCGGCGGTGAAGACGTCTCGTGGCTCAAAGCTCATCGAAATTTCCTTAAGCTGCCCCTGTTGCCAGTAGGTGCAAATGTCCCTGTTGACTGCACCAATCTCACCTGATATTGCTTTGAAGACTAGGCCATGGCGTGTTTTGAAGCGGCTGAGCAAAGGCGATCTCTCGAGCTTTCTGCTCAAGAATTACCCCGCTTATGGGCAAATTAGAACTCTGTGCACGCTTGAACGACAGAAAAAGAACTTTTCTAGTTGTTCATAAGGCGTTGTCCGCATTCGTTTAGATGTAAAGGTACCGTTCTTAACAGTGCCTTGAATCTTTTTCTGTCTTTCTAGATCCGCGACAGCGTCAATTTCGGGATGAATTTTTTCGCCCCCTCCATCTTGGGCAGGCCGCTTCGATCGAGCTCCTAAAGAATTTGTAGCTTTTCTTCTGGCGAGTGTGTATGGTGCAGCCGCTTCCTTTCCATCAGGCTGAAATAACACAGTGATCGACCGCCACTTGCCAACTTCGCTCCTACAGCCACCAGCGAGAATGGCTACTGGATTGGCTTGTCTTGATCTCAAAGTGTTGCCACGGTAGTGAGACTACCTGTGGCATGAGGTAGTATATGCTGTATTTAGAGTTTGCGCCGTTTAGCCGTCATCACCATCATCATAAGCCTGACTACGTTCACTGCAGGACAAAAGCCTCTCCCATGTTCCACCAGTTAACCTGGTCCTGTGCTTGCTGCTGCCAATTTAGATGCGCAAACTTCTTAATCACATCAGCCCACCTAACCTTCTGTCTCCCCCTAAACCGCTTGCCTTCTCTGGGAATCCAGTTAGTTGCCCTTAATGACCAGCGGTTATCCTGTCTACGCGCTACATGCCCGGCCCATGTCCATTTCCTGTTTTTGATTTCAACTATCACATCCTTAACACATGTTTGTTCCCTAATCCACTCCGCTCTCTTCTTGTCTCTTAAGGTTACACCTACCATTTTTCTCTCGATTGCTCGCTGCGTCGTCCTCAATTTAAGCTGAACCCTCTTGGTAAGTTTCCAGGTTTCTGCTCCGTAGCCAAGTACCGGCAAGATACAGCTGTTATATACCTTCCTCTTGACGGATAGTGGCAATCTACCCGTCATAATTTGAGAGTGCTTGCGAAATGTGCTCCACCCCATTCTTATTCCTCTAGTTACTTCAATCTCATGGTTCGGCTCCGCGATTATTACCTGCCCTAAGTAGACATAGTCTTTTACAAATTGAAGTGCACTATTACCTATCTCAAAGCGCTGCTCTTTTCTGAGGTTGTTGTACATTACTTTCGTTTTCTGCAGATTAATTTCAAGACGCACCTTTCTGCTCTCTTTGTCCAACTCCGTTATCATGAGTTGCAATTTGTCCCCTGAGTTAATCAGCAATGCAATGTCATCGGCGAAGCGCAGGTTACTAAGGTACTCTCCATTAACTCTTATCCCTAACTTTTTTTGTTTCCATTCAAGACTTCTGAAAACCTCCTGTTAGCACGCGGTAAATAGCATTGGGGAGATAGTGTCCCCCTGCCTTCCACCCTTCTTGATTGGTATTCTGTTGCTTTCTTTATGAAGCACCATGGTAGCAGTTGATCCCCTGTAGATTTCTTCCAGGATGTTTATATATACTTCATCGACGCCCTGATTCCGCAGTGTCTGCATGACGGCTGATATTTCTACTGAATCAAACGTCTTCTCGTAATCTATGAAGGCTATGTATAGTGGTTGGTTATGATCTGAGCATTTCTCTATCACCTGATTGATAGTAAAAATGTGGTCGATTGTTGAGTAGCCTGTTCGAAATCCTGCTTGTTCCTTCGGTTGATTGAATTCTAATGTTTTCTTTACTCTGTTAGCAATTACCTTTGTAAATAGCTTGTATACTACAGAGAGCAAGCTGATTGGCCTGTAATTTTTCAAGTCCTTGTCATCTTCTTTTTTATGTATTAAGATGATATAAGCGTTCTTCCAAGACTCTGGTACTCTTCCCGTCAGGTGACACCTCGTAAACAGGGTGGCTAGTTTTTCTAACACATTCTGTCCTCCATCTTTCAGCATATCTGATGTTACCTGACCCTTACCAGCAGCTTTGCCTCTTTGCATGCTCTCCAAAGCTTTTCTTACTTTTATCATTACTGGTGGGATGTCGTCTGGGTTACTGCCAATTCTTATAATATTAAGGTTGTGGTTGTCCCGGCTACTCTACAGATCTTTGTAAAACTCCTCCGCTATTTTAACTTTCCTATCCATATTGGTAGTTATTTTGCCTTCTTTATCCCTTAGTGCATACATCCGATTTTCCCTATCCCAAGTTTCCTCTTCACTGCCTTGACGCTTCCTCCGTTTTTCAGAGCTGTTCAATTCTCTCTGTGTTGTACCTTCTTATATCACATACCTTACGCCTATTAATCAACTTCGAAAGCTCTGCCAGTTCTACTTTGTCTGTTGTACTTCAGACTCTCATGATTTCACCCTTCCTAATGAGATTCTTCGTTTCCTGGAAAAGCTTGCCAGAGTCCTGTCTAACTACCCGGCCTCCAACTTTCACTGCACACTCCGTAATGATACTAGTCAGATTATCATTCATTGTATCTACGCTAAGGTTGGTTTCCTCACTAAGAGCCGAGTACCTGTTCTGAAGCGAGACTCTGTATTCCTGTACTTTTTCTTTCACTGCTGGCTCATTGATTGGCTTCTTGCGTATCAGTTTCTGTCGTTCCTTCTTCAAGTCTAGGCGAATTCGAGACCGCACCATTCTATGGTCACTGCTTCGTACCTTGCCAAACACTTCCACATCCTGCACGATGCCTGGGTGCGCACTCATTAAAAAGTCTATTTCGTTCTTATTTTCGCCATTAGGGCTCCTCCATGTCAACATGCGGTTTCCTCGGTTTCAGTAGAAGGTATTCAAAATCCGTAAATTATTGCGTTCTGCCAATCCCACCAGTAACTCTCCTCTGGCGTTTCTAGTACCGATGCCATATTCTCCTACAGCATGGTCTCCAGCCTGCTTCTTCCCTACCTTTGCATTAAAGTCTCCCATCAGGATAGTATACTGAGTTTTTACCTTACTCATTGCCAATTCCACGTCTTCATAGAAGCTTTCAACTGAAGCGTCATCATGGCTGGATGTAGGCGTGTAAGCCTGTACCACCTTCATCTTGTTTCTTTTATTGAGCTTAATTACGATACCTACCACCCTTTCATTAAGGCTAATGCCGCGACAGGTCGGCCACGTTCATGTTGCCCGCCGCAATCATCGTGGCAAGAGCACCAGCAAGACCCGGCTGGCATGCGCCATGCGTTCGTGCGCTTGGCCTACGAGGAATAGGAAGATAGTTGAATCTGTGCCACTCGGCTACTCGGACTCGACGACCATAGTCATTAGACTTGTGGGCACACGTTCGCTCTAATAAACACGCTTGTTTTTAGCCTGTCTGTCTCGGTATCGCTACATTTCTGGCGTAGTAGCGAGGTAATGAATCGAAGTCTCGCGAGCTCAAGACAGCGTAGCCGCGACGACCAGCCTGCCAACCCCGTGAAAGTGACTCCTGTACACCAGAGGGCAAGTCACCGTCTTCGAGGGGACTCACCTGAGTTCAGTCCTCTCCACTTCACACCAAGGGGAAGTCAAACGATGGACGCCACCACTCTGACTAGCCAGGTAACACCGGCACAAGTGTTCATAAGCCAACCGCACCAGCCGCCAGTATTCCACGGCGACTCGTATGAGGACGTGGAAGATTGCTTGGGCCTATTCGAGAGAGTGGCGAGCTTGAATGTATGGGACGAAAGAGAGAAGATCCGTCGCCTATACTTCGCCCTGGAAAACTTCGCAAAGACATGGTTCGAGAACCATGGAACCTCGTTGTCTATCTGGGAGGTATTTCGATGACAAGCGGTGGCTACGTTCGCGAACATAGACCGAAAAGAAAAAGCGGAAGCTGCTCTTCAATCGAGAAACCAGCTCACAAACTAGAGTGCTGCCATGTACATTGAGGACATGGTCCATCTGTTCAAGCGTGCGGATTACAACATGGCTGAGGATAAAGAGGTGCGCCATCTAATGCGCGGAGTGAAGGAAGAGCTGTTCGCCGTTCTGGTCCGCAACCCTCCAAGCACAGTTGCTGAGTTTTATTCGGAAGCTACGGCCATCGAAAAAACACTGGAACAGCGGGCTCGTCAGTACAACCGGAATCTTAACTGTGCATCAGCACAGGTATTCTCTGGAGGCGTGCGAAACGACGTTGAAGCCCTGCGAGAGCTCATTCGATCAGTTATTAGAGAAGAACTGAGCAGACTGCAAATGCCCCAGACTCCAACTGCGCTATTTGTTACAGACGTTGTTCGTGATGAACTGAGGCAGGTCATACGAGAACCAGAGCGTGAGCTGCAGCCGGTTCAACCTTTCCGAACGTACTCTGAAGTTCTCAGACAACCCACAATACACAGCAATGCAGCAGTTAGGATGGCGGCGACTCCTCTCCCACCTGCAGCACGCAGCGCACCTCGTCCACGGGAACCAACGGCTACCTATCTGCCCCCAGGAGCACGTAGCACACATGGCTATGTGGAGCCTAGGCCCAGGAAAAGTGACGCATGGCGTGATCACGAGCGCAGGCCTCTGTGTTTCCATTGTGGCAAAGCGGGTCATTTGTACAGATTCTGCTCTTACCGCCAGGCTGGATTAAGAGGCTTCCCGTCGTATGCACCGTGC
Source organism: Rhipicephalus microplus (assembly GCF_043290135.1). Classification (NCBI taxonomy): domain Eukaryota; kingdom Metazoa; phylum Arthropoda; class Arachnida; order Ixodida; family Ixodidae; genus Rhipicephalus; species Rhipicephalus microplus. Next base: position 14,106,618 of record NC_134705.1, on the reverse strand, counting down.
CCCCGAAACGGCGAACGACCAGCGGAAATTGAAGAGTACTTGTCCACGCGCCAGAACTCGCCACCTCTACGCCAACATTTGTCACGGTCACCATCGCCTATGTGCTACCGGTCATCCAGCCCACGTGCACCTTCAAGGCAGCCTGGTCATCGCTCTCCAAGTCCATTCCCGGAAAACTGAAGCAAGTGACCTGTGGAGGTGAGGCCGCTGATAACATCAGTTACGAAGATCCTCCAAAATGGCTTGAGGGGGACGACGGTGTATTTCCGGTAAATGGGTACAGCAGCGAAAGCAATACTTCAGATTTGCGGTTGAGAATGGAAGGATGGGAGCTGAATGCCTTCGTTGACACCGGTGCTGATTATTCAGTGGTAAGTCACAAGATGGTGAAAAAACTAAACAAAGTTGTGACACAGTGAAGTGGATCGCAGAAACGCACGGCAGGTGGTCACACTATTACGCCCCTTGGCAGATGCACTGCAAGACTTGAAATACGGCGCTTTATTTACGTTGCCGATTTCATTGTGCTACCAGAATGTTTAAGGGAACTCATCATAGGAATAGATTTTTTGCGAGCTAATGGCGCCGTAATTAACCTGCGTAGGTCCAGCGTGTCGTTTTCGACTGAACGAGCTATACCTGTAGACGAATCTGAGGAACGATGCCTAACTGCTCTACGCGTTGTTCATGATGACGTAACTTTGCCGCCACGCTGCAGAATAATGGTGCTCATAGAGAATGACGCATTTTACAACCGCGATGGCATAGCGGATACACATGTAGGGCTGTTTTTGGACAAAGGTGTCTGCGTAGCTCAGGGTCTTGTTCACTTGACGAATGGCCGTGCAGATGCCCTACTTACGAATTTCTCCAATGAACTTCAACACGTCGCTCAAGGCACGGCTACTGCCTACTTACACGACTTCTGTGTGGCGACCGAACTATGCAGCTTAACGATGTCAACCACTCGACCAGTGGCCTGCAACATTGACACATCCGTGATCGTCAACCAGAATCTTCCGGACAGTCAAAAGAAACAGATTTACGCCTTGGTGAAGGAATTCTCTGATTGCTTTTCAATTCCCTCGAAGGTCCAGAGCACGTCAATTACGAAACACAGAATAATAACGCAAGACGACACGAGGCATATATGCCAGCATCCATATCGAGTGTCACAGAAAGAACGGGAAATCATTAGAAGCAAGTGCAGAAAATTCTTTCCGATGATGTCATCCAGCCTTCGAATGGGCGCCCCCCGTAGTGCTCGTTAAGAACAAAGACAACGCGCTTAGATTCTGTGTCGACTACCGAAAACTCAACAGTGTAACTAAACGAGATGTCTACCCTTTGTCACGTATCGACGATACACTAGATCGGCTGCGATCCTCAAAGTTTTTTTCCTTCTTGAATCTGAAAAGCGGATATTGGCAAATTGAGGTCGACGAGTGGGACCGTGAAAAAACGGCATTCGTAACACCAGATGGCCTCTACGAATCAAAGTGCTTCCATTCGGCCTCTGTTCTGTGCCAGCGACGTTCCAGCGAATGATGGACACTGTACTCGCGGGATTGAAATGGCAGTCATGCCTAGTGTATTTGGATGACGTGGTGGTATTCTCTGCAACGTTCGACAAACATCCAGAGCGACTGCGCACTGTATTACAAGCCATCCGGTCAGCAAACTTGACAATCCAACCCGAAAAATGCCACTTTTGCTTCGAAGAGCTACGATTCTTTGGACATGTCATTAGTTCTGACGGTGTCCGTCCTGATCCCGAAAAGACAGCCGCTGTTCAGAGGTTCCCTACACCCAAAGACAAAAAGTCAGTGCGTCGATTTTTAGGTTTATGTGCCTACTATAGGCGATTTCTGGAAAACTTCTCAAAGATTGCGGAACCTCTTACAAGTCTAACGAAAGACGACGTGCCCTTCACATCGGAAAGCGAACAGCAGAAAGCTTTTGATGAATTAAGGAAACGGCTACAGGGTTCACCAATACTTGCCCATTTTGCTGAGACAGCCGACACTGAAGTCCATACCGATGCTAGCAATGTCGGCCTCGGCGCCATCCTGGTCCAGTGGCAAAATGGTCAAGAGAAAGTGTTAGCCTATGCCAGCCGCAAACTCTCAAAAGCTGAGGCAAACTACTCTGCAACTGAAAAAGAGTGCCTCGCAGTCATCTGGGCAATACCGAAAACTCAACATAAATAAGTTTCGACCCTATCTTTATGGTAGACCGTTCAGAGCTGTCAGTGACCACCACGCTCTATGCTGGCTGGCAAATCTCAAGGATCCGTCAGGTCGACTAGCCAGATGGAGCCTTAGGCTGCAGGAGTATGACATTACTGTCGTATACAAATCTGGAAGGAAACACAGTGATGCCCACTGCCTGTCACGCTCTCCCGTCGATCCACGTGTACCTGAAGAGGAAGACTTCCCGTTTCTAGGCGTTGTCGACCCATTCTAAATCGCTCAACAACAACGAGATGACCCAGATTTGCTGGCACCTATACAACACCTGCAGGGTCTCGATGTTCAAGTCCCTCGCATATTCTCCCGAGGGCTCTCCACGTTCTGCCTTCGAGGAAGTGTCCTTTACAGGAGGAACTTCAAACCTAATGGCGAAACTTTTTACTAGTCGCGCCCACAGCCACGCGACAGGAAATTCTGCATGCATGCCACGACGAGCCAACATCTGGACACATGGGTGTGAGCCAAACATTCGCCAGGATTCGCCTGAAGTACTATTTGCCTAAGTTGCTCGCATTAGTGCAGCGCTACATGAAAACTTGTCGTCAATGTCAACGGCGCGAAACTCCAGCCGTAAAACCAGCCGGCCTTCTCCAGCCAATAGACCCTCCGGATGCTCCATTCCAACAAGTCGGCATGGACTTCCTAGGACCTTTCCCGACATCATCTGCAGGCCAGAAATGGATTCTCGTAGCTACAGGCTATCTGACCCGTTATGCTGAGACTGAGTCTCTGTACAGTGCGACAGCTGCCGAAGTCACCAAGTTCTTTGAGAACAACATAGTGCTCAGACATGGTGCGCCCATCGTCGTTATTACGAATCGGGGCACCGCATTTACTGCAGACCTTGTGCAATGTCTGATGCGCATGAAAAATACCGATCACCGAAGAACAACGGCGCATCACCCTCAGTCAAATGGCTTAACCGAACGCCTCCACTGAACTCTCACCGACATGCTATCAATGTATGTCGATGTTGAACATAAACAGTGGAATGAAATATTACCCTACGTAACATTTTCATATAATAAAGCCGTTCAAGAAACAACCCACGTTGCCCATTTCGAACTAGTATTCGGCCGAAGAGTAACCACCCCACTGGATGCCATGTTACCACTACAGGACGAGAACAGCTATCCACCTGACTTAGATGACTTCTTGCAAAGAGCCGAAGAAGCACGACAAATGGCAAGATACCGAATACGCCATCCACAGCGCATCGACTCTAGTCGGTACAACAAGTGACGAAGTGACGCACTTTATCATCCCGGTGACAAAGTGTGGATATGGATCCCAGTGCGCCGCCGCGGACTGTCTGAAAAGCTTCTTTGTCGATACTTCGGCCCTTATGAAGTACTCAACCGTATCAGCGACGTCACTTATGAAGTCAGATCCGCGTGAGGCGTAGTCCGCATGAAGCCCTACATGACAGATCGTCGGAAAACGAGTGAGGGTGCGCATGTATCATTTCACTCACTCAAGCAGCGGGACAATGTGTTTGAGGAGGAGGATAATGCCGCGACAGGTTGGCCACGTTCAAGTAGCCCGCTGCAATCATCGTGGCAAGAGCACCAGCAAGACCCGGCTGGCATGCGCCACGTGTTCGTGCGCTTGGCCTACGAGGAAGAGGAAGATAGTTGAATCTGTGCCACTCGGCTACTCGGACTCGACGACCATAGTCATTAGACTTGTGGGCACAAGTTCGCCCTATTAAGACGCTTATTTTTAGCCTGTCTGCCTCAGCATCGCTACACTATAGTATTCTTCTATGTTGCCAGCTATGTTTCTGTGAAATAGGAACCCCACTCCCAGTTCTCTCGTGTCAGCCAAGCCCTGATAGCAAAGGACGTGTCCATTCTGTACGTAGCACCGTATAGGACTCATCTGTCTTCCTAACGTCATTGAGCCCTATTATATCCCTTTAACACCCTCTAGCTCCTCAAATAATACAGCTAGACTTCCCTCACTAGATAAGGTTCTAGCACTAAACGTTGCCAAGTTCAGGTTCCAATGGCAGCCTGTCCGGATCCAGGGATTCTTAGCACCCTCTGCTGCGTTGCAGATCTGACCGCCGCCGTGGTGAGTTGCTTCACAGCTGCTGGGGACTGAGGGCCGTGAGTTATTTGACGTATGCATGTGGGAGATAGTGGCCAGATCCTGCACCAGGGTGGCCAATCCATCTCTGATGAGGGAGTGCGTTCCTGGCGATGGTTACCGGTGAGACCGCACCCCAGGCCTCTTAATGGAGTTCCATCACCACGCGGGTTTTTTTTATCTGGTTGGGAACTGCGCAGCACCGGGATTTTAGCCACGAACCTTTTGCATGCGAGGCGGATGCTCTAACCACTAAATCATCGTCAATTTTCGTTTAACCGTAGGTGACCAATAAGCACTGTTTCGATTAACCGATGAATTTTACTGTGCAACACATAAAAATCCGGCCATATGAGCCCGTTTAGTTCCAATAATGAGGCATTTTTGTTTAAGCAATTTTTCCTTATTGGGAGTCCACTGTACTTTTCCTGCATGTGGAGCAACTGTCACTAGCTCATAGGTCCACGCTATCAGTGTTGTTTTGAGAAGCGTCCTGCTCTTAGCGTGGGAGAGACCTGAAACTGTTGAACTTCAAGCGCTGCCTCTCGCACGCGCGTCTGTTGATTCATCATCGCCATGCTTTGAAGTCGCTGTCTCTATGCAAAATAAATTTGCCGAACTTTACGCGATCGTGTCAGGCGTTTCAGATGCAATTGAACTTTTGGCCCCCGTCGCTTCAGAGAAGTCAGCAGTAGAGCCAGCCAGTTTCACAGAGCTTTCCTTGTTTTTTTGCTGCATCATCAGGCATTTTTGGTATTTCTCGGAATTTTCCGCCACATATTATGTAGCTCTGGGTTACGCGGAGCCTTGAAGTGCGATACATGATCCACACAAGTCTGATACACCAACTTGCTAATCGAGACAAAACATCCCGCGCCCCTTTCGAGGCGCAGCCAGAGACAAGGCCAATGATGCATATATGTCGCATCGAGGCATACGTGGACTGAATTACAAAGCGCGAATAAGCTAAACAAATACACTGGCAGGGTTCACAAGCACAGGGCAACGTGTTGCTACATCAGGAGATCTCATGCCCACAAACCTTTGAGAAAGATGTTCTTTGGCATGCGAATACCTGGCGTCCCATACAGTAGCGCAATCTCAACTCGCATGACGGGGACTCGCTCGCTGGATTGCGTGCCGACTGGTTGTGCCCTCACAATCTCCGACGTCAGCGTAGCTCTGGCCGGCTGGGCTGGTCCCACGTCATCTCCTGACACCGACCTTCGACGACAGCGCAGATCTGACCTACCGGACTTGCCCTACGCCATCTCCTGACGCCGACAAGAGCTCTCGCAAGTGGTGCCCCGTCCTCTGATTTCTGTGGCCGTGTTTTCATCTTTCCCATCTCTCCTATCCGCTAGATTTGTCCTCGCTCACTAGCCTAGCGCATCTTTTTCTCTCTATATACCCTTAATCCTATTCTTTCAATTCTTCCTCACCCCCATCCCTTGTGAGCTACTGTTGAGGTGTTGCTCCCTAAAGCAGACAGTTACGGGGCTCACTTTTCTCTTCCTTTCTCTCTTAGAACCACTTGGTAGTCGCGTGACGGAAACCACTCGTAGCTGAAGGTAATCGGCGTATTCAATCTGCCCCCACCCTCTCCTTGTGCGGAGCAGCGAGTGTCGGCACCTAACATATTCTTACACCATGATCATGGCCTGTATCATACAGCTAAGAACACATGCCCTGGTGGTGCCTCACGTTAGACTGTGTTGAAGTCACCAAGCTGTCCAAATGGAAGGGTGCTATTACCAGCTTTACACTCAAACAGTTAGGGGCAGTCCAACAGGCCCCCGATGCAACACACTTGGAATTTTTGTTCTGACGTGGCAGCAGCCAGCATCCATCCATCCAGTAATGGACAGGTGGCAAGTGGCGAGATCAGACCAATTTCTGTAGCACCTACCCATTTAGGGTGATAGTTTTTGTAAAGGCCACATGTAACATACCAACAGACTGCACATACCACAGCTCACATAAACAGCTTTGCCATTAACACAGGCTAAGGACAATCATGTATTCATTCTTGCAGGCAACAACTTTTTGTCAACTTCATCACAACTGGCTGTGTAATATTCATGCGTCACATGCATCGGTGATGCCGCACCACCTGAACTGACTTTTTAAAATTCTCTTATGCATTATATTTATATTAAAATATTCACATATACAAATGAGGTTAGTATAACACTTACATGTCTGTGTAGAGGACTCCTTCAATTGACGGGGCTGAAGGCCTCCTAGAAAAATACAGACAAAATGAAAAATTTACACCAACTCTACTCATTCCAATATATCTACCACATTTCCCTGTGCACAGAATTTTTCTCAACATTTTCGCTGGTGTGTGTTAAGTGCTCAAAAAGTCATGCACTTCTGCAAGACCAGTAAGTCTATGTTTCACTCGAGTGTAGAATAAACTGAGATAAAGGGAAATTGTAGAAAAATATACAATCTTGTTATAGGAACCAAGCGGCTGTGGTCTTTATTGCCAGCTACTTGCTGTTTAGGTAGAGTGGCGACCATGGAGATCGTAGTGTTTTTTACACTTACCCAACACACATTTGGCCTCAATGCATTTCTTGTGCCCACCAAATGGTACGATTCCTACTGAAGGGCATGAGATCAGCTATTATTACTATTATTATTATAACTTCATTGCAGAGAAACGAGTTTTATGTAACTGTCTTTGGCATGTGTCCAGACAGCAAAATTTGTTACTGTTGACCCTAGACACACAATTTTTTCAGAGAATATTCAACTTTGTATACTGATTTCAAACATGTAATTACATTTTCTTTACACCAGTCCAAGGAAAAAGTTACAACAATTCTTCAATTCTTCTTTTATTAATTTGGGATGTGACTTGCTTAAAAAGCAGTGCATTCGGATAGCTCAAGATCAGCAGGCATGTTCCTGAATGTTCAAACAGTGCAAATATGAAATATAATACTTGTCTCTGAATTTGAGCCAAAGTTATTAAGTCTTCTTGTCGCAGTCTCCTATCTGTGAGTTTTCGTTGCTGATTTCAAGAAGATTTCATAATGTTCCGTCCTAAAATACTTTATAATTGTTTTTTTCGCACTTGCTGATTTCATACCATTAACGTAGAAAAAACAATTGATTGAGTATTGGACACAAAGTGTTCATTCCAAAATTTAAAACTTGCGAAAATCTTTATTTGAGAAAAATGCATATAGCTAAAAACTTGCGAAAATGAATATGAAGCCACAAAACTTATTAGGATCACTCAGAAAGTCCCAGGAGAGAAATCTGACCCAAGCTCATGTTCGTGCTTCTTCATTGTGGCTGCCTAGAATGCCATTGCAGACGCACACTTTCTCTTCGCGCTAGATGCACGGCAGTTTTTTTTTTTGCCTGTCCACTGGCTGCTTTGGCTTGTTGGCTCTTGCTGCAGTTCACGCAAAATAAGTGAACTAGACTCCTTGTTTCCCAAATGGAAACGCATACAAGCTAGCATCTGCCACAGCTGTCTCAACAGCAAACAATGACACATTCTTGTCCTTTTGTGATAGGTTCCATATAACAGAGTGCAATGCCTTATTTGCATTTTGGGTTTTTCCTTTCGCACATCTTTGCAGGAGCTTCTTGTCAGATAAGCCCTCATACACAAGGTCCAGCGCATGGTTGACAGCCTCTGGCGAGTCGTACTTGTTTTTTGGCATAAGCCCATTTCTTGCCATGGCTGCACTGTGCTTGCACCATGACTCGGGACCCTGTGGACAAAAGCTGTGGTTAGGTTTTTCGCCAGTGGACGTCACATGGTAACATATAGCCTACACAGCCTCGCGCATCTTGTCCACATTCCCAGAATGGAATTTGAGAGCACAGCCATAGTAGCTTGTCAATCTTGTTATAAGGTCACCCGTGAGGTAACCCTTGCCACTCATGCGCTCTCCAGCCTCTCTTTTGTGCTTCTGCACAAAATTTCAAACTGTAGTCCCCATTTTCTTCTGCACATGGTTCGCACAGTCTTGTTTCTCAACCTTAATGAAGCCATATACTTTGGCTTCGTTGACAGCACTCCACGACCAGCTGTCATCATCACAAAGCAGGGTGAGGCTATGAAGCGAAGGTGAGTGCTGAAATAAAATTGTTGCTGCTTCTACGTCCATTTGGACAGCTTTACAAGAGGTGTTTTTCTGACATGAATGCTTAGATTTCCGCTCGGCATACTCTGGGCTGTCGGGTTTCGGGCCACGTTTGCAGCAGAGGGAAAAATTAGACAGCACTACATAGTCAAGCATATATCTTGAAAAAACCTCTGCTATAGAGGCCACTCCAATGTGTGAGGTGTGTCCTCTTGTGTGCCGGCTTCCATCAAAAGAGAGTGCGATATTTTCAGGGTTGCCGAAATTAGGGTCCTTGTAGACATTCATCACTGTTGCGGTACAACTAGCCTTATGAGTCGGCACAAGCTCTTGTTGCTGCTGGCTGGAGCTTGTCTTTAGGAACTGCTGGTAGTCTTCATGCGTAGGCCTACCAGTAGTACCAATTGCGTAGAAGTTGGTTCTAACAGAGATCGTATGAAGACCTACCAGCATGAAGTAGGAAGACCTTGGTGTGAAACGACCATAGCGGCAAAGATGTTATTCAGCGCCATCAGCTCAATTCTTGTGCTCTGCACAGCAGGTGCCAGGCGAACGTTGATCTCAAACAAGTTGCAGTTATTGTTAAAGCCAACACGTCACGACCTGCACTTTCAACCAACTTCCCCGCAGTTTCTCACGAACTCTATTTTGAACGAACTTCCTCGCAGTTTCTGCAGCGAAGCTATAGCTTCACGGCGACACCGTACTCACTCGAGTCGCGTTCGATAGTCAGCTGTCCCCGGCACACTCGACCAGAAGAACATTCTTGACGTAAGCTGTTTACCAAGTCCAGGTCGACAGTTGTTTACGTCGTGCCGACGAACTTTCGATGCCGCGCTCACTCAGAAAACACTCATATCGCGATCAGCTGCTGAGACCGAGGAAGGTTCTGCTGCTTTCTGTTGCGCATGACACTCAATGATATTCAGTCAGTTGTGGTAACAAAACGTAGCGTCTATCTTTACACGGTCCACTCGATCACGCATAGCTGCAGTAAGGGAGGCAGCGGTTGCAATCGCCACCACGCTCTCTGTGGCTGCGAGGTTTTCCGCAACAACAGGGTTGTCCGCTGTCAGAATCACAGGGGGCGACATTGTTTCTCTGCTGATCATTGCAGTATTATGGTTGAGCCCGCATATAACAAACCTAAGCATGACGCGGCATCCATTCGTTGTATCCCTAAGTTAGTAGTAAATAAAACCCAGCTTTTAAAAAAAGTTGCGAATGAAAACACAAACTTCTTGGCAGAAAAAGTCCGTGATGCACGTGTTTCGAAGAGCAAAAGCGATAAGGGTGGTCTCTAATTCATTCAAAATGGCAGTGTGCTCGTTCAATGAGGTCCGTGCCATAAGCTGCAAGAGGCACTGGTTCCAAAGTTGCGTCATTCTCGCAATTCCATTCCTCCAAATCCCTCTCGCCACGTACTTCATTCACGATTCCTCAATCTGTGCACGGTTCCGCAGTGTCGGCATCATCATTGGCCGTAATTAAACCATCGCAACAGATGTCCCACCTGCTCTTCTAGGTCGGAGTCGACGACGTGCTGCCACAAATCGCCGCCGCAGTTCGGAAGCTTCAGGCTCGGCATCGGGCCCGACGTCGGCGAAGTCGGCTTCGCAAAAAAAGTTTCGCGCGCATGTAGTCGTCATCGCCGCACACGAAATGTTCACCATCTTCACAGCTGAATACCGGGACCCCCGAAACGACAAGTTGGCTGCTAGGTGGTCAACAGCTATGAGCAAGCACTCCATAACGTGGCACCTAACACGCGGATCACGCTCAAGCCAAGTAGTCACACTTTTGATGTTTTGTTGAGCAGCAGAAAAAAGCATGCTAGTCCTCCCATCGGCCATCATGACCACACACGCACACCAAGAGCATGACGCGCACACCCGACACACATGCCACAACGCGTGGAACAGCTCTGGGCTCGTTTCCAGTCAGAAAACGAAACTGATTCGAGCCAGTGTGGCAGGCGTCGCGGAGCGGCGGGCGGAGACGGGCAAAGGGGTTGTGATCAAGAGAAAAGAAGATAGCAGACTTACGAGAGAAGGGCAAGAAGTTGCGATAAAGAGAGATGAAGATGCGGCGGGAGGGTGACCTTGAAAATCAAAGCACACGAGAAGGAGGCATGTTGGGTAGCTTGCTTGAAAGGTCCGCGAAACTCACACGTAGATGAACTTAGAATTAGTACCTGCGCGTGCAGAAGTTAAAGCATGGCCGCCTGGTTTGGTGCGCACAGTGGTGTTCGAAGAATCAGTGGCCGTGCGTGGCCTCACGAACTTCAATATTTCGCGATTTGCTCCGCGCCAATTAACAGCCGTTTTCGCGCTTCCATACGCGCCCGGAAGGCATGCTAAGTTGAGTGCGAAGTGAGCGAGAACAAGTGCTAAACACGAAACGAATCACAAATTATCAGAGTCGGTGGGGTAGCGTACACGTGTGCACTAGACGCAGACTATCAAATAAAGCCGGTGGCCGACGATGTTTGCAAATAGTCTGGTCACTCTGAGTCGGCGACGCCAACGACAGTATCGGCGATGAAAAACAGGGTAGACGGCCGACCATTCTTCGAAATATCGGTGGCAGTGTGAAAACACGGGCGTCGTCTGGTGATGCGAGGTGCTCAGAGTAGCGGGGGACAAAGGACGGAGGGGTGCATAACAAAAAGCAGTCGGAGCATGGAGGAAGGAAACAACTTTCCTTCTTCCATGGGTTGGGGAGAGCGGCAACTAGAGGGTCACGGAGGCAGGGTCAGCGTTTAACAATAAGAATGTATGGGCACCTCGTTGATGCCTGATCGGTGGTCGAAATTGGTTTCCCGGAAAGTCGGCAGACTGCTGACTCCGTTCGCTGATACCCATCAGCGGCGTTCGGAGACGTTCGTTGTAGGTGCGATTTCGTACCATTGAACCAATGTATATTTTCACGGTCACGCAGATATTGTTCGTTTTAAGCGAAAGTTTGTTCTAAGTGGGGCCATTAAATGTGGGCTCGACTGTATTGCGATCAGTTGATTCTGACACCATCAAGACACAATCGCGATAGCCATCTTCACGTGTGTTGCACTTCCACTTCGTTGCAGCATCTTTTCTGCTCCTCCGCCGAGGTTATCAGAGTTATCCATCGACAACTACAATAATTTGTGGCACTCGGGGGGCATGTCGCTGCTGCTAGAAGCTCTAGCGATAGGGCTGCTACATTGTGGTGTCTACCCATCAACAGTCCTGCTCAGCTGTGCCGATGTAGCCGCTGCTGACTGCAACAACTCCTCGGGCTGCCTGGTACGTTCTCGCACCGCTTTCCGAATTTATGCAGTGTGTAGAAATTACGAGCACAGTTTCGCATCTCGATTTAAATCGCAAAACTTTCAGGAATGGCGGTAAAGAAGCGCGGTAGCAGCCGTGCACATGTGATCGCTAATGTGGTCAGTCCGCGCTTTTCCGTCCCAAGGCACTGTTCACTCACGTGATCACTATGAGCCAATAATACGGCGTGGTTCTTTCACTTGTTTTTGCATAATAATGCATGTTGGCAGCAGCACTAGAGGTTCTTTTTGAGGGAAAAACAAGACGAAAAGATGCTCTCTCAAATACGGCTAAGATGGCCGCGTTTCGATGAGTGGTTAGCATAAGATGAGCAAGAAAAAACAGGACCGTTTTCAATGTTCTCATAAGTGAAACGAAGTGCTGTGACGCATCCATATCATTCCATATCAAGAGTCGTGTTGGCTCTGTTCAACAGAGCCAACATGGAACTAGAGGCCCTACTTAGCCAATAAGCTGACTTTTTCTTCAAGGTCTTAGATTTCGCAAGAAACCACTGGTGACCTTTCAACAAAAAAGAAAACGCTGTTTCCTGTGTGTTTATTGTGACAATCAACACATGAGGTTCGCACACAATATTTCGCTGTAAATTCACAGACTCTTCAAGGATTTCAAGGATGCATAAAGAAAGAATTCAAGCCCTTTGATTCTAATATTACTTTTGCGCATGACTGATGAAATCAGCTCTGCTTTTACACTGACATCTTTTTCAAGAACGGCTATCTCCGCCTCTTTTTATTTAGCTGTTATGCGAAACCTGTTCCCCATGACAAAAGACATGCCATGTCATTTTTTGCATTGGAGTCTTTTAAAGCCCGATCTACTACCTTTGGCTTGATATGGGAGTTTTTTGGAGCCCTGCCATTTCGTCTTGCGTGCTCTGTACCTCGAGCCCTTTCCTTCTGAAAGCTATCCGCTGTGCTACAACATGCTTCTGTTCTTCTGTGTGCAATGCATATCTAGGCATATCTTGGAGCACTGATGACTTCACTTCTTTCAACAGTGGAACGGTAAGCAGCCTACTGTGCGTTTGTCACAGCCTCATAGATAACTAACTGAGAGATATACAACAGTTCTGCCATAATTTCTGCTATAATCAGCTTGTTCACACTGAAACCTCGTTCTACTAAAGGCTGTTCATAGCTAGGCAAGAGAAGGACCTTCAGCATTTCCCATAAGATTGAGAACAGGTCATGCACGTTTCCTAAGGCACACAAAAATAACATTTAGGCATTCATGGTCTCTTTTCCAGTTCTTTAGTTCATGCCGTTTTTTCTTGGTAGAAGTGAATATTGTGCACACACATCTCTTCTGTGCTCAAAAAGAAGCTTGTTGTCAATGAATTTGTTAAAACAACTTTCACCTCCAGTCGACATTCAGGCCATCCATCACGAGCTCCACAGTTTTGTTCAGAGAAAAAGACGCGAGTGCTTTCGTCAACTTCTGCAAGAGGTCAACTATTGTGCTGTGACCGCAGAATGTTGGAGTCCGATATCTGGTTGTTACCTCACAGTTGTTCCACGATCTGACGTGAAACATCAAGTTGCTTCCTTTGCAGGTATTCGTTCAAGGTTCCAACAAAGAGTACTACAATATGCTCAAACTTTTGCATTATTTGTCGTACTAGTGATCTTAAGGGAGGACACGGGTCTTAGAAGGCCAAAAATCCCAAAAAATTGACTGTTTGAAGCTGACATTTTCGAAATCTGCGCCTATTTTCGCACTTATCTGAGAAGTTTCTAGCTTCTCTGGTCAATATTTCTGGCGCAACATAAATTTATAACATCCCTGTTGTAACGTTTAGCTCAGCGACAAGATGACGATGAACACTTGGCTGGGCCTCGCCATGACGAAAGACCCCTCGCCGTTTATTTGCTGGACTTAAGTAGCCGCGCTCACAGCGGGGAAGGGGGAAAGAAAGCAAAGAAAAGAAACTAAATCGCACGAAACGGTGGAGAGGAGGAGGAGACAATATCGCCTAGGGCGAATGATGATAGCAGATAGTCCGGTCTGTTACATCTTCTCTTCGTACACTTTCAAAACACTGATTTCTTTTGCACTCATTTACTTGATGGAAGGATGGCCCGTAGTGAAGGCGCTTCGGTTCGCTGCGCTGGCGTCCTGACCTGCGCAGGCCAACCAGTGGGCTTCCTGGAGTGTCTGGAGAAATGGTGGCGTTATAATCTTCCTCTGGCTGAGCTGGTTGCACCTGGTGGCTTCCCACTGTGTTGTCCGGCGTGATGTTGCCGCGGTGTCCATCACTGAACTTCGTCGGGGGCCTCGCGTTGGGGTTCGAATTACCCTCGGGGCTGACCTTGTCGTTGAAGTTTTCGTCCGTTCGCAGCAAGTGCTGTCGGTTCCGTCTCAGGAGCCCATGGTCTTCCGTTCTTACCACGTATGATCGTGGTGCAGTCCCTTGTACCACTTTCGCTCGGCGTGACCAGCTTCCATGTTTGATCCGGACCACATTTCCGGCTTCCAAGGGTGGTAGTGGCCTGCCTTGGGAAGACTGTCGCTGTTTCCATACGGGTATGCCTCCGTCGACGTTGTATTCTCGAAAAGTGGCGTGCAGGCGGCGACCTTGCAGTAGTTCTCCGGGTGAGTGACCGCTGTCAAGGGGAGAAGATCGATAAGCCAACAGACCAAGCCATACATCACCCCGGGACTCGTGGGTTCTCTTTAGAATACGCTTCACGATCTGTACCCCCTTTTCAGCTAAGCCATTTGACCATGGGAACTCTGGACTCGAGGTGATATGCTCGAAGTCATATCGGCGCACGAAGGACGCGAACTCTCGCGATGCAAATTGAGGCCCGTTGTCGGTACAAACTTGGTTGGGAATGCCGTATCGCGAGAAGATAGCAGATATCTTGATTACTTCCGCCGCCGTGGTACCTCTGAGTTTCTCGACGTCAGGAAAGTTCGAATGGGATCAAACACAACTACATAGTGTTCTCCAGCGAATGTAAATAGGTCTATGCCTACGCGATGCCACGGTCGGTCGGGCGTTGGCTGTAGCAGGAGGGGTTCACTTGGTTGACTGTATGCGTACTTTCGACATACGCTGCACGTTCGCGCTCGTTGCTCAATGTCACTGCTCATTCCCGGCCAGAAAACCAGTCTACGGGCTCTAGCTTTGCACTTGCTCATACCCAAGTGGCCTTCGTGAATTCGCTCAAGAATTTCTGCACGCATTGATTTAGGCACCACAACTTTGCAACCCTTTAGCACCACTCCATTGACCATGGATAGCTCTTCCGCATACGGTTTCAGTACACCGTCTATTGCCATGCCATCTTCCATTTGTTTCATGGTGCGGCTGAGAAGCGGATCTTCGAGGGTTTCCTTCTTCAGCTGCAACATAGTCGTTTGGTTATGATGCTGGTGACTACTTGCGTTGTGTGGACGTCCACGTCCTCGACTTGGTCACCTCCGCCACTTGGTAGTGCGGCAATAGACAGCAGGTCTGCGAGTAACAGGTCCCTACCAGGTACAAACTGCAACAAAAAAATCATATTTCATGAGACGGATGAAAAACCGCTGTAGCCTGGGTGGCATGTTCTTTTCAGCAATCACAAGTAATGACCTGTGATCAGTTTCTATCGTAATGCTTCGTCCATACACGAACTGATGAAATTTTTCGCAAGCGAAAACAATTGCCAGTGTTTCCTTTTCTATCTGCGCGTATCGCTCTTCACTCGGCGTCAGTGCTCTTGAGCCCGCAGGGGCGCCTGCACAAGTAGGCGTTTGGTGTGTAGCGACACCACGGACCCGAGCTAACGGGGGAGTTTTGACTCCCTCCCACGCCTAGCCGTGTGTGGCTTTGCCGTGTCCGGGGAAAAGGGGATCCTGGGGGTTGAGCCGACGCTGGGTGATTGGACCTTTAAGGCCCCCCGGCAGAGGCAACACACCCCTTTGGCCCCGGCTTCACGTAGACGGCACCCCTGGGCTGACCCACCCAGGAGAAATCGGCAGTCGCATTTTCCTATCTCCCTCTCCCTACATCCCCGTCTTTATCTCTTACTATTTATCTTTCCTGTCTTCTACTCTCTTTCGTTTGCTTCCAAACTTCCTGGCGGCTAGGGTTAACCCTGTGCAAATAGCCTACCTTGGTCTAGGCGCATTGGGTTATAGTTGCGTTGTACGGCTGGCGTCTGCAGGTTTTAGCATCCACAAACTTGTAGCGTCCCCTCGTTGGGCTCCATGGTGGGTGGCTGCCAGCGCTTCTGAAGAAAATTAAACTGGCATGCATAGAGCATTTCCCTTATTAAATGATCGTACCGCCTTAAAGCGTGTACGCACCGAAGACTTAGGCTTTTTCAACCGATCAAGTGAAAACTTCCCTCATTTTCATGTTATACATAGTGAGATAAGCAGCAAGCAAGCCAGAACCGTACCACCCTTTGTAGTAGCCAGATGTCTCACAGAAACTCTTGGAGCCGGGTACAAAGTTACCAAAATGGCCAGCGGAGACCTCCTCCTTTAAGTTCGAGAAAAAGAACAGTTTGAAAAGCTACAGAGTCTATCAACCTTTGGTGACACTCCCATCGCTGTAACGCCACACAGATCGATGAACACAACCCGTGGAGTAGTTTCTGATGCTGATTTGCTCGGCTTGACTGAAGAGGAACTTCTGGAAGGGTGGAAGAGTCAGAATGTGACCAATGTACAAAGTATCACCATTAGAAGAGACAACAAGGTAACACCAACGAAACACCTGATACTCACGTTCGCTTCCAGTAATCTGCCAGAAAGTATTCAAACAGGGTACACAAAGACGTCGATCAGACCATACATACCTAACCCACCTCGTTGTTTCAAATGCCAGAAGTATGGCCACGGCTCACAAAGCTGTCGTGGTCACCAAACTTGTGCACAATGTGGAGTGTCAGGCCACAACTCTGACAATTGCGAAGAACCATCACACTGTGTGAACTGTGGCGGAAATCATGCCGCATACTCACGGTCTTGCTCATTTTGGAAAAAAGAAAAAGAAATTATCACATTGAAAATTAAAGAAAACATCACATTCAAGGAAGCAAGACGAAGAGTGTCGCCATTTTATGGCGCTACATATGCTGATGCGGCGCGTCAGGGGGCAACGCCGCACCAGCCCTCGTCACTCCTTCGGCCAGCGCAGAGCGAGCCGACGGTTGTGGCACCTGCCCCCAAGGCGGCAGTAGTTCAGTCTACTCCGCCGCCTAGCGAATTGAGGCCGGAGACTCGAGGGTCCTCTGGTCTCAAGGCCTCCCCTCAACAGGCGAGGCCTAAAATTCGAACCACCAGCTCGCATGTGCGGGCAACCAGTGCCTCTGGGGAGGCAATGGATACAACGGTACCCTTGGTACCAAAAGAGCGGCGCGCCTCCTTGGAGCGCGTTAAGAAAAATAAAAAACCAATAACGGTGCCGGACGACCGTTCTGCCACCTGAATTAACGAGCTCACTCCAACACAGGATACTCTCTGTACACACAGCAGTATCTCTCTTGTTTAAATATGCAGACAGAAATATTACAGTGGAACATCCGAGGCCTTCTTCGAAACCTCGATGACTTACAAGAACTCCTCCATGAACACAGTCCAAGAGTGCTGTGTGTACAGGAGACACACTTAAAACGAACTAACACAAACTTTTTACGTAACTACATAATCTTCCGAAAGGATACAGATGATGCCATGCTACCATCAGGTGGTGTAGCGGTTATAGTAAGTCAAGGTATAGCATGCACACAATTACCCCTTCAAACTTCCCTCAAGGCAGTGGCTGTCCGAGCAGTTATTCTAAACAAACTTGTCACTGTTTGCTCTTTGTACATACCACCGCACCACCGTCTTGAAAAACTTCAATTCCAGTCTTTAATCGATGAACTACCTGAACCTTATCTGGTCCTTGGGGACCTGAACGCACATAATGGTCTGTGGGGTGACTCTCGCTGTGATGCCCGAGGTCGTCTCATTGAACAATTCTTCATTTCATCGGGTGCTTGTCTGTTGAATAGGAAAGAGGCAACATACTATAACCTTGCCAACAAAACTTACTCTTCCATAGACCTCAGTATCGCATCTCCTTCACTTGTACCATTACTTCAGTGGAAAGTCATAAATAATCCATACGGAAGTGATTATTTCCCTTTAGTTTTGAGTACACCAATAATAAATGAATGTCCACCACATGTTCCTAAATGGCTGGTAAACAAAGCCAACTGGGAACGATTTCAAAAGCTTACTCACCTAAATTGGACTGACATATGCGGGTTAGGCATAGATGAAGATGTGCAGTACCTCACGGCTTTTCTTACTGACGCAGCAACCAAGTGCATTCCACAAACATCTGGACTGCCCGGCAAACGACACGTTCCGTGGTGGAACACTGAGTGCCAGAATGCGCGAAAGGAACAGAACAGGGCATGGAGGTTGCTGCGGAACTCGCCGACAGCGGAAAACCTTGAAAGCTTTAGGAAAATAAAATCTCGAGGCAGGAGAACGCGTCGGCAGGCCAGAAAAGAAAGCTGGCACAAGTTTTTATCAGGGATAAATTCATATACACAAGAGGCTAAAGTCTGGAACATGGTTCGTAGGGTAGCAGGAAGACAAGTACACTCACTCCCACTCGTAAACACACAGGGTGATAGCCTGGAAGATCAAGCGAACTTCCTCGGTGCACACAACGAGCAGGTGTCTAGCTCGTCACACTACACTGAAGCTTTCCAAAGACACAAAGGAAAAATAGAAAAGCAGAAACTAGAATCCAAGTGCACAAATTACGAGGAATAAAACCAACCTTTCAACTTAGCTGAGCTACAAACATCGCTAAACTCTTGCAATAATTCTGCTCCAGGCTACGACCGTGTCACATATGAAATGTTGAAAAACTTGTTGCTCGAAACGCGAAAACCCTTACTCTCTCTATACAATGCTATCTGGCTTTCGGGCACCATCCCTGCTTCTTGGAAAGAGGCTATTGTTATCCCTATTTTGAAACAGGGCAAGGACCCTTCCTCAGTTTCAAGTTATAGGCCCATTGCACTAACCAGCTGCGTTTGTAAACTTTTTGAAAAAATGATAAACCGCCGACTTTTACATTTTCTTGAAACACACAATCTGCTTGGCCAATTTCAGTGTGGGTTTCGGGAGGGTACATCCACCACCGACCATCTGGTGCGTATCGAGGCACAGATAAGAGACGCCTTCGTCCATAGACAATATTTTCTCTCTGTGTTCCTCGATATCAAAAAGGCATATGATACAACATGGCGTTTCGGAATTCTAAGAGACCTGTCCCACCTTGGTGTGCGCGGAAGAATGTTTCATATAATCGAAAGTTACCTGTCAAACCGGACATTCCGTGTCCGTCTAGGCAGTGTGCTCTCCCAAACATTTGTCCAGGAACCAGGCGTGCCACAAGGTGGTGTGCTTAGTTGCACACTTTTTATCATCAAAATGAATTCTTTGCACTTGTACATTCCCCGCATGATGTTCTATTGTACATATGTCGACGGCGTTCAGCTTGGCTTCAAGTCATGCAACTTAGCCATGTGTGAGCGGCAGGTTCAGATGGGTTTAAATAAGGTCTCCAAATGGGCAGACGAAAACGGATTTCGACTTAACCCATAAAAAAGCACGTGTGTCTTGTTCTCTCGAAAGAGAGGCATGCACTCGGAACCTGACATTCGGCTGAACGGGCAACGTCTGTCCGTCAAAGCCGAGCATAAATTCTTAGGCTTAATCTTGGACAACAAGTTGACTTTCGTACCGCACATCAAGTATTTGAAAACAAAATGTTTAAAAGCCATGAATGTTATAAAAGTGTTGTCACGTACTACGTGGGGTAGTGATAGGCAATGCCTCATGAACCTCTATAGAAGCCTTATTCGTACCCGCTTAGATTATGGCGCCGTTGCCTATCAGTCTGCCACTCAAAGTGCCTTGAAGATGCTTGACCCCGTGCACCATTTGGGCATCCCCCTTTCTACGGGTGCTTTTCGCACCAGCCCCGTAGAAAACCTTTATGTTGAGTCAAATGAGTGGTCGCTTCATCTGCAGAGAACTTACATGTCCTTTGTTCATTTCCTTAAGATGAAAGCAAACAAGAAGCACCCCTCATACTCTACAATTAATGATTTGTCGAGCTCAACTCTGTTTCAAAACAGGCCTTCGATGAGGCAGCCCTTCTCAGTTCGCCTGAAAAGTCTAGCTGAGGAAACTGGAGTCTCACTTGAACATAGTTTAATGGCTCCTGTAGCATATCTGCCACCGTGGCAATGGCAGACTATAGACTGTGATGTGTCCTTTCTTGAAGTTACAAAACATGCGCCTATTGCCCATATCCGAACATACTTCATTGAACTTCAACACAAATACACATGTCCTGAGTTCTTCACAGATGCCTTCAAGACAAACTCCTCTGTGTCCTACGCTGCTGTCGGCCCATCCTTTTCGGATGCTGGCCCTCTACATCCACGCACAAGTATCTTCACAGCGGAAGCTTACGCGATACTGGTGGCAGCCAAACACATCAAACAATTACAAATACAAAAAGCAGTAATTTATACAGACTCCCTCAGTGTGGTAACGGCTCTGCACAGTCTTAAAAAACAAAAAAACCCAGTCCTTGTCTCACTTTACTCCATTTTGTGCACACTCTACACGCACAAACAACATGTTGTAGTGTGCTGGGTGCCAGGGCACTGTGAGATCCAAGGCAACGTGAGGGCGGATCAGCTCGCTGCATCCGTCCATGAGAGCACCGCCATTACATCCATACCAATCTCGGCCCTTGATCTTAAGCCGTCTCTCAAACTAAACCTCAGGGACTACTGGCAGAGCAAGTGGGATACACACACACAAAACAAACTACACGTTATCAAGCCACGCCTTGGCCATTGGCCACCAGTATCAAAATCACGTCTAACAGAGGTAACACTAACAAGACTCAGGATAGGGCACACATACACGACACACACACATCTTTTATCCGGTGGTGATCCACCATTGTGTGATAAATGTGGTGAGGCTTTAACAGTTCTTCACGTTTTAATCCAATGTAAACAGCTAGACACTCTAAGAAGACAACACTTCCCATTACCCTACCGACAACATATACCTTTACACCCTGCAATGTTTGTCGGTAGGGAACCACTTTTCACCCATAAATCATTGTTAGCTTTTTTAGGAGATGTTAATTTTTACCATGTATTATACCCAGGCATTGCGTAGCGTCACCTCTCAAGAGAGGTCGCTGCTGCTGTGATTACATTTAAAAGCACTTGCCTCGCAGCCCTTCGACACAAGGGCACTGATGAGACAAGTGTGCTAGTGCCAAATATTTTTACATGTTTTTATTATCAAAACCTTTGTCACCCTTTTTAATATGCATATCACGCCACTGTCATGTCTTAAATACTTATGTTTTTACCCGCATTATCGCGAGGAATTTTAAGGCCCCTATACAGCCACGCAACATATCATTGACCGCATCTTTATACTCATTGAAATGGCGCTCTTTGGCCATCAATTGGCCCTTGCGCCATAAAACACCACACATCATCATCATCATCAGTGCTCTTGAGGTGTAGGTCACTGGGCGCCAGTCATCTCCGTGTCTTTGCAATAGGGCCGCGCCGATACCTGTTCCTGAGGCGTCCGCAGTTATCTTAGTGTTTCTTTTTTCATCAAAAAGAGCCAGAAAAGGAAGCTTAGCGAGCGCTGCGCAGATCTGGTCCCATTCGCGCTCATGGGCTGTTGTCCATTCAAACACCGATGCTTCTTTCACTAGGCTACGCAGCAACGCCGTTTTGTTGCTCAAAGCTGGCGGGTACTTCCGAAAGTAGTTCACAACCCCGAGTAATCTGCGCACACTCTGTTTATCTTTTGGGGCTGGCATGGCACGGACGCTTTTGATTAAATCGGGACTAGGACGAATTCCGTCTCTTCTGATCACATCGCCAAGGAATGCAACCTGCGTGGTGCAGAACACGTATTTAGCTGGATTAAATGTCAGCCCTTTCTCTTGCGCCCGCCTTAGCACTGCAATGACGCGCTCGTCGTGTTCTTCCTTTGAGCACCCCATATTAAAACGTCGTCTACGTAGACGCGCACTCCCGGCAGCCCTTCGAACATCTCTGTTAGAGTCTTCTGGAACACCTCGCTGGCTGAGGAAATTCCGAAAAGCAGACGCAAAAAACGGTACCGCCCAAATGCTGTCGCAAAAGTGCATATTCGCGAAGTGGCCTCACCTAAAGGAATCTGATGAAAGCCGGCATTAGCGTCGAGCCGGGAGAAGTATTGTGCTCCTGCCAGCTCGCTCTCTATGTGCTCTCGTGAAGGCATAGGATAGTGCTCCCGCTTAATGCTCCTGTTCACTGCTCTAGGGTTCATGCAAATGCGGAGGGTACCATCCTTCTTGTGCACAACTACCAGGGGGCTCACCCAGTCAGTTGGTTCATCCACCTTGACGATGATTGAGGCCTTTTCCATTCGTTGCAGTTCTTGTCGCAGGCGTCCTTTCAACGCTATGGGTACTCTGCGGGCAGGCTGCACGTTTGGAACGGCATCCTCTCGTAGCACCATTTTGTAGGGTCGCTTGACGCAGCCGGTGTCGCTGAAGAAGTCAGGAAATGCAAGCTAGAATTTTGTTTGCTCATCGCCTACATTCACGGCGTCCGTCGTCACCGGTACCAGACCAAACTGCTGGCATGTCCTTAAGCCAAGGATGGCTTGGCGCCCCTTTTTCACGATGAAGAACGAGACTGAATGCTGTGCTTAGCTTATCTCGGGGTCTTCGGTCGCCACGCCAACGTGTTTGATTGCACTGCCGTTGTATGCGGTGAGGACAGTGGCGCTCTTTCGCGGAGTGCTTGCGTGGGCGATTCGGTTGAACAAGGTTAAGGGCAGCAAATTCGCCTGAGACCCGGTATCTACCTTGAATTGTATCTCCTGACTGGCTATTTTTCCGCGAACCATCCAATCCGCTCCCATGTCTTCGGTGACGCTGCAAATGCTGATGCCCAAGATGTCAAAATTTTCATCGCTTTCTTCGGCTTTGTGAACCTCGCTTATCTTGCGCGCATTGTTGCACCATGCGGCTAAGTTATTTCGTTTTTTGCATGTATAACAAGTTTTTCCATACGCCGGGCACAGCTCGGGGGCACGTACCTTGTTACAATTTCGACACCGAGTTCCATTCGCAAACTTCGTGCGGTGTGTGCTGCGTGTAAAGTCAACGTGCAGGCTTTCATTTGACCTTGCTGCGCTCTGAATGGCAGCAAGCTCAGCGGCTTTGCAAATTTCTTCTGCTTTCTGCAAGTTTAAGTCTTTGTCACTCAGCAACTTTTCTCGAAGTTTCGCATTATTTGTCCCAAACACCCCTTGATCCCTGATCATGGACTCTTCAAGCGTACCGAAGTTGCCCAGCTTTGCTTGCTTTTTTAGGTCCCGGAGGAACCACTCAAAAGGCTCGGCCTCTTCCTGTGTTCGCAGCCGAAAAATGTGCCTTTCGTAGACTTCATTACCCTGGTCAGCACAATATTCTTCAAACTTGCCCACTAACGTGTCATAATCTTCTCTGCTCTCACCTGCGGCAAACGAGAAGTTGTACACATCGAGTGCCTCGTCCCCCGTGGTGCTCAGAAGAATCGCTGCTTTTACGGCCGATGGGCGGGGCTTCTCCGGTTCCGTAGCGGTGATGAACAGCTGCAGCTTCCGCTTGAATACCAGCCAGTTTTTCCTGACGTTGCCGGACAGTTGCAGTGGTTCCGGGGGCTTGACGAGGTTCATTTCGAACGTCAGGATCACTACTGACACCATGTAACGTTTAGCTCAGAGACAAGACGACGATGAACACTTGGCTGGGCCTCGCCATGACGAAAAGACCCCTGGCCGTTTCTTTGCTGGGCTTAAGTAGCCGCGCTCACAGCGGGGAAGGGGAAAGAAAGCAAAGGAAGGAAAGTAAAGCGCACGAAACGGTGGAGAGGAGGAGGAGACAATATCGCCTAGGGCGAATGCTGATAGCAGATAGTCCGGTCTGTAACGCCTGTGAGTTGAATGTGAGCGCAAATTGACGGTAAAATCGCGCTTTTTCCGCGCCCAACTGTTGCCGTTACACACGAGCTATCGATTTCCTTTTGGTCTCGTTTAGAAGGGTCGTTCTTCATCTTCAGTTTCCCGCCACCGCTGGCTCCCCTTGCTCATTGTTTTTTTTAGCAAAAACGCGTCATCGAGAAGCACTAGCACGCCAATCAATTGGCTGCTTGGGGCACATGACGAAATTTAAGCATACGATAGGCCAAGGGGCGCTCTCGGCGTCTGCTTCACCATCGTGACGCGCACGGACATGCGCCATTTTGTCATGGTGCTACTGACTGCTTGCGGAAATAAAGAAGTTCCGTGCTACAGTAATTTGTGAAGCGGGTTTGGCGGTGGTTCGTTCGCTGTGATCTTCAGAAAGATCGCCGCTATGGCTCAGGACAACGAGGATAACGAACTCGACGCGGTCAACGGCGGTCGCCGAGTCACCGGTGTAGGCCTAACTCACGTACGAGCCCGTTGGTTGCCGACAACGTTAATGAGAACGACTGCGTTTTGCAGCCTCATCAGTTAGAGGACGGCAAGTAAAAAGCAGAAGTGAAGCTACGAGAGGCATTAATCTTTGTAGTGACGGAACGGAAGTGCAGTCTTATCGCTAAACCCGTCGGTGTTGTGGTTCCCCCAGCCTGACGAAAGGACCTTGAACTGCATGACGGGTCGTCAAAGTGGAGTACGCCGCGCGTCGACCAACCACAAAAAGTCAATCCGTTCATAGTGA
This sequence comes from Rhipicephalus microplus, assembly GCF_043290135.1. Taxonomy (NCBI): domain Eukaryota; kingdom Metazoa; phylum Arthropoda; class Arachnida; order Ixodida; family Ixodidae; genus Rhipicephalus; species Rhipicephalus microplus. Next base: position 14,082,032 of record NC_134705.1, on the reverse strand, counting down.
ACATGCTCGCGGCCCTCGCAATGGGGGCTACTGGCAACAGGTAGACTGCTTTTAACGACGTGTTCGCAACGTTGTCGCGATCTCCGCTCGAAAATGCAGTAGTCTTACCTGAAAAGGAAACTAACATCTCGGCACTGGTGTAACCTCGAAATTGATGAGCGAGGGAGCAACTTTGGTTCGCGACACTTAAGGGTAACTTATTCTGGACAAGCCGGAAAACATCGCCGCGTTATTCGACGGATCATGGATGACGCACGCACATTTGTCGCACATCGCCGTCAGTACAGTCACCGAACTGATAAGCGGCCTCGCGGCAGACGAGCACACGGCGACAACTTGCTACGGGAATAAAAGAAACGACACGCTCGTACAGACAATCAGTTCTATTACAATCCCGGTGCATATTAACTGACTAAAAGTATGTGCGCCATGATATTTTTCCCTCGGAACGGCGAAATTAAGTTTAAACAGCATTTTTCTCGAAGCACAGATTTTGACCACTTTCTTTTGCTTGCTTGATAAAAGTGGACCTAGGAGAGCTAGAGCTGCAATTGTTTTTGCGCAATGTAGCTAAATGTGCACAAGAAACAATGCTGGGAGCCTATATTTATTGGGCAGCTTCATTTTTTTTAATTTATTATAAAACTTTTTGTAATTAGTTACATGCAATTAACTTTACTGTGCTGTAATTTGAGAAGTACTCGTTCAATTTTCGATCATCTTGCAGCATTGCACTCCTTAGGCTTTCTAGCATAGTTTAATTATAAGTGCATACATTTTTACAGTTCAAATTGTTACAATTCTTTGTTTTCTTCATTTTCTCAAAATGGCAATTTTGTACACCCTGCATGAAAATTACTGCAATATATCTGAAACTATTACAGATAGCAGAATATTTCATTTTGCAGCATGAAGCTATATGTTTGGAGCACACAACATAGCAAGCAGATTTTGATTTCTCTTGATGCAAGTTTTTCAAACTAGTCTTTTGTGTGACCACACAATGGCCACATTCAGGGCTGTGAATTTTAGTGTACTGTAAAGCAAGAAATAATAACCCATTCAAAAAAGTGCTTCTCATGTTGCATGTCTTACGCTTTCTACTGCCGATCCCTAGGTTATTTATAAATTTTGACAGGTGGTTATTTTTCTATTACGGTAAGAACAATAGAAATTGTTATCTTGATTATTTAATTTACTAGTGAAGCTACAAAAAATAACTACATTTTTAGAATCCGGAGAACAAACTAAGTAAGCATGCCAACTTTTGTCACACTTGGTTGAAAAATAATTGAGAGAACCGCAAGAAACATGCCCCCCTTAAAATTGAACCAGACCGTTGCGAACTATAAAAGAACATTTATTCTCAAAACAGGTGAAACTCCGCAAAATTTCACCACCTGGAAACATCATTTTAAATAAATTCGAAATGAATGTACTAGAGCAACAGATGTGACCATGTCACTTTCAACATCTACACTATTTCTGCTTCAATCCCGGAGTCGTTCTTTCTGTAGTCTCCATCAAGTGTCACAGTTCGAGAGGAAGTTGCCGTGATTTCACGATGACAAGTCACCTCGAAGGTCAGGTTTGCCACTTGCATTAAACTTGCAGCAGATGAGATGACCTCACCTGCTACGGTTTTGTATCGGAGCTTTGTGCCTCTCTAATGGCTCTTCAAGGCAAATTACCCAACTGTTGCGATGCCAACCATCTTCTACAATACAGTGCAATCCTGATTATACAACATTCAGGGAACCAAGTAAAACAGTCATATAATCCAGGCGTCATGTACTCGAAAAGAAACCCGCCCGCATTTTCCTACGTGGGGAACTCCAGTAAATGCGTTAGAAAGTGCAGGGGGTATCGCGTGAACATTGCCCAATTGGGTATATTTTGCGAATGTTTAACCGTTATTACACCTTTATTGTTCTTATTTATTGAATGAAGGAGAGTGGTATGACGCTGATGTTGGGTTGTGCTTCACTACTGATTGAAGGTAATGTTGCTTCCATCACATCTACTCGAGTCAAGCAAAGCATCAAGTCAAACGAAAGCCAAGTAAAGACTCCCTTGCTTGAGTGAATTCCAAATGCACGATCCAGTGCCTAGACATACAGGGTGGCCAGCGAACGGTTTTGCAGAGCAAGCGGTCAATTTTTATCTAGCAGACACTGCCTGCGTTCGCCTTGTGAGAGGAGAGAGGGGGAGGGAAGCGACAGTTTTGCGGGTGTCTTCCTAGGCCGGCACAAAATGTGTGCATGCGGCACGACACGCGAGCACGCGCAGTGGGGGTGTGGACGGCGCAGTTGCCAAAGCGCGACATTGTGCAATTAAGAAATGATCTGCACTTAAAACTAAGCTTATAGGCAGCGACACTCAGCCTTGCCCAAAAAACTGGTGCAGACTGCCTGAACAGGCCCACGGCATGATCATGTGCCGATGCAAGGAAGGTATATTAAGTCATTCTTGCCGGGTGGCAGCTAATGGCAGCATTGCTTAGTTCAAGGAGGTAAAAGGAAGTCCTTATTCTCAACCTTACAAAAAAATGGAGTCCGACGCGTATATTTATATGATAAACAGTCCGAAAATCGCCTGCGCAAATCGCCTTCCCATCAGAAGAGTGAGACACAATGTCATCACTATCACACAATGGTGACAGACTACAAGCTTGTCTAGAATGCTTTCGTGCGCAACTTGAGCTGTGTGCGTTGTAATTTGTTGCCCTGTGAGGTACTACTAGTGGTTTCCCCCTTTTATGAACGTTCACGTCAAGCGAAAGTAATTTTGCATCATGAAGACAGCTATGTCACACTCATGCGTGTACAAGCCTGTGACTGCGAGTGCGACAAATACAAAATATCAGTTGTATGTTCAATAGACAAAGTTTCTACGAACCGAAAACGTGAAAATATCAGCTTTTTGGCCGGCTGAAGCTACTCCGAGTCGATGGACCTCAACCAGGTAACGGCCCCAGATACGTACGCATGTGATCGGGGCGCATGTAGCATGAACTTTCAGGAAAATAAATTTTCCATTTTAAGAAGACATCCTGTCTCACTCGCTACTTTTCCAAACATGAACCTAGGGGAATACAAGTTCATATTTTGCACTCTTAAATATAAGAGTCAATGTTTCATTTGAGTGAAGGTGTTTTTTTTTTCCTTTCGGATGAAATCTGAGGGTTGTAAGATTCGAAGTTCGCATGAAACTGGGCTTTTTTAATACTTTATTTCTATGGGGGATATTGTCGGGACTAAACCGATTCGTCGTAAAGTGCCGGTCGTCGCAAAACCGGGGGACGTATAATCGACATTGGACTGTATTGCGATCAGGGTTAGATAAAGATCACTTGGTTCCGATCGCACCAAGTTGCGATATACCGTATGATGCAGCAACGCAAGCTGGAACCAGACATTTCCACCTGGAATTTTTCTCAAGAAAACTTACTGTGTACTGGGTGAAATTGCACACACAAGCCTGACAGACAAAATACTACTCCCTAGTGTGCCCAGTGCAGGTGTCGTGATGACACAGGGAGTGATGCCTGCCATCGTCAGCTGTTGGTGCGCTGTGCTATGAGGCCATGCCAGTCAATGGACAACTTCCGCGAGTCTTCTCTTTTTCCCCGGATTAGAAATGGGATTGGGCCCCCAAAAAAACAAAACAGAAATTAGTCTTTCATGCAGGAGCACAATATTAAAAAATTGAGACACGATGCGCCACTGATTTCGCCTGCACAACTTCTACCACACTCGCTACAATGAATGGCAGCAGCGTCTTTATAGCTGTGGACATGGCCTAGCTCGAGAGGGCACAAAGATGGCAGACTATAGCCCATTTAGAAACCATGGCGCAACCAAGCGATATGGCTTGGATTACATTCAATTTCCGATAGATAGACTTCGTCACGGCTGTGCGATTTCATGAACACTGTTTTGTCAATACAGCTTGTTTTCATTGTCATTCTTGAGCAGAAGGGGCGTTTGAAATGATCTAGAGGTTGTTACACGGCTTTTCCAAGAATTACAAGGAGTTCAGGGCATTCAACAAGTTTCAACGGCCGTTAAACTGATATTGTCAATATCAATGATATTGAAGATTTTTAAGGGGCTGTGCGACCTTGAGCAGAGCAAGCAAAAGTAAATCGACTACAGAAAGAAGGCTTAGAAAAAATGTAGAGTGGGTGTCACTGGGTTGGCTTTACCAAAAAGAAAAAAAATAATGAATAGTGAAACATCTTCATGGTTCATTGAACAGTGTGTTATATGACTATGGATGCATATGAAGTGTTTAGTTCTTAAACAAAACTTTTCGTAAATAGAAAAAGCTTCTTTGTCCCTTTCAAGGGTGGAACAGTGTACATAGGTTTGGAAGTAGTCCTAGGAGCAGGCAAATGTGCCTTTTGTAGCAGGCTTTGAGAAGCCACAATGGCCTTTTTGAGCAGTCAGAGAGAACATTCAGAGCGTATGTTGCCCTATTTCACAGCACAAAAATAAGTAACACTTGTCGAATGCTTCATTTTTTTAAACACTAAGGTGAATTGTGCAATAACCTTATTATTGATACAGTAATATCAACACACTCAACGGATTTCAGCAGTCGCTGATATATCCTATATCAAGCCAAAACTGATAACATGCCCCCACCCATCGTATATACTACCCACAGAGAAATGCGCTCGTGCAGGGACGATGGACGCAGCTGAAACAAAGATATTACTAGCTGGCCCATCTTCAATGCTCAGAGGGCACATGTAATCACCCCACTTGGGAGGCTTGCTGTCCAAGCAGAGAGGAAACAACCTGCCAGTCTTGCACGAACACGACAAGACGAAAGGAAAAGGGTGAACTTTGCTTCTCAAGGCACTGGCGTGCGTCCTAGTTCAGCAGCCACTGGTGGGCAGCTCAAACAAACTTCGAAGTAGATTGTGCGAAAAGTGTTGCTCTTTCTGAAGTGGCTGTACTCTCGGTAACCAGCGTATAGTTGAGCTACGTGAGATAGAATCTAAGGGAGCTAGGTGCCAGCCTCACTTCGTATGACACAATTTGTTGCTATTGCACTCTTTTCTTACTACTTGCTGTGCAACTGTGACTTGTTCACGTACGTGTACAGCTGCCCATTTCTTTAACAAGACGGCTCAAGCACCAACCTCCGAGTTTCTAAGCCCCGTATGATGGAGCATAGCGGCAAAATGAGAAGTCCTGTGCCCCTGTCTGTTTGGCTGTTTCAGGAAACTGACACCACCCCACTTCTTTTGAGCAATGTCATTGGCATTTATCGTTTCTTTTCTGAACGCTGCCATGACTTTAAAAAAAGAGCAGTTTCATTGCAAGACTGAAGCAATGAATACAATTATTAAATATAAATTGTAATGTCATATTACCGCCGTTACTACATACGTGCAGCATCCTTTCCCGGTTGATGTACCAGGTCTAGGCGTTGTCTTTCAGGTAGATGTACACATTCGCCAGCTTGTCTTCAGGGTGGCCTACTGGTTGTACTTCACACGGCGTTCAAACTGGTCCAGCCAGTCATGGACCTATTCCTAGGCCTGCCTCAGCACGAAAACAATCGAAAATCATAGCGTTCTGACGCGTCATCTGCAATGGAGCTGCAGTGGCCATGGTGGATGAAGAAGGCAAGCGATTGCTGGCACTTTCTCGCAGGGGATTGAGTTAGGGTGCCAGTCCTAGTAGACGCCGACTGAAACAATGAGGCAGTTTGTCGACGCGGTGTAGCAATTCCGGGCTTAATCAGCTCCACGAAGGAGTGTCAAGCATGATGATGATGATCTTTAATGTTTTGTGGCTCAAGGGCCATTTCACGGCCAAAGAGCGCCAGTTCATCTTAATAAAAATATGGGCAATGATTGTGATAAGCGGCTGTATAAGGGCCATGAAATTCCTTGCGGTAAGGCGGGTAAAAACATACAAGTAATAAATTCATGACCATGTCGTGAAAGGTGTGTGTGGTGTGAATAGATGACAAAAGTTCGTGATAATAAAAAACGATGGTGTACATGTATGGCATTAGCACAAGTGCCTCACTCGTTCACACCCTTGCGACCAAGGGCCGTGAGGCAAGTGCTTTGTTGTGTAGCCACCGCATCAAAAACCTCTCTGGAGAGGTCGTGATACGGAATTCCCTGGTATATGATATGAAAACTATGAATTCATTTAAAAACGCTAACAATAATTTATGACTAAAAAGCGGTTCCCTACCAACGAACATTGCAGGGTGTAAAGGTATATGTTGTCGGTAGGGTAATAGAAAATGTTGTTTTCTTAGAGTTTTTAAGCGTTTGCACTGGATTAACATGTGAAGGACTGTTAATGCTTCACCCCATCTGTCACACAATGGTGGATCGCCACCGGATAAAAGATATGTGTGTGTCGTGTATGTGTGTCCTATCCTGAGCCTTGTTAGTGTTACCTCAGTTAGACGTGATTTTCATAATGGTGGCCAATGGCCAAGGTGTGGCTTGATAACGTGTAGCTTGTTTTGTGTGTGTCTATCCCACTTGCTCTTTTAGTAGACCCTGAGCTTTCGTTTGAGAGACGTCTTAAGATCAAGGGGCGAGATCGATATGGGTGTGGTGGAACTGATTTCGTGGACGGATGCAGCAAGCTGATCCGCCATCACGTTGCCTTGGATCTCACGGTGCCCTGGCACCCAGCATACTACAACAAGTTGTTCTAATGTGTAGAGTGTGCATAAAATGTAGTAAAGTGAGACGAGGACAGGGTTTTTTGTTTTTTAACACTATGCAGAGCCGTTACCACACTGAGGGAGTCTGTATAAATTACTGCTTTTTGTATTTGTAACTGTTTGATGTGTTCAGCTGCCACAAGTATCGCATAAGCTTCCGCTGTGAAGATACTTGTGCCTGGATCTAGAGGGCCAGCATCTAAAAAGGAAGGGCCAACAGCAGCGTAGGACACAGAGGAGTTGGACTTAGATGCATCTGTAAAGAACTCAGGACGTGTGTATTTGTGTTGAAGTTCCAGGAAGTATGTTCAGATATGGGCAATAGGCGCATGTTTTGTAACTTCTAGAAAAGACACATTGCAGTATATAGTCTTCCGCTGCCATGATGGCGGGTATCCTACAGGAGTCATTAAACTGTGTTCAAGTGACACTCCAGTTTCTTCAGCTAGACCCTTCAGGCGAACTGAGAAGGGCTGCCTCATCGAAGGCCTGTTTTGAAACAGAATGGAGCTCGACAAATCATTAATAGTGGAGTATGAGGGGTGCTTCTTGTCTGCTTTTCACCTTAAGGAAATAAATAAAGGACTTGTAAGTTCTCTGCAGATGAAGCGACGACTCATTTGACTCAAGATAAAGGCTTTCTAAGGGGCTGGTGCGGAAAGCACCCGTAGAAAGGCGGATTCCCAAATGGTGAACGGGGTCCAGCATCTTCAAAGCACTTTGAGTCGCAGACTGATAAGCAACGGCCCCATAATCTAAGCTGGCGCGATTGAGGCTTCTATACAGATTAATGAGACATTGCTTGTTACTAACCCACGTAGTATGTGACAACAATTTTTAAACATTCATGGCTTTTAAACATTTTGTTTTTAAATATTTGATGTGTGGTACGAAGGTCAACTTGTACAATATTAAGCCTAAGAATTCATGCTCCGCATTAACAGACAGACGTTACCCATTCAGTTCAATGTCGGGTTCTGAGTGCATGCCTCTCTTTCGGGAGAACAAGACACACGTGCTTTTTTGTGGGTTCAGTTGGAATCCGTTTTCTTCTGCCCATTTGGAGACCTTGTTTAAACCTAACTGAACCTGCCACTCACACATTGCCAGATTGCAAGATCTAAAGCCAAGCTGGACGTCATCGACATATATACAATGAAACATATTGCGAGGGATGGACAAGCGCAAGGAATTTATTTTGATGAGAAAAAGTGTGCAGCTAAGTACACCACCTTGCGGCACGCCTGTTTCCTGGACAAATGTTTGGGAAAGAACGCTGCCCACTCGGGCACAGAATGTCCGGTCTTACAGGTAATGTTTGATTACGTGAAACATTGTTCCGCGCACGCCAAGGTGGGACAGGTTTCTTAGAATTCCAAAAACGGCATGTTGTATCATAAGCCTTTTCGATATCGAGGAACACGAATAGAAACTATTCTTAATAGACGAAAGCGTCTCTGATCTGTGCCTCGATACAAACAAGGTGGTCTGTGGTGGAACTACTCTCTCGAAACCCGCACTGAAATGGGTTGAGCAAATTGTTTGTTTCAAGGAAATGTACAAGTCGGCAGTTTATCATTTTTCGAAGACTTTGCACAATCAGCTTGTAAGTGCAATAGGCCTATAACTCGAGGTAAAGAAGGGTCCTTGCCCTCTTTGAAAATGGGAATAATAATAGCCTCTTTCCAGGAGGTAGGGATAGTGCCAGAAAACCAGATGGCATTGCACAAACAAAGTAAGATTTTTCGTGTTTCGATTGGTAGGTTTTTAACATTTCAGACACCACACGGTCAAAACCTGGGGCAGAAGTACTGCAGGAGTTTAGAGATGTTCGGAGCTCAGCTACACTGAAAGCTTGGTTATATGCCTCACATCTAATGCATTTGTGTTCGAGTTTCTGATTTTCTATTCTTGTTCTGTATTTTTGGAAAGTGTCAGTATAGTGGGCCAAGCTGGACACCCGTTCGAAGTGTGCACCAAAGAAGTTTGCCTGATCTTCCAAGGTATCACCCTGAGTGTTTACGAGTGGAAGTGTGTGTACTTGTTTTCCTGCTATCCCACCGACAATGTTCCAGACTTAAACCTCCTGTGTGTATGAATTGATTCCTGAGAAAAACTTCTGCCAGCTTTCTCTTCTGGCCTGCCGACGTGTTTTCCTGCCTTGAGACTTTATTTTCTTGAAGGTTTCAAGATTTTCGGCTGTCGGTAAATTCCGAAGCGACCTCCAAGCTCTGTTTTGCTGTTTTCGCTTGTTACGGGATTCAGAGTTCCACCATGGCACACGCCGTTTTCAGGGTGTCAATTTGTTTGTGGGATGCTTTTGTTGCAGCATCAATCAAAAACGCTGTGAAGTAGTTGACAGCAACATCAATATTCAAAGTACATATGTCACTCCAACCTAGACGAGCGATGGATAAACTGTTCCCAGTCGGTTCTGTTTATGAGCCATTTGATAACACGTGGTGGACACTCAGTTGCTGTAGTGTGGCTTAAAACTACGGGGAAGTGGTCACTTCCATACAGATTACTGACGGCTTTTCACTGAAGTAGAGGCACAAGAGATGGATATATAATGCTTAGGCCTATGGAGGAGTAAGTGTTATTAGCGAGAATATAATAGGTTGGTTCTTTTCGATTTAGGAGACACGCGCTCAACGAGAGAAGGAACTGTTCAATCAGTCGAACCGAGAGTCGCCCCATAGCCTGCTATGCGCATTAAAGTCTCCAAGCAGAACATAATGCTCCGGAAGTTCATCAATAAAGAGTGTAAATCACGTTTTTGCAGCTGATAGCTAGGAGGACAGTAAATAGTGCAGATTGTGATCAGTTTATCAAAAAGAACCGCTCGAACAGCCACTGCCTCAAGGGATGTTTGGAGTTGTAAGTGTGTGCATGCTATTCCTTGATTCATTATGATGGCAACACCTCCGGAAGATGTCATGGCATCATCACGATCCTTTCGGAAAATAACGTATTTACGAAGAAAATTTGTGTGTTTTGAATTAAGGTGTGTTTCTTGTACACACAGAACTATTTGTGAGTGTTCGTGTAAAAGTTCTTGGATGTCGTCAAGGTTTCTGAGAAGGCCTCTGACGTTTCATTGCATAATTTATTGTTCATGTTTAATGTAAAATAGTGCTGTGTGTACGAAAATAGAGTGGCTGTTTAGACAGGGAGTTTGAGTTCACGTAACAGGGCCATCACCAGGTCCTGATATCTGCTTTTTTGTTTTCTTGGCGCGCTCCAAGGAGCCATGCCGCTCTTTCGGCACCAAGGGGACCGACGTATCCATTGCCTCCTCGGAGACACTAGATGCCCGCATGTGCGGGCTGTTAGTTCTTATTCTGGGCCTCGCCTGGTGTGGTGAGGCCTTGAGACCTGAGGACTCTGGAGTTTCCGGTCTCTATTTGGGAGTAGGCGGTGTAGCCTGGAATACAGCCGCCTTGGGGGCAGGTGCCACAGCCGGCGGCTCGGTATGCGCGTGCCGAGGGAGTGGCGAGGGCTGATGCGGCGGTGCCCCCTGACGCGCCGCATCAGCGTATGTAGGTCCATAGAATGCTGCGACTCTTCGCCTTGCTTTTTTATATAAAATGTTCTTCACTTTCAATGTAATTATTTTTTTTCTTTTTTTTTCCAGTATGTGCAGGAGCGTGAATATGTGGCATGGTTTCCTTCACAGTTTACACAGTGTGGTGGTTGTTTTCAGTTCTCAGACACGTGGCCTAGGGCTCCACATTGTCCACAAGTCTGGCGACCACGGCAGGTTTTAGAGCCATGGCCATACCTCTGGCATTAGAAGCAACGACGAGGGTTTGGAATGTACGGCCTGATAGATGTCTTCGTGTACCCTGTTTGAATAGATTCTGGTAGTTTACTGGATGCAAACGTGAGTATTAAGTGTTTCGTCGGTGTTTCAATATTATCTTTTCTGAAGATAATTCTCTGTACATTAGTGACATTTTGGCTCTTCCACCCCTCCAAAAGTGTAGTTTCGGTCAGGTCAAGTAAGTCTGCATAAGATACCACTCCGCGAGTGATGTTCATAGATCTGTGTGGTGTTACGGTGATCGGTACGTCACCAAACGTTGAGAGGCTGTCTAGCTTTACAAATTGTGCTTTGTCCCGAATTTCGAGGAGAAGCTCTCCACTAGCCATTTTGGTTACTTTGTATCCAGCCCCGAGAGTTTCAGTAAGACACCTGAAAACTAGGAAAGGAGATACTGCCTTGGCTTGCCTTCCGGTTTTTTCACAGTGTATGACGCGGAAGTCGGGAAATGTTTCTATTGGCTGGTTGAAGAAATTTATGTCATCGGTGCATACCCGCTTTATGCCGGTATGATCAAACAGTAGGGGGAATGCTCCATGCATGCCGGTCTTATTTTTGTTCAGCAGCGATGGCGGCCACCCACCACGGAGCTCAAAAAGAGCACGCTGCAAGTTTGCAGGTGCTGAAAGCTTGCAGACGTCAGCCGTACCACTGCCATAACCCAATGCACCTAGACCAAGGTAGGCTATTTGCACAGGGTTAACCCTTGCCGCCAGGAAAATTCGAAGTGAACAAAAGAGATAAGTAGACAGGACAAACTAAAAGAGAGAGATAAAGACAAAGTTGGAGGGGAGAGAGGAAAAGGCAACTGCCGATTTCCCCTGGGTGGGTCAGCCCAGGGGTGCCATCTACGTGAAGCCGTGGCCAAAGGGGTGTGTTGCCTCCGCCGGGGACCTTAAAGGTCCAATCACCCGGCGTCAGCTCCACCCCACCCAGGATCCCCTTTTCCCCGGGCACGGCAAAGCCACGCACGGCTAGGCGTGGGAGGGAGTCGAACCCACTCCGTTAGCTCGGGTCTGTGGTGTCACTACACACCAAACGCCTACTTATGCAGGCGCCCCTGTGGGGGTGTCAAGCATGCAGGCTACCCTGCACCTCTAACAGTGTGACAACATGGGATCAATGACCACACAAAGAACCACAATGTAATATGCTTCATCGATCGTGGAAAAGACTGGAACATCTTCTTCGTCTCTGCTCTCGGCCAAGAACACTCACACTGCTTCGTTGTTGGCACATATGTGCGGCAATATAAAGTAATGGTGGCAGCTCTCTGAGATCTGATATCACAAAACTACAAAAGTCTGGTGAGATAACACTGCCGCGCCACAGAGAGATGGTGCTTTTCGTACTGTCTCTTCTCGTTGAGAGCACAGCACTTAGAAGTGTTTGTGAGCTATGCGCACTGATGCCTAGTGGGATTGCATGCACGCCGGCGGCCGCACCCTTTCAGTAGAAAATTCACAGCTGCTGTTTGAGTGATCATTGCGTTGAAGAAACCAGAACTATAACCATTTATATGAAACTGAAAACACGATGTTTCAGCCACGTGTACGGGCACGGGGCTTGATGGCTGTCACACGTTGCGACTAAATTTAGGTGCCACTGCGTATCAAGGTGCAATGACTTTGGCGCAACCCTGTTGGAGGTAAAGGTGGAGGTAAACATCCCTGGTGGACGTAAACAAGTTTGGGGCACTGTGGCGCCACTGGCACAGGTGTTTCACCCCAGACCTTTCGCATCATTGAAGAGGAGTCCACTGTACAACAGGCTTGCTGCAACAGCCACAGATCGCTGTATTAACCACCATGCGCTTATTTGGAATGAAAAAACATCGACCACATGCCTGCCGATTTATGCAGCCAGCAGCTTTGGACGTGCTTAATGGCCCAAAGCTTCCACAAATTGTTTCAGCAGAGAGATTCGCGGCATCTTACAGGGTGTTCACTGTGTATCCTCCGCAAAATACAGTTGCTCACACCTGTTTAGAAAAACTCGCACGACTCACTTTTTGAGTTCACCACAAAAAAGCTCATTTTTTTTAATAAAGCGCTTTAGTATCCCTCGAAGGGCGGGCACAGCTGCCAAAGCTTTTTTCAGTGGTGGTCCAGCCTAGTTTAAAATTTGAAGAATTTTTTTCCGGCAAAAAGAAGCCTGTTTTGAAGCACATTCCAAGCAATAGGAATTGTGTTTTAGAGCAGGTTTAAAGCAGACAAAACAGGATTCAGCATAACTTACAGCACTCTAAGTTTTCAGTGAATGTTCTTATCGTTCATTGCGCACTGGAAACGTGCCTGCAATGCAAACAAGAAGACAAGGTCAACATCCAGACAGCAGCCAGTAATCAGGGTCTGAGAGTACCACAACCCGACTTCACTGCACTGCACAAGGTGTGTGTTCGAATATCGCATTACTTGCAAGGGAAACACACTAATATGGTTTCTGCAAAGGACAGGTGTCATTAGGTCACTGCAAAAAGAAATGAAGCCTGTTCCGGAAACTAGCACTGAGACAATTTAAAAAAAAGACAAAAAGAATGAGGTGCAACTAAGAACGTAGTCAACGAAATTACGTAAGTATATAGTGCTTTCACTAATTGCCACAACTCATTAAAGATGATGTCCCACCGTACTCAATTTCAAGAGACATGAGCACCACATGGCATTCTCCTTTCTCTTTTGCGGGTTTTGGTTTGAGCAGTTGCTGTTCAAATATTCAGAAAAGGTCTTCCAAAAAAAAAATGGCACAATGCACACTGGCACGAAGAGGGTGGGGTCAGCAATTTATGCATGCTTAAAGGGGAGTGATGCTCTTTTTTCAGGCAGCTGTGATGAAGACAAGGACGCCCATTGAAACTTTGGCTTCCGCAGGGACACCTCGTGTTGACGTCTTCCTTACCTTAATATGCTGCCCAGGTGCAACTTGTGTGTCCCTGTGCTACTCACACAATCTGGGAATAACTATGCCACCCCAGAAACAGGACAGAGAACAGTTGACTGGTTAGGTGAAAGAAGTGACACCGAGTGGTGGGGTTTTCTCTTTCTCCACAATCACCACACCTTAAATCCATTGACAAAGGTCCTAAGACAGACTCCGGCCGGAAAGGACGATGTAGGGTTCAGCAAGTGCTAAGGATTAATAAGATTGCGTGTAATCAATGTTTGCTTTGCAATTTTTGACTTAACGTAGGCACTGTAAGGCTCTTTGGGAAGTCCGTGAACAGTGAGAAATTCCCGCAGCAGAGCCACTGAATACCTGTGCAATTTCTGAACTATGGCCTTGGAGAGTACGAGTTGGGAAGATTTGTAAGCCAGACGAATTCTTTGACCTTTGATTGCATTGGCAATAACATGGGCACTCGACTGGTTTTTTGCTGTCTGTATCTCTGTCATATGTTTCATATCAAGCCCAAGCTGATAACATGCGGCCAGACACCATTTGTTCCACCCATAGGAAGTACAGGTAAACTCACGCGAGCAGGGGCGAAAAACACTGCTGAAGCAGAGATGAAATGAGCAGGCTTATATCTGTCGCTCGGACGATGCATGCAATAATATCCGCGTGTTAGACAGGCCGTCGAAGGCTCAAACAGACAGCGAATGCCTCGCAGGTCTTAAATGAGTAGTAAGGGATATGGAGATGGGGCAGGGTTCTCGCTCCTGAAGCAATCGTGAACTTGTATCCTACGGGCATGCGTACTACCTCGACAGGCATCAGCAGTTGGCTCGTATATCCTGCTACGTGTTGCACTCTCTACACAGACACATTGTGTAAAACGAGCATCTCCCCACGAAGAGCCTGCATTCGCTTACACCAGAACTTTCTGGTGTTTTGAGATATCACATTAAAAAAAGTTAGCTGCCAGCCTTACTTTGTATAGCATTTCGATTCACTGCTATCACATTCATTTCTTCACCCTTGAGGTGAAACTGAACTTTTTTGCCAATTGATGACAACACTGATTGTTCTGATGGCGTTCGGGACGCGCATAAGAGTTCTTTGTTTGTGGCTCGCCATTTGGCCCAGGGTGGCTTGCCACCAAAGTTATGCCAGCTTCACAATAAAGCCGCGCGAAAAGCGCTTGGACGTGCTCGAGCAGACGTTGCAACTCATCGTGCCAGATGAACTAAAAGTGGGCATCATTGCCTTGGCTTTATTATAGACATACCGAAGAACATTGCCAAGGGCACAGTAAAAATTTTTGCACCCAAAAGGGTGTAAAAAGGGTGCTTTTACGAGAAAGCACCCTTTGCAACACCCTTTAACACCCATAAATGGTCGATTGAAAAAAAAGCACCCCTTTGTTTGGGTGCTTGCCTCAATAGCACCCTAAAATAGGCTCTAAGGGTGCTTTTGTGCCTGAGAAGGGTGTAGGTGCCGATTCATCAGATGGAATATGCAGCATAAGAAGAACACATAGTTATAATATTTGGGATTTTACGTCTCAAAAACCTCGATATGATTATGAGGGTCGTCGTAGTGGAAAGCTGCAAAGATTTTCACCATTTGGTGTTCTTTAATGAGCGCTCATATCGCACAGTGCAAAGGCTTCTACCTTTTCGCCTCCGCCTTAATTCGTCTGCCACGGCCGGCATCGAACCCGCGACCTTCGGATTGGCGGCCGAGCAGTGCAGCTACTGCACGAATATGTGGACCTTGCGTTAAATGACGGCCTAATTGACTTAGAATGTGTGAAGGTGCTCTCCGAATACAGCAGAATGCCAGCAGAAGCAAATCGCGTTTCATCTATAATGGCAATTAACTGCAATTCACGTTACGAAAGCTCACCTTAGCGTTGGTTATAAGCTACATGTTTGCTGTGGATTATATACAGGAACATAATGTTCGCCCGAGTATGGGTGTGTGTGCGTGAGCCTGCACATGTGTTCGCGTGTAAGCGCGATTGTGTGTACACCCGTGCATGTGTGCGTGCGCGTGTATGTGCGAGTCCGTGCTTGTGTTAAGCGTGCCTGTGCACATGTGTACGCCCATGCATGCGTGCGTTTACGGTCGCGTGCGTGTGTGGCCGTATGTGTGTATACGTGTATGTGTGTGCGCCTGTGAATAAGTATGCGTGTGTATCAGCCCGTGCGCCCTCGAATTTCGTGTGTGTGTGTGTGTGCGGGGGGGGGAGGCACTGCTTCTTATTGTTTAAGGTCCCACACATGTTCAGACTGGGAGTCTATATGGGAGGTGGCTTAAGGAATGGCGGTGGTCAACGCACTGTACACGGACTATTCAGTACATGGAAAACAGCTGCACATTTTCGTACCTGATCGTTGCTTACGAACTTGCTGTGGTAGCTGATTAGGTACGCTGAGGTGCTTCTACGCTCGAAAACGTGGGTTATGAACAGTTCCCACGGAAAGCTGTCACTGCACTTATGCAAAACCATCGTTTATATTAACAACGTTTAACAAGAACGTGCCCTGCCTTTGCTACAGGTGCTTAGCTAGCTCATTGGGCAACGATATGGAATTATGTGCTGATCATGTGGTCAGCAAAAAGTTTGTCATAACAACTTCGGCACGTTTCGTGGTGCGTGACAAGCCTTCTAAACATCCGTGACTGTGGATTAATTTGTTCCAGCTTCGACTACGCATTCAGTGTTTGCGGCACCATACGCGGAAGTGCCAGACACAGACAATGCAAAAAGAAATTCCTCTGGAAAAAGGTGTAGCGATGCTCTCCCGCTAATGCCACCGAGGACGAAATAATTATTGTTTCTGGCCCATTCCATGGTGCACTTTGTTTTCCGCAAGTTTTGCTTCACTATTTTTCGCCCACTGCAATCGCATTCCGTCAAAATACTCTAAGAACCCGAGGCTGGGAAATAACCTGCGTCGCTGTGCGACTGGCTGGAAGGAGAGTTGCCGTTTACAAGGAGTCATTCCACACCGAACGGCCGTCCGCCGTATGCGCCATAGCGTTTGCCTTTCGGCACCGTCCTGGCGGGTTTCAAGCTCCTCCCCCCCCCCCCGCTCACCCCGGCCAGCGTTGCTGCCACAACGGCGGCGTAGATAAGCGAAGAGTTGCGTCACCAAACACCTGCGTCGACAGCTGCGGCGCCGCCGCGGCGCTTTCGCCGCCGCCAGTGCCTCCTCCTTTTCTCTCTCAACGTCGCTCTCTCTGTCTCATCGTCTTTCAAATGCGTTGCGTTGGTCTGGGGTCTTGGCCGCTGTGTGTGTTCTAGCGAGCAGGCGCATATTCAATGGTGGTCACGCATGACACCGTGTTCGAAGTGACGCTCGGATTAAGGAATATTCATGGAGTGGCGGACACGGACAACGTGGGCCTGTTAACGGTGAGTGTACTGTTTTCGTAGGTAGTAATCATACAGCGCTAGCTGGGCGCCTGCAGCAGCTCTGCCGAAGTATGCTTCCAGCCATTTACAACAGCATGCGTTCGCGGGCCTGTTGCAGCTGCCCGATTAAACGTGTGACTTAACAAGTTCACACTGCTATGCGCGATGTTGTGTAAGTGCCTGCATCACTCATACAGTGAGTGATGTGATCACTTAACAAGGGCAGGATTAGTTGCTAATCGCACATTGTCTCTACACTGCACAAAGTGATTGATATTGTTTTAAGATGTGCTTTGGGCTACATCGTAATAACATTTCTATTAATACTCAAATGTGCAACGTGCTTCTGTAGGTGTAAGCGTAAAAAAAGAAAGAAAAAGCAAAAATTATGTACAGAGGCGCACTGTACGAAATGGCTTTTTTTTTTGCTTAAAGACGGTATAGTTGGAGGTGCTGATATGCCGCGATGCTCCTAGCACGTGCGCATCGGTCTTTTAAGCTATTTAGGACAAGTGCCATCAGCAACAGGGAAAGATCTAGCAGACTTCCAAAGGCGCGTTGTTGTGGCCATCGCCGTGCGTTGTTTTCCCTCGTTTCTGTTTGCTGTTTTCGTGCTTTGCTTTCATCTGCGATAATGTTCGGCGTTATAACAGAATCGAGAGAGTATACGTGACTGTTGGAGCTATGTGCGGTAGCTCTAGCATAAGCCATGGCTGCTGCAACGTAGTCGGCGTCCGCGCGCGTTGGTGTCGTTCGAGCGCTCTTACTTGCGTGATTGTGTTTAACTGAGTATTTAGGCACGGGTTACGTTTGTAAATCCCGTAGTCAATAATCGCTAATAGCGTGCCCCTGATTGCCATCAGAGGATGGGCTTGGTTGTCGAAATATGCCAGACGCTTTTTCTGAAAGCAAGCTTTGAATTTTTTTTAAAAAGAAGTACTTTCATACGTGCAAGGCAGTGCCTATTGCAGGCCCGCAACTCTTTAGAAACTGGACGAGCTATCACATCTTTTATCAAATTACAATGAATTAAGATGATTGAATTATAGATGACGAATTTCTGTGCTAGATTAGGTGCACAAAACACATGTTCGCAGCCCTACGTCTAGAAAGCAGGCAAATAGGAAGCACAGCGTCAAATTTGGATTAGATTCCATTGACGGAGCGTCTTGTGAGAGTAGAAAGAACGAGAAAATTGTTCATTTTTGATGCCCTTATAGAGGCAGTCAGAATTGCACTGATTGGTGACTTGTAACAGTTCCTCAGATTGTTAGAGGCGTGATTAAAGTCAGTAAATCTTTTACTTTTTTTTTTGCAGACCTCTTCGCTAGTGCCACGCCCAAGATCATTTGTTCTCATGTAAAAGAGAAAGCAGAGATGTCTTCACTGTTTGTACATGAAGAGGTAAGTTTCTTGTGCATTTTGATTAATGTTACATGTTCTGAACGTTGTACTTTAGGAATTGTTTTTCACACTGGCTCACTACTCTAGAAGGAATTTGATTCTTAGGTGAGTTCAGGCTTTCGTAAGTGCCATTTTTGAGCTGTAGTCTTACACTTCACCTCATTTCGGGAATTTGCTGTATGCTGGAAAACTCTTATTTTTATCATACGAAATTATTGGAATGTATGGGTTGTATGCTTCGAGTTCAGTGTAATTTCAATTACACGCCATTTCGAAGGATACACACTACACATTCTTTATATATGGTGCTGCCAGAACAGCACGAACATCCTTTTATGAGAAGTCATATTTGCTCTAATTACAGGATAGGAGGGTGCCCCTGACGTCCTGCGTAGTCTACCCCCCGGCCCCAGCCTAGAGCAAGCCTACTTCCTGAACCTCCACATGGATAACCGAAAAATCTTCCGTGACAGTAATGACGAAGAAGGAGTGACAGCACTGATGAGTCGATTCTTTTTATTTTCAACATTGTCTACGGCCGCAAGGCCTTTAACATCCACCGTGATTGAGCGGCTTTTTCTCGGCGTGAGTTTGGAGTTTATCAAAGAAGTTGTTCAGGCAGTACGACGCTGAAAATTTTAGTGTCACAATGCCTGAACAACTTTTTCTAGTGTGGTCATTGTAGATGAACAAACATTGTTATTTGTGTAAGTTATTTTGCTTAAATATAGCTGGACCTTTCCATGCCAAACGTCTCAGCCGCTTTGGCGACCATCTGAATTGTATTTGAAAAAAAAAAAGTGCTGACTTACTGCACTGAAAACAGTGAACTGCTAGAATATTTCAGCGAGAAAAAAGTTTTGTTTATGTGGCTGGCTTATAACTTCCTGGCATAATGCCGTCGGTGTGCTGTTTGTGGAAAATTTCGTTTTAAAACTACCGCTTATTTTTTCTAAAGCAAATTCGGTCTACCTGTTAAGTAAATGTGCTTCTGTAAGGTATTTGAAGCTCAATAATAATAGTGCAATTTTTTTGCCACATTCGCTTCCAAGAATAAAGCCAAAATGTGTTATGTTTACATTTTTTATTGCAATATTGCACTTTGTATGAATATCTGAGCAGTGAATACTTACTCCACAGAAGGTATATTATGAGTAAAAAATATCTTTAGACTTCTCAAGCTCTTGAAATATACGAGAAAATATCACGAATTTCACAAAATTGTGATTTTTGTCCGTATTGAGATGCAATTCGTTCCATGTTGTGATACAATGAAAACTCATCATTATACCTAAATTGTAAGAAAATGAAATTTTTCTGTAATAAAAATTGTATCGCAAAAAGGACAGGAAAGGGCGCTGTCAACTGAATTTTATTGAAGGTGCTACGAGCGTTTTTATACTGAGCACAAGACCAGGGCTCATCTGAAATAACACATGTGTGACCATGACAAAATAATTTTAACCGAGAAAAGAATACTCTTTTTCGGAAAAGATTAGTGAAGGTGTACTGATGAATTGATCCTTGGCCTTCCTGATAAAGAGTTCTAAAATCTCTCATTTTTCTGCTTGCTTTTTTTTTCAAAAACCGTGTTTTATGAAACCTAGGACTACACTTACATTCTTTACGGTGCCCGGCCATGAGACTACTATAGCCCTTCTTAACATTTAAAGCATGCTGTCTTGCTTGATCATTGAAGCATTGCCCAGTTTGTCCTATGTTTACTTTTCCACGTGTTAGCGGTATCTCATACACATTAGATTGGCATACAGTAAACCTATTTTAGCGATGAATGGTGCAAGATTGACTATTCCTGTTGGTGTAAGTACATGCACTTTTGAAAGCTTGCAAGGGGTAGAAAACAACAATGTCATATCTGCTGACTCTGTTCCTAAAATTGTGAGACACCTTATGTACGTAGTACCGTGTGACATGCAAAGGTGATTGGTCATTCTCTTTTTCCTATGGTCCTGTTTCCTTTAACTTTAGTTTCTGCAGGAGGGTTTTGCAAACAAGTGTGATGATGCTGTTGGGGTATTGGCTGGTGCTATTAGCCCAGGAGTGCTAAGAGTGTTCTACCTTTTCATAGTGGGCATTCAAAATTAGTAGAAAGAGGAATTGATACCACATGTACTCAGGCCACCCTTCA
Organism: Rhipicephalus microplus; assembly: GCF_043290135.1. Taxonomy (NCBI): domain Eukaryota; kingdom Metazoa; phylum Arthropoda; class Arachnida; order Ixodida; family Ixodidae; genus Rhipicephalus; species Rhipicephalus microplus. The sequence continues at coordinate 14,061,638 of NC_134705.1, read as the reverse complement.
GAAGTCATGTTAGCACAAGGGTGAGGTCAGGTTTAAAAACCAGATTAAAAGACTAAAAGATGCTGGGTATCCCAACAGAATCATCACACCCGTTTGAAAAACCCTCCTGCAGAAAGTAAAGTTAAAGAAGACAGGACCAACAAAAAACAATGACCAAAACCTTTGCATGTTATACCACATCATGTGTCTCACAATTAAAAAAATAGCCAGCAGATATGATATTAGCATGTTGTTTTCCACCCCTTGCAAGCTTTCAAAAGTGTGTGTACTAAACAGCAACAGGAATAGTCAATCTTGCCCCATTCGTCACGATAATAGGTTTACTTAATGCCAATTTAACATTTGTAGAAGTATTTTTTATCAGGTAAACCAATGATCAGTGCATCACTACACGTTCACTTATCCTTTCCGAGAGGGAGTATTCTTTTCACAGTTAAGATTATTCTTTAGTGCTCACACGTGTCGTCGCGCATGAACACGGTTCTTGTACTCCGTATAAAAGCGCTCGTAGCACATTCATTAAATTCACTTGACAGTCGGTGCTCGTTCCTGTCCTTTCTGTCTCTTCGTAAAGTTGTCGCGCTGTGACTAGCACACAACCACGATGAACCAACTCTCCCAAATTAAGCTCTTGTTACGTAACACGTAGACCAAGTTTCGTATGGAAAGAAGGAGCGGTGCTTTTAAAATAAACTTTTTCACATACAACACCTAGACGGCATTCCAGGAAGTTCAGAGGGCAGCCACGTGACCAAATATTTTTCCTCTCCTAAATATTCCAGAAGTTCACTATTTTCAATGCAGCACGAGTTTTTCGAATACATTTGAGATGGTTGCCAAAATGGCTGGGACATTTGGCATAAAGTGACCCAGCTGTGTCATTAGCCATAATTATGCATTACCTTTGTTTTTTGTGTGTTTTGACTCAGTTTTGTGTTCGTTTTTAGCTTATTGTGTTTCTGATCATTGTATTGGTTTCTTAAGTATTCGCTAAAGTTATATGTGCGAAAACCCGTATATGTTCGCATGTACATCATTTCTCATAACCAATTGTTATACATCCAGGAATACAAAGCTTAATCCAATGTGATTGTATACATTTGAAAACACTATCCATATATATTTTTGTGTGCATCACTTCTTGGAAACAATTGTGTACATGAAGGCGTATATAGTGAAATCATGGTTATTGTATATATTTGAAAGAATCATAAGTATATATTTGCCTGTATTTCATTCCTATTAACCGATTGTGTACATGAAGGAGTATTAAACTGGAAACCACTGGGATTGTAGATACTTGAAAGAATTATAGGGATATATTAGCGTATATTTCATTTGTAGTCTCTATGTACTTGAAGTAGTATACTAAACTGAAACCAGTGTAATTGTATGTTGCAAAGAATTGTCAATGAAGTGAAACTGAATAAATATAATAAACATTTGAGGTGTTGCATGTGTAGTGTACGTATACGTGAACGTATATCTGGTGAAAAAGTTGTGTGGCAGAAGAAAAGTTTATGTTTTATTTGCCTATTAAATAAATGCAATATGCAAGGGCAGCAAGGCTTCATTTTCTGTAACGCGCATTATGCATATACTGTGAATATATATCGATCCAGCACAAGTTCATACACGATAGTACGCGTTTATATTTTTGCCCAGACACAATGAATGGAGCTCGACAGGTGGCGCACCATTGATAATCAGGACCACTTTCTTCAAGTAGTGTGTAATCAGTGCATGCTGATATCTATTAGTGTAGTCTAAAAGAATACTGGCACCCCTGCCATGGGCACTCAACACCCTTGTGCACCCTTCTCGCACCCTCCTCAGAGGGTGCTAAAAAAGTGATGGACATCGAAGGCACCCTTTCTTAAGGGTGTTTTTGTAACACCCTACAGTTTTTTTACATGTACACCCTATTCTAAGGGTGCATGAAAAAGCACCCTTTTTGGAAGGTGCTGAATTAACACCCTTAGGGTGTCGTCCACGGGACAAGCTCATTTACACCCTTCTGGGTGTAAAAATTTTTACTGTGGTGTGATCAAGAGACATCTACTTTTTTTTATATCATAAAAGCTTTTGCACACATGAGTCTTCAATGCCAATACCGTATTTACTCGCGTAATGATCGCACTCGCATAATGATCGCAGCCCTAAATTTTGTCGTCTAAATTCGACTTTTTTTTTTCCCGCGCAATGATCGCACCCTGAACTTGCTGCATCGAGATGTCACGTGCGAAGTCTAGCTGAACGCACCTATCATTGTTTCTGTGATCTGAAAGCGGGCATCACTATGCTAATGCCATCAATTTACCTATTTAAATGAAAGAATTCCTTATTTAGATGGAAGAAACTGTTTTTACGCGTGTGACGTACTCACAACCTCCATAACTGATGGAAAGAAGAAAAAGAATGCGGTGGCTTCGCTCCACGGAGTGCTTCGCTCCGTCAGCCACCATGTTTGTTTTGACATCCCACACTATTACAGCGGCAGCCGCCTGTTGATGGACCTGTGTTCAGCCAGCAGCAATGTTTTTTCTTTCCTGAGACCACTTTTTTTGTGTGCTTTGTGATCATCTGTTAAAGCGCCGTTTCACTGCTGCGTTCAAGCTGAAGGCGCTTGACTACGCGCTAGAGCACGGCAACCGCGCTGCCGGCAGACATTTCGGCGTCAACCAAATCCGTATCCGATATTGGAAAAAACAGCGCAACATGCTCATGGCTACTAAAAGCACGCGATGGGCTTTCCGTGGATCCAAATCTGGCAAGTTCTCTGACATTGAAAAAGCAGTGCTCGGATACGTGAAGGACATGCGCAAGGACAGTTATGCAGTGTCATTAGACATGATACGGACGCAGGCGTGCAGTTTCCCGGAGGCTGGGAATAGCCACAAAGGACATCTGCGCCAGTTCCGGCTGGGTGACAAGCTTCATGCGGCGGAATGGACTGTCACTGGCATTTCCAACACGCTCGACGGAATAGAAGATGACCCTCTGTGGGACAGTGAAAACACTGCCGGTTCCGAAAGGTGATCGTGCGGCGACGACACTGACGCCAGTGATGCTTCGGAGTCTGAACGAACGTTAGGGTGTCAGAGAGGTAAAAAATAAAAGGGCAGTGTGCCATTCATGGAGCTCCTGCGTAATGCGTGCATTTTTTAGATGCGGAGCATCTAATACTCGAGGCTTGTAGTGCGGCGCCGTCCGCAAGCTTCCTCCTCCTTCTTCCACCATCTGTGCATCCCTTCCTCCTCTACACACCGCGCGCGCTTCACTGCTCCACCATCTGTGCACCGTTCCTCCTCTACACACCGCGTGCGCTTCTCCTCTTCACGAACATTCGCTAGCTGTATAATGTAGCGCGCATGCGCCGTCACGCTTCGAGAACATCGGCAGCTGACGCGCGCGCATGCGCCGTCGCGCTTCGAGAACATCGGCAGCTGACGCGCGCGCATGCGCCGTTGCGCTTCTCCCCCTTCTCGAACATTCGACAGCTGACAGTGCATGCGCCGTCGCGCTGTATATATATTCAAGGTCGGTGCTCGCTCGCTCAGTTGCCGCTCGTCGGTTGGTTTGTACGGCGCGTCGACGTCCGAGGTCGCAATGATCGACGTCCCTTCGACCAGCGCCGGCCAAAGTGTTGGCGGAACCGCAACCAAGTCGTCGTCTGAAGACAAGGCAGCGCGGAGAAGAGCTCGCGACGCCGAACGTAAACGTCGGCGTCGCAATACCGTCGCAAGTTCGTCGCAATAAATAAACACCGCCCTTTCGCATACGTGTCGTACGTGTTCACTCATTTAACACCTCTCCTACAACCACGTTAACCAATTTAGCCAGCGACCCAAGTAAGTCGCAATTTAACACCCCATTTCACAACCACGTTAACCAATTTAGCCATCGACCCAAGTAAGTCGTACTTTAACACACCGTTAACCAATTATATGCTCCGCATCCTCCTCAGTGTTCCCCCGAGGGAAGCTGCTGGCAAGTTTTTACAAAGGTAAGCCTTAATTTACTTTTATTTTTGGTTATGTTCATGATAGCTACTGTAATAATTCTGACTAGCGACTTTTTCGCGTTTCCGGTGCTCAGAATATATTTTCACGAAAAATTTACCCCCAATAATGATCGCATCCCGACGTTGGAGTCAATTTTTTGAAAAAAAAGTGCGATCATTATGCGAGTATATACGGTAGCTGTTACTGCTTGTCTGTGATGGCTACATTATGAGACTCGAAGTGACTTGTGAACGATATGATCACTTCTCTACGCCTTAATGTCAGTTCGCTAACAAATATGCGCAATTGTTGACAGCATGTTCATCTTTCAACAACAGCGATGTATGCAGTGGCGAAGACTGATTAGGCTGAATATATAGTGAGAAGAAGTGCATTGCTGAAATGGATTGAGCATCGGGGCACTATGGAAAAGCTGCATATCGTTTGTCGTGACAAGAAATATTTTGGACTATAAATGGTCTTCAATGTTGCGTTAACTAGAAGAGTTGGCGGACTTTTGTGCAGTTGGTGCAAGCTTTACTTGAATATGCGCAACAAGGCACAGAAAGATGGCACTGTACCTAAATGGCACAATTGGAGCACCACTGTTCTTTCCGATTGCATACAGTGGAAAACATTTTGGTTCAACATTACTGGCAACAAGGTTGACCAGAATGAATGTTATACGAAAGATGTCCTCCCACCGTGAGGCAGTCCCTGGCTGCAATGCTGACCCGGACTGGCTGACACCAGATCCTCCATGGGCTGGGCCTGCTCAGGGGGGCTCCACAAGCACCTCATCTTGCCACTGCTCTTCCCCCTGGCCTCAAGCTTTCGCTTCTCAGCAACGGGCTCCTGCGACACCTGCCGAGCATGGCTTCGCAGGAAATAGCGAGGCGGCTCGCTTTCTGCATCAGCCTGGTTCACCGCTGGAGCCATGGCTGCTTGAGCATTCACTGGGGCTGGGCTGTGGAAATTAATGTGCACATTTCTCTCTTTCTGCTTAACTTAAATTTGAGCAAGTAGAACTGGAATGCCAGAATTTTGCTCTTCAAAAACAGGCTCTCTCTCTTGCACTATGTCAGCTTACTGAAAGAAATGACAAGTTTAAGGTCCCACCCCGGTAAATGATCAGCTTTACAGAAGTATAGACATAACATTTTTCAGGAAAGAACAAGTTCAGCACAAATGTTCTACCAAGATAAACAAATTTCGATGGCTGGGCGGGTGTAAATCAATGTATGCAGTTTCTTGGCATACTTTCTTTGTAGTTCATCAGTTCCCGTTTGCTCTTTAGATGCCAAAGTGAGCCCAGTGCTCTGATGCATCTCATTTTTCTTTCTATTCTCTATTGGTTCACAATGAAAACTGCCGTATTGTAGGGCTGCACTGAAAATATTTTCTTTGTAGAAGTGCACAATTATATGAAATACTTTTCTAACCATTTTCGCTACTCTGTTTAACTGGCACTATAATTGTAGTATTTGAAGTATTCGAACTACAGTCGAGCTCGCTTATAATGAACCTGAGCGTGACGTGGCATCCGTTCGCTGTATTCCGAAGTTCGTAGTAAATGAAACACAGCTTTTAAAAAAAGTTGCGAGTGAAAACACAAACTTTTCGGTTCAAAATGTCCGTGATGCACATGTTTCGAAGAACAGAAGCTATAAGGGCGGTCCCGAGTTCATTTAAAACGGCAGGTTGCTCGTTCGCCGAGGCCCGTGGCAAAAGCTGCATGAGGCACTGGGTCCAAAGTTCAGTCGTTCTCGCAATCCGATTTCTCCAAATCGCTCTCGCCACGAACTTCATTCACAATGCCCCAACTTGTGCACAGTTCCGCAGTGTTGGCATCATCATTCGCGGTAATTAAACCATCACAATAGATGTCCCACCCGCTTTCGCAGGTCAGAAAATGCTAGAAAGAGCTGATTTATGCGGTCGTCTAAACATCGGCTCCTGCTTGTTCACCTTTTCTTTTCTGTGAAAGTTAGCTATGTGTTTGATGTTTTTTGCTCCAGTCGACGCCTGAAGTCTTGAGGACAACGTGTAAACAATTTTGTCATGAGGATGGATCTTTTACCGAATTTTGAAGGACTTTCTTACTAGACCACGCTGTGGCTTGCTAGGCCTAAGGTTAGGCTTAGCTAAGCCTAACGCAAGGCTTAGCGCGTTTGAGCTATCAAGATGGCTATGCAAGTCACTGTGCAAGGGGAGGACATTTGCTCCCGAAGTATTCCAGTGTTCTGGATGAACAATGGCGCTTTCTAAGCGTAAGTCAACTAAAGCACCCGTGGCGGGCGCTGAAGTTTAAGACCCACCATACCGCAAGAACGCTGACTTCCGATCTCCCGCCAACGTGAAGAAATGACTACCCAAAGCGTCAAGGCTGCCTCATCTACCAAGGGAGCATTTTCAAATCATTGTTAGGCCTTGGGGAGGCCTGAACGTCATGAGTACCAGTAACGTCCGGATTTCTCAAGCCCTCTCGACAACGGCGCGTTTCTCCGCTGTCGGAGAAACTCCTGCACGAGGGACTCCACGCAAGAACTTACTTATGTTAAAAATGTTGTGTCTGCTACTTGGCTCAAATTGTACGTGGATGTGGGTAGTGACCATAATGTCCTAGCTACCCATATCAGTGAAAGGGCAAGCCCGTAAGGAGTTTAGTTTCACAGATTGGGATTACTTCCGCATTTTCAGAAAAGAATGCGCGCAAGTTGAAGACTCAAACCCTAGCCTGGATCAATGGGCCAAACAGCTCAAGGGGTAAACAGTTCAATGGGCCAAACAGTTCGTGAGGTAACGAAAAAGATACAGACGAATTTGGGAAAGCATAGGATGGGCAGTTGCCTTGCGCACATCCTAGAGGCCAAGAAATCATTGCTTAATAGGTGGAAGGGGCAGTGGCTCAATTGTCGGCTTCGCAGGAAATATCAAAACTTAACCAAGCCATTGAGGATCACTGCCAGACCCTCTCTAGGCAGCAGTGGGATGAGGTGTGCAATTCTGTTGATGGCCAATTGAGAATAGGAGAGAAATTAAATTGCTAAAGCACCTTTTGAACGAGTCGAAATTTTGATTCTGAAGACGCTATACCGGATGGTTTCGCTCACACATATTTACCTATTGGCTCCTCAAGCTGTTCAGACTATTCGCCTTACACTGGACCCCCGTGCACTGAGCCCGGAGAGCCCTTTGCTATCAGCGACATTTGGGAAGTTCTTCAAAACCTTAATGGACGATCAGCTCCGGGGCCTGCTCAAACATCAAATCAGACATCAAGCTGCTCAAACATCAAATTATAGACGTGAACACAAGGGACGTAAGTTGCATCCGGGGCCTTGACTTGGAAAAAGCGTTTAACAACATCTCTCACACGCACATTTTAAACTCTATTTCGGAGCTTGGACTGGGTGAAGCCTTTCACAGATACATCAGCTCTTTTTTCGAATCCAGAAAGCCACGCTCAGTATCGGAGACCTTATAAAATTGACCCTATAAATCTGGCGATCATCATCATCCAAGCTGCTAGCTTCAAGGCAGTCATCTGCAAGCTGTTCAACAACAGCATTGATGACTCTGCCTTCCCCATACTCAGCAACCGATTTTACTGGCATTAAAGCGAAGGCTACAGAGCCAAATCGCATGCATCTTATCGCCAGTGACGTAGTTCCGCAAAAGTACACACATTTTCAAAATGAAATATAAAAGTTCCTCTTTTATTTTCTATGTGGAACTATTCAAAACAGGATGCAATGCACGGCAACAAGACAGTTAAATTATTTACCTTAACGGGGTTTTCGACACGTGCGAAAGACCTGTATCGTGGTCTTTTTACGTATACCTCAAACTCCATTGATTGATTGATTGATTGATTGATTGATTGATTGATTGATTGATTGATTGATTGATTGATTTGTGGGGTTAAACGTCCCAAAACCACCATATGATTATGAGAGACGCCGTAGTGGAGGGCTCCGGAAATTTTGACCACCTGGGGTTCTTTAACGTGCACCCAAATCTGAGCACACGGGCCTACGACATTTCCGCCTCCATCGCAAATGCAGCCGCATCCGGGATTTGAACCCGCGACCTGCGGGTCAGCAGCCGAGTACCTTAGCCACTACACCACCGCGGCGGGGCACCTCGAATTCCAAGCGGCGCCCGAGTCTGAAGAGGTTCTTTCTTTAACGGGGAAAGTGAAGAGAAAAGCGCGGAGCTGTTACTGTCTTTCAAGCGAAGTCACCGACACGGCTCCGCGCGGGGGAAGGGGAGTGGGAGGTAAAGACTGAGGAGGAAAGGATAGGAGAGGGAGAACACAGAGGGCTGTCTCGGACGTAGCACGCACGCTGCCCCCGGGAAGGGAAAGCAGTCAGGCGAGCCAGGATGGAAAGGGACCAGCGGCACCACGCGGCAAGAGTGAGAGGAGGTGGGCGTGGCCCGCCGTGTAAACAAACACACACAGACACGTGGTTGCGGGGCGCGGGATGAGGGCGAAGCACGGGGAGGTGGGCGTGGCCCGGCACGTAAACAAACACGGACACGTGCGTGCGGGCCACGCTAGAGGCGCGCGATGAGAGCGGCGTCGCCGAAGAACTCGAGCAGGGCCTCGAAGGCCCGCATGAGGCTCGAGCGGGGGGCCTGGGGAAAACGGAGGTGGTCGAGGCTCACGTGTGGAAGTCCCAGACGACCGTAAGCGTCGAAGAGCCGCCGGCGTTGTTCAGTGTAGCCGGGGCAGTGAAGCAGGATGTGCTCGGTGGTCTCCTCTGCCGGGCACTCGGCACACGAAGGGCTCCCGCTGCTGGTGAATCGGAACTGCCTTGCAGCCGTGCGGGAACAGTCGGTGCGAAGCCGAAGCAGGAAGGCCCGGGCACGCCTGCTGATGCCGGTCTTCGGCAGCGGTCGCGGGGGGTATCCTGTTGCCACACGTAAGTCCGGGTGTAACGCGCGCACCTGGCGCGCAATACGAAGATGCGCAACATCGCTCGCGCAGATGAACGTCGAAATGGGTGTGCTGGGGTGGTGCGCCTCCTTGGCGAGTGCGTCCGCTGTCTCGTTTCCGAGTAATCCAACATGAGACGGCACCCACTGGAACGCAACATCACAACCATTCCGCACGATCACCGCGAACTTCCGCGCGAGGCGTTGCGCAACAGGGGCGGCACGTTCTCCGCGAGAAAGTTTGAGGAGGGCGGCGCGAGAGTCACACACCACTGCTGCCGACTGCGGCAGGAAGTCAACGAGCTGATCTGCCGCGAGATCGAGCGCGGCAAGTTCAGCAGCAGTGGAGGAAGCACTCAGGGGAAGGCGACACTTCATACACCTATGGTGTGCTTCCTGTCACTTTTCATCAAGATTACGAGATGCGCGTTAAATTGAACTACTTCGTGTAGGGCTACATGGGCAGAAATCTCCGCCCCCATAGCATTCCTTTCAAGGCCAAGAAATTTTTTTGCAGAGTAAAGCCGCCTCTTTCCTGACATGGTGCACTTATGGCTTCGTAGTTGCGAACAGTCCACATACGTGCTCGCGCCACAAACAACAAACAAGGACATAGTATGCACTCGGTGATGTTGCCTCCCGAAATGCGTGTGTCACTTGAACCTACCTACCTACCTACCTACCTACCTACCTACCTACCTACCTACCTACCTACCTGCCTGCCTGCCTGCCTGCCCGCCCGCCCGCCCGCCTGCCCGCCTGCCTGCCTGCCTGCCTGCTGCCTGCTGCCTGCCTGCCTGCCTGCCTGCCTGCCTGCCTGCCTGCCTTGCACCCGGACCACTGGTGGCACAGTGTTCTTTGCAAGGCAGCCGAAACGCATAAGGATCCGTAGCAATAGTGAATACAATTACAGTGAAATTTCAATGCAACAAATCTCAAAGAACCTATACAAATTATTCGTTATTGTGAAGTATTTTTGGAGAAAGTATTAAAAAATTTGCACAAAATTACTAAAGACTAACTCATGAGCCGCATACTCATGCTGTGTATACATTCTCGAGCAACCACATTACAGTCGACTCCGATAATTCGAAGTCGCTTAATTGCAATTATTGGTTATTTGGAAGTGGAGTGGCAGTCCCGTCAGTTTTGCATGCAGTTCAACAGGACAAAATTCTCGGTAATTGAAAGCTAGAGGTCTGAAATTTCGGTTAATTCGAAATTATTTTCAATCGAATTCCCGGAGGAAATCGTTCTCTTTGTTAAATTTCCTATTTTCGAAGTGCTAAACAACAATGCATGTCCGCCCCACATCTAAGGGCGTCGCAGTTGACCACAGCGCCGCAGCCCAAAGCGTCAGCTGATGGCATTGCAGTTGCATGCAGCGCCCCAGATCACGAAGCGGCTGCTCCGGCGGTTCCGGTTCCGGGCCTCATTGTTGATCTCGTTACGGTCGTGTGCGGACTCGGCGTTTCCACGTGCGACGAAGCTCCACGTGTATTTACTATGGCAACTCGCGAGCTTGACGTTGATGGTCTTCTGCCAGCTCTCAGTGACGTCCCTTTCGAGGAGTGCATTGCCGCTGACAGCTCGGTAGAAACGTGCAGTGCACTGTCGGACGCTGAGATCGTGTAGATGGTTCGGCCCAGCGAGCCTAGTCTCGAAACTGAGGTCGACGACGACGCCGCCGCAAGTCAGCCACTACCGCGGGCTGCTGATGTAGACGCAGGCCTTGCCTTCGCGCAGCGGTTTTTCACTGCTGAAAGCAACGCCGAGGAAGCACTCAGGCACATATACAGCCTGCAGGACTTGCTTTCTACTGCCAGATTCAGCAAACAGAAGCAAACGGCAATCGCAGATTTTTTCTCATAAACTGCTTTGAAATAAATGTATTTTTTGTTCATTGTGGTTAATTGGAATTCCGCTTAATTCGAAGTTTTTCGCGGTCCCCGAGAACTTTGTATTAAAGAGAGTATGCTCAAATAAGTGTGAAAAAACAAATTCGAAGTATTACAGAACCAGTGCACGTTTATTTGAGAAAGAGGACAATCTATCTTGATGTGAGCAGCTCGACTGCTGAAAAATGAACTATTACGGTAAGCAGGCGCATCCTTCTTACGCACTGCGAAGCGTTAGCAGTTAAGACGGATTCTTCACGTTGGCTTGCGTGCACTGTTTCAACGTCCTCTTTACTCCCGTCGCAGTTTCCTTATCACAATGAATGATACGGATCTCATTGGTCGTTAGCTAAGCTCACATGCACGCTTTGTTGAAGCACTGTGGGTTGTGTGAGCGTTAGTACAGCATGAGCGAGTTATTATCAGAGACTTCAACCAATAGGTCCCTCGTATTGCATTTTTCACCGTCTAAGCATTCCTCTCGTACTGTTTCTGTAGCTCATCTTGAATGTTCAACCACCAGGCTAAAAACCAGCCCGCAGGTCAAGCTGCCTGACAAAAGCAAGGATGACGGGGCGAAGGCTAACTTGAAAAGCAAGTTCCAGACGATGATGATGGCAACAGGGCTATCACACAATTTAATAGTGCAGGCAAAGAGAAATATGTCAGCATACTCATCATGATGAGAGTGGCAGTTACGGAGCTGGTCATTATGTTTACAGCCGTGAATAGCTTCTTAAAGTCGTCATGCATTATTTTGGAGTGTTCTGAAAATGTAAGGCAGATAAAATTCGATAAGTTATTCTGAAACATGCAATATTCTGAAATTTGTTGAGTAAAACGATTTTGCAATAAACCAATGGACATTTGGAGGGGAATTTTTGAAAAAGCCAATATATTGAGCATTGTGCAACGAGCATGGTTGCGTGAAAACACAGATTATTATTCGAGAAACGTTAGCCGCAACAAGCTGGTACAGGCAGGAACCCGGCAAGCACGAGCCACACACGGACGTCAACGTCTTCTTTCACGCTGGCACGGAGCTGGCGCCACTATGTTTCGGTACAATTACTCCCCGCGCAGAAAGGAGCCAACCTGGCGACCTAGGGAAAGGACACGACAAGGGGGTCATAGCAAGGTTTGAGGCGTGATACGTGTACTGTTTCACGCCCACGGCAGCGTTGGTCCGAAGGTGGATCAATGGGCTCAACTTCATAGTTGACAGGAGATGTTTGCCGCACCACACGGTAGGGGCCATGGTATTTCGACGAAAGCTTCGGGGAAAGACCGGGAGGGGTAGACGGGACCCAGAGCCAAACCAGCATTCCTGGGTTATAGTGTACAGTAGACGCAGAGGAATCATGGTCAGTTTTCTGGCGCCACTGGTCTTGTGCGGTAAATGATCGAGCGAGTTGACGACACTCTTCGGCATAAGCAGCTGCTTCGGAAACAGGCGTCGCTTCGGAAATATCAGGCCTGTAAGGGAGAATGGTGTCCATGCAGCATGATGGCTCACGTCCGTACAGGAGGAAGAAAGGAGAAAAGCCAGTGGTTGTTTGTGGCGCAGAGTTGTACGCGTACGTGACAAAAGGGAGCACTTGGTCCCAATTAGTGTGGTCGTCAGAGGCGTACATGGCAAGCATATCTCCAAGGGTACGGTTAAAGCGTTCCGTCATGCCATTGGTTTGAGGATGGTATGCCGAGGATTTCCGATGAACAGTGCGACATGCCTTGAGTAGTTCGTCGACGGCGTTCGAGAGAAACACGCGTCCACGGTCACTCAGCAATTCACGAGGTGCACCGTGTCGCAAAATGAGATGGTGAAGAAGAAAGGACGCAACGTCTTTCGCAGTGGTAGCGGGCAGTGCAGATGTTTCAGCGTAGCGTGTCAAATGATCCACGGCGACGATAATCCACCGGTTGCCTCGAAGAGAGTTGGGTAGAGGACCATAAATATCAATTCCGACGCGGTCGAATGGTCTCGCTGGGCAGGTTAAGGGTTGCAAAGGGCCAGCAGTGCTGTGAGAAGGCGTCTTGCGTCGTTGACACGTGGTGCATGACCGAACGTACTGGCGAACGTGCCGATACATGCCGCGCCAGTAGTATCTTAGACGAAGGCGAGAGTAAGTCTTAAATACTCCAGCGTGGCCACACTGAGGGTCATCGTGAAAGGCAGCGCAGATGTCCGAACGCAAATGACGAGGGATGACAAGGAGCCACCTTCGGCCGTCCGTCACGTAATTGCGGCGATACAACAAGCCTTCACGGACAGCAAAGTGTCTTGCTTGACGAGAGAGGGAGCGTGAAGTCGTTTCTGACGAACTGTGAGAGAGGACGTCGAGCAAAGAATTGATCCAGGGATCCTTGCGCTGTTCGGATGGCATGTCAGTCATACTCAACAATGACGAATCGCAAATGGCAGTTGATAAGCAGGCAAGGTCAGGAGGCAGTGGAGAACGGGATAGTGCATCGGCGTCTGAATGTCTGCATCCTGAGCGATAAACAACACGGATATCGTAATCCTGAAGGCGTAAAGCCCAACGAGCGAGGCGGCCAGTAGGATCTTTCATGGACGCTAGCCAGCATAAGGCATGGTGATCTGTGACAACATCAAACTGGCATCCGTAAAGGTAGGTGCGAAATTTTCCTATAGCCCAAATGATAGCCAAGCACTCCTTTTCCGTGACCGAATAGTTGGACTCTGCCTTCGTTAGTGTACGGCTGGCATAGGCGACAACGTACCCGTCGCAGCCATCCTTGCGTTGAGCGAGAATGGCACCGAGGCCGACACCGCTTGCATCCGTGTGAATTTCAGCGGGTGCATTGGGATCGAAGTGGCGGAGAACTGGCGGAGACGTGAGTAGCCGGCGTAGCGCCGTGAATGCCTCATCGCAGTGGGAATTCCAGCCAGAGAGGTCCGCGCTACGGGAGAAAAGCTGATTCAGAGGGGCAATTATAGAGGCAAAATTGCGAATGAAACGCCGAAAATACGAGCACAAGCCTACGAAACTACGAAGCTCCTTTAGGGTAGTAGGCTTGGGGTACTCGGCAACGTCACGCAGTTTGGCAGGGTCTGGCGATATTCCTTCTTTTGAAACGACGTGGCCGAGAATTGTGAGTTTGCGGGCGCCAAAACGACATTTCTTGATGTTGAGTTGCAACCTGGCTGCCGCAAGGCACTGGAGAACTTGTTCCAGACGGGAAAGATGAGTTTCAAAATTCGCCGAGAATACAACTATGTCGTCTAAACAGCAAAGACAGATGTGCCATTTAAGTCCCCTGAGGACACTGTCCATCATTCTTTCAAAAGTCGCAGGCGCATTGCAAAGACCGAAGGGCATCACATCAAATTCATATAAGCCGTCAGGGGTCACAAACGCCGTTTTTGGACGGTCTGGTTCAGCCATTGGCACTTGTCAATATCCAGAGCGCAGATCCAGTGAAGAGAAAAACTCCGCACCTTGAAGGCAATCCAAGGCGTCATCAATGCGTGGCAGGGGATAAACATCTTTGCGTGTGATGTTGTTTAGTCGACGATAATCCACGCAAAACCTGATGGAGTCATCCTTTTTTCGCACGAGGACCACTGGCGAAGCCCAAGAACTGTGTGAGTGCTGAATAACATTACATTGCAGCATCTCGTCGACGTGTTGAGTGATGACGTCACGCTCAGCCTGCGAGACGCGGTAGGGGCGCTGACGAAGTGGAGTATGATGACCGGTGTCAATATGGTGAGCGACAACTGACGTGCGTCCCAAGGGAGGTTGTCCGTGGTCGAAGGAGGCGCGGAAACGGTCAAGTAGTTGAATGAGCTGATTGCGCTGGTCTTGCGTAAGGCCGGTGTCTACGCTGCGCAACAGAACGTCTTCGTCAGGTAGTGAGGGCGTGGTGCCAGCTGTGACAGCATCCACGGAGATCAGTGTCGTATCAGAACGGGCATCGAAAGGAAAGATGTCATCATAAGTGTCAAGACTCCCAATGCATTCGCCATGTAATAAGGTAGCGGGACAAGGGAACGGATTGCACACGTACATGACACTGGAGCCATCGGCAAGTGTTATGACGGCAAACGGGACGACAAGGTTCCGGCGACGAGCGCATTCTTGTGACGGCCTAAATAGGGCAGTTGAATCGGAAACGGAGTTGCACAAGAGATACCGCGGCGACCAAAAAAGCAGAAATGACGACGTCAGCGGCGACGATTACCTTTTTGGGTGATCGAGGGAGATCTATGAATGTCGTGCTGAATGGAAACAAAACGAGTTGAGCACGAGCGCAGTCAACAACCGCATGATTAGCGGAAAGAAAGTTCCATCCCAGGATGATTTCATGAGACGCATGCGGAAGGACAACAAATTCAACGATGTAAAGCACTCCTTGAATCACAACACGAGCAGTGCATGTGGCAGAAGGTTGGACGTGTTGCGAACTCGCTGTGCGTAAAGAAATTTCAACCAGTGGAGTCGTCACTTTGTTCAGTTTGCGGCATAACACTTCACTGATTATACAAATAGCGGCACCTGTGTCGACAAGAGCAGTTGTGGCGAAACCGTCCACAAACACGGCAATCTCGTTAGGGGGCGAAAGATGAGGCCTTGGAAATTTTGTCGGTGGCGCAGCTCTTGCCTCAGGAACTGCGACTGTTAGTTTTCCTCCTGGGCATGGTTGGAACAGCGAAGCATGGGGGAAGGAGACCGAAGACGGGGTGAAGGAGATCGACGTCGGCTGAAGTCTGGTCGACGTGAGCGGGGGTATTGTGAATCAGGTGTCACATGCGATTCTGATTGCCGAGGTATGTTGCCGGAATGCTGAACGTCATTAAAATAGAATCCACGACGACGACAGTAGCGCGCGACATGTCCTGGAATACCACAGTTGTAGCAGACGGGCCGGTTATCCGGAGTACGCCAAGAGTTTACGGGTGCTCGAGGTGGTGGAAAGGGCCGAATTACCGGATAAACCGAAACTGGTGACCTGTAGTAGTTGGTGGCTGAACTGTATGAAGGAAGCGGCGCTTGGGCAGGAGGTCGGCGGACAGCTTCTGCATAAGTCAGCGGTGCAGCAACTGATATTGGGGACGCGGGCGAAGGAAGAGCCTCGGCAACTTGATGATTGATATGTGGGGTTTAACGTCCCAAAACCACTATATGATTATGAGAGACGCCCCTCGGCAACTTGCGTCTGAATAGTACGGCGAAGTGAGTGGTCCAGTGTTGTGGGGGTCTCGTTGATGGTGGGGACAAGAGAGAGCTGTCGAGCAACTTCCTCCCGGATGTACTGTTGAATTTGAGGCATTAACACGCTGTAGTCGGGGCCACTGCTTTTGCACTCCAAGGCCGAAATATCAGCTGTTTGCGTATTAGCGCGACGTGTAGAAATTCGTTGCTTGCGCAGCTCATCAAAACTTTGACATAGCTGAATCACGGCCGTGACGGTCTGTGGGTCTTTGGCCACAAGCATATGAAAAGCGTCGTCATCAATGCCTTTCATTATATTCTTTATTCTGTCAGCCTCCGTCATCCTGGCATCAACTCGCCTACAGAGGCTGATCACAGCCTCAATGTAGCTCGTGAAGCTCTCACCATTTCGCTGAAATCGTCCCCGCAGTCCCAGCTCAGCACGAAGCTTACGCATGGCTGGGCGACCGAAAAACGAGGTGACGGCCTCTTTGAAAACCGACCAGGTGGGGATGTCGGCTTGGTGGTTGGTGAACCATAGGTTGGCCAAATCCGTCAAGTAGAAGATGACGGGAGTCAGCTTCGCAGGGTCATCCCACTTGTTAATCGCGCTGGCATGCTCGTACTCTGCCAGCCAGTCCTCGACATCTTGATCTTCAGTGCCGTTGTATACTGGTGGGTCACGCAGACGAAGTACACCAGAACACATGACAGGTGGCAGCGTGGAAGAGCCTTGTGGGGGATCGACGCGCTCGGTCATCGCGGACTGAGATGGTAGCTTACGGCTGCGGAGCTCCTGGACGTTACCCAGCACGTTTCCACCAAATGCAACGAGCAAAGTTGCGTGAAAACACAGATTATTATTCGAGAAACGTTAGCCGCAACAAGCTGGTACAGGCAGGAACCCGGCAAGCACGAGCCACACACGGACGTCAACGTCTTCTTTCACGCTGGCACAGAGCTGGCGCCACTATGCTTCGCTACAATTGCTATAACGAGATTTGACTGTATAGTGTAGTGATTTCGGAGAAGTGCTAAAGGTTGATAATTTGAAAACCATGAAAAAAAAGATTGAAATGAACAATCCACAAAATGAAAGTAAGCTCAATCAATGCAGACAAATAACAAAGGAAGTAAGGTAGATCCCCACCAAGGAGCCTTTGCAACAAAGTAATCAAGCCTGCCTCCCAACACACAAACATCAGTATACAAAAATTCAAAAGCTCAGTTATTACAAAGTTTTATAAGATGTCCATGTGCAATACAGTAATTTGACAATGAAAAGTTGCAAAGGACTTCATACTTTAGTCAACAGATGATTCATTGGCACAGTCATTTTCCTTCTTCCTTGTGTGGTGTGTTTTGCAAATTTTACTTGCTCTATTATCGCAGCAGCAGCTCAATATCTTCTTGTTTTCCAGCATTGGTTTACACTTGCACTCTGAGCACTGTGTGGGTAGGTGCCCATTTGTATGCGTTTTTTTACTGAGAATTCTTGTTCACACTTGCGCATGTTGGCACATCTTTCCATTTTTGCCGCGCAAATTTAGCCACATGACAAATGTATTTCATATACCCCTCCAGCACTGCATTCTGCATATGATTTCGTGTAGTGTTTCTTGCACCCTATTTTCGTGGCCGCCTATGAACGTGCATAAGACTGCAAGCTCCTTAAGCATCAAAAATTTGACCTCAACTCCATGTCGTTTCCCAACCTTCTTGTGGGGGTACAGCATTGTATGCACATGGGGCACAACTATATATGTCTTATCGACCTTCAACCTTCGAGAAGGAACATTAGAGTTTCTGGCCTTCGACAAAGCCCCTGCACCCTCGTAGCACAAGCACAGCCAAACTTTTTGAACTGGGCATGCGCAAAGGGGCATAGTCTAATACTGCTACAACAAAATTTTCGCCACGATGAATTTGTGATTCCCTGTCAGCTGCCCATCAAGTACAAAGTGGAAGTGTGTCGTCATAACAAATACTTTTTTGGACACTTCTGCTACAACAAGCTTTCGCAAGTACTACCAGCAAAAGAAAAGGAACTTGTCTTGGATAGCTGCGGATTCCACTACCAACTCGGCCATTTCGCTTTGGCTCAAAATCTACAGAGTGCATGGCCGCATCGCAAAACTCGTATTTGTATTGGAAACACGCTTTCCGACACCTCACACACATTTCAGTAAATTTTTCGCCACAAAGATGCTCGGCGACAGATTGTCCATCAACCATGATACCGTCAGTAGGTTTGATGGGCATGAAGGTCACGGCAAAATTGTTCTAAGAACTCTCACCATGTTTTTTGAGAACAAACTATCGCTACACAATTTGAAGTTAAATGACCCAAGAATGGTATTAAAAATATTAAACCTTCTACATAATGTTTCTATTCACAGACAAAGGACATTTGCACAGAGGTGCTGCACTCTACTCGTGCCATGCAGTGAACCATTGCTTGATTTTTATCTCTTTTTTTTGCGATAACATGCAGCTGTTTTAATTTAGACGTATGCCCACGATGTGAACAATCCTTCCATAAATCAGGAGTCTATTGAACAATACTAGTTTGTCTAGCCGTACCTCTTGCCATGAGCCACCTCTCTTCACATAAGTTCCCGCTATGCATCTAAGCATCTTTATTTGTATTTTTGCAGATGAAGTTGACAAAAAAAAGATCCCGTGCACTCTGCACACCTAAAGTGTCTCGCATTACTTCATATTGCGGGGTAGATATGTGCTCTGGTGGCCTTCTTGTCGTGAGGAGAAGCTCTGCAGCCAGCAAAAACAAATTATGCCCCAGCGACTTGTAGACATCGCACAAGACCGGAGTAGCACAAGGATTTGGCACGAAGGTCAGCAGGTGCACACGTGCGGCTGAGAAGACCACTTGAGGCGGCAGAGAAAACCTATCTCTGAACGGCTACGAATGTGTCAGGCTCATGATGTTGCCATGAGCACTTGAAGCTGAGGTGCCGTCATTCTCGGACTCAAAGCTCATCGTCATTTACTTCAGGCACAGTTTCCAGGCAGTTTTGAGTGGGGCTAGTTTTCCACAGCACAGGTGTGCAGCCATGCGCACAAGACGACGACGCCACAGTATGAACCAGCGTCACTGGACGTGCCCTGAGTTATATAGCAATACAAGCTGAATCAAACCTGTTAAAAACTGGCTGAAAAGGTCCCCTTAACACTTCATACATGCAATAAACCTTCGGAAATAATTTTTTTGTGCAATAAATCTTTTTCTACTTGAAGCACTAGCTTTGTATAGAATACATGGCATGAATTTCAGGCAATTATTATCGCTCAACACTGTCAAATTGTTAACTGAAACCTTAATTTGACTTTTGACTATGGTTGTTTTTTATTAGAGAGCTTTGATGTTACTGTAGCATAAACACGAGAGGCATGCAGTTCCGTCAAGCCAAGCACAATTTATCAACAGCACACGTATACTGGTTAACGAAAAGGGCTAAAACTGTACTATTCTGTGAAAATGCGTAAATTAAAACGGATTATAAAAGTTCCATAGCTCGGCTAAGTACTAGGAATTGCTGGGTGCATGACAAAGAAATCGATGTCAAAATCGACAATTCAATATGTCAAGCACCGATTATCAATTTTAAATAGGCATCCCTAGCAAAAAATTATGATAGAGGTCTTAATCAGTCTGATACAGTTTCTTATAAGTTGTACCGGTCTTGTATTAGACAGATACAAAGTCTTATCAGTTCTTATAGACATTCATATAAGTCTGATACAGTTTCTTATCAGTGCTACCAGTCTCACATCAGACTGATACACAGTCTTGCCAGTGCTACCAGCTTTTAAATAAGTTTGATCGGTCATTTATATGGCATATATTAGTCTATAATTTTTCAGTCTTTTGTTCATTTATCAGATCTTCGTAAAATGCATTACTGTCATTTTAACGGGAGTTCTTTTTTTAACACACTGCCCACATATATATGACTAGTCATCTCTGCATGTATATTAGTGTATCAGTGTTATCTATTGAACACTTGGCTACCATTGTGTGAAACATTACGATGAATCAAAGAGTGTGACTGGCAGCTTTTGGACGCGTAGAACAAAATGTACAATACTTCATGAAGGTGCATAATTGACAAACTGAGCTTTATTTATGCAAAGCAGGTTTCAGCCTAGATAAACGCCTTATTCTATGTAAAAATGTGGTTGCAGGTGCCAGATAGCAACACAGTTTATGCTGACAATCATAGAAGACATCCAGAAGTTTCAAGATACTAAAACTTATCAGATAGCAGTATAAACATAACTTGAAACAATACAAACAAAACTTCTCATCACAGAGCAATACTAACATAATTTTTTAATTTTTAGCTATAGGGCCAGGAAACATCCCAAGATATAGAACTTCATTATCAGTACACTACTACTGTGAAATGAGCAGGCTGATACAATAATTTTTTGAAACAGCGTGGAGTTGAAAGCCTCGAGTGGTGCTGCAGTTTCTCTCTTTCACAACATAATCCACCCCCAGCTGTCTGTCCCACATAGTGCTTTGCCTTTAATGACGAGCTACTACATTTGTGCCATAATTCATACTGGATGAGATCCTTTAAAGAAACAATGAAATGCTTCTTTGAGTAATCATTAATTGGCCTCATTGTAAAAATTTAATGCCTTGAAATTCACTGCCACAAATATTTCAAAGCAAGTGGGGGGGGGGGGGGTTTATGCGCACTTCGACCGCTTTTTTTTATCACCGGTCGCAACCCCAACAAGCTGTGCTGAGAACTACGGGAAAGAATTGCAGTAATGAAATGCGTTATGTCAGCACACATTATGAGCTAGAGCGTACTTGACGAAACACGGTTGCTTTTTCATGTTGCCGTTCCCATGTGTGAGTGTGACTATGCAATGTTATAAGGTTTTGGACAGCAGTGCCAGCATGTGGCAGCACCGTGTGGCAAGAAGCACATTCGATTGTAACGCTGCTTTTGACTTATTTTGGCTATAGGCCAATAGCATGCCCTCAGTCGCTTTACACCACATAGAGGCATCCTAAAATTCAAAGTGAGCTCAGTCCTTTATATAAATGAAGCCGCAGCTGTAAGATTTGGCTTATATGTTGATAGAAGCATTTGTTATTCACAAGTGTGTGTTTTACAAAGCCCAAGTGGTGGCACAGACCAGTTTAATACTTGCCTGTAATCCTCACAGGATTGATAAATCAAAAAGCATGTACTAATTGGCTAAAGCATTTGACTGGAAAAAAACACACACTCAAGAAACTGACAACCATAGAAAAAGTTCAGTTGTGAAGAGAACAACAATAGAAAAGATCAAGCCAACTTTTAGTTGACCCAGCTTGCTAAACTCATATTAGACTGGCTATATGTGTTACAAGTTCAAACAAGTTTGGTACATCAGCAACATAGCAAACACGTCCAACTTTGTGCACACACACACTGTCCACATCCTTCGGCAGAAGCACAACTTTTTCTTCTGTTTCTGAGCAAAAAGTAATGTGAGATGTGTTCTTGAATAGTTGAGATGTAAGCCTCACACACATGAGCACACACAGAGTCTGGCAGTTTATTTACATGCACCAGTGTAAAATACATGGCACTGTTGCATTTAGAAAGTGTCGCTCATGCCAGCATTGTCGCGAGCTACATTACATCTGCAGTTCGGTCTGAATCGCTCGAGCGAGTTTTACTTGAAGTGGTAAGTGTCTTCGGGATCAGAATTTTCAACGCTGTCACCATGTGCATCACTCAGACTTCGCGTGTCTAACGCTGCTACTCCAGACATCCATTACCAGCTAAAGACTGAGGAATGCTCTTACTGAGTGTAGCTGGTTGGCCGACTGTGCTTTCACCACTTTATGATATAGGTTCATTGTCCGAGGTACTACATATTGTGATCCAGGCTCCAAATAGCGCTTCTTTCTTTTAGATCGAGGCTGAGGTTGAGTTGAATCCATCTCTTGTCAAACTTGATACAAACTTCAAATAGCGCGCTTGATGGTGTCCATGCAAAATGAGGCTACAGGACTGATGATAAGTGACCGGGAAAAGATCGAGTACAACGACCAAGGTTTCACATTCACAACCTGCCTGCTGTGCCTTGAAAATTGTGCATGCAGTGCGGAATATGCCGAAAACTATAACACGTACCGCGATATCACGGCGCAAGGTATATACCCGCGTGCTTATGGTGTTCTGTACTGTGGTCGTGATGGTGGTCCCTGACTGCCATTATGACTAAATTATTGTAGCCATGATGATGTGCTGGATAGATTGATATGGCTGTACCCTTTAGATCATCATCAGCCTGGCTACGTCTACTGCAGGACAAAAGCCTCTCCCATGCTCAGCCAGTTAACCCGGTCCTATACTTGCTGCTGCCAATTTATACCCGCAAACTTCTTAATTTTATTCTGCCCACCTAACCTTCTGTCTCCCCCTAACCCGCTTTCCTTCTCTAGGAATCCAGTTAGTTACTCATAATGACCAGCGGTTATCCTGTCTACGCGCTACATGCCCGGCCCATGTCCATTTCCTCTTCTTTATTTCAACTATGATATCTTTAACCCCCGTTTGTCCCCTAATCCACTCCGCTCTCTTCTTGTCTCTCAAGGTTACACCTACCATTTTTCTTTCCATTGCTCGCTGCGTCGTCCTCAATTTAAGCTGATCGGGCGGCGCCTAACGTCACCTAGCCCAGGTGACTGGGAAAAGATCGAGTACAACGACCAAGGTTTCACATTCACAACCTGCCTGCTGTGCCTTGAAAATTGTGCACGCAGTGCGGAATATGCCGAAAACTATAACACGTACCGCGATATCACGGCGCAAGGTATATACCCGCGTGCTTATGGTGTTCTGTACTGTGGTCGTGATGGTGGTCCCTGACTGCCATTATGGCTAAATTATTGTAGCCATGATGATGTGCTGGATAGATTGATATGGCTGTACCTTTTAGATCATCATCAGCCTGGCTACGTCCACTGCAGGACAAAGGCCTCTCCCATGCTCAGCCAGTTAACCCGGTCCTGTACTTGCTGCTGCCAATTTATACCCGCAAACTTCTTAATTTTATTCTGCCCACCTAACCTTCTGTCTCCCCCTAACCCGCTTTCCTTCTCTAGGAATCCAGTTAGTTACTCATAATGACCAGCGGTTATCCTGTCTACGCGCTACATGCCCGGCCCATGTCCATTTCCTCTTCTTTATTTCAACTATGATATCTTTAACCCCCGTTTGTCCCCTAATCCACTCCGCTCTCTTCTTGTCTCTCAAGGTTACGCCTACCATTTTTCTTTCCATTGCTCGCTGCGTCGTCCTCAATTTAAGCTGATCAGGCGGCGCCTAACGTCACCTAGCCCAGGTGACCGGGAAAAGATCGAGTACAACGACCAAGGTTTCACATTCACAACCTGCCTGCTGTGCCTTGAAAATTGTGCACGCAGTGCGGAATATGCCGAAAACTATAACACGTACCGCGAGATCACGGCGCAAGGTATATACCCGCGTGCTTATGGTGTTCTGTACTGTGGTCGTGATGGTGGTCCCTGACTGCCATTATGGCTAAATTATTGTAGCCATGATGATGTGCTGGATAGATTGATATGGCTGTACCCTTTAGATCATCATCAGCCTGGCTACGTCTACTGCAGGACAAAAGCCTCTCCCATGCTCAGCCAGTTAACCCGGTCCTGTACTTGCTGCTGCCAATTTATACCCGCAAACTTCTTAATTTTATTCTGCCCACCTAACCTTCTGTCTCCCCCTAACCCGCTTTCCTTCTCTAGGAATCCAGTTAGTTACTCATAATGACCAGCGGTTATCCTGTCTACGCGCTACATGCCCGGCCCATGTCCATTTCCTCTTCTTTATTTCAACTATGATATCTTTAACCCCCGTTTGTCCCCTAATCCACTCCGCTCTCTTCTTGTCTCTCAAGGTTACACCTACCATTTTTCTTTCGATTGCTCGCTGCGTCGTCCTCAATTTAAGCTGATCGGGCGGCGCCTAACGTCACCTAGCCTAACCAACGCGAGTGTGGCGACACAGCGCATTATTCTCGAGATTGCCGCCGCGCGCCGGCCAATGCGCGCTCGCCATCTTGGAGGCTATGCACAGCCACACAACGTTACAACAACTGCGTTCATTGTTTTTATATTATTTGATGTGAGTTCTAAAAAGCTACTCTATAGACTTGTAAAAACCTGAAATAAATTTTTTGCAATATAAATACTTTCGTTTTCAAAAACTAAATTGCATTATGTTGAGGAAGAGGTCGTGGTTGCATGAACTACTCGGGAGATTAGCCGCCACCACCGCTTCGCGCTTTGTCAGCTGCGGGGCAGCCGAGGAAAATGCATGCTCTTACCAAAATTACAAATGCGAAATGCGGAGCCAAATTTCTAAACTGTCCATGGGGAAAGTTCGTTGTACCAAGGTTGTCGCCCGCTGTTACATTGTTATACAGAGGTCGCAAATCCATGTGCTTCTATGGAGAGACAGCGGGGAATAAAAAACTTCGTTATATCAAGGAATTCATTATATGGAGGTTCGTTATAAAAAGGTTTAACTGTATAACATTTTCGGCCACCTTGATTATGCGCATTATTAGGATCAAATAATACCTATAGTGTATTTGAAGGGCTCACACACACCCTATAACCTAAGACATTTCAATCAAATCACAAACCACCATTTGCGTGTTAAGAGAGAGGATTATGGAATGAAAAAAGGCAAAGAGGTTAACCGGAAAGCAAGTAGCTGGTTTGCTACCCAGCACTGGGGAAGGGGGAATGGGAGACATAAAAGTAAGGAAAAGGGAATGAGAGAAAGAGAACAGAAGGAAGCGAAAACCCAAACACACACTAGAATGTCACAAACGTTCAACGAGGTGGTTCGATCGCAGAAACTTCAGGAGGGCCTTCATTGCTTTTCGGTGTGAAGAACAATCCTCCTCAATTCCAAAATTAATTTTTAAGAAAGCGGCTGGTCGTCGAGGCGTGCAAACACTGCTGACAGGGGCTGTCTTTGACAGTTGTACTGAGGGCACTGACACAAAATATGTTAGATGGTTTCGTCAGCGCCGCAATGGTCACATGCAGCACTGTCTGCCCATTGCCCATCTAATGCGGCAAGAAAAGGCGTTCGTGTAAGACACCCGACGCCACATGCAGCAGAGTCTCAGATCTGGATAAACCAGATCGAATGGTAAGTCATAGGTATGAATCCAGGTGCCCCATTTTTTTACAGTAGAGCCACTGCTAACAGTTATCTTGATTCAGTAAAAAAAACGCAACTATTGATCGCAACCAAGTACGGGGGGGGGGGGGGGGGCTATTATGCACGGAAATTAAAAAAACATGACTTCTCATGATCTAACGGGTGGCTGAACCCATTATGCGAGTAGTACAGTAGTCTGATGTTGGAAGGTCAACTGCTAAAACATGTTTAAGTGAGCCCATCCTTCCTACGCACTGCAAAGCATGTGCGATTAATGCAGAATCTTGACAATTCGGGCACGCTGTTTCAATGTCGTCTTCACTCTCATCACTGCTTTCTTATCCCGACAATTGGTGTAGATCTTATCGGTCATTAGCTAAACTCACGTGAATGCTTCGTCGTCACACTGCCACAGTGTTCGAGCATTAGTGAAGCATCCACATGTGATCTATTCAAGGTGAGCATGTCTCACAGAGGCCTGTTTGGCTAGGCAACAATTTATACGAACAATATAACCTCCCCAGCCACCTCTAGTCTAAAGTTTCTAACGTTAAAACTAAAAACTAAGCACTGGCCTGACGTTTCGGGACAGATTCAGTCTCTTCATTCCATAGGTCAGTCGCACTGTAGTAGCATTTCTTTCGTGGTGCTTCCAGAGCTCATCTTGAACGTTAAGGGAGGACACGGGTTGTGGAGACCAAACAATCGCAAAAAAACAAGCTTTTATTGCGTTTTTAAAATCCACAGCTGCTAGTGCCCTTATACCGTGAATTTCATGCCTATATTATCATTATTTTAGCCACTAAGACACTTTATATGGCGCTTTCTAGATGAAATGTGAGCCGAAAACGACGTTGAAACTGCACACTTTTCGTGATGCGCCCCTGCCCTTTCATGTGTGCCAGCGCGGCCCGCTTAGTCTCATTTGAGATAGCCGTCTTTTGCCTTCGAATTCCTGCCATAATGGGTCCAATTCAACCATTGGCAGCTTGTAAAATGAGCGGCAAAATGAAGTATCAGAGCGCCTTCCTATTCACTACTTCGCGCACATGACTTGAGCTTGCCTCCTTATTGGTAGAGGTTCCTGGCTTCGTCTGCTCCAGTTATGGAGGCGCGCGTCCATGTGGGCCATTTTGCCTCAGTCTCAGCGGAGAAGTTTCATGATGTCAAATCCTGATCGCAAATTTCGCACGCGGCACAAGTTTGGTGCGAAAAAGGTGCGAAGGACGCTAGTGCCGAATTTCAAGAAGCGCTCCGTGATACAGCGAAACCCCCGAGACGCTACCCTTGTTACGTCCCATGTCGAAGTCGAAGTCGTGGACGCTACCCCAAAAGGCCTTGCTACCGCATCATTTGTCATGAAGCCTGTGCAAAGTCCGTCAGCCGCGGAGCCTTCGAGCAGCGGTCGCGTGCGTCTAGATACTATCTATTGGCAGCAATTTGACTTGAAAGAAAGGCGAGCTAAAGCCGAAGATAAGTTATCGGAGTTGTTTACTGTAGCGATGGAGCGGAAACGCACATTCATGGTTGACGGTGCCGATGAAGCAGCTTGGCCGCCTGATGGAACCACGTTCACAATTATACATTTGGACACAGGGAACAGCACTTTGTTGGCATTCGCAAAATGCAAGGCATGCAACGGAGAACTGCAAATTGTCCATGACGACCGAGAAATCGGACTCACCGTGAAGTTGCGTTTTGCGTGTTCGACCTGTGGGGAGACTGCGTCGTTGTGGAGCTCGCCGCACGTATGTAGCGATGAACGTATGAAACATTTTGCTGTGAACGTTTAGGCCGCGCATGCCATGCAGGCAACAGGGAACAGACACAGACCACGCTGAATGATGTGTTACCGTTGATGGGCATCAGCCGTCGAGTCTTCACGCGATATCGTGGCAACACTACGTAAAGACAAAATTGGCATTCGCGGCCGATCGTGCTGCAGGCAATTTGACGAGCGACTGCCCGCGGTCGGTTCGCAAACTTTACGCCGAACTTAATATAAGCCACATGAAAAACATCATGTTGTCGTTTGATGGGTCAGGAATTACTTGCGATCCTTCATCACATATCGGTCTCTGCACCGTCATAGAATTGTTCAGCGGGCTGGTGCTTGACTTCGTTGTCTTGAGCAACTTTTGTGCTGGATGCGATTCGAGTCCAAAGGAAGGTGACCCTACTTATGCAGCGTGGAAGGAACATCACCAGTGTCAGAAAAACGGTGACAAGAAGGCTGGGGAAATGGATCTTGAGGCTGCCCTCATCCTCTCTGGGAAGTCACTTGAGCGGCACAACCTGCGCTAAACCGTGGTGCTTTGCGACGGGGACAGCCGCAGTTACCTTGCGCTACAAGAAGATAGGGTTTATGGGTATATCCCATTGGAGAAAGAGAACTGCATTTATTATATCCAAAAGCGTATGGGCACTGCTTTGCACAACCTGACTGCAAAACACAAAAATCCTGGCTTTGAGAGTCTTGGGGGAAAGGGCCGCTTGACAGGAGACCTGATCTCCAAGCTTACCAATTATTATGGGTGGGCTCTGAAGACACACAGTGGTGATGTAGATGCTATGCACACAGCAGCGATGGCCACTTATCATCACATCACGTCCAATGATGATGTGGCAAACCACACTCTGTGCCCACCTGGTCCAAATTCCTGGTGCAAACGAAATGCGGCAAAGGCCAAGGGGGAGCCCATTCCCAAACATCGTCGAAAGCTGCCTTCACATGTCTGCCAAGCCTTACTTCTCATTTATGAGCGCTTGTCAGACAGAAAGCTATTGTAACGATGCCAGCGAGGGAAAGCCCAAAATAACAATGAATGCCTGCATCCAATGATCTGGGCGCTGGCACCTAAGGAGCGACATGCTTTGCTATTCACGGTGAACGCAGCTGTGGCAGAAGCAGTGCTCAAGTTCAATGCAGGCAATAAAAAGGCATCAGAGGACATTATGAAACAGCTGAGCCTAAACACCAGCTGGCAAAGCCGCAGCCCCATGGCTGAAAAAGATCCACGGCACACGGTAGCATCAATCAAGAAGCGACAAGCAAAGGAGAACATGCACCAGTCCCTAAAAAAGCGCCACACGGGGACTCATAGTTAAAAGGACTACATGCCCTGTGCATACTGAACATTTTAAAGTGCAGTTATGTAAACGAATGAGTTTTATTGCTTTTTCTCAGTTTCTTGAAAACATGCATTTTGGTGACTTTACTAGTTTGTCGGGTTGATGTCTTCCAATCTAGAACAGATAGAGCAATAATTTCTTCAATAATGTAGAGCCCAATCTGTGTTTACAAAGTGCTGAGAGCAGAATTTCCATTTGCTGCCCATATAAATTAAGAAGGTATTAAATTTCTTTGTATGTGATAGCCATGACATGACTCCTCTACTTTCATCATCTGCAGAATCACTAGTTTTTTTATTTGAAATCTGCTTGCAGCATTGCACTCATTGCTCATTGCACTGTCTAGCTTTGCAATAATATTTATTTTTTGATAAGCCCTATCTTTTCTATTGTGTCCGAAAACATTAGAGTGGTAGCATTGTGTATCTTATAAATTATTTGACCTACAAAAAGAATGTTTGCATATTTGAAATCAGCAGGAGAAGCTACATAAGCTTGTATATTTTCATCATGTTTGATCCACGAATACAAAAAATATATACACACACGATGTCCGCCCTTAAACCACCAACTAAAAAAAAAGGCTAAACAACAGCTGGGTAACAATAGTGCAAGTAAAGCAGCTCAACGAAAACAAAGGCAACATGGCGAAGCCCGACACGAATAACAAATACCAGGCAATAATCATGGCAACAGGGCTTCACACATTCGAGTGCGGAGGGCAGATAATGAAATACAGTCGAGCCCGCTTATAATAAATCTGAGCGTGACGCTGCATCTGTTCGCTGTATCCCGAAGCTCGTAGTAAATGAAACACAGGTTTAAAAAAAGTTGCGAGTCAAAACACAAACATTTTTTGCCCCAAAAAGTGCGCAATGCACGTGTTTCGAAGAGCAGAAGTGATAAGAGCGGTCTCGAGTTCATTTAAAACGGCAGCCTGCTCGTTCACCGAGGGCCGTTGCATAAGCTACATGGGGCACTGGCTCCAAAGCTTCGTCGTTCTCACAATCCGATTCCTACTAATCGCTCTTGCCACGTACTACATTAACAATGCCCCAATCCATGCACGGTTCCGCAGTGACGGCATCATCATCGACCGTAATTAAATCATCGCAACGGATGTCTCACCCGCTCTCCCAGCTCGGAGTCGAAGACGCGCTGCCACAAATCGCCGCCGCAGTGGTCCTGTTCGAAAGTTTCAGGCTTGGCATTGGGCCTGATGATCGACGAAGTCGGCCTCCCGAAAATAGTTTCACGCACATGTAGCCAACACCGCCGCCCACGAGATATTCATCATCTCCACAGCTGAATAACGGGACGCCCGAAGTGGCAAGTTGGCTGCCAGGTGGTCAACAGCTATGAGCAAGCGCTCCACAACGCGGTACCTAACGCGCGGATTACGCTCAAGCTAAGCGGTCACACTTTCGACGTTTCGTTGAGCGGCACGAAAAAGCGTGCTAGTCCTCCCAACGGCCATCATGACCACACACGCACACCAAGAGTGAGCAAGACGCGCACACGCGACGCACATGGCAGAACGCGTGGAACAGCTCTAGGCGACTTTGCAGTTGGAAAACGAAACTAATTTGAGCCAGCGTGGCGGGCGTCGCGGAGCGGTGGATACGGGCAAAGGGGTTGTGATCAAGAGAGGGGAGAAGACTTGCGAAATAAGGGCAAGGAGTTGCGATAAAGCACAGAGGAAGGAAAGATTATTTCCTCCGTGCGATAAAAAGAGGGAAGGGTGTGGCGGGAGGGCGACCTTGAAAACCAAAACACACGGGAAGGAGGCAGGTTGGGTAGCTTGCTGGTTGGGTAGCTTGCTTGAAAGGTCCGCGAAACTTGCACGTAGAAAACTTGGAAAGACTGCCAGCGCGCACAGAAGTCAAAGCATGGCCGCCTGGTTCGGTGCCTGTGGCAGCGTTTGAAGAATTGGCGGCCGTGGTCAAGAAATCGTTTTGTTGCGCCGGCGGGTTTGCGTGGCCTCACGAACTTCAATATTTCGCGGTTTGTTCCGCGAAAATTAGCAGCCGTTTTCGCGCTTCCACACGCGCGCAGAAGGCATGCTGAGCCGAGTGCAAAGTGAGCGAGAACAAGTCCTAAACACGAAACGAATCGCAAATTATCAGAGTTGGTGGGATAGCATACGCGCATGCACTAGGCGCAGGCTATCGGATACAGTCGGTGGCCGACGATGTTGGCAAATGGTTTGGTCACTACAGGTCTGTGACGCCATTGACAGTACCAGCGATCAAAAACAGGGTAGGTAGCCGACCGGTCTTCGAAAGATCTGTGGCAGTGTGAAAGCACGGGCCTCGTCTGGCGATGCGGAGTGCTCAGAGTAGCGGGGGGACAAAAGACAGAGGGGTGCGTAACAAAAAGCGGTCTGATTGATTGATTGATTGATTGATATGTGGGGTTTAACGTCCCAAAACCACTATATGATTATGAGAGACGTCGTAGTGGAGGGCTCCGGAAATTTTGACCACCTGGGGTTCTTTAACGTGCACCCAAATCTGAGCACACGGGCCTACAACATTTCCGCCTCCATCGGAATTGCAGCCGCCGCAGCCGGGATTTGATCCCGCGACCTGCGCGTCAGCAGCCGAGTACCTTAGTACTAGACCACCACGGCGGGGCAAAAAAAGCGGTCTGTAAGAGCAGCAACTAGAGGGGCGCGGAGGCAGAATCGGAGTTTAAAAATAAGAATGTATGGGCACCTCGCTAATGCATGATCAGTGGTCGAAATCAATTTCCCGGGAAGTCGGCAGACCACTGACTCCGTTCGCTGTAACCGATCAGCGGCGCTCAGAGACGTTCGTTATAAGTGCGATTTTGTGGCATTGAACCAATGTATATTTTCACGATCACACGGATGTTGTTCGTTTTAATGAAAGTTCGTTTTAAGTGGGGCCGTTATATCTGGGCTCGACTGTACACAGATGTTTTGATGATGATGATTAACGACAGTGGAAGGTATGGAGCTGGGCATTATTTTTACAGCCGGGAGTAACTTTTTTAAATCGCTATTCGTTATTTTGAAGTGTTGTGAAGATAAAATGGGGATTAAATTTGCTATGTTATTCTGAAACATTTGCTACTCTGAAATTCGTAGTAGTGAAATATTTTGACATTAAACCATAAAAAGCGTGGAGAGAAATTTTCGAAAAAGTCGGTAATCTGAAATATTTGTTAATCTGCACTTTGCTATAACAGGTTTGACTGTACTGTAATATTTGTTCTAATGTTCCCAGAAGCTTAGTACTGCATGAGTGTTAGTGGTAGCACTGGGTTCACTCTCACCAGCACGGGGCGTTCGGGCCCTCTTTGGGTGGCTGCGTGTACTCATGGCGCCCCCCTGGCACACAGCAGCAACCTGGACCGAGTACTCCGTCCCTGGCTCCAGTCCAGTGATGTCTCGGTGCCCGGCTCTCTCGTCCCAAACTGGGTATACGTCGTATCCAGGGACCTGACACCTCTTCGTCTCCTGCGTGCAAAGAGCGATAGTTTTGCACAGCAAACTGGTAAACCAAAAACTTCATGCTCTGGTCCACATATCACGCCGTCTTTGTTGATCAAACATTGTAGCGAAGCTGGAAATCAATTTCTTCAGTAAAATAAACTATGCATTAAATGAAAATACACCATCCCACATCCCAAATAAGCCCACATCTAAGCCAAGCTTGCTGCAGGACTTGTTCGCACATAACGCTCTCCCCTCCCCCTAAAAAAATCGTGAGGGTCAAGCAGTGTGGGTGTGAGAATACAATCCCCTCAGTAGTATTTCGCTCCGCAGTATGGGGCAGGATAGTTCTGCCAATGCATGCTGAATATATTCAACAGCATGGTTACGAAAGACTTCAATTACCAGCACCAGTTATCGACAAAATGGCAAAGCAAATTTTAGTTGAGGAGCGAGTGCCATTACTGTAAATGCAGGGGCAATATGCGACTCTTGCACAGCAACAAAGTTTAACCCGATAATAAAGCGTTTCTACAAGCTTTCTCACACACTTCTGTTGACCAGCTTTAAAAAAATTCGTTTGTTCAATAGAAATGCCCCACCTATTGGCCACTGGGAGCTCTCGTGCAGCCTCTACAGCTCACTCAATAGCCCTACGTTGGTCTGAGAGTTCTAAAGTGAGCAGCACCGAAACACCTCTCACATTTTTATTATAATTTGACAGTGAAACTCACCTGTTTGTAGCACCAGAACATCTCCCTTTCAAAACTTTGGTCGTGATGCTTAAAAGGGCCCTGATACTTTTTTCAACAACCATGACATAAATTCACTAAAAGAGCTCATTGCCTCACGAAATCGACGCTACGAAAATTTTAAGAAATCGTTCAGTACGAGCCGAGTTACAAAGGTTTGTCACACGCTGCAATCACATTCTTTCTTCCCTCTCAAAATTGTTGGAAGCTAAGCAGGGTAAGATGGCTGGGACAAAGAAAATACGTCACGCGTGTCTCGTGACCTAGAGCACTCCTCTTTTTTTTTCGAAAATGTGGCTTCTTCAATGTGATCGCGCTCGAGCGCGTGGACAAGTTGAGGTCTCCCGCGGCAATCCCTGTAACGACTGAGCACGCCATCTTCAAATCAGCCAATAGCTGATAGATAACCTTCTATAAGTGATTTTTGAGCATCTTCAGTCACTTGCCGAGAGAAGAGAAAGCAATTTTTAGCTGACTTTCATAATTTATTGTGAATTTCATGCCGCATAGTGCGCTATATTATTAAGCTCGCGTGTTCTCTGGAGACTCTACTACCAATCAGCAGCGTTTTCCGACCATGCTCATAAAGTGTTGCAGGACCCCTTTAACAACATTATTGCAAAGAGTGATGAACGTCTAGTGAAAAACACACAAAAAAACTTATTTACACTTAGCTTGAAAATTATTTAGCATTTAGAAATCGGCGAGCGCCTTTGAGTGATGATGCAATCACTTTGTTGCAGACGGCTGCAACATTTCAATCGTTTGGCGTGACCCCCTTACAGCTCCCTGGCCAACGTCCAGTCCAGAAGCAACCAATGTTAGCAGCCCCAACATGAAATTATTGTGGCTTTAGCTCGCAGAGAGCAGCGTGGGCAAGCCTGTTGTCAGCACGCCTCAACTTTGTAAACGTGCGCTTTACGCATTTTGGAGAAAAATGCCTGTAATTTTGTCCACTGTAGCTTAAAGTCCATTGTATCATGGTTTGTTACAAGTGAACTTCGCTTCACTTAATTTTCTCAACCCAACTTTTGCTGTTGAATGGTCTGATGTACAGTCAACTGCCGCATTTTCGGACACCCAAATTTTTAGACCTGCTCGATAATTCGGACATCTTCGCGGCACCGCCATGAGCCCCATAAAATCAAGGTATAAAAAATCTGAAATTTTCGACGCTCGAACCCCCCGGATTCCAATTTTCCGGACTTTTTGACGCGAATGAAGGTCGGTAACCACCACAACTGCGTCACACGCGATTATGATCGCATAAATAAGCGCGCCCGTCTACTGTGGCAGCATCTGTTGCTTGGACTTGTTGATCGTTAGCGGAGAAACACACACAGCCTCCGAGATTCCTAACATTGGCCGCGTTTATTGTGCAACGATGCTTCGCTGACAATCGAAACTATCCACTCGGAAATTTTTTTGGCGCCAATAAAGCTTCTTTTGTTTTAGCGCTTGTGCTCGTGCGTGCCGCTCTTTATTATTTATTAGCGCTTGTGCTCGTGCGGGCCGCTCTTTATTTATTTATTAGTTTGAGCACTTCTACAGCATTTTTTACGTAGTTGCATTTATTCTGCAAGGGTAAACAGAAGTGAACTTCAGTGTAGGAGTGGCTACGTTTAAACGAATTTTGTCAACAAGTACCAAGGCGGACATAGTGTGCCTTCGGAGAAAAAAAACGAAGTAGCAGCTCGCAATAAAACTCAACAGCCAACACAATGCGCATTCGTGTACGGCTAACCAAACAACTAGAAAAGAATTTGGTCCAATTTGCGAAGTTTTACAGGATGTCTACCAAGTCAGCATTTCAAAATTCTCTGGTATTTCCAGGTTTTCCCTGAGTATTTCGCTGAGTGGCACATAACTTTCTGCCACCACATCAATACAGAAAAGCACAGCACCACTCAATGCTGTCACTGTCTAGTAAGCATGTGTGCATCAATTCCCTCTGTGCATCAATTGTCCTAAGCTTACCAATAGGCCAAATTACTTTAATGCGGATTCTGAATGTACGAAATTTGTAAAGTCGAGAAAAATCTATATACAAATTAGGAACAGTGTTTTGGCGTCAGCATAATTTATAACTGCAAACTGTACATAAACGGTGGGTTCTCAAGGAGTTCAGCCCGGTGGCGTCAGCAAAAGTTTACCTCTTTACCTATCTCCAGCCAACATTGCCGAAGTCGTTCAACGATATCCATCGTATGTTCTGATTTGATATGAAGAGATGAGAATAGTTATCACAACAACTAGCGCTGAAGACGCCGCTGTGCGGCCAATCACCTTGGTTGTCCTACGATGACCACCATGTGTGACGACAATACGGCGGCTGCCGCGCCAGCTCCCTTTGCTAATGATGTCATGTGAATACCTGCTTAGTATTTCAGAATTTGGTATTCCTTGAAACACAGGTGAAATCACAGCGCCTTAGTGCAGTCTGCACAAATAAAACACGTCTGTTCTCTTGGAGCAGCGCGTTGGCACACACGGGGCACGCATGGCTGCCTTGGGCAGAGTAACCTCGATAATCAAGGAGAGGAAGAATATCTCGTGAGCGTCGATGATAAACAAGCTAAAAGCTGCCCCAATAAAGATGAAAACCGACTTTTGCCGCCCTCGTAAAGGAGTGCGAATAAAGACAAAAACCAGGTGTCTCGCACCTAACTGCTGCGATCACTCGAGGAAATCGAAACCACGACAGGGTGTTGCCCATGGGCACTACCGCTGACCGCGGGACGCACTGATGCTAGAAATTAGTTCTGCTTATTTTCACAAGATGGTCCAACTCCAAACACCTCTTGCAAGTATGGATGGATGGATGGATGGATGGATGGATGGATGGATATGGCTGTAACCTTTAGATCGGGCGGTGGCTAGCGCCACCAAGCCGTAATACGTAATGAACCAAAAACTAGATTTTTTTTCTTTAAAAAGTGAGTTTGAGGATTCGTACTTTCCAGTGAAGAGTTTAATTTTCACTCGTGCCTTGACTTTAACCACCAATCAGATAACCTCCTTCTAGTTAAGTCTACCCGCTTAAAGTCTATTTTGCCCTCCCAGTCCCTAAACCCGAGTTCTAGGAGGTGGCAGCACCTCCTAGTGAGCATGCATGATTATGTCGGTAAAATTTCAAACGGAGGGTCGAAAAGATTCCCGTGCAGCAGACCTCACAGGACAGAAAACCACCACATTACGCGGACGGTGAAAGCCCTCCAAGACTTAAAAAATCACTTCATCATCATCATCATCATCATCATCATCATCATCATCAGCCTGACTACACCCACTGTAGGGCAAAGGCTTGTCCCATGATCCGCCACTTGACCCGGTCTGTGCTTTCCGTTGCGATGTTATACCCGCAAACTTTTTAATCTCATCGGCCCACCTAACTTTCTGTCTCCCCTTCATGCATTTGCCTTCTCGGGGATTCCAGTCAGTTACCCTCAATGACCACCGGTTATCCTGCCTACGTGCTGTGTGTCCGGCCCATGTTCATTCCTTTTTCTTGATTTCAACTATGACATCCTCAACCCCAGTTTGTTCCCTGACCCACTCTGCTCGACAGATGCATTTCCGTGCAAAAGGGTGAAGATCAACAGAATAGAAAGTTGGGCTAGTTAGATATGCATGGTATAACTGTCAGTTCAGGCGCACGAATCAACAGAAAGAAAGAGAGGACAAGCGCTTTTTCGCAGCTAAACTGTTTAATAGAAAGGCAAGAATATATAAACAGGCAATCGAAAAGCACGCATGCGTGTGCAGGCAAATAAGTACACCCGTGGCACATCAAGAACAAAGTGTAAAAGAAGAAAGATTACCTCGGAACATAATCTAGAAAAGCAAACTCTTTATCGTGCAGCAAAACAGAAGGCTGTCTGACACATTGTTCCCTTCTTTTTCTTATGTGAAATTAACTCATGAGTTGACAGAAGCTTTTCACATAAGAAAAAAGGGGAAACATAGTCCCGGATTTTTTTCTGTGTCAACGACTTCGCTGTCTGCGACAGCACGCATGCCTCCACGTTGTCCAACGAGTCGGAGCAGCTGAGGCCACAACCTTCCACATTCAAGCAATAGCGCCGGACCAACGCAAGTGCACTAATCACTTTGGAGGATATAGGCAATGGGCTGTCGTCGATTTCCATCTTGCTGTCGCTTTAGCTCGTGGTCGGCAGGACGTCTGCAATGTAATCCTCATCCTGTAATTGGCCCATGATGAGGACATCATCATCCGCACTGACAAACTCGTCGAATGTCGATCTGTCGATAGCACCCGGGAACTCTGCCAGCTCGTTCCAAACTT
Source organism: Rhipicephalus microplus (assembly GCF_043290135.1). Taxonomy (NCBI): domain Eukaryota; kingdom Metazoa; phylum Arthropoda; class Arachnida; order Ixodida; family Ixodidae; genus Rhipicephalus; species Rhipicephalus microplus. Next base: position 14,024,732 of record NC_134705.1, on the reverse strand, counting down.
CGGCGGAAACACCTGCGGTGTCTTCAGTGCTGTCAGAATTTGGGGTGTTATCACCAGGCATACGGAAGCCGGGATGCCTAAAGCAGTTCTGGATCGTCTCCTTCTTGACATCTGCCCACGATCTACTCAACATAGAAATAGCTCCGAGCAAGTCGATCTTGAGCTCCCTGCCGACACGAAGGTTCTGCAGAAGCCTCTCCACCAGGCGCTTCCGATAGCCGGCTTTCATTGCGCGTATAACGCCTTGATCCAGTGGTTGCAGTGCAGACGTAGTGAGTGGGGGCGAAAAACGCAGCTCGATGTTGCTGGAGGTCGTACTGCAGTGGTGCGATGAACAATTGTCCACGATCAGGCACACCTTGCAATTTTCGCCTACCAAATCATCATTCCACGTCGATAGCCATCTGCTGAAAAGCTCCCCGGTCATCCACGCTTTTGAGTTTGTTCGGTAGGTAACTGGAAGCGACAGAGCATTTCGAAAACACCGCGGTGCCATGCTTTTCCCGATAACCAGAGGTCGAAGCTTTTTCGATTCGTCTAAATTAGCTGCCAACAGCACGGACACGGGAGCTTTGTTTGCCTTGCCGCCGCTTGTCTTGTCGCCACGACACGTAAGTGTCTTGATTGGCAACATTTGCCAAAATAGAGCGGTTTCATCTGCATTGAAGATATCTTGGGCTCTATATCTTGCTCCGATATCTCGCCAGTTTTCCTCGAGCCAATTTTCTACGCTGTCCAGGTCCGCCGCTCTGCTTTCACCTGAAACAGCATTGCCAACGATGTCGTGCCGTTCTTCGAACCGCTGAAGCCAGCCTGAACCGCCTTGTAAATCATTCCTGCCAAGCAGAAACGCAAGTTACTTGGCTTTCTGCTCGATCATAGGGCTGGACACCGAGATTTTTCGCGACCGAACGTCCACAAATCACTTGTAAACGGCTGCTTCAACATCTTCGTACACAGCAGCGCGCACACGTCGGGCGCCACAGGCACCTGGCCTTTTGTCCGACTTGGCCCTGATGCCTGCCTTGTTCTTCAGGATAGTACTCAAGGTGCTCCTTGGAATTTTTTTAAGCGGCGGTGACGTCTGACTTCTTTTCCCCGCGCTCAACCCGATTGATGATTTCGAGTTTCGCGACGAATGGCAAATTCTGCCTTTTTGCGCAAGCCATGATGACAGCGCGCCAATACAGTTCACAGAGCATCAACAGCGATATACGGGATTAATTGATATAAACGGGTTCGATATAGTCAAGCTTGACTGTATTGCGTTTTTTTTTCAAACTAATACTGAATACTTAGCTACTTAATAATAAAAATACTGCAGAATAAAAAGTTTTATTATTTATTTACAGGTATGAACATAATAATTAGCAGTCTTATATAACGTATAAATTATTATGACGTCTAAGCGCCGTAGCTTAGTACAACACATGTGCTCTTGTCGTCACTTGTATGTTTTGCATTTGTATGTTCAGCGTGTTAGTTGCAAGTTTCCTCTAGAATCTGTGTAACATGAGCATGTAATAGTTTATTTTGGGGTCACTTACATCTGCGGAAAGTGTAACAGGTGAATATCAGCCTAGTTGAGCTGTTCTTGGTGCAATGGTATGGGGTATCTTCATTTCGTGAGTGCAGATTGAAGTCCACCTTGTATCTCAGCGATCGATATTTCATGCAGGTAAGTTGCATATTTATTTCAAATATAAGTAAACCGTGCATATCCAGAATGCTTCTGAGCTTTATTAAGCTCACTGTAGTCCTACATTGGTGTTTGTGATAATAATGAATTCAAATATGCATGCCGATTCCTGCAAGTGAGCCATGGTGCTTTGTCTCCGTGTAATGAAAAATTAACACACTGCTTAATTCTAGTTTGCTGAGTGAACTGATGGCGCTGAATAGATGTAACAGTTATTCGCTTAATATGTACGTCGTGGTGCGCACTGCTTCCCGCGAATGGACGTTAAGTAGCATTTTTAAAGATTGATATCTGCAGTCACGATCTGCATAAACAACGAAGTCTTATTTTGTTATAGATTGACTTCATCACTAGGCTGCCCCTGGCAATACAGACGTCAGTGGTGGCATCAAGGTCCCCTGTCGATTTTCATTAGGAACACTTTGAGCAGAAGCCGAAGCTGGCAGATTACCCTTTTCAAGTGTAAATGTTGGATTTTTATTAAAATGTAATAGATCAACGCTTGCGTGTTATGGGTGTATTTAACGGACTTTTGAAAAGCAGTCCCTTTAGAACAACCTGCTATTGAGGAGAACAAACTTAATCTGCTCATTGGTACCTCTGTAACTCGTATTACTAACTCAGTAATACGAAATTGGAATGTGACGGTTGTTCAGCTGTGAAGGGATTAACTTCTAGTTAGAAACAGGCCGTATTTCAGCTGGTTCGAGCTGCAATAAAGCCTGCGTCTGACAATATGCAGCTCGAATCAAGCTGATTGCTTGCTTTGTTGCTTGGAGGTGTGCTCCATGTCTGCGTGTTACAATTTTCCCAACTGCCTGCAACACAGCGCTAAAACCACCAGCTATTGGTTCCATCAGCTGCTGGTTCTATCAGCTGTTGGTTTCAACACCTGCTGGAACCACCAGCTACTGGTTCCATCACCTGCTGGTTTCATTACCTACTGGGAATAAGCTAATAAACCAGCACTGCTGGAACCAATAACCAATCAGCAGAAAACTTTCACCTGGGTCCTGATGGTATGCGAAGCCCTGAAGGTGATAACTGTCCTGAAGGTTCCACCAACCTTTACAGCAGAAATATTTGCATCACTGTACGGGATGCTTGCTGCGATTTCTAACCTAAATACAGCTGCTTGCACCAGTTCTGAAAAAGCTTGACACGTTTTTAGAGCACGAAATTTCATGACATCAGAGCAAAAGCTCATTTATTTAAATTCAAAACGTGCTTCAGTGTTCCTCGAAAACGAGCAGCCATTCTGATGACTTGCAGTGCAAAACATTTCAGCCAGTCATCGCTAGCAACGTGGTTGACCAGAACGAATGTTATACGAAAGATGTCCTCTCACCATGAGGCGGTCCCTGGCTGCGACGCTGTTTGGGACTGGCTGCCTCGGGATCCTCGGCGGGCTTGGCCTGCTCGGGGGGGGGGGGCTCTCCAGGCGCCTCCACTTGCCACTGCTGTTCTCCCTGGCCTCAAGCTTTTGCTTCTCATCAACGTGCTGCCCCTGCAAGACCTGCCGGGCATGGCTTCGCAGGAAATAGCGAGGCTGCCCTCTTCCTGCATCGGCCTGGTCAACCGCTGGAGCCTTGGCTGCTCGAGCGTTCACTGGGGCTGTGCTGTGGGAAATGAATGTGCGCATTTTTCTTTTTCTGCTTAACTCCGCTTGAGCAAGTGAAACTGCAATGCCAGAATTTTGCTCTTTATAAACAGTCTCTCTCTCTTTCACTGGGTTGACTTAGCGATAAAAGATAACAAGTTTAAGGTGCAACCCGGGTAAATGACCAGCTTTAGAAAAGTACAGACGTAACATTTTCTGGAAGGAGCAAGTTTAGCATAATTATGCTACCATGGCTACCATGGTAGATAAGTTCTACCACGCAGACTACAACAGCATCAACATAAAAATACCGAATGTTTTTCGATTTGAAAGCAAGAATTGCGTCAGCTGCCCACTGCTGATGCAGAGTGCAAATGACTTCATTGCGGTGGCAGTCCTCTAGTGAGAATTGATGCTTGATTGATTGAAGCCCTGGTATACTAAAACACTAAACCGGCTTAGCAACAAGAAAAAACGCCTTTTCCGCCAGGCAAAATCTAAAGGAACGCCATGCGCATGGGATAAATACTACTCCGCCGAAAATGACTATCTTACAGCAATTCGCAACGCCAAGCACGCATTTTTTAACACGAACCTACCTAACATGCTAAGTGATAACGTAAAAAAGTTTTGGCAGACCGTCAATCCAAAACCATCTCGCACTATCTCCCTTACTAACGAATCCGGTGAAGTGACCACAAATGCCGAGTGTGCTCATATTTTTAACATTGCATTCTCGTCGGTGTTCACCAGAAAACCTAGTATGCCTTCCGTTCCCACAACCACCCTGATAGGTTCCAGCATGCCTGCGCTAGCATTTTCCGCAGACGGCATTTCTTCCCTAATAAAAAACATTAAACTCTCCTCGTCATGCGGCATTGACGAAATTAATTCTAAACTGTTAAAGAACATTACCGATACAATTGTACCATACTTGCACCTCATATTCTCACAGTCACCCAGCACCGGCGACCTTCCGAATGACTGGAAAATTGGTAAGGTAGTTCCAGTCTACAAAGCAGGCGACAGCAACTCCCCACTCAATTATCATCCCATTTCATTAACAAGCATCCCATGCAAAATCATGGAACATGTCATATATTCTCATGTTATCAACTTCCTCGATTCCAATAGTTTCTGTCACACCTGTCAGCATGGCTTCCGCAAGGGACTTTCCTGTGAAACACAATTAGCACTCTTTCTTCACGACATACATACAAATCTTGACACCAACTTTCAGACTGACGCCATTTTCCTTGACTACGCAAAAGCATTTGATACAGTTCCACACAACAAACTAATGCAGAAGTTAACCGGGCTAAATCTTGACCCTAACGTGTTAAGATGGATTAAATCTTTTTTAGCTAATCGTTCTCAATTCGTGCACGTAAATAATGAATCCTCTGAACCTCTCGAAGTAACGTCAGGAGTACCGCAAGGGTGCGTCCTTGGCCCCTTGCTATTTCTAATCTACATTAATGACCTACCACTAACTGTGTCTTGCAAAATGCGCATGTTCGACGACGATTGCGTGATCTACCATACAATAACTGATGCTTCCGCTCAACTAACCCTGCAACACAATCTGAACAACATTCAAGAATGGTGTGACAATTCGCTTCTCAAACTTAACCCCAACAAGTGTAAGGTTGTCTCATTCACTCGCCGCAAAAACCCTTTCCTATTCCCATACCAAATCACTAACGCCCCTCTAGAAATAGTACAGTGTTTCAAATATCTAGGTGTCACTCTGTCCGCCGATCTAACTTGGAATGCGCATGTCACAAACATTATCTCATCTGCAAACAAAATATTGGGATTCGTGAAACGTCATCTGCGTTGCGCACCTCAACACGTAAAACTTCTCGCATACACATCCCTCATCAGGCCAAAACTGGAATACGCCTCTGCTATATGGAATCCACCTCAAATTTACCTAATCAATGACCTTGAATCAATTCAAAATCGCTCAGTCCGATTCATACATTCGTCATATTCTTATGACATCAGTGTTTCATCCTTAAAAGCCCAATCTAGATTGCAGCCACTTGCCCTTCGACGCCGCATAGCCACTCTTTCCCTGTTTCATAAGCTGTTTCATTCGCCCCTCAACCATCCTCCATACGTCATCCCTCCGACGTACATTTCGCACCGCACCAGCCACCCCCTCCAAGTCTCCCGTTACCGCACTAGGACTGCTACCTTCTCCGCATCCTTCTTTCCGCGTGCTGTGAAGGACTGGAACGACCTCCCAAACCACGTCGTCACAATCACCTGCCCATCAACTTTCGCTAAAAATGTAACAACTCATCTCTGTCAGTGAAACTTTATTGATTGAAGCCCTGGTATACTAAAACTCATCTCTGTCAGTGAAACCCACACCTATGTAGCATATTTTATATTTTGAATGTAGCAAAAGTTTTATATCCTGCATACCAGCCCCTTATGTGGCAAATGTTTTTTTATATCCTGTACATCCACCCCTTATGTAATACCCCCTTGGGGGGTCTTTAAGGAAATAAAATATGATGATGATGATCATGATTGATTTACTTAAATGGGAGGCTACCCGGGATACCTAACTTCTACAAGCTAAGCTCCTTAAGGCGTGGATCTGTCTATCCCTTGTATGTACCTTACCGCCTTAAGTTCCATCTTTGCAAACTGCCCACTACTTCGTCCTTGCAAAGATCCCATAACATCCCATCACCAATCGACCACTTCACCAACCATGAAGCCGTTATAATGAAGGGGGAACGTAAGCGACATATAGCTACCACTTACAAATAATAAAATTTGTTGTATAAACATATAGTGTTTTTCACGTCTTTTATCATGTAGTGGGCGATATTGGCGGATGGTTCATGGTTTAGCGATGAAACCTTCCAGTACTTCACCCCACTCGTCAATCACTAAGTGAATATGCGGTGATTTTTTTATTTGCTAAGATATCTTTATAAAGCTTTTGGGGTATGTTCACTACAATAATACTAGCGAAAGTGCAAATTTTCATAAAAATCTGTTTATCGGTTGTAGAGTTACTGAAGTCTAGCCCAATGACTCACAAGTGTGTCTGATAAAGAGCCGGAAGAAATCCCTTAATGTAACAGCTTGAAAACTGGGCTAGATTTACAATGATGGGGCTACTTTCACAAAACTGGGCTAGTTTTGTGCTTTTTTGCAATAAAACGTGACTGCAGATGCACTGCCTTGGTCATATATAAGAACACAGCAATGTGCAACTTTAATATTGCTTACATCGCACTGTGGTCCCAGACTATAGACTCTAAAACACCAACACAAGCAGCGAAATCAGTAAAGTCTATGTTGCACAAAAAAATAGCATGACTGTGGCTCGCCATATACCTGAGCTCTTATTGCAAAAAAAAGGCTCTGTGAAAAGCTTTTTATCAGTGTTCCTCGGCAATTAAGCCAACACTGAAGAGACTCCTTGTAGCAGAAATTCTGTCGAGGAGAGCATGCCACTCATCATTGCTGATGACTAATGTGCATGTCTCAAAACCCAACAACATCTCGCCCCCACTATACATGAAAAAAGCTTTTATGTAGACAGGGCCACACACAACCTCGTGCCCACGAGTTGCCATTGATAGATTCATTAAGAGCGTCCTGTTGCGCTTTCCTAATTTGTATCTGCCAGCCCTTTGATCCCCTTGCCATTCAATCAGTGCGAATCCCAAAATGTGCTTACGGTGAGAAAGACTGTCTGGGCAGGTGGAGTTGCCTGTAGGGTGAACAGGTTCACGGCACTACCCTGAATGGCAAGCCATCTGGAAGAGCCTGGCCTTCCAGATGAAGCGCTCGAGCCAGGCGAGGCATTCCTGTGCACGCATGAGGGGCTGCAGAGGGCCAATTGGGTGGCAGGACTGTCAAAACAACCTTCCTAAATAAAAACACTGCGAACTATGAGAGCACTAAGTGCACTGTTTCTTATGCTGCACAAACCAACACATACCGTACCATTTCCAATTATTAACAGTACGGAATGGCGATAAAGTGGTCAAAAAGTCAGCACAGGCTATAAGTTGCTATAAGTGGCTGGCCAGTGAAGAAAGGGCTTTTTTCTTTTTGCAACTACATTCCTTCCATGCCATTAGCAGTAAAGCCATAATGCAAGCCATCACATAGGATGAACATGCCTCTCAAGAACTCACGGTCAGGACAGGCTGGCAGGCAGCCTTACGAGCCTTCCTCCAGAACGAACTCCCACCAAAAGTACTGGTTTGGATCACTACTTATGTATACCATAATCGCGCTATATTAGTTGGGCAACTGCCAGAACCACGTTGACGCTTCAGTACCTTAATGTTCACATACTTCCCAGGGTTGGCCTGTAACTCATTGGCCCACAGCGGACCACGCCGAATGCCATCAGGAATGAAGGGCCTACCTGGAATCCCTCCAAATAGCCTGACAGAAGCTTCCTAAACCACCTGAAGCTCTCTCTGAAAATCAACCGCACTCTTAAGGCAAGCACAAGCACACTCCCTGCCGAATGACTTTACATTGCGCAAAATACAACAAACTCCAAATACACCTCATCGCCAAGCGTATGGTTCCATACCAACTCTAATTGGCACTGTCCCAGAGCCAATACACCACAGTGTCGATCATTCCAGTCTAACATACCTACATGGGAGGCCTCGGTTAAGAATCTGGGCGAAAAAATCCTCCTTGACCATAAACTAACTATCTAAGGGGAGGTCAGTAAAGCCTCACTCTAGAGGTGTGGCGGTTTGGGCTGATTCATATGACATGACGATAGGTATAAGGCGAGAACAGAACGACGACAAAGAGTCTGCTTCTTGTCCCTTTGTCGTTCTCCCGTTGCCGCACTATAACTATCCTCAATCTAGAGCTCGAACCCAAACAAGGCTTCAAAATATAAGTTTTTTCTCACTCTCCAGAAAAATCTGAAAATAATGAAGCCAGATATGGTATAGGGCACATTAATTGTACAGCCTAAAAATTGTTTCGCAGTTGGAATATGAGTGTGCGGAAAGTAAAGTGGACGAGAACGTCAGTGACCATGCAACCTTTGGCCTCGACTAACACTACCAGGCTTGCATGAACATAAATGCCCTATGAAGTGGACAATTACCATCATGGTCAGTGCTTGTATTTTACCACACCTACTAAACTTTGGAATTGGGGCACGCACAAAATGGTTGGGTTTCTAGCACGGCTGCTTAAATGCATGATAAAATGAAGGTTAATGCGGTGGTACAAACCAGCTGGGATTTTCATTTTTGAGCACTTTAGAGCAGCAAAAATTTCCATTTCAGAGCAGATTAGAGCAGCTAATTTTGCATCTGGAAGCACATTAAAGCAGCCAACTTCACATCCTCTTAAATAGGACATACATGGAACTGGCTGCAAGTGCAAAGTCTCTTTCATGGACTTCCCGAAGTAATGGTCTCTAGATTATCATACCTGAACACCCAAACCTGTTGATGGGCAGCCAAAACTGCACGAACATTTTTCTGTCTCTCTCTACTTTCCCATCTCTCTCAATGCAAAAATACATGCTCATGACAGGACACGAACTATTTTCTGCGTCAGAGGCATGCGAAGGCCTGTCCTGTAAACAGTACCCTTTGTTGGAGTCACCATATCTACGCTGCAACACATGCTATGACGTTTTAGAAAGTTTACGTTTCACCATTTATCCATCCTGTACTCCCTTGTGATGAGAGACAATATTTGTACATACAGTAAAATTCAAACTTGCTGTTGTAAAGTTTGCCAAAGAAAACGAGAACCGCACTTCCACCAAGCCCTTCATCGTGAAGTTCTTAAAGCGGCCCTGCAACACTTTTGGAGCATGGTCGGAAAAAGCTGCCGATGGGAAGTAGAGGCTTCCAAGAACACGCGAGCCAAATGTTATAGCCCATCACGCGGCCTACAATTCTCATTAAATTATCAAAGTCAGTTTAAAATTGCTTTCTCTTCCTTCGACAAATTATGAAAGACGCTCGAAAATAACACGTAACAAGCCTATTTATCAGCCGTTGACTGATTTGAACATCGCACACTTGGTCGCTATAGAGGTCACCGCAAACGGCCACGACTTTTCCACGGGTGCGCGCATGATCGCATTAAAAAAGCCGCAAAAAAAAAGAAAAAAGTGCTCAAGGTCACGAAGCGCACGTGACATACCTTGTTTGCCACTCCACTCTCTCCCTGTTTAGCTTCCAGCGCTTTCCTCGGGAGGAGAAAAAAGAACATGTGATTGCAGCGTATGACAAATGTGTGTAACTCCGCTCGTACTGGGCGGATTCTTAACATTTTTGTGGCGTTGAACTTCCGAGACAATGAGCTCTTCCAGTGAATTAATTTCATGATTACTCAAAAAAAGTGTTTAGGGCCTCTCAAAAGAGTGATTTTGCATACGAGAGAAAGCAGAAGAATGAGTGCTTGCTAATACAAGTTTCCTACCACTAGACCTTTTCAACTATATGTGAAAACTTAGGTCCTCTTGTGTCGCTGTGTCATTGAACCTTTTTTTTTCTAGCATTGTCAAGAAGAGCTTAAAAACAATGGGGCACACAAACATGTCTTACCAAACTAATAATGATGCACTTTGCACAGGCAGCAACAGCTGCCACGATGATTTTCAAAAAGGGCGTTTTTTTCAGTGATTCCAACTAGGCCATGCATAAGCAGGATTTCACTGGTTAAAGTACGATTTATTTTAGATAAATAAAGAAGTACACTTTGTATAGCTCCCAATTATTTTTTATGAAGTATGTAACAGGTGCGGTAGGACTAAAGATGATTGTGAATTATTTCGGAGGCATGTGCAATGTCTGCGTAATTTTCACACCCCCTTATAGAAGCTCCAAAATTGCAAAAAACAGTATGCAAATAAGTACAATGATTAACCTGTTTCTACTGACAAGAAACATTCAGCTGAATTTAGCACTCATCGCACTGCACCTTCCTTGTTCAACCAGAACTATTGACATCTTCGCATTCGGTCAGTGTGAGGTCAAAATATGCCTACGTGGAGCAAGCAGAGCTTGGCACACATGAACTTGTGGGCCTGGTGGAGCGGCTCTCATCGCTTTCAATGGAGGGCGAATTGGAAACACTCAGCATGCCCGACGAGGCTCCTGGGCCAAACACGGCAAGACGCTTTTGAAGCGGTGCAAGTGCTTCACGCCGTTGCCGCCGTGAGAGTGCTTCACGCCGCTGCCGCCGTGAGAGTAATCTACGCCGCTGAAGCCGTGAGGGGTCGACGGCAGCCCTACAGTGGATCTTGACGCAGAAGGACAATTGGATGACAAGGCTGTCAACCAATCTTCTCAAACGAAAGCACTGCAGACTACATGACACTAACATAGTGAAATGGTTTATTCTATAGAGCAATCAGTACATTACCACTCCTGATAAAAAACAGTATAGTACAGTATTAAAGTAGTCAAAAAGTTAGCATATGCTAAAACACAGCTGAATGGTATTGAAAAGAGGGATTTGTGAGGGCTCGTTTTTTGCTTCAGCCAACCATTTTAAAAGCCAGCAAATCACAGAGCAATAGAAGGTACAGAGAATGTTTATTGTACTGTGTAATGCTAACTGTACTGTGTTTACTGTACAGAGCTAGACAGCATTCAGCATAACGAAACCAGATTTTTGTTCTTTCCACATACCTTCCCGCTCTCTCTTCTATTACACACCTTGGCAAAAGCGATCCCTGCGCCACAGGTTTTATTTCTGTTCAAAAAGAATTGGAAGCAATTTTTTGTACAATAAATACTACGATGATGTACTAATTCTCGTGAAAATAATTACTGGCAAACAATTATGAAGAAAAAAGGCTTGATGAATTATTTGAAAATGCTTGGGAAAGTTCTCTCCTCGTGGTACTGTCAGCTTCAAGGAGGTGAGTATGATGTAAGAAATGTTTCAATTGACATCAGCAAGCAGCTGGCGTGCAAGCACAGCAGGTCATTCATTACTTTGCATGGCCACTAAAAAACCTTGATTGCAACGACAGATTTCATGTAGTCTATGCCCATGCTCCTTTCGTATGCTGTCTGCAAGCGGCTAATGAAGTCCAGTGTGTTTCTTTTTTTCCTGCTGATATACTGTCAGACACCAGCTGCTTGACCTTACACCTGTGTCCCTACATTCGCGAAATAGAAAGTGTCGGCGTACCAGCACACTCTGGAGACTACTCGCCTGAATGCTCAAGTTTTTTCGTCAATTGGACAAGTGAGTCATTCATTCCAGGGAGGCTTGCAAGAGATGAGCTGGTCTGTTTTCACGACATCCCCAATCATCATAAACTAGAGTGGAGGGCTTACTTCCCCCTTGCACAAGTAAGTGAACCAAGGCACAGGAATGCATCAGAAGAAAACTCCAGATGCAATTTTTCCAGCCCATATGTGCTGAGCAACATATCACTGGAAGATATTAAGCCAAATGCAAATGGTGCCACACAGTGGCAACATTATAAGATGAGAATGTGGCATGGCGCCGCGGCCGGATACTTTGCGTGATCGTTTCCTCGGGCAGTGTGAAGTTGTTGACCAGCTCAGATCCAGGCAGACAACGGTCGTGGAATGGGCAACACAGGTCGCCATGAACAACATGGAATGATCTGCAACTGCCTTCTAATAAAGTTTTTCCGTCGATCCTTACTTACACCAGCAGACGACTACGACACTAAAAGCAGCTGCTGTGGTATAAGTATAGCTTTAAACCACTTTCCTATAATCGAGCCACCCATGCACGCGAAGCCGCTCGTGGTCACCTTCTGGCCTCCCAAGAAAACCAACAGCGTCGATAAGATCAATGACACCGCTATGTGCACTTTTCGCTCGGTTCATTGATTCTGCTCGGGTCTCCGACCCGGCAGGTTTGCCTGTAAAACTACTCCCTCGGTACACAGGACCATACAAAGTGCTTCATGAGGTGACTCCCGTCACTTATGAAATCACTCCTGCTGCCTCGTCGTTTTCATCCACCCCTCAAAAGAGCGACATCGTACATGTCACACATCTGAAGCAGTACCACTCTCCCACTGACGTCTAGATGCGCCGATACGGCGCCTTTACCGGTGGTCGCTCTACATATAGGCTGCCACTGTGCATATTGTCAATGCACGCATGCGTCCGACGAATGAAGGTCGCTTGCTGCTCGAGCGACGAGCCAGAATGGCAAGTGCTGCAACCACTCTCGCAAATATATTTTGTAAATAGTGTGGGCATTTACAACACACTTCTTTATTATCTTTACATAACCATCATCTCATGGTGTTCCTCATCTTCATCATTGATGCATATAAACTTGAGTCTGTTCTGTGCCTCGGGGGTGACTGTTTTTGGCCACGTCTTCCAGGCCTAAAACAGGCGTGTAAAGGACTACATCTCAAGTGGTGGAGGTTACTCCTCGATTCTCGGTCCCTCGTCTTCCACTTTACCTCTTGGAGCTTCACTGAAGTCGCCGTTTGGGCTACTTGTCTTGTAGCATGCCGCAGCACGAACCCTCAGGTGCTTCTCCCTTTACCCCTCCGGCTACGACTGCCACAGCTACTGACTCTTGGATCGTCAGTGGACCCCCTTGCGAGTCCCCTCTGTTTTCTGGACTCCGAAATAAGGACACGGACTGGCTACACCAATATGGCAGAGTGAATGCAGCGAACTGTTGGGTCGATCCGCACAAGCTCCGCCACATATCCTTCTATCTTACTGGCATGACGAACACTGTTTTTTAATTACCAGATCGACTTTCCCAACTAGAACATCTTCAAAGAACACCTGCGACAAGACTTCGCTACTCCAGCAGTTCGAGCCAGCCTGGCAAAGAGAACTCTGGATGGTCGCAAACAACTACGCGAGTCTTATACCACATATATCAAGGATGTTCTCTCTCTTTGTCAACGCGTCAACACCTTCATGACCGAGACAAAATGCACCATCTGCTCAAAGGCATAGGTTCTGTTGCCTTCAATGCTTTGGTTGCAAACGACTCAACTACCGTTTCTTGATTGATATTTCCTTTTATTTAGTACGTCCTGCCAATACCTTTAGGGATTATTGCAGGAAGGACACAAACTATAAACAAATAAGGAAAAAAGATAAAGAACAAAATACTGCGAAAAAACATAACTGTTTATTTTCTTTTCCTTTTTGTGCTGCATGGCAAAATTAAGATAAATAAGAAAATTCACATATGCTAAACATTTATACACAACTGTGAAATCCGTTTAGTGCTGACACATCATATCAATATGCTTGCGGTTATACAATCACAGTTACACATTAGTACGTAAGCTTTACAAAAAATATGAAAAACATACATTCTATGCACAGGTAGTGGAATGTGGGTAGCAGAATAAATACCAATAGTAGTATACATCGCTAAGGAAAAACGCGAAATATTTGAACTTTCATGTTTATGCGTCATGTAAGTAATTTTCAAGTAGTCATAAAAAGGTAGTTAGTTAGGTGGTATTGGTAATAGTGGAAGGTAAGTCGCTCACTGTCGTATGGCTAGCGGAAAGAAAGAGTATTTAAAGCAATTTGTATGTAAGCGATATTCATTTAGGGTGTATGAGTGCTTCAGTCAAGTTATTCTTGTGTCTGAAATAGCGATGTACTTAGAACTATCAACATTTAACTTGTTATGAATTAATTGATGAAGCAGTTTCAGTCGGGCGAGCACAGCGCGGTTTTCAATTGTGAGTAATCCAGCCTATTTGATTAAAGCCCTTGGAGAGTCTGAGAGTTGATATTTATTGAAGATGAACCTTATTGCATTTCTTTGCACTCCCTCTATAATAGTGATTAATTTGTTAGTCGATGGAAACCATGCAGGAGTAGCATATTCTAATACTGATCTAAGGAGTATATTATAAGCTAGTAATTTAGCCTCACGGGGCGCTTGACGAAGGCGTCGCTAAAGAAAAAAGAGCTGCCTAAGTGCTGCTCAAGTGATGTTGTTCACATGGCAATGCCATCTAAGGTCAGGCGTTATTGTTTGTCCAAGGTACTTGTGCTGTGTGACCACTGTTACGGGGTCATCGTTTATGGCATAAGAAAACTCATGTACGTGCTGTTTTCTTGTTATTCGCAAAAGAACTGTTTTTTAACATTAAGACTCATTTGAATGTTAGCACACCATGTCGAAACTGACATCAGTGCATTAATCAATGTTACATGGTCAACTGGAGAAGTAATTTCTTTGTAGAGTATACAGTCGTCAGCAAAAAGTCTTTTGTTGACTGGGATATTGGTGGGTAAGTCATTGATGAAAATGAGATAGTGCAGGACCCAAAACGCTACCCTCAGGAACACCGGAGGTGACATGAATAAGTTTAGAACTGGTGTGGTTAATTTGTACAAATTGCGTCCGGTTAGATACGTAGTTCTTTATCCATCCACTATTTGGGGGTTTAACAACCCAAAACCACCATATGATTGTGAGAGACGCCATAGTGGAGGGCTCCGGAAATTTCGACCACCTGGGGCTCTTTAACGTGCACCCAAATATGAGCACACGGGCCTACAACATTACCGCCTCCATCGGAAATGCAGCCGCCAAAGCCGGGATTCGAACCTGCGACCTGCGGGTCAGCAGCCAATACCTTAGCCACTAGACCACCGCGGCGAGGCAACTACCGTTGCTGACAGTGTGGCTATGTGCCAGCGCCTGGATGAGCTCGAATCCGCACGGCTGCAGCTGGACAACTCCCCTGCAGCCATCCCTGACAACCCTGCTGCCAACCCCTCGTTACAAGACACGATACGTGCAATGATATGAGAAAAACTGCAGTGGCTCGGTTTTTCAGCACGTCAGCTTCCTTCGGACACCCCTAGCACAAATTTACGGGGCGTCATTAGGGAGAAGTTGGTGGCTATGACTGATAATGCGTCCACAGACCCTCACGCCTCCAAAGACCCACTAACGTACGCGCAAGTCGCCGCAATTACTCCAGCCATGGTTCCATCGATGCCAACGACACGCCATCCCACCTGACGTCCCTGGCGCCCAGCACGTCAAACCAGCCTTACTATGCACGACCGGCGACAGCACACCTGGCTTCCATAGTTCCCAACCCAATGTACCGACTCGCCCAACAAATCACTCTGCCAAATACCCAATCCTACTATCAGCCATGGCGCCCGACGAGGCCTGCCTGCTTCTATTGCGGATATCCTGGGCATATTGCACGTTTCTGTCGCAAGCGTCAACGAGACGAGCGTTGTGGGTTTGACACTTATGACCGGGCACTTAGCCACTGCGACCACTTTCCAGCACTGCCCTTACGCTATGCTTCCCGGTTGCTCCTACTCACCGTCAGTGACTCCTAAAATGGCTCCTCGCTAACGTAGTGCCAGGCATCGCTCGCCGTCTCCTCTTCATCGCCACTTCGACCTGTCTCAAACTAAATTACGCAGCTTCTGGGGGGAAAGCTGTATTTAGCGAAGTGAGAAAGATTCCTCCAGAACATCCTTATAATATATTATCTGTTTTGGTGGAAGGCATAGAAGTGGAGGCATTAATATACACTGGTGCTAAATTGTCTGTCATTCACAGAGATTTGCATGCACGTCTCTGCGAAGTTACTAAGCCCTACGATGGACCAATGTTGCTTTCTGCTCAAGGAGATGCCATCCGACCTTCTACTATGTGCACTGTTCGTGTCTACATTGATGGACTTCTGCATTGTGTACAATTTGCAATGCTTAGTTTGTGTACTGAACAGCTAATATTAGGATGGTACTTTCCTTCAACGGCATCCGCATTCATCTGCTGCCAGCAATGTGTTCTCCACATGAATGATACCACCTATTCGTTTCACGCAGATGACGCACTACTTTGTTTTTATGCTGCAGAAGACAATGAGCTACCTTCGCACAGTCATCGAATTGTTACACTTCCATCTGATGTCATTGACAGCGGCGATGTGCTGGTAAAACCCTCCTACGCTGCGTCCACTGCGTCACCATAGAAATAGCTTTCGCATCAGGCCTGGTACGTTTCGACGATACCTTCGAATTCGTTTGCGCAACAAATCTGACGCCCGAAAGAATTCTGGTTCAGAAGGGCTTAACGTTGGCTTGCCTCGCTATAGCAGAGCCTTTCTCTGTGGTAACTTTTCAACACGCTTCCCCTGAAGATTCCCCTGCTGATTGTTTCCCATCGATCTCCACCCTCAAAACTACCATCAGTTCCAACCTGACCCATTTGCAGACTCAACAGTTGCTTGCCTAACTGACTGAGCACGAAGCTTTGTTTGACGTCCGTTCTCCCGTGTTGAGACAGACTTGCGTCACCACGCATCGAATCGAGACTGACGAATTGAGACTGACGGTACGTCCATCGTTCGTCGTCAGCCATATCGCGTATCTGTAGCTGAGGGAAAGGTTACTGAAGAAAACGTTGACATGTTGAGACGGAACATAATTCGCCCCTCTGCTAGCCCTTAGTCATCACCCGTCTTCTTAGTTTGAAAAAAGACGGTTCTGTGTGCTTCTGCGTTATCGTGTGCTAAACAAGATCACGCGCAAGGATGTATGCCCTATGCCACGTATAGATGATACCTTGGATTCGCTGCAGGAAGCTCAATACTTCTCGAGTCTGGATCTACGTTCGCGATACATTCAGATACCAATGCATCAGGATGATAAAGAAAAAATGACGTTTTCGACACTAGATGGGCGCACCCGCAACATCTGAGTGCATAATTGACGCCGTTCTGCATGGCCTGAAGTGGAAGACTTGCATGTGCTATTTGGACGACATCCGATTGTTTTCTTGTCAACCTTCTCTCAACACTTACACCGTTTAGACGAAGTCCTCAAGTGCCTTGGTACCACTGGCCTTCAGCTGAACGCAAAAAAGTGACGTTTTGACGGCAAGACCATTAATGTTTAAGGCCACATTGTGATTAACGATGGAATTCGTCCTGATCTCGATAAAATATCGGCCATTCTTCTTTTTCCTCGTCTCAAAAGGACATAGGACTTACACAGTTTTCTTAGGCTGGCTTCATACTTCCGCCGATTCATGCGAGACATTCGCGTCGATAGCGGCACCTTTGCACAAATTACTCGGTTGCCGTGTTCGCTTTGAGTGGTCTCCTGCCTGGAAAGAAGCGTTTAGCCATCTTAAAAAAATGCTCTCACATCTGAACCAGTACATCGCCATTTCGATGAAAGAGGGCCCACACTCCTGCATACTGACGCCAGCAGTCACTAAATCGGAGGTATTCTACTGCCATTAATCATCACATGAAAGGGTCGTTGCGTATGCAAGCCGTGTCCCGACCAACGCTTAGAAGAACTACACCATTACTGAACAGAATATTTAGCTGTCGTGTGATAGGTGCAGAAGTTTCGACCTTATCTACATGGCCGTCATTTTACTATAGTTACAGACCATCATGTCTTATGTTGGCTTTACACACTCAAGAATTTATCAGGATGCCTTGGTCAATGGATTATACATCTTCAAGAATATAACTTCACTATTACCTACAAGTGCGGTAAAAAGCACCAGAATGCAGACGCGCTTTCTCGCTGCACACTTCCTACAGCGCCGTCCAGTGGTTCCGCTACTAACTTCAGCAATGAACACTTGCATAGTCGTTCTACGTATGTTTCATCCATAGCTGCCATTGACAAGACCTCTCCTGACGACCACGGCTCCATCGTAATGCATCAACTCGCTGACGCTTACTGTAGAGACATCATAGATTGCCTTCAGGAAAAATCACGACCACCTAATGCTTGCTTTTGGCGATAACTCAGACAGTTCAAGCTGGATAACCGTATTCTTTATCGTCAAATTTATCACCTGGATGATCAACGCTGGGTGGCCGTTTTACCTCGCTCTCTTCGAGCCGATATTCCTAAGGCCTGTCATGATGACCTGACTACTGGTCACTTTGGTTTTCAGGAAACGTAGAATCGCATTAAAGGTCAATTCTACTGGCCAGGGATGTCCGCCAGCGTAGCAAAGTACGTCGCTTTCTGCAACCTTTGTCAGCGCCGAAAGCTTCCGCCATCACCTCAATGCGGAGAGAGCTGCAACTACTATCGTGTTAGTTGACACCATTCGAAGTTGTTGGCATCGACCTACAGGTCCCCTTCTCACGACTCCTAAAGGCCATTCATGGATAGTGACAGCTGTGGACCACTTGACACGTAACTCTGAAACGTTCTGCACGAATACAGCTTCCGGTTTTGACGTGGCAACATTCATGCTTGGAGCCTTGATCTTCCATCAAAGGGCTCCTTGCGCCATCCTGAGTGACCGTGGAAAAGCTTTCCTTTCGCAAATTGTGGAAAAATTGCTCAAAGCCTCGGGCAGCAGCCACAAGACAACTTCCAGCTATAACCCTCAAACCAACGGGCTCACTGAGCACTTTCATCGCACTCTGTCCGACATGGTAGCCATGCACATTGAGCCATACCCCACAAACTGGGATGCAATGTTGCCGTTCGCAACGTTCGCATATAATACCGCCGTACAACGCACAACTGGCTACTCGCCATTCTACTTAGTCTACGGCCGATTGCCATCTTCTTTTCTTGACAACTCGTTCTTGACCGCCCCTGTTACACCATCTGCATCCTTCTGTGAACAATACGTGTCCTGCCTCCATCACTGTCACCAGCTTGCTAAACTCAACACTGAGGAGAGACAACAAGCTCGTAAAAGTCTGCAAGACGCATCCCACACCACTGCGATCTACCACCCCGGCGATGAGGTGCTACTCCGCACACCAGTTCGCACTCCTGGCTTGTGCGACAAATATCAGTTTCGGTTCCTCGGCCCAAACACGTCCTACAACAGACCTCGCCCATTAATTATCACGTTGAACCTGTGATTTCTCCAAGTGACCGGCGCTATCGCGGTACCAAGATAGTCTATGTCTCGCGTATGAAACCTTTCGCAAGGTGTTCTTCGCATCTATAGCGCGGGGAGTTAGTGTTGGGACTTACAACACGCTTCTTCATTACCTTTAGATAACCATCATCACATAATGTTCCTGATCTTCATCGTTAGTGGGTATAGCTTTTAAGTCTATTCTATGCCTCGGAGGTGACTGTTTTTGGCCACGTCTTCCAGGCCTAATAAAGGCGTGCTAAGGACTACGTCGCAATATATTTGCAATATATTGACTCATTACTAACGTAACATATTTGTGATGGCCCTCTAATAATAATCTAAATTTATTAGAGGGCCATCATGACTACATCACGTCAGAACTATGGTTTCAAAAAACTTTCTTGCGAACAAAAGCAGAGACATGCTGACGTAAATCTTGAGTTGGCAAACTCAACTATTAGTTTATCCCTCACTCTAATCGAGCTATAAATTCGAGCTAGTCTGGCTGAAGCAAATTTTGCTGATTCTGAATCTGAGTGAGCTCTACACACAAAATATAGTTTTTAGCAAACCTTAGTGTGCTGCACATGGCTACAATGACCTCGCGTTATAACTGCTCAACTTCAGCATTATTATCAGCCTTATTTCGGCTTGCATTTATACGCGCACCAACTCACACATACTTTAACACACCAGTGTACGTAAGCCAGCTCAATGTTTAAAAGAGGCGCAAGACAGGGGCAAGTGAGACGACTTGACCAGCAAGCTCTTTTGCGAGAATCTTTAACAAATATATGTCATCGGTCATCATTCAATAAAAAAGTCTTTTCTCGAGTTGAACAAGGAATAACTGGTATTTATACGTACAAGATTAAAAGGTTCCTAGTGGAGCACCCATGTGTGGCTACGGCGGCAACGCCAAGATGCAGTCGTCCAACCCATTTCTCTTTTTCATTCAGGCCCAGCTTGGATTGCTGTCTGTATCAAGCGAATCACCGGCGCTATATGCGCAATGCCAGCTGTCTACGACGGGCTTTCGCGCAGCAATGAATCCTGAAGGAATATCAGTGACGATGACGTTCACGGACCATTTCTGCACGCCTGGTGGCGCTACTATGTCGTCGGGTGGGCGGTTAAGCGCATGGGCAGTACCACTCTGGGACAACAGTATAAAAGAAGATCTTCAGCGACCTCCTGGCAGTGGGCACGGCGGCAACGCCAAGATGCAGTCGTCCAACCCATTTCTCTTTTTCATTCAGGCCCTGCTTGGATTGCTGTCTGTATCAAGCAAATCGCCGGCGCTATATGCGCATTGACACCTGTCTACGACGCGCTTCCGCGCAGCAACGGATCCTGAAGGAATATCAGTGACGATGATGTTCACGGTTCATTTCTGCACGCCTGGTGGCGCTACTATGTCGTCGGGTGGGCGGTTAAGCGCATGGGCAGTACCACTGTGGGACAACAGTATAAAAGAAGATCTTCAGCGACCTCCTGGCAGTGGGCACGGCGGCAACGCCAAGGTGCAGTCGTCCAACCCATTTCTCTTTTTCATTCAGGCTCAGCTTGGATTGCTGTCTGTATCAAGCGAATCACCGGCGCTATATGCGCAATGCCAGCTGTCTACGACGGGCTTCCGCGCAGCAATGGATCCTGAAGGAATATCAGTGACGATGACGTTTACGGACCATTTTTGCACGCCTGGTGGCGCTACTATGTCGTCGGGTGGGCGGTTAAGCGCATCGGCAGTACCACCGTGGGACAACAGTATAAAAGAAGATCTTCAGTGACCTCCTGGCAGTGGGCACGGCGGCAACGCCAAGATGCAGTCGTCCGACCCATTTCTCTTTTTCATTCAAGTGAGGAAGAGTTGCGGGAAATGTTTTAGAAGCAGCAACCTTTGCCTTGTTATGCTACCGTGCCCACGGTCACTGTATGAAATGTTTCAATGTGCGATTGTTTCCTTGAGGTTCCTTTTGCTTTTGGGAGGGGATGTTGAAGAAAACCCTGGTGCTGACTTGGAGATGCTCGCCAAGCAACTTAGCGATATCGCTGCTAGTATTTTAGAAATAAAAAACTCAAAAACACAAACTAAACAAAGGCTAAGCGTGATAGACAAGAAACTGGAAAAGATTAGTGGTTTTGAAAACAGGTTTTAGAGTGCGTGAAAAAATAGCTAGACTAGAGGAAAATCTTCAAGCTGTTACAAAAAAACTTGATGAACTGGAAAACAGGAGCCGTAGGTCGAACCTCATCATTTATGACGTAGAGGAACAGCCTAAGGAGTCCCCAGTAGCATTGCAACGCATAGTATTGAAGGAACTATTTGAGGGCATACTAAAAGTAAATACCGGGGATATAGAAAAGATTCACCACCTAGGAAAACAGTCTACTGAAGATGGTAATAAGATAATATCTATTATTTTGAAATTCTCGAATTACCAGGACAAAACGAAAATATTCAAAAACTGCTCTAAACTGAAAGGTTCGGGTTACTCAATTAGTGACGACTTCTCCCGTACAATGCGAGACCTTAGAAAGAAACTCTGGGATAGAACTAAAGAAAATCGAGACAAAGGTGAAAAGGTGATGCTGGTTCATGATAAAGTGAGCATTAATGGGAAACTCTATGGCTGGGACAACAACTTCGGTGATCTTGTTGCTTTGTCAAAAAATGAAAAACATAAGCTTCCGGAGGGCTGGGTCACCAGAACCGGCGCAACTGACGTTAATTAACGTTAATGCGCGAAGTCTTGTGAACGAAGCCGACCAGTTTGAGGCCATTTTGATCGCCAATCAGCCAGACATCGTCACTGTCTCAGAAACTTGGCTGCACAAAGAAATATTGGACCGCGAAATTGTTCTGCCTAACCACGTGATTGTTCGCAAAGATAGAGAGCACAGAGATGGGGACGTTGCCATTGTTTCACGACAAGGCATAAGCTTTTCAGTCATGCCAGATGTTCCGGACGTCAAAGTGGTCTGGTGTAGAGTTTCCCTAAATGGTGTCACTATATCTATCAGTGCGGTATACAGACCCCCACAACCGCAATTGGCTTATCTGGAAACTTTATATGACTACATGCACAACCATGTGACTGGTGGCGCTGCTATTGTGGCTGGTGACTTCAATCTGCCCGATGTAAATTGGGAACGCCTGAGTACAGGAACAGCTAGGCATGACCTTTTACGCGATTACCTATTGTCAATTATTCTCACACAACTTGTTGCCACGCCAACCCGTGAACAACGGGAATCTAGTTCTTTACTAGATCTCATCTTTTTCAGTGATCATTTCCCATCAACGGATATCTTAACGAAAACCCTGGAGGGGTTATCTGATCACAAAATGGTTTCATGCAGCCTGCCTGTACAATGCCCCGCTCGCATGCGAGGGCCGGTTAAGTATGTCCCGGCGTTTCACAAAGCCAATGACGCTGCAGTTATGACGTATTTAGAGCATGAATTCGACGACTTTCTTGATATGTGTGCTGAAGAGTCTTTGGTGATTGATGTAAGTTGGGCTAAATTTAAAGCTATCATTACTCATTGTATGAGCAACTTTGTTCTGCAGGTTGCTAAAGTCACAAAAAAAACACAACCCTTGGATCAAACGTGACATCATTCATACTAAACGTAAAATAAAAAATCTAACAAATCAAGCCCAGTCTATGGGATCCAAGAAAAAATAACTTTCTTGTCCCGGTCATTCAGGGTAAAAATTCGTTGTGCCAAAGAGAACGTCTGCAGCACAACACTAAGTAAGTTTATAAGAGAGTCGCCCCAGAAGTTCTGGCAATATCTTGGTTCAAAAATCAACCTCCCGACTGTCGTTTCAGTGGAGCAGGAATTAATGAAAGCTAATTCATTTAACATTACTTCCAGTCTGTCTTCACAGCTGACAATTATAAACATACGTCGCTTCTGTTTTAGGGTAAAAACTTAAGTGCTCTAAGCTTGCCTCAACTGTCTGACCCGAGTTTGCTATTACAATTATTGCACATTGATGGGAAGAAAGGTAGTGGACCCGACGGGATTCCCTATGCATTTTATTGCGTTACGCTGAATCTGTGTGTAAATACCTTTTTCCTAAACTTTCGAAATCGCTAAAGGATTGCCAGGTTCCATTGGAATGGAAAATTGAAAAAATTCTTCCCATTCACAAAAGTAGTGACTCGTCTTGTCTATCTAATAACAGACCAAATTCTATTACGTGTACTTCCTGCAAAATGCTTGAGCATATTATTCTAAAGTCCCTTACCGAATACGTGGAAGAATATGCTATTCTCCATTCCAATGAACACGGTTTTCGTCGCCGACTATCTACTGTCACACAACTGGTTGAGACCTTGCATGACCTTGCCGATGCCATTAATGATCAATCGCAGATTGACGTAGTCATTTTAGATTTTTCAAAAGCTTTTGACCGCGTTTCCCATCCCAAACTGATCCAAAAGCTAACCGGTAAACTGGGAAACGGACCTATGACCAAATGTATCGAACACTATTTGACCGACCGCTACCAATTTGTTCAATATGGTGCATATGTGTCTGACACGGTTTCAGTACGATTAGGAGTGCCCCAGGGTTCTGTTTTAGGCCCCATGTTGTTTCTTTTTTTTATTAATCACGTTGCAGACGTAGCCAATGTAAAAATTAGATTATTCGCAGATGATTGTATTCTGTACCATCGAATAGACAGCTACCAGGATCATTTAAAACTAGATGATTCGCTAAAAAAGGTCGAAACCAGGTGTCGAGAGTGGCAAATGGAAATAAATACTGAGAAAACTGTCGCCATGTCAATTACAAAGAAAAAAGCGAGGGCAAATTTTTCGTATTCGCTCGGAAATGTCTCACTTCGCAACGTCGCTGCCTTCAAATATCTAGGCATCTTGACATCGTCCGACTTATATTGAACTGCGCATGTCGAACATATTACAACGAAGGCACACGGCAGGCTATTTTTTCTTAAGCGAACCCTTCGTCATTCGACACCCCAAACAAAACTTTTAGCGTATACCATGCTTATCCGCCCAATCCTCGAATATGCGAGTGTGGCCTGGTTCCCCTTCATAAACAAAAATGTAGCCGCGCTTGAAAGAATACAACGTAAAGCAGTCCGTTTTATCTACAACCATTATAGGCGTACCGACTCACCTACTGCTCTTTTGATAAGAGCGGATCTGCCCACCCTGGCGAGCCGCGCCGAGCTTCATAGCTTGAGATTTTTGTATCTGGTGCTACACAACTCTTTGAAAATAAATCCCGCGAATTATGTTAAGCTTATCAGTAAGCGCCAAACACGAAATAAACATTGTCACACACTTGATGAGTATCCCTTCCAGAACAACGTTTTTGGCCACTCTTTTTTTCCGCGAGCCATACGCGCTTGGAATGCCCTGCACCCTGCCGCGTTGACACAGCCGACAGTTGACGAATTTTTTAATCGAGCGAGTGAATGTGGGCTGTCTTTTATTTAGCCATGATTTCCTGAATTGATTATGTCGCAAGTTTAAACTCTGTCTGTACAATTTCGTTTTGTATTTGTTTTTTGCTTGTCCCAGCATTTCATCTTGTGTTTTTATTCATAAAGACTATTTGCCTATCACTACAGCGAATTTTGCACTATGTTTGAGATATTCGCTTCAAATTTCAAGTGCTTGCAACATATATTTTTAGTCTGTGTATTGCTTGTTTTAACTATGTACAATGTGACACCACTCCTGTACTAATCCCATCACGGGATTGACAGTATCCTGAATAAATAAATGAATTAAATGTGAAATATTCCAGCTCAAAAGCATTAAAAACTTCATTTAAAAGGTAAATGTGTGCTATCAAACTCGTGAGTCGGCTCAATCAGACTATGGTAGACTTGTCTGAGCAAGTTCATGCAAGTGATGTTTTGCTGAGCGAGTTATAGCGAGTTGGAGTGAGTTTGGCTAAAAAAATTTGTAGTGGTCCCTAGTTTGACAGAATGCACAGGAGGAAAATTTTGGAGGGTGCATGTCTGGGTGAGTTTTTGAGGCAAAATATATTTTGTGAGCGAGTATGAGTGAGGTGCACATCCCTTGCCGACCCATGCATGCAGCGGGCGCCAAAATTGTTGTCACACATGCTTCGTTGTGACGAATGAAAGATGAGAAGTGTACCCACCTGAAGTGTATACTTTTTACACAATGATCAAGGGCGATACATACGCTTTTGAAGGCTACTTCGAGGCAGCTGGATACGAATGTTACAAATAAATGAAAAGCGAGTGCGCGGCACTTAGGACTAAAATCGAGGTTGCAATGTGGAAAAAGACGCTCGCTTACTTTGCAATGGTGAAACCCTCGCTATCAGGTGACCAGCGGGCTGACGCCAACACACGAGGTGTCGCTTTACTTATCATCTTGCGATGAAGACTCGAGTCTGAAAAAGTCGCTTGCCATCAGTTGAATGTGTATCGCATCCAAAAACACTGCAAAGAAATATTGCAAAAACATGTCTGAAACCACGCCATAAATGTAAAAAATGAAGTGCTAAATGTTGCGCACGCGTGTACAGCTGTCTGTGCACATGTGCGCTAAACAAACTATGCAGGACACAAGAATGACTACTAAAATACTCCCATAAAAAAGCATACCTGCAGAATACATAGATAAACTGCTTAGAAATAATATGAAGCAATTTCAAGCAACTATGACCATTAGTTTATAGAAGTGGCACGACACCTGTCCCACTATCTCACAAGCACACTAACCTGTAATTCATTGTAGAATACAGGCTAGAAGGGGGCGAGTTGGTTTGGGTTCATACTGATGTATTACTACAGCATGGTAATAAATACAAAAAACAATATACGGACAGGACATATCTGGACTCACATCTTCCATGTCACATCTTCATCTTTTCCTTCATATACATTATCGCACTGCACTAATACATCAGTATAAACATGCAACCCTTTAGCTACATTTCTCACACTAAAAGACTGAAAGGAACTAGTACAGAGCAATGTCGAAAGGTGCAAAGACAAAAGATTCCAGCAGAACTCACTTCCAGTCAGGATACCCAATATGCACCTGTTAAGCTGTACAAGCGGCACAGCCTGACCTCTTTCATACACCAACCATTCTTGTTGTTTTCTGTCTCTTCTGTCACTGCAGATGAAAATGGCCACCTCAGTTATGCTTGAATTTCTGTCCGTTTATAAGATTGTGCAAGCCACATCAGTGTGGCATCACCAAATGCACTGAATTTGGTACACCCTGTCTCAAGGTGCTAGCTTTTCACTAAAATGTTGTATATTCGTGGTCTCACTTCCAGACTGTGGAGCATGAGATGGCAAGCTACAGTTAGCAGGACAGTTTTGTACAGCCGCCCCTCCAATCAACCTCCCCCACCCCATAAAGATACGATGAACACCTCCACATCTTTCTGAGCCTGTTAATGAGCAATCTTGATGTTGACGTCTTCACGAGATGGCTACAAATTTTGAGTACCGAGATTCATATTACATGAGTGGTTTCTGTTGTTGCTATATTATGCCCAATATTTGCAACCTTGTGACATGTGTGCTGCAAAGTTACGCCTTATATTACACTTTTGAATGTCATTATTGACAGTTTGCCAAAATTGTTTTGCCTGCAAAGCGCAAATCCTCAGCCGATTTTGCTGTGCACCCTACGACCATGTGGGCTTCACGCAACTCTGCCCTCTACCTCAAAACGTGGCCGACCTCTTGTCTAGAACATTGATCTCTTGATTATTTTAAGGATGAAGCTCCTAAAGCTGCGAGTCTGTCAATGCATGTTTTTTGCGACCAGTTTGTAATCACCTGGTTGTATGACTCACTAAGCAGGTGGCGCTAGTGTGGGTGACAGAACGACAGACAGACGGGTGCACAGGGATGGACGGATGCACAGACACACAGACACTTCGCCCAATTATCATCATTCATTCCAAAGATATGGTGTAATTTTTTTCTTGCAGCCCTCAATTTCAGGAACATTTCAGCCCCAGCCTTTGGTCTCACTGCCACTGGTACCATAGAGGCAAAAAAAAAGAATAGAGAATTTTAAGGCCTTTGTCATAAAGATTTGTGTGACAAAAGTGCCAATGAAGCCTGAAAAAAATTATGCATTCCTGTTGTGTGGTTAGGCTAAGTATTGAACATTTTTTTTACCTAAGAGCGCGTCGACATGTGTATTATACAGAACGCTTTGACATGGTTATTGGACTATACAATACTCCAACTCTTAAACAATATCCACTTTTCATGCTAGTACTTATCTGAAAATCCTCAAAAGAATGAAGAGAATAAATTTTTGTTAGCGAATGTATATACAAAAAGTCTTAGTTAAGTGGGGCCCATGATGTTGCTGCATTCAACCTGCAGAGAAGAGCTCGCACAGCAAAAAAGGAAGACCGAGTTCTTGGCTAGTGTTCTTCGCGAGTGCATTGCATATAAATAAAATGTGCTCTCCTATATAAGACTTCCGCTGTTTCTGCGTCGTGAGACTCATGGAGCAGCGCGGTACATGTCCAGGACACCTTCCAACAGCCCATGATCTATTCCACAAAGACTTCCACTCATGTAAACACCCATTCATGGCGCCAGCCGCTGCCTGTGAGGCCTGAGCCCAGACTTACTAACACCTACCAGAAAGGGCACCGCAAGAATCAAGATCGATGATTTATCAGTCGCAATTTTTGTTATCCTTTCCGAGTGCAGTAAACAGGTCATCTTGGGTATGGATTTCTCGCAGGAGCACAGTGGCTTGATAAATATGCTGCTAGGTCTACTGACCTTCCCAGCAGACCATTGCGCAGCCCAGCAGTGCAAGTCCATGCACGTCATTGACGTGAGTTATCATGCCGCCTCATCTCTGTCACGTGCAACACGCAGCGTACTAGAGCTGATGTCGTGGCACAAGTCTCGCCAGTGTAGTGTATGGGCAAGCAAAGGTCTTGCTTATGAACTTCTGCAACTAGAGTCGACACATTACAAAGGTTACAACTGTTGCATAATTTGACGAAATTGTAGAATTTAGCGATTGCTTCTCAGTGCAACAGGCAGAAACACTAGCCACTTCAGCAACACCAACTATTGAAGTGAGCACAGGTTTATCGCCAGCACAGAGTCTTCTAGATGTTCTGCACCAGTTCGAAGATTCTTTCTCATCAAAATCGAGGGTAAATCAAACCTCGCTGACAAAGCACCGAATTATAACAGAAGAAACGGCAAGACCGATGCGACAAGTCCCATACTGCGTGGCAATGAAAGAACTCTAAGCAATCCAAGAACAAGTACCGAAAATGCTCAACGATGGCATTGTCCAGCCGTCAAAAAGCCCTTGGGCATCACCGATAGTGCTGGTTAAAAAGAAAGATAGAAGCTTACGCATCTGTGTGGACTGCCGCAATCTGAAGCTGAAGTCAAAAAGGACGTATACCCGTTAACACATATCGGTGTGAGCGCGAAAGGCGAATAACTCTTCATTCTCTTTAGATATCGTCTTCACCTGTACATCTTTATCGTCTGTAAATATCATCACCAGTGTGATTTAGCTTGAGCCTGGCTGAATAAACCGGTTCCTCACAAGTGGTGGACGGTGCTTTTCGTTTCCTCAAGTCCTCTCACCCGGTCTCGCTGGAGCTCTGCTCGGGTCGTCGCATGCAACCCCGAGCCATGGTGGCCCAAGAAAACCCTGGCCCATCCAACGTCACCGTCCTACTGCAGCCACCGCCACCCGCTCCGCCCAACAGCATTTGCCTGCGTGATCCACCTGTGTTTCCCGGTCTCCTAGGCGATATGTCGAAGACTGGATCAAGAACTACGACCTCGTCAGCGATTTTAAAAGGTGGGACGATCCACAGAAGTTGCACAGCGACCCGTTTTACTTGTCCGACGTTGCAAAAACTTGGTTCTGGAACCACCGCCCGAATCTCTCCGACTGGGACACTTTCGAGCAGCAAATTCGTCAAATATATGGTGCCCCTATAGTTCGCACTGAGGTAGCAAAGAAGAAGCTCGCTGAACGCATGCAGCTGCCGGGTGAATCTTACAACTCTTATAGTGAGGCTGTCCTTGCACTATGCAAGCGCGTTAACACCTGCATGTCTCAGAACGACTAAATACGCCACATTATTAAAAGCATTAACACCATCGCCTTTAACACCCTCGCCACACAAAATCCTAACACCACCCAGGACGTGATAACCATCTGTCAGCGACTTGACGAGCTTCAGTCTCTTCGCCTTTGCTACGATGCCACCAACATTCGTTTGCCTGCGCCCCTCGACTTGCGCGCACTTATTCACGACGTCGTTCGTGAAGAGCTTCATGGGCTCTGCTCTTCCTGGGCGGCGGAAGCCACTCCCTTCTGAAAAAGATAGCTTGCGAGACCTGATTAAACAAGAGATCGCGTCCGGCATGTTCCAACGGTCCCTGCGTGCGCCAGACGCGCACGTACGCCGAATTCACCACGCTCTCTGCCGCACCCACCGTTTCTGTGCCTACACCAGCAGAACATACACCTGTAACATCGTTGTTACCACCAGTGCGTGCACCGCCTTACTACGCACCTCAGCGTCCACCTCAACCAATCTGTTACTACTGCGGCTATCGAGGACATATCGCTCGGTTTTGTCGAAGGCGCCAACAAGACGAGCAATGCAGCTACGCTCTTAAAGAACATCGAAGCTTCCGTCCGACCATGAACTACCTACGACCACCCTCCCGATCGTCCTATTACCGTTCACCATCTCCTACCTACCATACTGACATGCCTGGGAATTCCCGTACGTCTCGCTGCAGGTCGCCTTCGCCAGGTCATCGTTCAGTGTCGCCTCTGTGGCCCACCTCCCATTCCACGAACGCCCATGCCGAAAACTTCCCAATGCAATTTTAGGAGGGGAAACTGCATCCAACGGACAGCTAACAATTCCTCCAGAACGGCCATCGAATTTGATAGTAGTGTTTGTAGAAGGTATACGCGTTGAGGCTCTTGTAGACACTGGCGCTTCTGTTTCGATTATTCGTGCTGATTTTGTTCCCACCTTTGAAAAGTCACCACGCCGTGTATGCATCGAAGGCATTCGTCATCATATCGTTTTCGCGGTATTTCGTGAGTGCAAGCACGATTTCATTCTTGGGTGGGATTTCTTGCCTTCTGCGTCCGCTTTCATATTTTGTTATCAGCGCCTCCTGCATCTAAATGCCACTGACTCCTCTCCGGTTGAACACGATGGACGCATCCACCTTGTCACCATGTCAGATTATGTACTTCGGCCATACATGGAAGAAATTGATTTATATGTGGGGTTTGACGTCTCAAAACCACCATGATTATGAGAGACGCCGTAGTGGAGGGCTCCGGAAATTTCGACCACCTGGGGTTCTTTTGTGCACCCAAATCTGAGCACACAGGCCTACAACAATTCCGCTTCCATCGGAAATGCAGCCGTCGCAGCCCGGATTCGATCCCGCGACCTGCAGGTCAGATGCCGAGTACTTTAGCCACTAGACCACCGTGGCGGGGCTACATCGAAGAAATTATAAGTGTTAATTGCACCGACATTGTGAATGATGACGTACTAATTCTCCCTCACGGCCATACCCTACATAGGGGCATTGTGATCACACCAGGACTTATTCGCTTCTTCGATGATTCTACCTGCCTAACCACCATAAATCAAACACCCGAGTGTGTACTGCTCCCCTGTGGCCCAACAGCATCTTGCGCGGTCGACAGTGAGCCTGTTGCGATTGCTACTCTTCCGAACAACAACCACAACGATGTCCCAAAGTCACAATCACTGCTATTCAATGCCTCTCCCACACCTGTGTCGGCAACCATAAGCACTGACTTAACACCTGACCAAACTGAAGATTTGCTCGCCCTGTTGAATAGACACCGTTCTCCATTTGACGTGAACTCGCCCACCTTGTTTGCACCAGTCACATGCACCAGTCACAGTCATGTTTGCACCAGTCACATACCTTCGTCATTCATTCACGTACTGTAATACCAAATTGGTATATGTGACGCTACCGAAACGGCCACGAGCGCATCATGACATGCATGTCCTGATTTTCATGTTAGGGTCCGTCGCTTGTGTTCGCCATGCAATCATGTCATACAAGACCAGTTTTCCAACACGGCATGTGAATGAAACCAGCGTAAGAGCATGGCAAATCATGGCATACTTGTCATGATGTTCATAATCATCATCATCATCAGCCTGACTACGTCCACTGCAGGACAAAGGCCTCTTCCATGTTCCGTCAGTTAACCTGGTCCTGTGCTTGCTGCTGCCAATTTATACCCGCAAACTTCTTCATCTCCTCAGCCCACCTAACCTTCTGTCTCCCCCTAACCCGCTTGCCTTCTCTAGGAATCCAGTCAATTACCCTTAATGACCAGCGGTTATCCTGTCTACGCGCTACATACCCGGCCCATGTCCATTTCCTCTTCTTGATTTCAGCTATGATATCCTTAACCCCCGTTTGTTCCCTAATCCACGCTGCTCTCTTCTTGTCTCTTACGGTTACACCTGCCATCCTTTCCATCGCTCGCTGCGTCGTCCTCAACTTAAGCTGAACCCTCTTTGTAAGTCTCCAGGTTTCTGCTCCGTAGCTAAGTACCGGCAGGATACAGCTGTTATATACCTTCCTCTAAAGGGATAGTGGCAATCTACCTGCCATAATTTGAGAGTGCTTGCGAGATGTGCTCCACCCCTTTCTTATTCTTTTAGTTACTTCAATCTCCTGGTTTGGCTCCACTGTTATTACCTGCCCTAAGTAGACAGTCTTTTACAACTTGAAGTGCACTATTACCTATCTCTAAGCGCTGCTCTTTTCCGAGGTTGTTGTACATTACTTTCGTTTTCTGCAGATTAATTTTAAGACCCGCCTTCTTGCTTTCCTTGTCTAACTCCGTAATCATGAGTTGCAATTCATCCCCTGAGTTACTCAGCAATGCAATGTCATCGGCAAAGCGCAGGTTACTAAGGTACTCTCCATTAACTCCTATCCCTAACTGTTCCCATTCTAGGCTTCTGAAAACCTCCTGTAGAAACGCGGTAAATAGCATTGGGGAGATTGTGTCCCCCTGCCTTACACCCTTCTTTATTGGTATTCTATTGCTTTCTTTATGAAGCACTATGGTAGCAGTTGATCCCCTGTAGATTTCTTCCAGGATGTTTATATATACTTCATCGACGCCCTGATGCCGCAGTGTCTGCATGACGGCTGATATTTCTACTGAATTAAACGCCTCCTCGTAATCTATGAAGGCTATGTGTACTGGTTGGTTATATTCTGAGAATTTTTTTATTACCTGATTGATAGTATGAATGTAGTCGATTGTTGAGTAGCCTGTCGAAATCCTGCTTGTTCCTTTGGTTGATTGAATTCTAATGTTTTCTTTACTCTGTTAGCAATTACCTTTGTAAATAGTTTGTATACTACAGAGAGCAAGCTGATCAGCCTGTAATTCTTCAAGTCCTTGTCATCTCCTTTCTTATGTATTAAGATGATGTTAGCGTTCTTCCAAGACTCTGGTACTCTTATCGTCAGGAGACATCTCGTAAACAGGGTGGCTAGTTTTTCTAACACGATCTGTCCTCCATCTTTCAGCAGATCTGATGTTACCTGATCCTCACCAGCAGCTTTGCCTCTTTGCATGCTCTCGAAAGCTTTTCTGACTTCTTCTATCATTACTGGTGGGTTGTCCTCTGGGTTACTGCTAGTTTTTATAGTATTAATGTCGTGGTTATCACGGCTACTGTACAGATCTCTGTTAAACTCCTCCGCTATTTTAACTGTCCTATCCATATTGGTAGTTATTTTGCCTTCTTTGTCCCTTAGTGCATACATCCGATTCTTGCCTATTCCAAGTTTCCTCTTCACTGCTTTGACGCTTCGTCTGTTTTTTAGAGCGTGCTCAATTCTCTCCATGTTATACTTTCAGACATCGCATACCTTACGCCTATTAATCAACTTTAAAAGCTCTGCCAGTTCTATTTTGTCTGCTGTACTTCAGACTTTCATTATTTGACGCTTCTTAATGAGATTCTTCGTTTACTGAGAAAGCTTGCCAGTGTCTTGTCTAACTACCCTGCCTCCAACTTCCACTGCACACTCCGTATTGATACTCGTCAGATTATTATTCTTTGTATCTACGCTAAGGTTGGTTTCCTCAATAAGAGCCGAGTACCTGTTATGAAGCGAGACTCTGAATTCCTGTACTTTCCCTCTCAGTGCAATCTCATTGATTGGCTTCTTGCGTATCAGTTTCTGTCGTTCCTTCTTCAAGTCTAGGCGAATTCGAGACCGTACCATTCTATTGTCACTGCATCTTACCTTGCCAACCACTTCCACATCCTGCACGATGCCTGGGTGTGCACTCATTATAAAGTCTATTTCATTTTATTTCATGTGTTTAGATTTTCATGTTATGACTAGTCAAATATGTTTTTCTTACAGTCATGTTATGATATACCAAGTTTGGTATGGAAACGGCCGGGAGAGCTAAAAGTCGTAGGCGGCTAGACAGACAGACAGACAGACAGACAGACAGACAGACAGACAGACAGACAGACAGACAGACAGACAGACAGACAGACAGACAGAACAGACAGAATAAATTGATTAGGGTCTATTTAAAAAGTACTTTCGAGACCTGGCGTGGCTCTGTAGTAAAATACTTGTGAACATATTTGGGACCTCGCCACATCCTTCAGCTTTTAGTTTTGTAGTCTTTCTAAACAAAACGTAATAAAAAGAATGATTGATTGATTGATTGATTGATTGATTGATCGATTGATTGATTGATTGATTGATTGATTGATTGGGGTCTATTTTAAAAGTGCTTCCAAGGCCTGCCGGGGCTCTGTAGTAGAATACTTGATTGCCTCGCAAAATGTTACGGTCCGATTTCTGCTGGAGCATCACGCGAATTATTATCATTCACAGGGTCAACTCTAACGTGCTAAAATTACACACGTATCTTTTCGTTGTTCCTGGCCAGATACTAAATGTAAATCGCCTATGACAAATATCCGCCAGCACGTATAGGTCGCTGTCTTGCGGGAAGGGTTCAACGACGTTAATGGCGGCATTGTCACAATATAAATGTAATGTGCACCGAGTAATATTTGTCAGACCACCTTTCCCTCCCAGATTAATTTTGATTTACCCAAACTAAGAGGTTGATCAAGAGAGCATATATACGTAGGCCAGTAGATAGATAGATAGATAGATAGATAGATAGATAGATAGATAGATAGATAGAAATAGATAGATAATTGATTGATTGTTTGATTGTTTGATTGTTTGATTGATTGATTGTTTGATTGATTGATTGATTGATATGTGGGGTTTAACGTCCCAAAACCACCACCATATGATTATGAGAGACACCGTAGTGGGGAGCTCCGGAAATTTCGTCCACCTGGGGTTCTTTAACGTGCACCCAAATCTGAGCACACGGGCCTACAACATTTCCGCCTCCACCGGAAATGCAGCCGCAGCAGCCGGGATTCGAACCCGTGACCTGCGGGTCAGCAGCCGAGTACCTTAGCCACTAGACAACCACGGCGGGGCCGAGATAGATAGATAGATAGATAGATAGATAGATAGATAGATAGATAGATAGATAGATAGATAGATAGATAGATAGATAGATAGATAGATAGATAGATAGATAGATAGATAGATAGATAGATAGATAGATAGATAGATAGATAGATAGATAGATAGATGATAGATAGATAGGTAGATAGATAGATAGATAGATAGATAGATAGATAGATAGATAGATAGATAGATAGATAGATAGATAGATAGATAGATAGATAGATAGATAGATAGATAGATAGATAGATAGATAGATAGATAGATAGATAGATAGATAGATAGATAGATAGATAGATAGATAGATAGATAGATAGATAGATAGATAGATAGATAGATAGATACGCTCAAAGTCGCCAAAGTTTACTAAGAAATGCTTCGTATTGAAAAAAGTGCCGGCAACATTTGTCTGTATATTATTCTTACACTAAAAGCGCAGCCCCTACTCTGCAGGTACGAAAGGCTCACCGGAAATGAGCAGACAGGTAAGTCGCAGAGTCATGAACAGCCACAGGCAATACGTACTGCCTACATTAGGTGCTCTCGTGGTCCCCCTCATAACTTGGCGTGAACCAAAAGAAGCATGGGAGGGTAAGATGGTTTGACGAAAATGACGCGCTGGTCAAGACATGAATAATCTCACAATCCAGTCGCGTACGTCGTCAAACACTTCCCGTCAGACAGCAGCACATACCCAAGGGCGGGTATGGCAAGCGGGTATGTGCCACAGATGATTGACACTTAGTATCTACCTAGGAATGACGAGAACACACATGGACAATTTTAACGCGTAAGCTTCAATAAAGACCCGACGTTGGCAGCGTTGATCCAACGATGGCATAAGTAAAGGTCAGTGTTAAGAAAAACCTGACATAGAGAGCGTTGACCCCCCGATGAATGAAAATAATGAATTTCAGGGTCCGAGCAGCAATCGAACCCAAGCATTCTGCGTGGCAGTCGGGCATTCTACCACAGAGCTACGCCAGGCTTTGGAACTACTTATCAAATAGACGCTAATCTTCGTGAAATGTCAATAGTGGCTGCAGTGCTGCTTTTCTAATTTGATAAAAATTACATATGCCCTTTTTTGATACAGCTGTCACGTCGGATTAGTGTCAACTGTGGTTAGGTGCCGTGCGCTGAAGTTGATTTATGTAGCACTGTCCAGGGCCAGCATCTTCGCCAGCATCAGCGCTTCATATAAGCTTCTGGTGTTGCTAATACGCATGTTCCAGTTGACACCGTTGCGCATGTACAAACAACTGGTTATATATACATCTGCAACTCCTGACCATTTGTCTGTGCATGCAACATTTGTACATATACTTAACGTCATTTCATGACGTGTCACTCCATAAAAAAACTGCAACTAGGTCACCTTCCCTCCACATAACGCTGATTCCCACTTACGCGGGTTCTGTCGATTTCTTTTTTCAAGGCCATGCGTGACAACCTCACTATACAACAATTACATCAGCACTAATATTTTTTTAAGAAACCAACGTCAAATCGCCTGCAGATATACAACATATTGAAAAGGCATTCGTCAAGATGTCGTCGATAGGTCTAAATCTCGTTAGACAACCTTACGCTAACGCTACGCCCACAAGCTTTGCGTACTATGTGCTGTTCAAATACCCATCCTCCTCAAGCTTTGCGCCTACCGCGACCGCACTGTCTCGGCACTTGATGGACTAAACTTCGGGTAGCGCAGAGCATGCATTCAAACACGCGACTGCCATTTCGTCTGTCCTTCTGTTGCTATGGGCTACAATTTTGTTCAAAATTTGTGAACCTACTAGCCCGAGAAAACGTTTCGCTACATTTAGGGACTGCAGCCGGATTGCTGATATAAGTTAGACGCCACTTGCCTACCCATGCGTCCATCCGCACGTGCACATAGGCCCTCGCTAGATGTTTCCATTTCGAGAGGTAAGTGACCACATTTTCTCAACACGTGGGCATTACTGCGCTCATGCAATGAAGTAAGAGGCACTGGTACTCACAGCCGAGCGTTGCGTTGCTATGTCACAGTCCGCGAGAGACTCGCGTCGATTACGTTGACACAGACGCTACTCTGACCGACCGCGACGAGAAATAGTTGTCGACTGAAGTATTTTCTTGAAACCACCTCACAGAACACCTACCACCTCCTCGCGTGCACGACCTCCTGTATTTTACTGACCTGCCCAGCAAGCGAAGCGCCAGTACGCCCTTTCTTGTATTGGTGCGTACCGCTATGCACCCTGTTGCGCTGCAACTTACCTCATCCGCACCGGTTGCTGACAGCCAAAACATGGGTCGCTGCGCTTTTTTTTTTCACCTGCTCCCGTGACGCTGGGAGAAAAGCAGCAATGTTTACGCGTGCATACACTCTGGACGATTAAAAGGAATAAAAACCTCTTTTTGAATAAACTTGAAAGTATAATGACGATCTTTCGCTATCGTGAGCTCGTGCCGAGCTGCGACAGAGGCGTGCAGGTCGGTACTGTTTTAACACCAGCGAAGCGAGGTTTCTTGGAGCAAATTAGCCATCACGATGGAGGTGTCCTGCGTGCCTTTCTGTGAATCAAGGCAAGGAAAGACTCCTGCTGTGACTTTTCATGAGTTTTCAGAGACCGAGGTCCATGAAAAATGGATCAAGGTGATTTCTGTGTTGTAAAGGACTACGTGTCTCTAAAAGAGTGAGTTGCTGGGCGGGTTGGTAGTGCATGACAGACTGAAACGTATATTAGCGCAAAAAAATAATAAACCGACAACCTCAAGAAAGTAAATGACGACGCGCTATACTCACAACTGTTTATTAGCAAAAAAAAAAAAAAAGGAAAGATGACATGAGTGCACAAATGAAAACCATGTCACTACATGTGGTTGTGCAACTAGGCTTTGAAACACACCCATTGTGTGAAGAATTGGCGTTAAGTAAGTGATCTTTAGTCCTGTTTTGTTTTAAAACAGTTGCAGAGCGTCTGTCATTGATTATTCATGTACCTGCGGTCCACATTTGCCCTTTGAGACGAAGGTATTTATGCGCAAAATTATCTGTATTGGGTTGTTTTCTATGCGCGCCGGATGCCGCGGACACTGTCAAGTGTCATAGTCCTTGCCCTTTCTTGCTCAGACAGTAAATTCAAGCCAGCTGAGTGTAATCCAACGGCAACAAGTCTACCAATGTATACACATATAGCTGGTATCATGAGGTAAACATTTGGTGGCCAGTGCTTTCTACAACCTGTATACGTCGTCATTCTTTCTTGTTTGGCACGCTGATACATGTGTTTGTATCTGATTTGTGATTCTATTTGAAAAACAATGCACTGAAATGTCAACTACAATGCGAAAGAAGATTCTCAAAGTCACGAGAAATAAAATGAATCAAGATAACCGCCACATTCACTCAATGCGTGACGAAACTCTTCTCTAACCAGCGGCAACCCATGCATTCCCTTGCATTCACCGGCGCTCAGCTGGGGTAACTCGAGCGTCCCTAGGCGGCGAAGTTCGGAATTCGAGCCGGCGCAGGCAGCTCCGTAGACCGCCGCAAGCTGGGCAGGTCAGCAGTACAGTAGGTCGTGCTCGCGTGGCCTATTGAGCTGTGTACTAAAACTGTAGGTAGCTCAACAAACGATTCCGCGCCAGCTCAGTGGAGGTGCGCGTTGTGTGGAAAGCACTACAGCGACGCAACAGTCGAAATACACTAAGTTGCGTTAATCAATTAAGTTGCAAGGCACGCGCTGCTCGCAGGCCTTCTTGTGATTTTCCTTGTGGTTTTGGCCGGCGGCGGCGTGGGGGCCGTTCAGAGTTGGCGGCGTCGTCGGCGCATGCTGGGTTAAATCATCGGCTGCGGGGAAAATGAAACGACAAGTTAAAAAAAGCTTTTCACGGCGACTTCTTTGCCAAATTTGCTGAAATTCAGAACATTTAACACTAACGGCTGAAAATTACATATAAGATCACTAGCAGAAAACTGGTAAGTGTTTCGTAAATGCTTTATTTTAGGCATGCCTAACTAAAATATGAAAAAAAAAAACGAGGTGAGAGGCGCGGGGGTACTTATCCCAAGTCATGTACAATAGACTACTAGTTCCAAGGGGAGCTCTGGCCACCCAGTTAGCGTTCGTCACATTGCCATCACCGTGGCTCGTAATCACGAACACGCATCAGAACAGCGTGCCATTTCAGTGCGTTTGTCGAATAATATATTGTAACGGACTAGTAAAAGGTAGAGAAGAGAAAGAGAGGAAGACCAAGAATCTTGGCACGATCGCAGTGTGCTGCCGCAAACGACCATCGTTCACTTCCTGTAAATAAAACCATCTTATCACAGCTCGCTGTTACAGTTGTGGTAGACGTGCTGGGTAATCGACACCCGAAGACGGAGGGTGAACCGCATGTTTTTCGACGGAGCCGTCGCATTGCTGGACTTCCACCGAATCCATCTGGGCTAAACATGTCCCACAACGCAAATGAACACCGACCCCTCTTGACTTCTGCGCCGACCAGCTCGGCTCCACAACTAAGAAATGCTCGTCCCTTTGCCGGCAGACCAGATGAAGCCGTCGAGGCTTGTCTCATCCATTACAAACGGGTGAGCGCCGCTAACAAATGGGATGCCGCTTCTCAGCTTTTGTACGTCGCGTTCTTTCTGACGGATACTGCATTATTGTGGTACGAGAATCGGAAGGAAACGCTAACGACGTGGGACAGATTTGTTTCTGAAATCAAAGAGCGTTTCGGCGACCCAACAACGATAAAGAAAAGAGCAGAACAGACGCTAATGCAACGCGATCAAGTGCCAGGTGAAATTTGCACGACCTACATTGAGGAAGTCATAAAGCTATGTAGGACCATTGACTTCAGAATGTCTGAGGAAGACAAAGTCGGACACATTCTAAAAGGAATCTTCTAAAAGTGGCATTCTAAAAGTGGCAAACCGCCCAAGCACTCATCCCCCCTACCAGCCACCAGAGTTCGAGCGGAACGTTGCTTCATTCTCCTCGCACCGAGTGGCGGAGGGCTTTGAGGATTCTGATGCCACACCTCAGTATCAGCCACGTCTATACGATAGAGGCCCTGCCTATGACGCACAATCACGACGAGCACAGCCGCATTCTTATACTCAGGACTCTCAGCCGGACTACGTCCCGCTGCGGCAAGGACAGTACCAACCCTACTACCAAGATGTAACTTACGACGAATACAATGGATTCCAGAGAGTGGAATAAACCCGTTCTTCACGTGATAATGAACTTCCTCGCCGACAGCAGCCGCCCAAGATTCGTTCCAATGAATATAGTATAAACCGTGACCCTCCCGTGTGCTACAACTGTGGTTTCACTGGGAATATCACTCGGTATTGCCGCCAACAACGCCGCCAATCACGAAGGACACCAGCCATGTCTTCGCCACCAAGACCCGGTGCTTCATATGACCTGCGGACAACCGACTTGTTTCCAAGGGACCGTTTTTCGCGCGAGACCAGACGCAGTGATTCGCCAGCATCCGAGCGGAATTTGACACCACCATCCAACCGTTCTCGTCGCTCGCCGTCTCCTCTGCGTCGTTCTTCTCCGCCGCCAGGAAACTAGCATCCACGGCCAATGGAGGTGAGGTCGCCGGACGGTCTTTTCAAGATATACCTCTGCCTATTGTTATGATCAAAAACAAAGTCAATGTGTTGATTGATGGAATACCGACGATGGCGTTAGTTGACACTGGGGCGACTGTGTCTGTGATGAGCCTCGCCTTATGTTATGTTTTCAAGGGACGATACAATCACATTTTGTGGTGTAGGCGGCGAGTGGCTTAATCCTCTTGGTGTATGTGCTGTCAATGTTTCATTGGCTGAAAAAGTATTTGTGTCGGAATTTCTGGTTTTATCTCGTTGTTCGCGCGATATCATTCTTGGTATTGATTTTTTGGA
Organism: Rhipicephalus microplus; assembly: GCF_043290135.1. Lineage (NCBI taxonomy): Eukaryota > Metazoa > Arthropoda > Arachnida > Ixodida > Ixodidae > Rhipicephalus > Rhipicephalus microplus. Next base: position 13,984,015 of record NC_134705.1, on the reverse strand, counting down.
GCAATGCGGTGCTTCCGTTGACTGTGGTAGGGGGGAAATATCACTAAACAATTTGTTTCTACCGTCGCTTTCTGAAGAAGACTACCGTGGCGAAGACAGGAACACACTTAGTGTGATTGATGAAGTGATAGCACCATCTTGGTGTCTGACATCCTTTCGAGTCTCTTCCACAGCGGTTGATGATGCTTGTGTTGACCTCGTAGTGGGGCCTCTCCGCAAGAACTGTTTTAAGAAGGACATACTTGTGCCTTGTTCTGTTGTGTGCATGACAAAAGGAGTAGCAAAATTGTGGGCGCTGAACTGTTCTGCCACGCCGGTTGTGCTTCCTCGCGGGATGAAGATCGCTCTCATTGATGAAGCCTCATGCAACTCGATAGCAGCAATAGCTACGGACCTTCCCACCTCTTTCTCTCCTTGTGATATTCTTGTGATATTCGTCATAATGAAGATCTAATGCTCGCTATGATCAGCGAGACTGTCAGTACGACGGAACGGCAAGCGCTGGTGCAGGTCCTTTCCCGGCATGTTGCTGCTTTCAACTTCAAACATAGAGATGCACCCCTTCCGTTACCCTCGTCCCGCGCTCGTCACAGAATAGACACCGGCTCTGCACACCCCATCCGCCAAAAGCCCTACCCAGTGCCATCCTCTGAGCGCAAAGTTGTCGACGTATGTAACTGCGCGGTAGTAAACACTGACGACAAGAAGATACAAGGACAAGCGCTTGTCCTTGTATCTTCTTGTCGTCAGTGTTTACTACCGCGCAGTTACATACGTCGATCATGAATCACCAACTCGCCCAATCGTCCACCTTGCAAAGTTGTCGCCGAACAAGTAAAGGACATGCTGAACGAAGATGTCGTGCAAGAGTCGTCCAGCCCATGGGCAGTCCCGGTAATTCTTGACAGGAAAAAGGATGGTTCCTGGAGATTCTACGTAGATTACAGGCGTCTAAACACTGTGACGAAGAGAGATGTATATCCCTTACCACGGATTGACGACGTCATAGATTGCTTGCATGCTGCTTCCTATTTTTCAGCGCTTGATTTTCGGTCAGGTTATTGGCAAATACCTATGGAACCTGGCGACAAAGAAAAGACTTCTTTCATAACTCCGGATGGCTTATTTGAATTTAATGTCATGCCTTTTGGCCTTTGTAATGCTCCAGCCACCTTTGAAAGATTTAAGGACACAGTATTACGTGGTCTAAAATGGGAGATATGCATGTGCTATCTTGACGATGTTGTGATCCTTGCCCGTATGTTTGAGGAACATAACAACCGTCTCAGTCTTGTTCTCGACTGCATCGAGAAAGCTGGGCTGGTTCTGAATTTTTAAAAATGTCGCTTTGGCGAACGTCAAACTCTCGTGTTGGGCACTTGGTCGACAAGGATGGCGTCAGACCCGATCCTCGCAAGATAGAAGCAGTAAGCTCTTTTTTAAATCACCGCAGTCCGCACGAGAACTTCACTCATTTGTCGGCCTATGCTCATATTTTCGTCGTTTTGTTCCACGATTTGCGGAGATCGTGTACCCGCTGACAAACATCTTGCGACAGTATGCAACCTTCAACTGGACACCAGAGTGTGGCGCCGAATTCTCACAACTTAAGTTTGTACTAACGTCAGCACCACTGTTGCGTCACTTCGATCCATCTTGCCCGACTGAGGTCCACGCGGACGCTAGTGGTATCGGTGTAGGCGCGGTGCTTGTACAACGTCACAATGGCGCAGAGCATGTCGTGGCATATGGCAGCCGTTGCCTAAGCAAATCTGAACGCAATTACACAGTTACAAAACAGGAATGTCTGGCAGCTGTTTTCGCCGTACAGAAGTCTCGTTGTTATCTTTACGAGAGGCCATTTAGGATAATTACCTAATTTGTGCTCCCTACTGGACTGCACAATTTATTAGGCGCCTTTTAGGGGTTAAGCTCCTTATAGCGGCACCCGTTTGTCCCTCGTAGCCGTTGTAGTATGTAACAAGTATAACATTTTGACCTCCAAGGTGGTGCCGGTGGGAGATTTCTTCCGTGTGTTGTTGAACAATAAAAAATTGTGTTCAATGTACATGCCAATGGCTGCTAAGGGGGAATGAGAGAAAGGAGCGTTCGGCTTTTAGTTAACGCTCAAGCTGCAATCCCCATTAGCAGCCATTGGCATGAACATTGAGCACTATCTCAGTTGCTACGTTATGCTCGCTGGGTGTAACCTCCTTAGTTATAGAAAGGTTTAGCGAGCGTTGAGCCGCAGTGCCATGAATACAATGAACTAGTATATACCATGAACTCGAGGTGGTTAAAGCTGGGAAGTAGATACGAAGCCGAAGCCGTAAGAAAGTAAAAGCCGAATTCTCCTGTCTCTCATTTACCATTAGCAGACATTGGCATGTACATTGAGCATTATCTCATAGGAAAAGGTTGCTACGTTATACTCGCTAGGCGTAACCTCCTTGGTTTACGAAAGGTTTATCGAGCGTTGAGCCGTTGTGCCATAAATACAGTGAACTAGCATATACCATGAACTTGAGGTGGTTAAAGGTGGGAAGTAGACCCGAAGCGCAAGCCGTAAGAAAGTGTGCGTGTGCCACCTCTCGTTTAGTCCTTGGAATGTCCGCTGGATGGCGATGCTTTTATATGGGGAATATATGATGAAAAGACGCGCGATGGTGGTACTTGGAGTGTTTAATAGGTGAACGAACGGACACACAGGCAGATGCATGGATGGACGCATCAACGGACGCATGGGCGGATGCACGGACAGACGCACGCACAGGTGAGTGGATGCACGTATGGACGGTCACACAGACGGACGCATGGACGGACAGAATCAAGAACAAATGGACAGACGAATGCTTTGCCGCACTATCTATCATTCGCTCCGTGGATATGCTGCCAATTTGTTTTTCTCCTTCTAACCGCTTCTTCCCACCCGGCCGCCTTCTCACATTAAGAAAGGAACACGTAAGTGCCACAGATCAAAATCGAAAATCAAATCATTTAATTTTCCCAGAAAGAAACAGGTTCTGGAGAGGTTCACTGGCTAAAAGCTGTTTATGGACAGCTTGACGAGACCAGTGAACCCTATACAAGGCAGGTGGTACAATAACAAAGATGTGTATAACAATAAAGACCATAAGCTAACATTACAAAACCAAATACGGTGTAATAAAAACATATATATACATTCCCACGAAATATCCTGATACCAGCATAGCACAGAAGATTACATGGACGCGAGCGAAAAGAAAAAAACATAGAAAAAAAACAAAAGAAAAATCCAGCAACCATAGCACCATTATTGCCAAAAAATAAAATAATAAAAATAAATAAATGATGAAAATATCAGGGAAGATATATACAAATTTGCTCCTTGTGTATGTGCTGCATCATACAATATACATGACATGTCAGACAAACAAAATTATACAGACAGAATTGTATCATATAACCTATTCGGTACAGCATGGATGCACACACTGAAAGAAAAATGAAATTGTACTATCGTACAGACAGTACATTTTACAACGTGAAAAAGTTAGCCTATATTTACAAAAAAGGATCGTAGCTCTTTTTATGAGAAACTGTTTACGTGTCTGTATTTATTGAGAATCATTGGTAAATTGTATTGCAATGTTTGAGATTTGTAATTATTGCGAAACCTCGGAACAAACCAAACATCACTGCTTCTTGTTCCTAACAAAACATTTTTTGCAGTTAGACATGCGGTATTTTTAATGAATTGTTTAAACGAAATGGAAGAGAAACAGCACGATTGCAGAATGCGAAAGACATACATATATTCCACTTTAATATTACCGTAGTCCCGACACACAAATTGTGTTGATGACAAATAATCTAAATTAGCGACATGTCTAATAATTTTTTCTGCGTGGTCTGAAGTTTCATTATGTTCGTTTTTGTCGTGGTTGCCCACACCAAACTGCAGTAATTCATGTGCGAAAGAAAAAGAGCATGGTATATTTGCAGTTTCACCTTTGCGGGTAAGATATATCTACAACGAGCTAGCACACCAACTACACTAGAGGCTTTTTTGCAGATGTCAACGACGTGTTGGTTCCAGCTGAGGTTTGATGAAAACGGGACGCCAAGAATTTTATGTTCATCCACAAAACCAATGTCTTCACCTGCGTAAGCTAACGCTTGTGTTGATGAAAATATTTTGTTTTTAGCTCGAAATACGATGGCTTTTGTTTTCAGTGGATTAACTTTTAATAGATTTTTGCTAGACCACAACAAAAGCTTGTTCAATAGCTTATTACACCGGATAATTAGCTCATTTGCGTCAGGGCCTGAAAAAAGTAAGTTCGTGTCATCAGCATGTATAACAAAGCTCACACTAGGATCAATATCCACGATGTCATTTATGTAAGCATTAAATAATAGCGGCCCCAGTACGCTTCCCTGGGGCACACAATTTAGAACAGGTAAATATGAGGACGTATGAGTGCTTAACTGAACGCGTTGCTGTCTATTTCGCAAGTATGACTTTATCAACTGAAGTGACGTGCCACGGATTCCGTATTATTCTAGCTTAAGCAGTAAAATGGTATGATTAATGCAATCGAAAGCCTTGCTGAAATCAAGAAAAACAGCTAACGTGAAAAGATTTCGTTCAAAATTTTGCAGTATCATTTCCTCAAGTGTTAATAGGGCCGTCTCCGTTGACCTTCCTTTCCTAAAACCAAACTGAAAGTCAGTGATTATATTTCTGGAGCAGAAGAAGGCAGATATACGCGTATATATTAACTTTTCTAATCCTTTAGAAAACACAGGAATAATAGATATAGGTCTATAATTAGTCACCATGCTACTGTCACCACCCTTGAACAACACAGTCACTCTGCTTCTTTTCATATCTTCTGGAAAAACACCCGACTCAAGTATCAAATTAAAAATGTGGCTGAGCGCAGGAGTAATGCAATCTAAGACATTTATAGGTTTTATTTGAATGTTATCAATGTCTAGTGCCTTACTGTTTTTTAGGTTCATGAATGTCGTGTAAATTTCTCGTTCATCCGTTGGTGCTAGAAAAATACTGTCGAGGCGTTTATTTCCTGGTGTAGCCCTGAAAGAGTCTGCCTGCAAAGGCACGTTTGCTGATACACCCACATTGACAAAATGATTATTCATGTGATACGCCAGTTCTTTACCAGCGAGCTCGACATTGTCAACGGTAATCTTAGCTGGTGCGGAGTCCCGCTTATCACGACCAAGCACATCAATAATTAAGCGCCAAACAACGTCAGGTGATTGCTGGGCGCTTTCAGCAAACATTTTCTCGTAGTAAGTTACCTTAGCTCGTTTAAGCTCCCGATTCAGCTTGTTACGTGTTTTTTAAACTCTGCCAAATCTGTCAGTACTCTTGATTTCAAGAATAAGTTGTAAAGTTTATTCTTAAGTCGTATCATACTAGCAAGAGAAGGGGTCACCCATGGTTTACGTATTTTTTTCGATAGTTTGACTTGCTTGAATGGGAAGTGTTTTACGTATATATGTACAAAGGCAGCAAGAAATTTTCGATAGGCTTCGTCTGCACAAGTTAAGTTGAAAAGAAAAGACTAATCATGTTCACTAATATCCTTCTTGAAAGATTCCACACTGTAGTTTGTTACAGTTTGTATTGTGTACGGTTCACGACACATCTCCTTAATATTCGGCATGTGGGAATAACACATAAATACCGGGCAATGATCACTTATATCTGATGAAACTGTTCCACACTGAAATACACTGGCTTCGATATTTGTTATTAATAAGTCAAACCTTAACATAAAGTTGAACCATAAGATAAAGTGTAATTGCCATGTCTGGTTAAAAAAGTCGACCTGGGCGGGCGTGAACACAGTGAAAAGGAATCTTCATCTGGTTTCATATGTTCGTCACATAGCAAAATACTTCTCTTTAAACATTTAAATAAACGTCAAGTTTCCTTCAGCACCATCAAGCTGCCTCGACACCATCTTTCTGAATCTCCTGTGCCACATCGACCGGACAGAACACTTCGACGACCTCTAGAACCGATTATATATCTCTAGAGAGTTAAATATCGCATCGTAATCTGTCATATAAAGTGTTTTTTTTATTTGGCGATTTTATCAATTATTCGATTACTCTCATAACGTTGTTCTATGGTTAAACACTATGTAAATGCAGATTAGTTCTGAATACCTCGTTCAACATGCTGAAAGGAGATTAATCGGTCTGTATAATATTGTGAATAAATGCATGGGTCAATGAATTTTAGTGCAATAAAATGCCGCAATAGATCACTTCGTGCACTCATAAAATCATTTTGTGCATGCGCATGATGGAAAATTATCGGGAGAAGAGGAAGGTTGTGAGGATGGTTTTTACGTCACTCGCATGACAATAAACGTGATGATCTTCAGCGAACTATACTTCATATGAATTCAACCAAAAGCACGAGAACAGCGAAGGAACCAGGCAATACAAGTGCTGGGCTAAACACTAAGTATTTATTAAACAAAGCCTCGCACGGATGAAAGACATCAGCGCTATCAAAAATAGGCTATCTCAGTTGCTAACCCTAGTAACGTTGCAAGTTTAACAGTACAAAGCCAAGAATTAAGCATGCCAAGCTGTTACAAACAGCGCATCTGCACAAAACGTGAAAACAACCACGCCACGTGTACCCACTTTTTGACTAAAAACTGAGGAATCACATCAAATATGTCACTTTGCCTTTTTTCAGCGAAAGCTGTTATGAGATCACAACTCGGGTCACGTGCAGTTATCCGCCGCTGCCGCGCGTAACCACATTGCGCGAAATTAGAAAAAAAAACCTAGTACTAACGACACAGCGGGGCTCGAACCCGGGTCCGCTGGGTGTCACCCCAGTACTCTACCAATGATTCACATAAAAAACAGCGCCAATAATGAGGGACAAGAAAAGAAGGAGTTAGACAGCGGCCCTGACTTACAACAAAATTTATTTGCTGGAACCGTGCAATATATACTTGAGCAGTATCTGACAAAAAAGAGAAAAATACAAAACAAAGAAAACAGAATTCACCTAACAACCGAGTAATCATCCTGATAACGCGTCATGAACAACACGTGTGCCAACGTTCTGGAGAAAATCTACTTCTTTTTGCTATAGAGCAATCAAAGGCCTGCTAACACATGCACTGCCCAGCCTTTATATTTCTGCAGCCTCATAAATTTCGCGTATAATCTGGTCCCGATGACGCCTAATGACGGTACAATGCTGAAAATCGGGGACACAACCGCAGTCTCAGCAATGAATGGTGAGGTGGCCTGAAACTGTAGAAGAGACGTTGTGAGTGTGCTCTTTCAGCCGCTCATTTAAACGCCTGCCTGTTTGGCCGATGTACACCTTGTCACAGGACAGTGATAGAGAGTACACCACTCCTTCGATGCATGGAACGTACTTCTTCAAATGCTTGATTTTGAAGCCTCGCTCTTCCCTGGAACCAGGATTCACGGCCTTGCACGACCTAGCCAGCTTTTCTGGGGCAGAAAAAACCAGGTCTACGTCGCATCTGCTGGCCACTTTCATGCATCGAAGGGGTGGTGTACTCTCTACCCCTGTCTTGCGGCAAGTGGCACATCAGCTAAACAGGCAGGTGTTTGAATGAGCAGCTGAAAGAGCACGCTCACAACGTCTCTTCTACAGTTTAGGGCCACCTCAGCATTTATTGCCGAGATTGCGGTTGTGTCCCCGATTTTCAGCATTGTACCGTCATTAGGCGTCATCGAGGGAAGATGATACGCGAAATTTATGAGGCTGCAGAAATAGCAAGGCTGAGCAATGCATGTGTCAGCAGGCCTTCGCTTGCTCTATCACAAAAAAAAAAAGATCTTCAGAACGTTGGCACACGTGATGTTCATGGCGCGTTATCACGATTACTCGGTTGTAAGGAGAGTTCTGTTTTCTTTGTTTTGTATTTTTCTCTTTTTTGTCAGATACTGCTCAAGTATATATTGTGCGATTTCGGCAAATAAATCTTGTTGTAAGTCAGTGCCGCTGTCCGTCTCCTTCTTTTCTTGTCCCTCGTTATTGGCACTGTTCTTTATGTGAATCATGTGGTACCAACTCACACAAGCAACCACGTTATCTATTACTGAGCTACGCCGGGGCTTGTGAATTGGTGGCAAACTTGCCTTAGGCAGGCATGATGTCGGGAAAGCAATCGCGTTAATACGACTTATAAAGCTTTTCAAAACAGCAAAAGAATAACCAGTCGTCGCACAATAAAATAGCGTAACAAGTGGGCCGTCCAATGCTCAAGCCCATTACAAAAGCTTGTTCTTCTTCACCTATTACGTGCAGCGCATACCCACTTCAGCCATAATTCCCCATCTTCGTCAGCCATTGCACGAACAATTGGCACAAAATTCCTTGCAAGTGTTTAGCGGATACCCCGCTTCTGAGAATAATGACGAAAAATTGCATAGAGTATGGCGGCCTACTACCCCTAAAATTTATTATTAATGCCATAGTAAGTATCAAGCAAGTGTGCTTGTAGTAGTTACCCAATGAGTGTTTTGAAAAGGCTCTGAAAGGCGGCTCTTCTAGCTTTCGCTGTGACTGTGCTGCGCCTTCCGCGCAAGCGTGCCATTTTTTGTATTATTATTTCGAAAGGCTTCGCAACTTCCATGCTTCATATTATTTCTCAAGTCCTTTTTTGTGACACCCTCATCTGAAATCAGGGGCGCAGCTACAGCCTTTGCAGCACAGACGTACGTAACTTTCAAAATTTCCTCGTCATGCAGCCGTGTCTATGGTCAGAAGGGCCGATAATTTTCAATGACAGGCTACGTGAACACCGCATTATTCCTAAAGGCACTGGTGGATACTCACCTCCGCACTGCAAAGGCTCTGCGTCCCTGATTTCAAATCAGTAAGTGTCACTGCAAAAGGATTAAAAAATAAGCTTGAACGTAAAGTATTCAAAGCCTTCAAAGTAAAACAAAACAAGGCAAATCGTCACGTGTAAATTATTCATCTGTTTTACTTAGAGATATATAATTCGCGTTGTTACATAGTGCTTTCATGGCATGGCGTCGATACTTTAGTTTTTAATGAAAATGTGCTGTTTGAAACACCTTAATACCTGTGCACTGTAAGGTGTGCAACTATGAAATGACTCAGATAGCCTATTTATGCACACGTTGCTGCGTTTGTTGTGGGTGGCCTTTCTACAATAAGCATTGTGTTTGACGTCGACCGCTTGTTCTGTGTAGTTGTGCTTTTTTGCTGTCTTCGTGTCTTTTGCTGGTTTCCTCTTCCAAGTAATATGAAGCAACTCGCATCGAAAGCTGCGTTACTGATGTCCGGCTTCAAACACATTTGTAACAAGTCGTCATCTATATCTAGTGAATCGATTAGTCGGAGATAAAAAACGGCCGAAGTAAGGCGCAGATTACTCGGTTTGATTGCCTGGCAAGTGCATGACAGAGCGGAGTAAAAGAAAAACAAGACATTACACTGCCACACTTTGGTGTTTTGTCCGCATGCATTCACGTTTTGGTTGATTGATTGATTTGTGGGGTTTAACGTTCCAAAACCACCATATGATTACGAGAGACGCCATAGTGGAGGGCTCCGGAAATTTAGACCACCTGGGGTTCTTTAACGTGCACCCAAATCTGAGTACACGGGCCTACATTCACGTTTTGTTCAGTACTTTATTTATTTCTTTATTTTATTTTGATTACCCTCAGGGCACATAAAGGCGTTACAGAGGGGGTGGTTAATACAACAAAAATGCAGTAAAAGTAAAACATAAAAATACAAGTCAGTGAGAACACATCTTTACCAACAAAAAGTTATTTAGGGCGCATAACGTAATCTGTCAGTGCAGTTTTGAATGAAGATGCGTCTTCAATGCAGGCGATGGAAGAGGGAAGGCGGTTCAACTCGGCACTGGTTTTTGGCAGAAAGGAGTCGGAAAAAACATTACTGCGACAGAGAGGAGTGAAAACTTTATGCTCATGATCAAGACATGACGATATGTATGACGGTTGTGATATGAGCTCCGGTCTAATTGAATTGTTCGACTGAAGAATATTTCGTAAAGGCATAGACGAGAAATTTTTCTTCTAAGCTGCATATCAAGTAGTCCGAGATCAGATTTTATTATTGAAACGTTAGCTGAGCGGGAATAGTTTGATATAATGAAACGTGCTGATCGATTTTGAATGGACCTAATAATAATTTTTAATGTTTTTAGACCCAGGTCTCAAACAGAAGAGGCATACTCGAGTTTTGGTCTAATGAGTGTTTTGTAAAGTAGCAACATTAAATGGCGTGGGACATTAGAAAAATTTCTGCGTATGTACCCGAGTGATTTATTTGCATTGTTAGTGATCTAATGAATGTGTGTATGCCAAGAAAGGTCATTCATTATGTGAATGCAGAGATACTTATACGAGGTGACGTATTCAAGGTTGATGTTATTAATAGCACAGCTGAGAGGAATGGATGCATCAGAGCGACGTGAAACAGTCATAATCTTGCATTTCGTCGGACTTACTAACATTAGCCACTGTGAGCACCACTTTGATATGTTATCATGCAGACTAGTTATTTCACGGTATACAACACAGTAATCAGCGAAAAGTTTAATGAAACTTTTAATAACGATAGGTAAGTCATTATTATTGTTACGGGAAGGAGACTGACTCAGAGGGGTAGTTTACGCGACGTCGTGAGGGAGGAACTGGCATTGATAACAGGTACACCAGTTCCGAGTTCTCATCCCGTGCCCATTCCAAGTTATGCTCACGTTGCTGCAACGACACCTGCGCCCCAGCAAAGCCTGGCCTCGATGACAATCTCACCAGTTCCGAGCTCATATCCCGTGGCCATGCCAACTTATGCTCAAGTTGCTGCTAGGACACCTGCACCCCAGCAAAGCCCAATGCAGCTGCCAGCAGCCGAATCGCATGGTTCGCTCAACTCACTCGCACCGCGACCACCTTCCCAGCCTTACAACGACTGGCGCACTTCGCGGCCGACTTGCTTCTATTGCGGCATCCGTGGTCACATTTCAAGGTTTTGCCGACGCCGTCAGCGAGATGAAAGACGAAGCTACGACGACTTTTAACGGGAAGACTTCTACCCCACCGGACCACCCTATCGCCGACTGTATCAGAACAGCACACGTCGGTCGCCGTCTCCGCAGAACTTTGGCTCAGTTGGCAGTTCCCGTTTCACACGTCGTCGCTCACCTTCACCGATGCGGCATTCCTCTTCTCCTCTCCGACCTTCTACTTCAATTCCTGACCGCCAACTGGAAAACTAAACAGTGCAGCTTCGCGAGGGAAAGCTGCATCTTTCAAACTGCGTCAAACTCCTCCGGACCACCCATCGAATGTTTTATGAGTGTGCGTTGAAGGTATACAGACAGAGGCATTGGTAGACACAGGCGCATCACTTTCCGTAATTCGTGCAGACTTTTTTGCCCGCTTAAAAAAAGTTAGGACACCATACGATTGCCCTCCCCTTCGTTGTGCAGATGGAGTCCCTATTCAGCCTTCAAGTGTTTGCACAGTCCGCGTTTTCATAGATGGCATTCTTCACCACATTCAGTTTCTTGTACTTCCTTGGTGCACTCACAGTAATTTTAGGATGCGACTTTCTTTCTTTGGCATCAGCTTTCATATCGTGTCATCAGCGAGTAATTGCAATGTCAGCTACTGAGAGTTCATCCGATGTCTATCTATACAGCTTCCGTTTCGTTGCTGCCGCTGATTGCTTCATTTCGCAAGGAGATGAACAAATTCTCACGATCACTTCGGATACTATAGTTAACGGTGACGTGTTCATAGCCCCATCAGTTCGCTCCAAACCTGCGGGGCTTACCATAGCACCCGGCCTTGTGCGGTTTAACGACAGTAAAGCATTGGTCACCGCCTTGAACCCAATTTCATCGCCAGTGATGCTGCCCCAAGGCACTGCTGTAAGCCGCTTCGCTCTCAGCGAGCCTTTCTTGCTGGTTCCCCTTCACGCAGAATCAACCCCTTTGTCTGCTACAACTGATATTAAGGCTGCCACTGTTGCTTTAAATGACACCATAAGCCCTCACCTCACTGCCGAGCAAAAGAGAGACCTCTTAGACCTTCTCCAAAAGCACAATCTTTTGTTTGACGTACATTCCAAAGTTCTGGGCCGCACCTCCAATGCAGAGCACAGCATCAAAACTGAAGGCAGCTTCATTGTACGCCGCTGCCCATACCGTCTGTCTTCGACGGAACGCCAAGTCATTGAGGAAAACGTCACCGACATGCTCAAACGAGATATTATTCGACCTTCATCCAGCTCTTGGTCGTCTCCTGTGGTGTTGGTCCGGAAAAAGGATGGCTCTGTCCGCTTTTGTATTGATTACAGAGTGCTCAATAAGATCACGAAAAAAGACGTATATCCGTTGCCACGCATAGATGATGCCCTGGACTCCCTACAAGGCGCAGAATATTTCTCCAGCCTCGACCTCCGATCCGGGTATTGGCAGATACCTATGCGCGAAGCAGACAAGGAGAAAACAGCGTTTGCGACGCCTGACGGGCTTTACGAATTTAACGTCATGCCTTTTGGCTTATGCAATGCTCCAGCAACATTCGAGCGCATGATAGATACCGTCTTACGTGATCTCAAATGAAAAACATGTTTATGTTACTTAGACGACATCGTAATTTATTCTTCTACTTTTTCTCAGCACCTTCAGCGTTTGGACGAAGTTCTAACGTGCATTTCGAACGCTGGTGTACAGCTCAAGGCAAAGAAGTGCCACTTCGCCAGCACAAGCATCAAAGTATTGGGTCACCTTGACAGCAAAGATGGCGTTCGACCCGACCCCGACAAGGTTGCTGCCGTAATTAGTTTTCCACGTCCGGGCAATCAAAAACAATTGCGAAGTTTCGTGGGGCCTGGCGTCTTACTTCCGCCGCTTCATCCGTCACTTTGCTGCCATTGCGGGGCCGTTACACAAGCTTCTGACGTCAGGAACGGCTTTCACGTGGACTGACGAGTGCAAGTGTGCTTTCCAAGACCTTAAGCGTGCTCTGACATCCGACCTCATCCTCCGTCACTTCGATGAGAGTACACCCACTTTCCTGCACACAGATGCCAGTGGCCATGGAATCGGTGCTGTCCTCCTCCAGCGCGATGAAACATCACGTGAGCGAGTAGTTGCGTATGCCAGCCGCGCACTAACACCTGCGGAGCAGAACTACTCGATAACAGAGCAGGAATGTCTCACTGTCGTTTGGGCCATCCAGAAATTTCGCCCTTATCTGTATGGACGCCACTTCACTGTGATTACCGACCACCATGCCCTATGCTGGTTGTCCTCGCTGAAGAATTTGTCTGGGCACCTCGGTCGCTGGATACTGCGTTTGCAAGAGTACAATTTTCACGTTGTGTACAGGTCTGGCAAACAGCACCAGGATGCTGACGCTCTCTCTCGCTGCCCTCTGCCACTTTCATCTCCAACCACGAATCCTCAATGCCCCTCCGTTGATCAAGCGGCTTCCTCTTCACCCACGTTATCATCCCTGGCAGTTGCTGGGTCACCATCTTTAAAGAGCAGCGCCCAGTTTGCCGCGTGCCAACGTGACGATCCCTACTGTAACCGCGTCATCGGACACTTGAATGACTCGTGTTCTCCACCTAATGCCAGACTACCTCGTCAGCTACGGCAGTTCAAGCTAGAGAACAACGTCCTGCAGCGCTATACTTACAATGCGGATGGGCATCGGTGGGTGCCAGTACTTCCCCGTTTGCTGCGAAAACAAGTTCTCGAAGCATTGCACGACGACCCATCAGCTGGACACTTAGGATTCCTAAAGACCTACAACCGCGTTAGGAGCTGTTCCTTCTGGCCTGGTCTTTCTACCTTTGTGGCTAATTATGTCGCTTCTTGCACACTTTTTCAACGCCGGAAACGACCAACTTCAGCTCCTGCTGGCCTATTACAACCAATTCCATGTCCCAATACACCTTTTGTCGTTGTCGGAATAGACCTCGTCAGGCCACTTCCCGTAACGCCAGCGGGCCACCGCTGGATCGTCACAGCTGTCGACCACCTCACACGATACGCGGAGACTGCTCCTCTGCGCACTAGCTCTGCATCAGACGTTGCCGCCTTCTTTTTAGAAGTCATTGTGTTGCGTCATGGTGCACCTCGCGCGTTGTTGAGTGACCGAGGCAAGGCCTTCCTGTCCACAATTCTCGATGAAATCCTAAAAACTTGTGGCACAGTTCATAAGACCACATCCGCTTACCACCCGCTGAGAAATTACAGCCGGTTAGGCGAGCAGCGCCAGCCACACAGATTAGCTCGTGTCAGTCTATCTGCTTTCTCTTCTTCAGCTCCATGCACTGGCACGTAGCATGACCCCCGGCGGCGAAGGCACCGTCCCGGTGCTTTAAAGGTCATTATCTGACGCATTATTGTAGGGCTTGATCCGTGAGACGTGTACGATATCACTGGGCCGCATAGTAGATGATGATGGACAGATGGGGCTGATCTCGTAGGTGACAGGTGTTACTTGACGCAATATACGGTAGGGTCCCGTGTAATGAGACAGAAGTTTTTTGGATAGGCCCAGCCGACGATGAGGGGACCAGAGCAAAACGAGAGTACCGGGAGCGAAATGTACGTCTCTATGTTCCGCATCGTACCGACGGCATTGGTTGGTTTGCGACGCCATCAGCCGAGCGCGAGCGAGCTGACGGGCATGAACGGCTCGCGGAATCCCGTCGCGGGCATACTCGCTGGTGGACGAGGTGAGCTGAGATGACTGTGTCCGGTGGTAAAGTCGGCTCTCTTCCGTACAATAAGTAGAACGGTGAAAAGCCCGCTGTGTCGTGACGCGATGAATTATACGTGAAAGTTGCGTAGGGTAAGGCAAGGTCCCAGTCTCGGTGGTCGGGCGACACGTACATAGCGAGCATGTTTGTTAAAGTGCGGTTAAATCGTTCTGTGAGGCCGTTTGTTTGAAGGTGGTAAGCGGTTGTCAGTGTGTGTTGCGTGGAACAAGAACGCATAATGTCGGCGATGACTTGGGATAGAAATGTACGGCCACGGTCTGTGAGAAGCTGTCTCGTAGCACCGTGAATCAATATAACGTCCCGTAACAAGAAGTCAGCGACGTCGGTTGCACAGCTGGTTGATAGAGCTCGCGTAATAGCGTAGCGTGTAGCGTAGTCTGTATTAACGGCTATCCATTTGTTTCCCAATGTGGATGTGGGAAAAGGTCCAAGCAGGTCTAACCCAACACGGTAAAATGGTTCCGCGGGTATGTCAATTGGTTGAACATGGCCAGTGGGTAGCAGCGACGGTGTCTTACGACGTTGGCATAGGTCACACGTGGCAACGTATCGGCGTACCGAAGGAGCAAGGCCTGGCCAGAAAAAACGGCGTCGGACGCGCTCGTACGTGCGGGATACACCAAGGTGTCCAGCCGTGGGAGCGTCGTGAAGTTCGGTGAGAACACAGCGGCGAAAATGCTTAGGCACATAAATGAGAAGGTCGGGCCCGTCTAGTCGGAAATTGTGACGGTATAGCACACCATTTTGAATGACACAGTAGCGGACGGAAGCATCATTTGTGGAGGATTCCATACGGCTAATGATGTCAAGCAGCTCTGGATCACGCTTCTGTTCTTCCCCAATATTAAGGAAGTCAGACACTGACAAGATAGAGTTCTCCGTAGGCTCGTCAGTGTCCTCAGGATCGTCGACAGGGTACCGGGAGAGGCAATCAGCATCACGGTGTAGGTGGCCAGATTTGTAGACCACCGAATAGAAAAACTCTTGCAGGCGCAAAGCCCAGCGACCAAGGCGGCCTGATGGATCTTTCAGAGGCCGCTGTGGTAGCTCAGTGGTTAGAGCATCGAACGCGTTATTTGAAGGATCTTTCAGAGAGTTGAGCCAGCAGAGTGCGTGGTGGTCGGTAACTACCGAGAATGGGCGTCCGTAAAGATAAGGTCAAAATTTCGCCACCGCCCATACAAGAGCCAAGCACTCACGCTCTGTTATCGAATAGTTACGTTCAGGGGAGGATAGGAGGCGGCTGGCATATGCAATAACGCAATCATGGCCATGTTGTTTCTGAGCCAGCACTGCACCAATGCCATGCCCACTTGCATCTGTACGGATTTCCGTAGGGGCAGCAGGGTTGAAGTGTGCCAGAATCGGAGGGGTAGTGAGAAGAGCGACGAGAGTCGAGAACGCAGAAGCCTCTTCGGAGCCCCATGAAAACGGGACTTCTTTCTTGAGGAGCTGCGTAAGCGGCCTCGCTATGTGCGCAAAATTTTTCACGAAGCGTCGGAAGTAGGAGCATAGTCCGATAAAGCTACGTACATCCTTCGCAGATCGTGGTACAGAAAGTTTTTGACGGTGCTGATTTTTGCTGGGTCTGGTTGTACACCGTTGGCGTCTAATAAATGGCCAAGCACTGTGATTTGATGGCGTCCAAAGTGACATTTGGACGAGTTGAGCTGCAGGCCAGCGCGACGGAAGATTCCCAGGATGGCTGAGAGGCGCTCTATGTGAGTTTCAAATGCTGGTGAAAAGACGATGACGTCGTCCAAGTAGCACGAACAGGTGGACCATTTGAATCCTCTGAGCAGGGAGTCCATCATTCGTTCGAAGGTGGTTGGAGCGTTACAAAGGCCGAAGGGCATGACCTTGAACTGATATAAGCCATCGGGGGTGATGAATGCCGTCTTTTCACGGTCCATTTCACCTACCTCTATCTGCCAGTAGCCGGAATAAAGGTCTATGGAGGAAAAATAGTGGGACCCATAGAGGCAATCAAGCGCATCATCTATTCGTGGCAGGGGGTAGACGCCTTTTTTTGGTAATTTCGTTTCGGTGTCGATAATCCACACAGAAACGCCATGCACCGTCTTTCCTGCGAACTAGCACTACAGGAGAAGCCCAAGGACTGCAGGATGGCTCAATGATGTCCTTGGCGAGCATTTTGTCGACCTCACTTTGGATGATGTGACGCTCGGCCGCCGACACCCGATACGGACGCCTATGAATAGGATGCTCATTACCAGTGTTTATGCGGTGACTCATACCGGTAGCTTTCCCCAACGTACGGCCGCTGATGTCAAAAACGTCGATGTAAGACAGCAGAACCCGGTGGAGTTCATCAGTCTGCTGCGGCGTTAAGTTGGAAGCGATCATCGAAGTACTAGCGCTGTCGGAGCAAGTGGCAGATTGATGTTGAGCATGGGGGTCAGAAGGGGCGGCCATCGCGACAACATCTACCGTATTGTCTTCTAAGGTGTAAAGCCACGCCAAAGAGATCCCTTGTGGCAAAACTTGAGGTGTCAAGCTAAAGTTGACAACAAGGAGGCACGTAGAATTTCCTACGACGGACAGAATGGTGTGCGGTAATGTAATGCCACGGCTTATGAGAACATCGGTGATAGGGGTCAGAGCATAGTCACCGTCGGGAACTGGTGATATTTAGACGAGCTCTATGTAGGTCAGTGTCTGTGGAGGGAGGCGCGCGTGTCCCGTTGTGCAGAGGCGACTCGGCCGTTGTGTAAGAGGCTCTGTTGCGGGCAAGTGTAGACGGAGCGCACTGTTCGAACAGTCTATGAGGGCAGAATGCGCGGACAGGAAGTCGAGGCCTAAGATTACGTCGTGGGGGCATTTATCAAGGACGGTGAAGAGAATAACTGTGTGTCAATCCGCAATGCTCACACAAGCGGAGCACGTTCCAACGATAGATGGCATTCCACCATCCGCAACACGGACGAACTGAGTGATCGCATGTGTGAGAACCTTCTTAAGCTTGTGGCGAAAATCACTCGTCATCACGGAAAGCTGGGCGCCGGTGTCGACAAGAGCAGTGACATGTACGCCGTATACTTGTGCGTCTATGAGGTTCCGTTTTGTCGGTATCGTCAAAAGAGAATTTTCGGTCAGTCCGAGCGATGCAGCGCCACCTCCGGGGGCTGCAACGCCTAGTTTTCCGTCGGGTAACCTCGTGGGAAGGCGGGGGAAGATGGTCGGCGGGGCTGTGGAGAACGAGACTGGCGACGTTGGGGGGATGGAGAGCGGGAGTAGCGGTGTTCAGAAGCAGGTTCCTGGGCAAAATGGTCGCGGCTGGTCTCATGGCGACAGGCAGGACGTGCATAGAAGGGACGAGAGGACGGTTGTGCAGGAGTACCCCAGCGGCTTCTGCAATGGCGAGAAATGTGCCCAATTCTGTGACACGAGAAGCATATCGGCTTGTCATCGTGTGTTCGCCATGTGGACGGATTACGGAATGTTGTGGGAGAGATGGTCGGGAAGGGACGTGCAGGCGTGTATCGGGGCTGGTAGTCGGTGCGGGGAGGCGGTGAGATAGAGTGAATTCCCAAGCTGGCGATTTCCTGCCGGACGACTGCTTGAATGAGAGGCAACGTAATTGGCGGAGAGGGGTCAGGGGACGTTGGTCCCACATTAGCTGGAGCAGTCGCTTCAAGCTCCCGCCTGACGATTCGCGTCAAGTTGTCGCAAGTGTCTAGTGGATGATATGTGTCGAGACACGAGGACGTCGCAGTGGTGTTCGGGAGGCGCTGCAACTGATGGGAGATGTGTCTGCTTTTAGCTTGTTGGAACCGGCGGCATTCTTAAATGATCGCATCAGCAGATGACACATTGTTGAATACCAACAACTTGAACGCGTCGTCAGCGATACCCTTTAGGATATGCGCAACTTTTTCAGTTTCAGACATATTTTCGTCAGCTTGGCGGCCTAGTGAAAGGACAGTCTGAATATAACCAATGTAGGGCTCCGTGGAAGATTGTGCGCGTGTCGACAACTCATTTTTCGCAGCTTCACGACGACCAGAGATGTTGCCAAAAAGCTCACGCATCTTTGCCTTGAAGCTGTCCCAGCTTGTTATGTCATGATCGTGGTTATCAAACCAAACACGAGGGGTTCCGTCGAGATAAAAGATGACGTTTGCGAGCATAAGAGTGGGATCCCACCTGTAAGTGGCGCTGACGCGTTCGTAGAGGCGTAGCCACTGGTCGACGTCGGAACCCTCGCTGCCCGAGAACACGCCGGGGTCTTTGAGCGCGGGAAGCGTCACGAAAGTTGTCGTGGGCGCTGGGTTGACAAGTCGGGCAGAAGTGGGAGCAACCGGAGAGGATGTAGCCGAGTCTTGAGTTGTCATGTTTCAAGCCGCGAGGGAGCGTCCGCTTCGGAGTTCCGTGGCGAGGACGGGGATCGCACAACTCCACCAAATATGTTACGGGAAGGAGACCGACTCGGAGGGTTAGTCACCGATGTATTTAGAGCCGGTTAGGCGAGCAGCGCCAGCCACACAGATTAGCTCGTGCCAGTCTATCTGCTTTCTCTCCTTCAGCTCCATGCACTGGCACGTAGCAATATATATTAGAAAAAGCAATGGACCCAAAACAGAGCCTTGAGGAACGCCAGACTTTACGTCGCCGTGGGACGATACGGCATCGTTAGCAGTTACAAATTGAGTACGGTTAGTTAGAAAACATTCTATCCACTTCAAGATGTTAGGGTCAATATTAGGAGTACTGAGTTTAAGAAGTAATTGGTGAGACACCTTGTCCAAAGCCTTAGAAAAATCTAAAAAATACAGTAAAAAAACCGGTCCTTTATCAAAGGAGGATGAAATGTTATGCATGAACAATACAAGTTGTGTTTCGCAGGAATAGTTCTTGCGAAACCCATGCAAAAATTAAGTGAAAAATGCGTTGGATTCAAGAAATGAAACAAGGTTAGTAAATATGACATGATCGAGGATTTTGCAAGAAATGCTAGTGAGCGAGATGAATATGTAATTGAGAGGGGAATGAGGGTCACCTGATTTAAACAGAGGCACCACCTTCCCCACCTTCCAATCTGCAGGCACAAACGAGCACTCGGTAGATTGGGTGAAAAGGTACATAAGAAATACAGAGGAGTACACAGTCGTATTTTTCAAGAACTTGGAATTAATTTCATCAGCACCACAGGAAGACGATAGTTTCAAACCATGAAATAATTTCAAAATACCCACAGAATCAATTACAAGTGGATCCATGGGGGAAAAGTCGTTTTTGTACAAGTGCGGCTCCATGTCAATATAGCTATCTGAAAACGATTTTGCAAAGCTGTCATTTAGTACCATGTAACATTCTTCATTGCTCATAGCGCAGCCATCAGAAGCTGTAAATGATATGCTAGTTTTCTTTTTTATTTGAATAGTGCTCCGAAATTTTGATGGATTAGTAGAGAATGATGGTAGATAAGTATAAAAAATATGGTTTTTGCCTCTTTTAACGCGATGCCGTATGCACGCAGTGCGTGAAAATAAGCATTCCAACGGATGGATGTTCGAATGCGTTTTGCCGCGAAAGAGGCGTTTTTTCTTGTTTGATAATCTTTTCAGTGTCATCAAAAACCACGGGGAACGTTTCTTCATGGGAAGCCTGCGCAGTGGAATATATTTAGCAACAAGTGACGTGACTTTATTTTTAAACAAATTCCAATTATCTTCTACGGTATGGCTGAAAATTCTGGCATTTACTCTTCAATGAACAGTGCAAGCTCATTAATAATTGCTGTGTAATCACCTCTCGCATAATTTCTGACCAATTTCGGAGTGCTTTTCTTGCGTGTGACGTGGCCCTTTACACAAAAATGTAAAAGACAGTGATCACTTATCTCGGGTAAACAAGTTATTGGGTATACTAAGTTGGGGTTGTCGACGAGTACGAGGTCGAGAGTATTTGACGAAGTAGCGCTAGTTCTAGTAGGTCCAGAAACAAGTTGCGTCAGATTAAAATTTAAGCACAAGTTAATAAAAGAGTCGCTTTCAGTAGACGAACCAACAACAGAGGAATAGTGCGAAGCCCAATTTATTTTAGGAAAACAAAAATCACCCAGCAGAAGCAAAGGAGAGTGGGGAAATTCTTAGACAAGAAAATTAAGAACGTCATGAAGTTCATCGCAGAAAGCAGTTGGTGCATTTGCCGGAAGATTGATTGATTTGATATGTGGGGTTTAACGTCCCAAAACCACCATATGATTATGAGAGACGCCGTAGTGGAGGGCTCCGGAAATTTCGACCACCTGGGGTTCTTTAACGTGCACCCAAATCTGAGCACACGGGCCTACAACATTTCCGCCTCCATCGGAAATGCAGCCGCCGCAGCCGGGATTTCAACCCGCGACCTGCGGGTCAGTAGCCGAGTACCTTAGCCACTAGACCACTGCGGCGTGGCTTGGCGGAAGATAACAAGCACAGAGCAATATGTTTTGTTGATTTAAGACAGCACGTACGCAGGCTAATTCTAAGGATGTGGTAAATGCAATCCTAGCAGACACTATATTATCGGCCACGGCAATCAGTACGCCACCACCCGGTTTTATATCACGGTCTTGACGGTACACAACATAATTCTTCTCGCACTGAAACAACTCCTCGCACAAAAGTTTATAGGTCAACCAGGTCACCGTTAATGCCATCACGTCAGTGGCACATGAATCAAGAATAGGGGCTAGAGCGTCACGTTTATTGACTAAACCGCGTACATTTGACAACAAAAAGGATAAGCCTTCAGGATACTGTCTGCGTGGCTGATGTCTATGTCAGGAAAAAGAACCGCCAGAACAGCAGTTTGCAGCAGAAGGAGATTGTTCCGTGTTACTTAGAGCATTGCCAAAATGCAATTCACAGACACTATCGGTGTCGGGGGAGTAGACGTAACACTTTTTGTTGATGTATACCTTGTACCTCACATAAAAATTCGCCGCATTTGTTGCCAAAATCGTACAGCTTTGTCTTGACAGTTCTGGTTGCCTTACCAAAATCTTCGCTTATGGAAACACCAATTGCTTTTAACTTGATTTTAGAAGATAGAATCGCTTCTTTTAGTTTACAAGCTGAAAACCAAACAATAATAGGTCTGGGATTTTTTAATGACAAAACAGCCGAGTCTGTGGGCCCGGGAAATCCGTTCATCGCTGTTGTTTAGGTTCAGGCTTAATGCTGAATTTAATATTGAGCGAACTTCCTCTTCTGATTGTGCCAAAGTTTCAGAAGCAGTGTCAGCTATGCCGTAAAATATTAAATTTTCTCGACACGAACGGTCTTCAAATTCATTTAGCCGTTGACTCAGTGCAGCCATTTGAGGCGCTACGCTTTCCCCTTGTTTCCCCTCAGACGATCGAAGGCTTTGTTCAACGGCAGAAAGCCTATTATTGGTATCAGCTATTAGCTGCTCCATCGAAAATTGAGCTTCTTTTACTTCACCCAGGGCAGACATGACTTCTCAATGTTTCGCATCAAACTTATCGTGATGTGATTTAACAAGCTGTAGTAATTCCTTGCTAGGATCGTCTCTGCGGGGCCCAGGGTTTAGCTCTAAGTCACCCGACATTAATAACAACTTGGCGATAAACAAACACTCACATGTTAATTGAAACAATATTTGGCGGCCTGGAAGCACTAGCAGCCAAAAATTGTTTGACTTTTTACAGTGAAGTTGCGGTGCTGTACTCACCCACACCCAGAAACGGAAAGGTGTTTCAATCATGCTGACGGCTGCAGTGCCTTCATTCCCATTAAAACTGTGCACGCTTTTCCAGCAGCTTTACGGCTTGCCGATGACGATGCGCCGGTCGACTTGGTAGCCGGGAATAACAGCACAGCAGTAATACGCGGCCAGCTTGCACAGAGTGTTTCAGTAGCTTCACGGTGGAACAGGGGCCCCGTCATTCACACGAAGTTTATTGTGATCCTAATATTCCCCTATTGTCAACCTTGCTGAACCTCGGAACTAGATCGTTTGTTTGATAGAGCATATTTCATCTGTCGTGTTTGTCCCTAGCTTTCGTTCTTCACTAAAGGATGTGTTCCAATCCCTAAACTGACTTTTCAGTATGCCGCAAGTGCAGCTGGTTCTTGCTCATTTAGACTGCTGAGCTACGTAAGCAATTCCTTCCATACGCATAGAACGCATACGCTTCTACACTAACGAGCACCGCTTTTCCCCTTTCAAATGTAACTGTTCCTTTACTCGCGCTCACAGTCGTATTGATTGTTATTACAGTGAAAGCTGTCATGAGATCACAACTCGGGTCAGGCGCAGTTGTCCGCCGCTGCCGCTGGTGTCCGTAACCACATCGCGCAAAATTAGAAAAAAAAGTAGCACCAAAGACACAGTGGGGCTCCAACCCGGGTCCGCTAGGTGCCAGCCCAGTATTCTACCACTCAGCTACGCCAATGTTTTCTTTTTCTTTTATGGCAGCATGCAACATTCAAACAACAGCAGCCACACTCCGCCTAAGCTTCAAGCTCAATGCATGGCTTCAAGGAAGATGAACCATTTGCCACACATACATAAAGTGGTTTCAGATGCCATAATTCATCCATAACATTTAGCATTTTATCATTGTAGCAAAGCCTTGCAAAACCTCACACCTTGCACATATGTTCAATAAAATAAATACGTACTGGCCGCACGTCTAAATCACAATGTCTGACTGCCATACGGCTTCGCCAAATGCTGTGCAAGCCAAGGAGAAAGAACATGTCGTATTTTAGTAGGGCATGTTCTATTGCTAAAAATCCAATCCCATGTGGAGTGAGACTTAAATGTTCATGGAGTGTTCTCTGCACAACATCCCAAAACAGAAATGCGTCCCCACCATCAATAGAAACATGCTCTACCGACTCAGATTTTCGGCACAGTAAACAGTCGGAGCCACGTTTTAACCGGCAGCGTAATAGTGTGCAGCTTAAAAAAGAACGTTTTAACTCGAGCTGGTACGATCATCTTTTCGACTCTCTTCAAAATGTCTTCTCCTTGGCTTTCAGAATACAAGAAACGACACAAAAAACAGAAAAGCTTTCAATCAAATATCTCGACGAACGCCTCCGAGTGACATTAGATAGGTACTCCAAACTAAATCTTGCACTACGAATTCGAAAAGCTGCAACAACTTCTCGAAGAAAGCTACTGACACTACAACAGAACTCATGATTCGAGGTTACATTAAAGTTTGGCTATGCCGATGCCAGCCTAATTGAAAGAATGTCCGTAAAAACAGCTCTCGTTGATCTCGTAAAAAGAGAAACCTTGATACAACCTGGCTCAAAAATAAGTGTGGCAAGCCTAAACACCACCTCTTTCCAATCTTAAGAATAGGTTGTTGCGGCTTGTCTGTTCGTACTGGGATTGCAACACAAAATCAACAAGAAGCCTATGAATCTTCTGAATATTGATCCTGAAACATGACAATACTTGCAGCAAATAAACGACCTGCGATACCAAAAAGACATTGCATATTGTCGCGTGAGCGAAGATGGACATATTGTTACGTAAAATATGACGGGACGTGATCATTTGGCAGTGTATTTACCCCAATAAAATCGGAGTGCAGCACACAGAGCGAGCGAACCAGTCCTCTTCGTCGTCTTCTGATCACAGAATGGTTCACTCTTCATGCGATAGCTATGTAGCATTACCCCCCGGTTGTAAAAGCACCGACTCGGTGCACTTTATACGTGTTCTTCAGAGGGAGGGCGGTATGGTTTCAACATACTGATGTGGACTACGTCACTGGGGGTGTTTGCAGACAGGTCAGTCCCGGATACTGGAATGACCTCATAGGTAACATCTGTTACGCGTCGTATGATCCGTTAAGGCCCTTGTACGCAGATAGCAACATCTCTGACAATCCAACACGACGAACTGGGTACTAGAGAAAAACTAAAGAACCAGGTGAGAAGTCAACGTCGACATGCTTGGTGTTGTAGCCAAGCATGTCGGCTTCACAAGCAACACAGCCTTCTGTGTTGCTGTGAAGCCAACAGCCTAGAGCAGGCAATCTGACGTGCGTGGTCGGCACGAGTGGTGGCATCACGCGTGTATTCGCTTGGCGGAGATGTAGTAGTCAGTAGTAGGGTGTCTAGTGGTAAGGTTGGATTACGGCCATAGAGCATATAAAAAGGTGAATAGCCTGCTGTATCATGACGAGATGAATTATAGGCGAGCGTCACGCGAGGTAGCGCTAGATCCCAGTCATGGTCGTCAGATGAGACATACATCGAGAGCATGTCCATGAGAGTGCGATTTAGGCGTTCGGTAAGGCCATTTGTTTAAGGATGGTGGAAAGTGGTCAGCTTGTGTTGCGTTGAGGAAGAGCGCAAAAGGTCGTCGAGTACGCGTAACAAAAATGCGCGTCCACGATCGGTGAGCAATTGCCGAGGAGCGCCGTGATGTAGAATTACATCGTGGAGCAAAAAGTCGGCAACGTCAGTAGCAGTGCTGGTGGGGGGCGCTCTGGTGATGGCAAACCTGGTCGTATGGTCTATAGCAACAGCAACCCACTTGTTCCCAGAGTTTGAATCAAGGAACGGTCCGAGGAGGTCTACACCAACACGAAAGATAGGTTCGGTAGGGATGGAGAGCGGGTGAAGGAGTCCAGCAGAGGGTGCGGCAGGTCGTTTTCGACGTTGGCATTTATCGCAGGAGGCCACGTAGCGTCGAGCCAACCACGCGAGACCACGCCGAAAGAAGCGGCGCCGGACGCGGTCGTACGTGCGAGATACACCCAAGTGGCCGGCAGTTGGTTCGTCGTGAAGCTCATGCAGGACCACTGAACGGAGATGGTTAGGCACGACTCGAAGTAGCTCAGAGCTATCTGGCTGGACGCTACCACGGTACAGCGTGCCATTTAGGAGAACGAACATGTGGAGTGACACGCCGTTAGGGTCACATTTCAGACGGGCAATAAGTGACCGCAAGGAAGGATCGCGACGCTGTTCGTCACCAATCTGACGAAACCTAGACATGGACATAACGCTGGGGCCAGGATCGCCGACCGATTCATCTGGTTGGTCAACAGGGTAGCGGGACAAGCAATCGGCGTCCAGATGAAGACGTCCAAACTTGTAGGCAACTGAGTAGGAGTACTCCTGAAGACGCAACGCCCAACGATCAAGTCGTCCAGAAGGGTCCTTCAGTGAAGAAAGCCAACGGAGGGCGTAATATTCTGTGACGACAAGGAATGGGCGGCCATACAAGTAAGGGCGAAATTTCGAAACTACGCAGACAAGGGCAAGGCATTCTCGTTCTGTTATAGAGTAGTTATGCTCCGACTTTGAAAGGACACGACTTGCGTATGCAATTACAAGATCAGTGCCCCGCTGAGTTTGGGCCAAAACTGCGCCGATGCCGTGACCGCTAGCGTCTATCCGCACTTCTGTAGGAGCATTTGGGTCGAAATGTGCAAGTATTGGTGGTGTCGTTAGAGCAGTCATTAGTCGAGAGAAAGCGTTAACTTGAAGAGGACCCCAACATAACGGGACGTTGTGTTTGTGAAGGTCTGTCAGTGAGTGTATGAGTGCCGCAAAGTCTTTTACGAACCGGCGAAAGTAAGAGCATAGGCCCACGAAACTGCGAACATCATGGATAGAGCGCGGAACGGGAAAGTTCGTTGCGGCATGTACTTTAGCCGGGTCTGGTCGTACACCGGAAGCAACAACAAGGTGGTCCAACACAGTAATTTGACGAAGACCGAAGCGGCACATCGAGGAATTGAGCTGGAGGCCGGCATGTCAGAATGTTGATAGAATCGTCGAAAGGCGTTCAAGGTGTGTGGCGAAGGCGGGTGAGAAAATAATCACGTCGTCTAAGTAACACAAGCACGTCGCCCATTTAAATCCTTGAAGCAGCGTGTCCATCATTCTCTCGAAGGTTGCTGGGGTGTTGCAGAGACCAAACGGCATGACCTTGAATTGGTAAAGGCCGTCGAGGGTAACGAATGCAGTTTTCTCACGATTCATTTCGTCTACAGCAATTTGCCAGTAGCCAGATCGGAGGTCGAGAGATGAAAAAAAGGTGGCGCCATGAAGACAGCCAAGTGCGTCGTCAATACGTGAAAGAGGATGCACATCTTTCTTGATTATTTTGTTGTGGTGCCGATAATCAATACAGAAACGCCAGGAGCCGTCTTTTTTTTACCAAGAGAAGGGGAGGCCCAAGGGCTTGACGATGGCTCGATGATGTCTTTCGATAGCATGTTGTCCACTTCCTTCTGAATCAACGTCGACGGTGGATGGGCGCAGAGTCACCAGTGTTGATTCGGTGCTTGACAATATTAGTCTGGCCCAAGGGACGATCACGTATATCAAAAATATCACCGTAGGAGGCCAAAACGCGGCGGAGAGCGTCGGCCTGATCAGGCGAAAGGTCTGGTCCAATCATATTTCGAAAGATGGCCTCGGCAGAACTGGGTAACCGTGAGACTACGGCTTGGTCCGAAACAGTTACAGCGACAACGTTTATGCCATCATCTCTTATGGCAGCGAGTTGAGAATTGGAATTTGGTAGAGCAACACTTGAGGAATGAGGCCGAAATTTAGGAGCGGAAGAAACACAAAGTTGTCCACTATAGTGGTGATGGTATGCGGCACTGTAACACTGCGGGTCAGTAGTGCGTCTGTTATCGGTGCAACGATGTAGTCTCCGTCGGGAACTGCAGAGGTCGATGACAGACAGACGTATGTCGCAGCTCGAGGCGGCAAGCGAACAAAAGTGGTTGGACCCAAGCAGCTGACGGGCTTTTCACAGGCATCAGAGAGCAGAGGAAGGTCGAGGCTGACCGTGCCAGAAAAACAGTCAATTAAAGCCGAGTGTGCCGAGAGGAAATCAAGACCTAGTATGAGGTCATGGGGGCAACAATCTAGAACGGCAAAAGGGACTACAGTGTGACGACCAGCAATGTTGACATGATCAGTGCCACATTCCGACGACTTATACAGCGCCGCCATCGGAAACACGTATGGCTTGAGTCGTAGGGGGAGTCATGATCTTCTGCAAACGGCGGCGTAGATGTGCGCTTATAATAGATATGGGGGCGCCTGTGTCAACAAGGGCAGTAACAGGAACATTGTCGACTTTTACTTCAATGAAACTGTGGTGTGTGGGCAGCGTCAGTAGAGGGTTTCCGGCGTAGTTGGTATTGCAGCTTCACCTCCATAAGCTGCAATATCTAGTTTTCCTGCTGCGATCGTCCAGAGAAGCTCGGCGAGGAAAAGCGCCGAAGCAGCGGAGAGCGAGATTGGCAGCGTAGCGGCGACGGCGAGCGGGAGTAGCGGAGACCAGAAGAAGGGGCGTCAGTGGGGAGAGGCTCATGAGGAGGCAACGAGTAAAAGTTGGATGGTGTAGTGGCTGGACGTCCAGAAGTGGTAGGGCACATATAAGTAGAGTACCTCTGACGTGGTGGGTTGGACCAGCGGCGACGGCAATAACGAGAAATATGTCCAGGTTGATGGCAGGAAAACCAGATTGGCTGGTCGTCAGGGGTCCGCCATTGCGTAGGGCTCTGGAATGGCAATGATAGAGGAGATCTGCGAGCGTTACCTGAGGGTATGGGCGTACTTCAGGGTGAGTCACGGGACACGCTGACGGAAGACCGAGATTAGCGAACTCCTGCCTAACCACAGTTTGAATTAAGGCTATATACCGATGGGTGTGACGGGTCAGTGGCTTGAGTTGTACAAACAACTAGGAGTTGGACAGGCAGCTTCAAGCTCCAAATAGGAGCTGGACAGGCAGCTTCAAGCTCCCAACGAACAATTCTGGTGACGTGGTCATAGGTGGGTGGTTGGCGAGCGGCTTCACACGATGAAGTTGCAGCCGTGTTGGGCAGTCGTGTAAATCTCTGCGTGATACGGCGGCTCTTGGCGTGTTCAAACCGCCGACACTCTGATGATTTCGTCGATGGTGGTGACGTTATTGTATACAAGCAGGTTGAAGGCATCGTCCGCGATGCCTTTAAGCACATTCGATACCTTCTCAGGCTCGGACATGTGCTCGTCAACCTGGCGGCAAAGGGCGATGACGTCATGAATATACGCGACGTAGGATTTGGTAGACGTCTGTGCCCGAGTAGCCAACTGATTTCGCGCAGTTATCTGTCGTGCAGCGGGGTTTCCAAAAAAGTCACAGATCTTCTTGAAAGTGTCCCAGCTGGTAATGTCGGTTTCGTGCGTCTCGAACCACCCCCGCGGAGGGCCATCAAGGTAAAAAAGCACGTTAATTGGCAAGCATTACTGTTGGGTCCCACCTATAGCTGGCGCTGATCCGTTCATACACGTTGAGCCACTTGTCAATTTCAAGGCCATCCTGTCCGGAAAATACGCCCGGATCACGAGCAGGACGTAGGACAATGTAGGTAGGAGTCACAGAAAAGGCAGACGGTGAAGACGATGTGCCTTGAACTTGTGACATGGTAGGACCCATGATGATGCGGCCACTGCGGAGCTTCGTGATGGGTACAGAGAAGGACCAGCACGTCCACCACAAATATCTTACGTAAAATGAGACTGGACGTGACTATTTGGCAGTGTATTTACACTGATAAAATCGTAGCGCAGCGCACAGAGCGAGCAAACCAGTCCTCTTCGTCGTCTTCTGATCAAAGAATGGTTCACCCTTCATGCGATAGTTACATAGCACTGGCGTCCCCATTTCTGTGTCAGAACAGATAGCCCTTTGGTTTTCTTGGCCCACAGATCATCATAGTTATGGTATTGCTCTAGCGGCACGCCAAGGTATGTGCTGGCTTGCCTGACCATTTAATTCGTTCGTACACCACTGGGAATGCTTCTAGATTTTTATGCCACAGCCCAGCACACTAGTCTATGTTTACAATGCTACTAGTATATCTATAGCATCGCAAAACCTTCGCACAATGCTCATGAAGGTTGGCATGCTCTCCTGATTGGTACAAAACAATGCAACATCATCAGCATAGGCCAATATCTTCACCTCACACGTGCCTAAATGAAAACCTCATATACTCAATTTTTTTTGTAATGGCCACACACAGATGCTCCAGGTAAAAAACAAATAATATAGGTGAAAGTGGGTATTTTTGCCTTACAGGTGAACGTGCATTAATTCTTAAAGTTAACCCTCGGTTCACAATCAACTTGGTTGAACAATTTTCGCAAGCCATCTAGACACTGTGCAGTATCACAGAGTCAACAACAGCTTGTTCTAACAATTTAAACTAAATGCTATGACAAACTAGAGAAAAAGCTTTCGCTAGATTAATTTGAAACATTGCAAATTTTCTTAAGTCTGCGTCACAGCACTCTAATATGCTTCGTGTTGCACGTATGTTAGTAAAAAATTATCTTTCTCTTATTCCAGAGGTTTGCTATGGGCCAAACCATGCACAGTGTCAATTTTTGTGAAAGAGAACATGGGAGCACGTGGCCTGCGCGCTCTGGCGGCTGCTGGCAGCGCGTTCAAGTGGGAGCGAGAGCAACCACACTTCTCGCGTTATCTCGTGGTGAGAAAAACAACCATTCGTTGCTGATATGGAACCAGCGGCAAGATTCCGACCCCCGAACTCTTCAAGGCGATTACGCGAGAGCCGGTAATTGCCTTGAAGGGGAAGGGTTGCAAGCTTGCCGTTCTATATCAGTAACGAATGGTCGTTTTGCTCGCCGTGAGATGACGCGAAAAGACACAGTAGTTGCTATCGCTCCCGTTTGAATATGCTGTCGGAGTGTGCACGCCACGCATCGCCGTGTTCCCTTTCATAAAAATTGACACTGTTGATATGACTGTTTCCAACCGCATCCCTAAGACTTTCATTAGTATTTTGTAGTACACATTTATTAATGTTATTGGCCTAACGCCAGACACGTGTTTCTGTTTTACAGGGTCTACATTTTTCGCAATAAGAACAGTGTGTGCTTTCTTGAATGAAGCTGGTAGGCTACCCTTGTTAAAAGATTCGGCGAAAACCTTTTGTAGAACAGCGGCAAACTCTGCCTTGAAATTCTTGTAAAAAACTGCTGTTATCCCATCTGGGCCAGGGGATTTCCCGTAATGCAGTTGGTGTATAACTATTTCTATCTCTACTGCAGTTATATCAACCGATAAACCTTTGAATCTTGATGATCTAGCGTTAGTAAAAGGCTTAGAAAGTCTTTTTCAAAAGTGGCTTCTTTAGGTATACGATTGGAAAATAACTTGCGATAATATTTTGTATATGTATCCTTTATATCTTCGGGTTTAGTCGTTAACTGGCTATTATATTAAATTTCTGCGATGTCTTTAGCACGCGCATTTTTTTTTCGCAGTTAGAAATCGCTGATTAGGCATTTCATCTGCAAGTAACCTGTCTGCTCGAGCCCTTACAACCGCACTTAGGAACTTAGTGGCATCTATGGCTTCGAATTTCTTTTTATTATCTCTAATAACTTCACCGTAAAATCCAGGGTTTTCTGTTTCTACCTGATGTATTCCGCAAGTAACTTGTTTAAACCATTCTTTTCTACTCGTTCCTTGTACCGTATTTTTGCAGCCCTTTCCATGGCACACATTTTCATATTGTACTTAAAGGATTCCCAATTTTCCGACCTGTTACTAAATGCAAGGGTGCAAAGTTTGTGTAAATATTTTTTTAAACACCTGAAAAACTTACCATCGCTAAGTAGTTTGGCATTTCACTTCCAGAGGTCCCTTATTAATGCATGTTTAGGAGCTACTTTTTGGCCTAAAGAGAACATGACAAGTGATTGATCGCTGAATGAGACTTATTCAGCACCATAACCATCACAAACATTTGTTAGCTCTAATACCAAGTAAGCTCTGTCCAATCTTGCGTGGCAAAATCCTTGAAAGTGGGCATAATAACGCTGCAATCCGCCTTCAGCACAGAAAGCAACATACTGAAGAAAATACTTGTCAACACTTTCTCTTAGGTAATTAGCACTGTCATCTTTTCTATCGGAGCAGTTAGATCGATCATCTGAACACATGAATGGGAGGCTGCGTTCGTACGGCTCCTGTGGACGCGCAACTAAATCTGTGTTTCTAGAGTTTTTCCTTCAAGTGTTCATGAACTGTTGCTCGCATCGGCTCCGAGAAGTCATCAGGATCCTACCGA
This sequence comes from Rhipicephalus microplus, assembly GCF_043290135.1. NCBI lineage: Eukaryota > Metazoa > Arthropoda > Arachnida > Ixodida > Ixodidae > Rhipicephalus > Rhipicephalus microplus. The sequence goes on along the minus strand of NC_134705.1, from coordinate 13,952,057 downwards.
TACCATACTTGACCACAGTGAGTGAGTTTTTGTCAAGTTAGGAACAATATCTTTTCCTGTGGAGCGGTGCCCTCTTTAACCCTAATGAGTGGCTCGGGAGACCGCGCTTTTGCTGGGCTTGTTCTCGCCTGCGGCCGGCCCTTCGGAGGCCCGGTGCGCGGAATTATTTGCTCACGATGGAGTATGAAGTGCACGGAGAGGATATTTCAGAAGAAGAGTTTACTCAAGATAAAGGTTGGCAGTCCGCTCGGGCCAGGAGAGCTGGCGCCAAAACACGCACTGCTGACTCTAACGCGCCATCGTCGCAGCCGGGCGCACGCCGCGGCAAATCGAGAAGCGCTGCGCTGAAGTCCAAAGTAATACGCGCAGGAAAAATGCCCTCCCTTCCTCAAGATGACATTAAGATTGTGATCCGGCCGAGAGGTGAACTCAATATCTCGAAAATTGGCGCAGCTACGGTGGCTGACGCAATACTAGTTGCCGCTGGCATAAGCCAGAAAGATTTGTGCCAGGATACTCTATGCCCGAATCTGCAGCAAAATAGTATGGTTGCCAGTACTCCCAAGCGCGAAAACGCAGACCGATACGTTCGGATGAAGCAAATACTCATTTCAGGCAAGGTGCACGAGCTAAGTGCCTATGAGACTGCCCCACACTCCACTTGCAAAGGGGTGATTCGCAACGTCCCACTTCAAGACGGCCCTGACGTCATCGATGCGAAGATTGTCAACACAAATAATCCACTCGCCTTAGCAGCCAAGAGAATAGCCCAAACTGGCACGGTCATCATCGCTTTCGACGGGTATCGTGTACCAAACTTTGTCAGGTATGGACCAGTGCTGATGCAGTGCTCACTCTACCGCAGGCAAATCGACGTGTGTTATGCGTGCGGCCGTCTTGGTCATCGCGCTGACGTGTGCCCCACTCCCGGTGACACGATTTGCCGAGGCTGTGGTGCCGCAAGCCCTGATAAGCAACATGTGTGTACTCCCAAGTGCAAACTCTGCGGTGGCCAGCATCTCACGGCTAGCAAAGACTGTGCTCAAAGGTTCAAGATCCCGTACATTGTGCGCCGTCGTCGCAGTGAGCGTGCCAGAATGGCTGGTGCTGCGTCACCGTCCCCGCAACGTCACCTCGACACTGCGGACGAGTTCCAGTCTTCGTCCCCCACCACGGAGGCTCAGCGCAGAGGACGCCCCCATTCCAGGGGACGCTCGGGATGCCACTCCGGATCCAGGCGGCGTGGTGCCTCCAAGGGATGTTTCACCTCGCGCTCCAGGTCGACAGAACGTGCCCGGGGAAGTTCCACTTCTCAGCCTCGCTCCAACGCAAAGCCGGGGCACGTTTCGTCGGGGCCCACCAGGTCCCGCTCCCGCACGACCACCACCTCTAACAGCAAGAAGCCTACGCTCTCCTGGGCCGACAAAGCCCGAGAAAGACGTGAGTCTCCTAGAGGCGACGAATCGAATCGCGGTTCTCCCCACGCGAGTGAGCTCGACGAGATGCGACGAGCTAACGAGCAGCTGAGGAAAGAAAACGCGCAGCTTAAGCAAGAAATGAGCAGGCTAGCAGCGGAGATGGCGGAGATAAGAAAGCTCGCGTCCTTGCGCCCTTCGGCGCAGCCCGCCCCAACCCCGGTCGCCATGGATACGTCTGAGGCACTTCATAGGCCTAGCGGAACTAAGCGCCGAGCGGTTGAGAACACACAAGAAGAAGAGGCGGTAAACTTACTGTCGGAACTCAAGGTTTCCTTTGTGAACATGCAGGCTACCTTAGCGAAAATTCAAGAAGCCGTGGCACATCCAAAGATGGGATTAGGAGCACTGAGTGAACGCATAAGCAAGTTAAAAGAGGTCGATGCGAGGAGAGAGCCCGGTCCGACTCCTTTGCAGGTCCCAGCACAACGGAATGTACTAGCGCCACCGACTGAGGGCGCGATCCTCCGGGCTGCTATAGCCACACTAACCATCCCCTCAGCCTAAACATGGATAGTGTGGACAAAAACTTCAGAATCTGGCAATGGAACTGTGGCGGGTTTACTCACAAAAAGCCCATTCTACAGCAATATTTAAGAACTCTCGACGTTAAGCCCCAAATTATCGCTGTTCAGGAAGTTGCGTCTGGCACCCCCATCAAAATCCCGGGTTACCTAGTAGCGTCATCACATTCAGGAGGTAGGGGAGTTGCCACACTTATCAGCAAAAGGTACAATTACCTATCGCGTGACTTCGGTGCAGTTGCCGATGGCATTGAGTACGTAATGACTGAAATTATAATGAACTCACCCAAAAAGGGTCTTCGAAGAAATAGCCTTTTTATTCTCAACGTATACTGCAGTCCCAGTTATCGCAGGACGAGAGCAAACTCTCTCCTCAAAAGGGCTGTGAGCATGGCCAGTAGTTACCCCCTTGTAGTTGTAGGGGATTTCAACGCCCCACACAGCGTGTGGGGATATATGTATGATACCCCAAAAGGACGCGAGCTATGGCAGACTGCGACAGAAGCCGACTTAACGCTTACAACTGACAAAGATTTCCCCACTAGAAGAGGTAACTCCATATGTAGGGATACCACCCCGGACCTGACTTTTGTGAAGAATATAGATGGGGTCAAATGGGTCAACACTGCTCTAGACCTCGGAAGTGACCACTACATCATCGAGGTATCCTTCGCGATAGCCCGCTTTAGGACGAAAAAATTCAAGGTGGTCGACTGGGACGCTTTTCGCGAAGTCAGAGCTGAGAGAGCACCGACGGCTGGGACAGACTTTGAAGGATGGTACAAAGGAATCAGAGATGATGCCACGGCAGCGACCAAGGAGGTCGTCACTGACCTCGATGTTGAAAACATGGACAGCAGGTTGGCACACCTACGAGAAGCCAAGCAAGCCCTACTTACGAGGGAGAAGGGACAGAAGCATAACAGGAGGCTCCGCAAGAAGGTTTCCGAGGTTAACAGGGCGATCGAAGAGCACTGCAAAACCTTGTGTAAACAACAATGGCATGAGCTCTGTGAGAGCATCGAGGGTCGGCTCTGATCTGGGAAGAGCTGGGGTCTTCTCAAACACCTTCTCGATCAGGGCAGCACCAGGTCCAGTCAGAGGCGATCCCTCGCGCGAGCCATCCATCTTGCTACTGACTCTACCCCGGACGAATTGGTTGTCAACAAGCTTATAGACAGGTATCTGCGAGTCGCGGATAGCTCTGCACCCACACAGTTCCCGGACTACGCGGGGTGCGTCGTGCCGGAGTTGGACCAGGACTATACTGTGGCCGAGATACGGCAGGCTCTCTTTTCCCTAAATGCCAAATCCGCCCCTGGCCCTGATGGCATAACCAATAAGATGCTCAAGAACCTTGATGATGACTCCATCGTAATTCCTTACGGAAAAGATTAATGAGGTGTGGTGCAGTGGGGAGGTTCCCGCACAATGAAAGACGGCCTACACAGTTCTAATCCCGAAACCTGGTAAAGCACCAGGAATAGATAATCTAAGACCGATTTCCTTAACTTACTGCGTCGGTAAGGTCGTAGAGCGCGCCCTTCTGAACCGACTCAAGGTGCACCTCGAGACCAATGACATGTACACCCACAATATGATTGGTTTCAGAGCTGGTCTCTCGACACAGGATGCCATGAAGCTGATAAAGCATCAGATCATCGACCGGAACACAGGAGATACCAGAGCCATCCTTGGATTAGACCTGGAGAAGGCTTTCGACAACGTTTCTCACGAATTCATTCTCCAGTCTATTGCCATCCTAGGGCTAGGGAAGAGGGTCTACGACTTCGTGAGATCCTTTCTTTACCAGAGAACTACCAAGCTCAAGATCGAAGGGTACTTCTCACGAGAGATCAACCTCGGTTCACGCGGCACGCCTCAGGGCTCAGTTATTTCACCAACACTGTTTAACGTCGTGATGATCGGGCTCTCCAAGGAACTCGCGAAGATTCAAGGAATCAATCATACCACCTACGCAGATGATATAACCATCTGGTGCAGCGGCGGGAGCGACGGTCAAGTTGAGGAAGCCATGCAGCACGCAATCGACGTGACCGAACGTTTCCTCCGTCCCACCGGTCTCAAGTGCTTCCCCATCGAAATCTGAACTTCTGCTCTACAAGAAAAGACCCTGAGGCGGCGGCCACCGTCACTGGAAACTTGCGTCTCAAAGTGGAATACGGTTTTTCACTAGTGACGTGTCCCCAGTGCCAAGAGTGGATTCGATCCAAATATTGGGAATGTATATCGAGTCCAACGGCGCTAACGGAGCTGCACTGAGACAGATCACTACCAAGACGGAAAGTGCTCTCGGCCTCATCCGGAGGATCACCAACAGACACCGCGGAATCAAGGAAGAAAATCTCATCCGCATCATACATGCGTTTGTGCTCTGCCGCTTTTCGTACTCGGCGGCCATGTATAATTGGCATGTTGCAGAAAGAAGTAAGCTCAATTCTCTCATAAGAAAGGTTTTCAAGCTCGCGCTTGGCTTGCCTGTAAGCACTGGCACTGAAAACCTTTTCAAGCTCGGTGTTCACAATACACTCGAAGAGATAATCGAGGCGCAAGAGCGCTCACAGCTGCTCAGGCTTTGCGAAACCAAATCGGGCCACAAGATACTCGATGATTTGGGCCTCAACTCTATTGACCAGTGCCCCGATTCCATGCAGATTCCCAGAAACATCAGGTCTCAGCTGCGCATCGCACCCATTCCCCGCAATATGCACCCTGCGCACAACGTCGGTCGGCGTAGGGCCAGGGGTAGAGCTCCGCTCGAGCACATCCGTAGCAACCCCACTGATGCAGGCTTTGTGGATGCTGCGCCATATGTCCAACAAGAGGCATTCGCAGTTTCCATCGTCGACTCAAATTCCGGGCTAACTTGCTCCGCCACAGTACGCACATCGAAGCCCGTGATAGCCGAACAGGTTGCAATCGCGCTGGCTATGCTAGATAGTCGCAGAGAGTCAATATACAGCGACTCCAAGGCGGCTATCAAAGCCTACAAAACCGGGATGGTAGCCCCTCAGGCCCTCTGCATTCTCCAAAGCGTCAAGAGTATCACGCCCCATTCTCTCACTTGGTTTCCTGCTCACCTGGGGTCAATTGAGGGCTCTACCTCTAACCCGAACGAGGGCGCACACGAGGCCACGCGAGGACTCACTGACTGCGCTGCCTCCACAGTCCCTCTGCCTCACTGGGAACCCTTACTTACGTTCAACGAAATAACAAAGCACTTCTATTTGTCAAGAAGGGTATTCCCTCTCCCACACCCGGCCTTGTGCAGGGCGCAGGCAGTCACCCTAAGACTATTGCAAGCCAGTGGGTATCCTAACCCTGTGGTTCTTCATGCCATCTACCCTGAACGATATCCAAGTGCGGATTGCCCCGTTTGTGGACTGTTAGCCACATTCAATCATGTGTTGTGGGAATGTGAAGCCATCAGCCCCGCCCTCAGCGAGGACAGGTGGGCTGCGCTTTTACGCAGCCCCGAACTTAAGGATCAAACCCTGGCCGTCCAGAGTGCCCGTGAACGGGCCGCCAAGCTCGGCTTGACGGTCCCAACGTGGGATTAGCCGGGCGGCGCGGGGTCTCCCCTGCGTCTTCTCGGGACAAAAATAAAGTTTTAATCAATCAATCAATCTGAACACACAGTAAAAAATCCCCAAGAACAACCAGTAGCCTCTTAGTGTCAAAATAAGGACACAGTTCTTGGAAAAAGGATGAGCGATCACGAGGGTCTGTTAGTGCGTACACACAAATTATTCTGAATTTTGCCTCTTCATAAGTAAAATCACACAAAACGAACCTTCCATACAAAGAGGTAACCACTGTTTTTTGAACAATGCCTAAATATTTTTTAATAATTATTGCACACCCTGCAGATGTACCTAGTGCATGGCTAACACAAACGTTATAACGCGTGCTTAAAGGAGCAACCATATGTTCGGTTCCACTCTCGCTTTCGACCTTTGTTTCTTGGACGGTAAGTATGTCCAAGTCTTTTTCTTCAAAGAGACGCCTAACCTGGCCCTGTTTACGCCTTTCAGACAAATCACGCAAATTAAGGTGGTGGTGCCACTATGGCTGCAACCACTCCGCCTTTTACGCATTGTTTGCAGATGCACTGAACTCGCTCCGCTTCACAAAAAGAACTGAATTTGGCTACTTCAGAAAGCTTATTATCCCCTCTTTGAATTGACATATTTTATTGTCTGGTCGGAAGTGTTACCCATTCGTAATGAAAATAGTGTGAGCAGCAAAAGCATTTCCGCTGTACAAGTCTCTGTTGTACTGAGAGTACGGCGAAACTATTCAATGGCACAAAGCGGAATTTACTACGCCTTTATACAAGGTGTCATTCAAGGTTTCTATGAAGAGATGTTGGCAATAAACTAATCAGTAATTTATTTACGTTTCGTCGAAATGGGCAAAATAACAAAAGTTTGTGTAGGAATATCTTTTTTCTTTACATAGCAGAACCATAATATTTAGTGGCTATGTAGACTACATCGACTTAGTTTCCATGCGAAGTCACTTAGTGTTCTGGCGAAAACTTTATAAATTATTATTATGTCGATAAGGCAGTTTATGGCTGTACTTGGTCACGCGTTACTGATGGAGCGACAAAACAATACAAGCTGATACTCCGAACTTCTACATAATGAAGCAGTAGGCTTTTTCTGTGATTCTATGAAGAGCAAATTATTTTATCTTTATTAGGAAACCTGCAAGACAGCACCGAATCTAGCTAATTTTTCTGCGGGCCAGTTCCATAGAAACTCGCTTTTTTTCTTCTATTAGACGATAACTACCAATGAGTATTGCACATTAGTAGACGCACATTGTATCTTGTATCTATTTGTGCTCACTAACTTGATCACTCAATGCTTCAAGCTAAATATTTTCAGTAAATTATAAATCTCACAGGCGTTTTTTGGTGGCAGCTCCATCTATTGAATAAAAAAATCAAGTTGTTTTATGTGAGTTCAAACGTTCACTGAATGTGGCGAAATTAAACATAATGAAACGGGTAAAACAGGTGTGGATTATATCGCCAGGCTTCATAGTTTGCCACACAAAGTAAGTCTTTCACCACGTGTAACAAACACCAACCGTAAAAGGAGGAGGGCTGAGTAATGAATCCTTTCCACTCACACCACGTCAGCAGGTGGAGCGGTGTCATCAAGCAGCAAATGGTTTCAGTACGCCGGAAAATTGCGCGTTCATCACGCGTTCGCAAAACCAGTGTTTCCCGCCGTGTTTTTAGTAATGTGCATCTCTCCGTGGTTCAGCTGTTCGTGTTTTCCGCTTTCCTTTGAGTTTTTTCATGCCCTTGAGGCTCCAAACTGTGTAAGCAAGGACGTTGACATGCCATGCGAATATGTATGTAGTGCTGCTTCAAGGGAGACACTATGTTTTTTTTTTGTTTTTTATGCCTTGCCCACGAAGACTGTTCAGATTTCCCATACTCGACAAAATACAAAAATACCACAAAATAGAATAAAAAAAACCGTCAGCTCTGAGCTGACTATTGGTCAATACTTTGGCATTCGTACCAAGGAGTCGATGCTCACAGTCCACTCTGGTACATCCTCTTCTCCATTCACCACTTCAAAAAACTGGTACACTGATTCACAGAAATATCATCACACAGATCGCACTTCTACATCCACATTTTCGGTGGACGTTCCGAAATCTTGTAATTGCCGAGAATATCAAAGTAAGCCTGTGTCCTCAACGAAGAATAATCTGACTTCGACGCCCAAAAGAATGGCCACATGCGAAAAATAATGATGATACATATACTGTAGCACTGATAAACATTTTCGATGCGAAGCATTTCTTGGCGTTCTGCAAACAGTTTTGGCATCTATCAGCGTATCTATCGATCTATCTAGCCGCTTATGTCTGGGTGCTCTCGTGAGCGCATGAACCAAAATTAGCGTAGAAGGATAAGATAATTTCATAAATATGACGCGATAGTCAAGACATGAATACTTTCATAATACCTTCCACTAGAAAGTGGCACAAACCTGCGGCCGGGTATGTGCCCTGGTATGCGGGTATGTGCCACAGGTGATCGACACTAGGAATCTACCCAGCAACGACGAGAACACATAGGAGCCATTTCAAAACGTGAGCGTTAAGAAAAACATGACATCGGCAACGTTGATCCGACGAATTCAAAGAATAAATGTCAAGGTGTCAGCAGGAATTAAACCCAAGCATTGTACATGGCAATCAAGCATTCTACCACAAAGCCACGCCAGGTCTCAGAACTACTTTTCAAATATACCCTAATGTTGGTGAAACGTTAATTATGGTGGCCGTGCTGGCTATCCAAGTATATCATGATTATACGTGTAATCCTACGATACAGTCGTGAAGTGGGGGTAACGTCAATTGTAGTTAGGTGCCATGCGCTGGAGTCGATTTATGTAAGAGCGTTCAGGGGTACTATTTTTGCGAGCACCAGCACTTCATATCAGCTTATCGCTTCTGGTGTTGCTAATACTCATGTTCCCCGTTGACATCATCGCGCAAGTGCAGAAAACTGATTATACAAACAATCGTAACCCATGTCTGTGCGTGCAAGATTTGTATATATATTTAGCGTCATTTCATGACGTCTCGCGATATAAAAATTGCAACATGGTCACCTTCCTGACGCATGCTTCACATAAGCTCGACTATTGAGGTACGTAGGGTATGCCGATTTATTTTTCGAAAAACTGTGGCGGCAACCTAAATGGCAAACTTGTTGATGGTGCCTGTAAGGTTGGTATGTGGGGTTTAATGTCCCAAAACCACCATATCATTATGAGAGATGCCGTAGTGGAGGGCTCCGGAAATTTCAACCAGCTGAAGTTGTTTAACTTGCACCCATATCTGAGCAAACGGGCTTCCAACATTTCCGCCTCCATCGAAAATGCAGCCGCCGCAGCCGGGACTTGAACCCGCGACCTGCTGGTCAGCAGCCGAGTACCTTAGCCACTATACCAGCACGGCGGGGCGACGGTGCCTGTAAGTCGATATAAAAAAACACAAATTTCCAGAACAAATAGGTGTATTCCTGCAGATATAGCAGAAGCATAAAACAAAACTGGATTATGTATCTGTTTTGCTCCCAAGGAAGTTATACGTTCCGATTTCTTTAGAAATGCTGGCATGCTCGTGCTTCCCGAAAAAAAAACGAGAATGAAAAATAAAGCAACCCTTTCGTATGTAGCCTCTTCTCAAAAGTGCTCCATATATTTACCGATCAGAACCATCATGAGACGTCACGTCATTTTCACAGGCACACTACTCTGCAACGACTCTTTTACAATAAAACTATATTGCACTGAAAAAAGAAGAAAGACAGAAATATTGCAACACATGATTTTTTATTACACTGAATTCTCGTTGACACCTGTATCTACGCGCGTAATAATCACACTTGCATAAATGTAGTACACCAGCTTTTTTTTTCTATCATTCACCTTACATTTGAAAATCACCTCTTGAAGAGCATTTTGCTTTTTCTAGTGAATGGCCACTGATATAGCAGAAAAGAAATAAATGTTAGATTTCACGTGAAAGTTTGAATAGGTGCACAATTTACGCTACATGAACTCGATAATCTATACAATAAGGAAAATTAGCAAATAACTATACCTTATGCAGCCACTGCATGCTTAGACCATACATCTTACTTTATAAGCACCCTTGAATGAACCCAGCGCCACCATCAGCGCTTCATATAAGCTTCTGGTGTTGCAAATACGCATGTTCCAGTTGACATCGTTGCATATGTACAAACAACTGGTTATATGTACATCTGCAACTCTTGAACATATGTCTGCGCGTTCAACATTTGTACATATTGTTGCACCCCCGTCACAACCGTTTGAACGAATCGGCATGGACTTGCTTGGGCCCTTCCCGAAGTCACATGATGGCAACCGCTGGATCGTAGTCGCTACTGACTATTTAACGAGGTACTGCAAAACGAAAGCCCTACAACGAGGCACCGCCAATGAGGTTGCGTATTTTTTCATCAACAACATCGTCCTCCGCCATGGAGCGCCAACAGTTCTTATCACTGACCGTGGAACAGCCTTTACAGCCCAATTGATGCAAGACGTCCCGAGACTTAGTGGAACAGCTCATCGCAAAACAACCGCATACCATCCACAAACCAACGGTCTGACGGAGAGATTAAACAAGACGCTCGCTGACATGCTATCTATGTACGTCGACCGTAATCACAAGAACTGGGATGCAATTTTGCCATACGTAACGTTCGCTTACAACACTTCGGTTCAAGAGACTACGGGTTTCACTCCATTCCGGTTGCTTCACGGCCGAGAAGCAATCACGATGCTTGATGCCATGCTGTTGCCTGACACGACCGATATTACTACTGATGCGAACGACTTTCTCCGGCTCGCCGACGCGGCCCGCCAGCTTGCACTCAAGCGGATCCGAAAACAACAACGAATCGACTCGCAGAGGTACAACTCCCGTCATCGCCATGTCATTTACCAACCCGGTGATCTGGTCTGGCTCTGGAACAATCTGCGTCATCGATGGCTTCAAAGTTCGCGATTGCTGTTCGCTTTGCTAAGTGTTGGTACTGGCCGCCGAAATTCGTGATCAGAAAACTGAGTCCTCCGATGTTTCAGTTTGACGATAGCACGCGCGACACAAATCTGCCGAGCCAAGAGGACCGAGAGGTTAGTTTCCGCGATGCCACTACTCTTGTTGTCACAGTCGCTCTCCACCGTTACCAACATACTGGCTCGCGGCGGCAGTGCGATGGTGTCGTCAGCAATTCGAAGTGTTGTGGTCGGCGCAACTGCATCCTTTCGTAGGGCTGTATGGTCGTTAGATAACGTTATGAGTAGGTCGCGAAGGTTAATAATGGCTCCATGCTCGCGGAGGAAATCCATTCCGAGAATCAGGTTTTGGGAGCATTCGCGCAATACAACGAAGGAAACAATGTACGTCGACTCACGAATTCGGAGGCGGGCAGTGCACATTCCTAGTGGTGTCAATAGGTGACCTCCCGCAGTCCGGAGGTTGGTTCCATGTCCCCAAGGTGTCGTTACCTTTCTTAGCTGTGCAGTGAGGTCAGCGCTTATAACAGAATAATCGGCACCCGTATCTACCAGAGCGGTCAGCGGGTGGTTGTCGACAAGAACAGAGATACGAGCAGAGACCTGTTTGTCGTCGATGGCACACGTCGGTGAAAGAATGTCGTCGGATGTCGGCAGGCAAATCGGGGGAGGATCTTGTAACGGTCGATCAACAGCGGCCTCACCCCCAGAGGTCGCTGTTCTTAGTTTCCTCGGCGCGGGCTTGTGGTTCTAGGCGATCTTCCTGCAAGGACGTCCGCAAAGGTTGATTGTTGGCCAGGTGACGTGGAACGCCGTGGAGATGGTGAGCGGGATTGGCGACGCGGAAGGTTTGAGGATCGTTGGCTTGCCAAGTATTCGGCGATAGCACGGGGTCGCTCACCATCTCTGGGTCGACGAGCATCCGGACGAAAGCCGGGAAGACCCATGTGCCTGTAGGCGCACTCACGGTAGATGTGACCTGGTTCACCACAGTGATAACATAGAGGCCGGTTGTCGGGAGCACGCCATACACTGGATTTCCGTGTAAGGGGTGGGTTGCCGTACTGCGGTGGTCCCGAGTAGAACGACGGTGCCGTCTGCAGGGTGGACGGACGGGACGGATAGCCAACAGCCGGTGCAGGAGTACGCAGTGCTTCCGCGTACGTTAATAGCGGAGCTTCGGCTGGACGCGGGGCCGTCACGGGTTGAACTTCGGCTGCACGTAGAGTCGTCATGGGGTGCACCAGCTGCCGGACCTCTTCGCGAACGACATCCGTTAAAGAAGCAACATGGGGCGGAGAACACACCACGTGCAGCTTTTGCAGCTCCTCGCGCACAATACTGCGCACGAGCTGCGTCAGGTCTTTTACAGTCGTGACGTCAGGTGTTTGTAGGGCCGACGACACTGACGAAAGACTGCCAGGACGTTCATACTGGTACGAACGCTGCCTTAGCATTCTCTCCATTGTCGTGGCTTCGCGAAGGAAATCCTCTACAGTGCTGGGAGGGTTCCGCACTAGTCCTGCGAACAGCTGCTCCTTCACTCCCCGCATTAGGGGGCACACCTTCTTTTCTTCCGTCATTGAAGAGTCGGCTCGCCTGAACAGCCGCGTCATGTCCTCAACGAACATGGCAACACTCTCGTTCGGACGCTGGTTTCGGGAATTGAGGAGCCGTTCCGCTTGCTCCTTTCGGTCAGAGCTTCGGAAAGTATTTCGCAACTGGTTGCAAAACTCTGGCCAGGTTGTCATAGTGGCTTCATGGTTTTCGAACCAAGTGCGCGCAGAGTCCTCGAGATAAAAGTAGACGTACCGAAGCTTTCGCTGCTCGTTCCACTCGTTGACGCTGCCGCAACGGTTGTAGTCGTCGAGCCAGTCGTCGACGTCCTCATAAGGGTCACCGTGGAACGGCTTCGGAGTACGCGGGACGTTGAAGAACCATGGAGGAGGCAGCGTTGATGTTTTTTGGGTTTGCGTTCCCGCACTAGCCATAGTACTGCCGAGTTGACGAAATGGTCCGAATTCAGGAGGTAGGCCTAGTTGTCGCCTGCTACGCCATAGGTCAGCTGGTTCTTCCAAGTCGCGGCTAGTGTCGGGACCTTGCTGCTGATTGCAGTGCATACAACACTACCCCGCACCTTCACCAGAAAATGTCACGTGATCACAGAACGACCACAACGTCTGTTCACAGGAGCAGCACTGGACGTCGAGCCGAACCGAACGTTAGAGCACGAGCACACACCAACCGTCCTCTTCTTTCACACCGTGGCACATACTCGCATTGGCATGGCTAAACCTCGTTCCATGCCTGTGGCAATATGCTTAGCGTCATTTCATGACGTGTCACTCCATAAAAAACAGCAACTAGGTCACCTTCCCTCCGCATGCTTCTCATAACGCCGATTCCCACTTACACGGGTTCTTTCGATTTTTTAAGGCCACGCGTGACAACCTCACTATACAACAATTACATCAGCACTGATATTTTTTAAGAAACCAACGTCAAATCGCCTGCAGATTACAACATATTGAAAAGGCATTCGTCAAGATGTTGTCGATAGGTCTAAATCTCGTTAGACAACCTTACGTTAACGCTACGCCCACAAGCTTTGCGTACTATGTGCTGTTCAAATGCCCATCCTCCTCAAGCTTTGCGCCTACCGCGACTGTACTGTCTCGGCACTTGATGGACTAAACTTCGGGTAGCGCAGAGCATGCATTCAAACACGCGACTGTCATTTCGTCTGTCCTTCTGTTGCTATGGGCTACAATTTTGTTCAAAATTCGTGAACCTACTAGCCCGAGAAAACGTTTCGCTACATTTAGGGATTGCAGCCGGATTGCTGATATAAGTTACATGCCACTTGCCTACCCATGCGTCCATCCGCACGTGCACATAGGCCCTCGCTAGATGTTTCTATTTCGAGAGGTAAGTGACCGCATTTTCTCAACACTTGGGCATTACTGCGCACATGCAATGAAGTAAGAGGCACTGGTACTCACAGCCGAGCGTTGCGTTGCTATGTCACAGTCCGCGAGAGACTCACGTCGATTACGTGTACACCGACGTTACTCCGACCGAAGGCGACGAGAAACAGTCGTCGACTGAAATAGTGTACAAGGAGAGTGTCCGGAACGGCCGCAACACCAATGCATTAAAAATAAAGCACAAAGACGGTCAATCGGCTTGTGGCGCTGCAATCGGAAGTGTGTAGCATAGAGTTTCCCAATATACATTAGAGGGAACTCTGGCGCTAGTGTCTATGGGAGCTGCAATGCACAACGCTTCAGCGAGCATGAGAATGATGGGTACTACACACATTTCTCTAAACTTCGTACTTCTGGCCTGCTTTTGGCTCCGTGTGAGTTCGTGTGGCTTGAAGCTGCTTCCTCACGAAACAAAAATAAGCAAATGTTCAGCGATTGCGCCTCACCACCCTATTTTTTTTTCAAATTACCTTTCCGAATTGGGTCACGAAGTTTAAAAAGGTTGAATTTTTTTTAAAAAACAAAATCAAAACACATGAATTAACGAAGCCGCAGGTACGATTCACCACGCGCAAGTACGAAGACTAGGCGTGTGTACCAGAGTGGTACGAGCAGCCGGCTCTGCGCGTGTATTGCAGCGAAGCGTGGTTCGCTGACAGTTGGCGTGGCGGCACTGCGGACGCAGTGGATTGGATGTGTTCGCGCGTGTTGCATGTGTTCCAAGCAGCTCCAAGTGTGTTCTCTCGTCAAATTCTGCTATTAGCTACGTTGGCACGTAATGTGTGCGACAGCGCTCCTGCTATGTGTGCTGTGGTGGGAGCCTTGCATGTTCAAATAAGTGAGTGCCAACGACTTTGGCATGACTAAAGCTAGGCTTCGCCATTTCTACGCGCCAGATGCCGCACAAACTACACTACTCTTATAAGCAGATTGACTTGCAGTTGCTTGTTCTGTTGACACGAATGGTCGAAAAGTTGGTAGACTTGACCCAGAGCCAATCTATAATAAAGTAGGACCTTCTGCTGCAAATCATGACCCTTACTCATTTTCTCCTAATGATGCATGTTAAGCAATCTTAGAAACCCTTGTTTTCAGCCTTCAGTTCTGTCGAAGCACTTCTCTCAGGTATTCATTTTCGCTCCGTGCTCGTCCCTACTTTGGTAATCTAACCATAGCATTTATTTTAACATTTAAGCTCCACATAGTTTTTTTCAAACCCTGGTTACAAGCACTAAATTGATTTAAGTGTTAGCTCTGGTAGTTTATTTGTGTAGTGCACTCTCGGCATATCTAAGTAATTTTGCGAGTGGTCGCTGCATGCTCAGAATATTGTAATTGCGATAATGAAAGAAGATACTGAAGCATTAAGGCAGATTTGAGGGGTGTACAGAAGTGCAAAAGTACGTCAATGGCAGTGATCACTCTCGGGCGTTCAGACCGGCTGACGACGGCTGCTGCGAATTTTCATTGAAAAAGTTGCAGCGCATTAACACTGCCTTCACTTCTGAACTACAGTGGCCACCACGACACTCCGGTGATCCGTTTCTTAGAGAAATGTGACCCAATCAGTCAGTTGGTATCATTGACGCATCGCTGCCCGTGTTCAAAAGGAAACACAAAAAATACGTGGCACGCATTCGTTGGAAAGCCTTGTAAGACACTTCGAATTTATTCTTACTTGTTTTCTTCTACCCTCAGGTCTGTATTTATATCCTGTAAATAGTAAAAAACAGGGCGCAATGCGAGAACGCGCGGCCAATGCGCGTTGTCACGCTTGATCGTGACCAATTTACTTAAGGGTGCCTGAATGCCTTCCCTCGCCCGCCGCTCGACGGGCGAGGGAAAGCATTCAGGCACCCTAAATTTACCTCGCCCGCAGCGCCCCCTATTCAATCAACGAACGCCGTCTCAGCAAGAGCGCTCCGTTCGTCCCACTCAGACCATTCTAGCATAAAGTTTCCCATAATACTAACTAGATGGAACTCTGGCGCTAGTGTCTATGGGAGCTGCAGCGCACGGCACTTCAACGAGCATGGGAATGATGGGTGGTACACACATTTGTCTAATTTTCGTACTTCTGGCCTGCTTCTGGCTCCGTGTGTGTTCGTGTAGCTTGGAGCTGTTTTTTCACGAAAACATAAATTAGCAAATGTTCACCGTTTGCACTTCACAACCTTATTCTTTTAAGCTTACTATTTCGAATCAAGTCCCTAAGTTCAAAAGAGTTTGTTTTTTCTTTCAAAACAAAACTGAAACACAGCAATAAACGAAGCCGCAAGTACGATTCCTTGCCCGCAAGTACGAAGACAATGCGAATGTGTGTACTACCCATCATTCCCATGGTCGCTGAACGATCGCATCGCCAGGGTGCCCTCTAGTTAATTTTGCGAAACTCTATGCATTCTAGTACATTCTAACCACGGCGAGCTTCGTCATTTGCGCGTGTTGCGGCGTGTACTGGAACTTCTAACCCCTCTCTTCGCACTGTTCGCAGTCGGATAAGTTAGTGTGATTTTTTTCTGTTAGGGGCGCTCGACGCTGCTAAAATGTTGGAATATATTGAAAGGAATGGGCATGGGCGACGACTGTATACAGCTTTTGAGGGAGATATACCGAGAAAATACAGTTTGCATAGAGTGGGAAGGAATGCGTAGCAAAGAGAACGTTGAGGTTAGCAGGGGTCTGAGACAGGGATGTCCTTTGTCCCCACTGTTATTCATGCTGTACATGGTGAGTATGGAAAAAGCGCTAGAAGGTAGCAACATTGGTTTTAATCTGTCACACAAACAGGGCGGCATGATGATTGAGCAGAAGCTTCCAGGTTTATTTTATGCGGACGATATCGTCTTATTTGCGGACAGTCGAGATGATATACAGCAGCTGGCGAATATATGCGGAAGGGAAGGTGAAGCTCTTGGACTAGGATTCAGTGTAACGAAGTGTGGTTTGATGGTATTCAATGATCCCTGTGATCAGACGGTGTCCATACAAGGCCAAGAAATACCGAGGGTAAGTGAATACAAGTACCTTGGAGTATGGGTAAATGAGAGTGATAGATACATGGAGGTACAGGAAAAAGCCTCGGCAGCAAAAGGAAAGAGGAATGCGGCAATAATGAAGCACAGAGCGTTGTGGGGATACAATAGGTATGAGGTGCTTCGAGGTCTGTGGAAGGGTGTAATGGTTCCAGGGCTTACTTTTGGGAACTCAGTGGTGTGCATGAGGGCAGAGGTGCAATCGGGAATGGATGTAAATCAAAGGACTGTGGGACGCCTCGCGTTGGGTGCTCACGGGAAGACGACAAACGAGGCTGTAAAGGGCGATATGGGGTGGGCAGGTTTTGAGGCGAGGGAAGCGCAGAGCAAAATAAGGTTCGAAGAAAGGCTAAGAAATATGAAGGAGAGTAGATGGGCAGAGAAGGTGTTCCGTTATTTGTATAGGAAGAGCGTGGACACACAGTGGAGAAAAAGAACTAGAAGACTCACTAGTAAATATACGGCTGGTATTGTGAGCCATATGTCAACAAAGAGCGTTAAGGGAAAAGTCAGGGAGGCGGAGAGGATTTACTGGATGGCAGCTATGGAGAAAAAACCGGCTTTGAGTAACTACCGAAAGGGCAAAAATGAAATAAGGAGGGAGGCATTTTACGATAATTCAAGGGGAAGCGCTTTACTGTTTGAAGCGAGATCGGGTTGCCTTAGAACGCGTAGTTATAAAGCAAGATTCAGTAAAGAAGAAGAACAATGCACATGCTGCGGGAAAGATAAGGAAACGGCGGAACATGTTCTGATTGAATGTGGAGATATCCACCCAGGTGTACGTTTGGGCACGAACCTACAGGAAGCCTTGGGTTTTAGGGACAACAATGGAAAGCTGAACACACCCGCGATTGAAATAAGTAAGAGACGGTTAGAGTATTGGTGGCAGAAAATTAGAGAGAAAGGACAAAAATAAATATTGGAAAAATAAAATATGGACAGTGTGCCGTAAATGGCAGAGAACTTAAGCTGAAAATTTACCTTTTTTCCATTAAGATAGAATTTATCGAAGTAGAGGCATTAGGCCAACATAAAAAAAAAGGAAAAAAGATTTTTTTTTTGTCGAGCCTGGTGGCATACTTGTCACCACCCCGTTATAAAGGGGACGCTCATAGCATCCATCCATCCATCCATCCATGTTCAGTTCGGGCTGTCACAGTGGATGATGATGATGATGATTATGGTAGATTTTAGTGGCGCAAGGACAACTCAGGCCAAAGAGCGCCAAACACAGGGTTTTTCGTTGGTTCAATTATAGAAAACAATCTCGGGGTGGCAAGAATAAAAGAGTGGGGCATAGGGATTAAACCTAAGTGTAATGACTCTGTGTGATGAGTTTAAAACGGTCTAAACCTATGGGTTTTAAAAAGTCACGCAGTGGCGGCAGTGGTCCTTGTCAAGACAAGGAGCGCGTGCTGCATGACATTTGGTAAAGAAGTCTCAGCGGTTCTCTCAGGATTGAGAGAGGGCTGAGATTAGTGAGAATATGTAATTTGGTGCAGGAATCCAATACCAGCTAAGAACTTTAAAACTACTTTTATGGGAAACATGGCATCGTCCCCAAGAAAAAATAAAGGGTGAGGCGGTATGTGGCATTTGTATAGCTTTGGGAAGTGATGTAGTTTTTGTGGTTCAAGGTACGGGCACATAATTAAAACGTAAACGACAGATAGCACATCGCCACATTTTTCACAGCACGGTGCAGGAGAGTTTCTTGAAAGGTGCGTGTGTTTTGCATGTGTATGACTGATCCTGAGTCTGCACAGTGCAACCTTTTGATGCCTGTTACGTTTTTCAGGAGCATGGCTACCTATTCTTGGCTTTACTGCGTGCAATTTGTTTTCAATTGCTGCGTTCCATTCCTCTTGCCATTGCTTACGCATTCGGTTTCTGGTTAGCGGCCTCAAGTCCTCATATGGTATGACGACTACGTCTACTGTAGGGCGGAGTGCAGTGGACTTCGCAAGTTGGTCCGCTGCCTCTTTGCCAGCTATGTTGCAGTGTCCCGGAATCCAGCATAGCGTGATTTTAAGCTTGGATCTGTAGGCTGACCTGAGGCAGTTTAGAAGATTATTAGTCACTGGATTTTTATGTGTCTTTGCAGAAGACAACGCAGTCACTGCACTGAGGGAATCTGTGTATATGATGGAGGCTTGTTCTTTCTTCTTTAAGATGTGCCTTATAGCTAGCAGTATGCCATAGCACTCAGCAGTAAATATGCTTGCATGTTTATTCATTGTTGCAGATTCAGAGTACGCTGGGCCGTATGCAGCACATGCGACGGCCGAGGACTTGGAAGCATCAGTGTAGTACTCAGCACACCTGTATTTTGCCTGCAAGTACATAAATTGCTGATCGATTGCGACTGGGCGGCCATGCTCTCCTACCTCTAGGAATGACAAGTCGCAATTCATAGCTCGCATTTCCCATGGTGCCACAGTGTCCTTGTAGGAACTTAGTTGAATATTGGAGACGGGTATATTACGATTTTCAAAGTGTGAGGCCACTCTGATGGGATACGTTGGCGTAGCTGATGGTCGCCTCAAGAACAGGTGGGCGTTTGATGTATCCTGCAATAGCTTGCGAGATGGGTGGTCGACATGAGAGAGCACCTCGGTAGCATACTTGATGCTTGTGAACTGCCTTCGTCGTTCTAATGACCACCGATCTGTCTCAACATACAGGCTGGCTATTGGGCTGGTTCGGAAAGCGCCACTAGCCAGACGAAGCCCATGGTGATGCACTGGGTCGAGCATCTTAAGTGCGGATCTCGATGCTGATTCGTGCACAACCGAGCCATAACTAATGTGTGAGAGCACTACACTACTGAGAAAGTTTAATAAACAGTCACGATCTGTACCCCATGACTGATGCGAGAGAATCTTGAGCAAGTTCAAGGCTTTCAAGCATTTCAGTCGCAGCTGCTTGATGTGTGGGACAAAGCTGAGCTTTTGATCTATCACAACACCTAGAAATTTATGATCCTTCTTAGTAGCAATGGTGTGTCCGTTCATTGAAATGTTGGGGGACGGCCTTATGCCACATAGTTTTGAAAAGAGTAGGCAGACAGTCTTGTCACAGTTAAACTTAAAACCATTTTTGTCTGCCCAGCTTGAGAGCTTATTTACTGCCAACTGAATCTGACGTTCGCAGATGACTAGGTGTCATCCACATATACAAAGTAGGAGATTGTTTTAGGCAGCATAGTGTTTATGGAGTTCATTTTTACGATGAACAGTGTGCAACTAAGTACGCCACCTTGGGGGACACCATTTTCCTGCGTAAACCGCCTTGAAAGGACATTTCCAACACAAACCACGAACGTACGTTCAGAGAGGTAGCTTTGAATTGTATTTAGCATGTTCCCTGACACTCCAAGAAATTGCAAGTCACGAAGAATGCCATAACGCCATGTGGTATCATAAGCCTTCTCCAAGACGAAAAATATAGAAAGGCAGTGTTGTTTGTGAATGAAGGCATCCCTCACGTAGGATTCGAATGCTACAAGTTGGTCAGCTGTCAACCGGCCTGATCTGAATCCAGCTTGACGACTGACAAGGAGGCCATTATATTCAAGGAATACATGAGGCGGCGGTTTACCATTTTTTAAGTACCTTGCACAAGCAGCTAGTCAAGGCGATAGGCCTATAACTAGTGACAAGTGTGGCTTCTTTTCCTTGTTTGAGGATGGGTATTATAACTGCCTGTTTCCAGGCCTTGGTAGACGCCCAGAGGACCATACGCTGTTGAACAGTAAGAGAATGACATCAAGCGTGTGTTCGTGTAAGTGTTTCAGCATGCCATATGTAATCTTGTCTTGGCCTGCAGCTCAGTTGCCACATGTCGCCAGCACTGCCTTCAATTCGTCGATGGTAAACAGAGTATCGTAGCCTCCAGCAGATGGCCTTCTATTGCGGATAGGCTTACGTTTCTCAGCAAGCTTGTGTCGTTTAAAGGAGTCTGTATAATGTGCTGAGCTGAAGATATACTCAAAGTGTTGGCCTATAGCATCTGCCTGGTGTTCCAGCGTATCACCAGCAGTACTGACGAGAGGGACCGGATGAGTGTTGTGCCCTTGAAGTGCTCTTACTCTGTTGTACACCCTATGCGTATCAGTGTAGGAGTTAACTGACGAGAGAAAGGACTGCCAGCTCTGCCTCTTTGATTCTTGTCGGATACGCCTGCCATTTCCTTTTTCACGCTTAAAATTTATCAGATTGTCAGTTGTCGGGTACCTGCGAAATTTCGACCAAGCTTTGTTTTGGTTCTCGCGAGCTTTTTTGCACTCCGCATTCCACCAGGGCCGTCGTTTGTTTCGCGTATTGTCAGATGTCTGTGGGATCAATCGCTCTGCGGCCTGTATGATATGAAGTACGACCAATGCTTCACACTCATCAATGTTAGGTTTTCAATAGAAGAACGCGACAGTTCTGTAAGTTCTCGGAATTTTGTCCAGTCAGCATCTTGTTCTCTAAACCTGAATACATTTGTAGTCGTCTTACATGTACTTCCTGTGTGTTTTAGGCAGACAGGAAAATGATCACTTCCATAGAGGTTATGAATAACAGACCAATCTGTGGTTGCCATGAGCGAAGAGGAGCCGATAGCAAGATCTATGGCTGTGTATGAGTTGTACGCTGCGTTAAAGTACGTAGGTTCTTTTTTGTTAAATATACAGGAGCCGGAGTACAAGAGGAAGTTTTCGATTAAGGAGCCTCGAGAATCTGTTCTTCTGCATCCCCATAGGGGGTTGTGCGCATTAAAATCTCCAACCAAGAGGAATAGATGCGGGAGCTGGTCAACTAGAGTTTCAAACTCTTTAGTAGACAGGTGGTAGTCTGGAGGGATATATAATGAGCACACAGTTGTCATTCGCCCAAAGATAAGGGTTCGTATTGCCACAGCCTCTAAGTCGGTTACCAGAGTGAGGTTTTGGGACGGGAGTGCTTTCTGCACCACGATAGCGACACCGCCGGATGAATGGGCAGTGCCATTAATGTCCTTTCGGTATACCGCATATCGTCTTAGAAAGTTAGTGTGTGTTGAGTTTAAGTGTGTCTCCTGCAGGCAAAGTATGTTAGGTTGGTGTTGCGCAAGTATTTCATAAATGTCATCCAGGTTCTTCAGTAGACCTCGGCAGTTCCAGTAGATGATACTCTCGGCAGCCATTTTTAAGAAGGAAGAAAGGTAGGAGGTTTATTCAGACTTCGCCGCGTTTATCAGGCGCCTGGACTGGAGGGTGTTTCTTCCCTCTGAGGCGTTCTGTTGGGCTCCGCTTCACTAGTATGGATTCCGTGAGCATCGGAGACGCTGAGGACGCCGGTGTCACATCCATTGCCCCCTGTGTACACTCGGAGGCTGACGGAGGTTTCTCAAGAGGGACAGGTGCCCTCTCAGTTGTCTGCGTCGTCCCCGAGGTCTCACGGAGGTTGACCTGCGGGGTTTGGATTGTCCGTTTTGTCTCTGAGGTCTGATGGAGGTGGACCTGCGAGACTTCGAACGTTGGTGCAGCCTGCGGCTGCTTGGCGGGGGCCCGATATGTGCACGCATCAGCAAAGCTGTACTGCGTGCCCACCGTTGCTAGACGCCACCCAGCCCCACGGCGGGCTGCGTCAGCGTACGTTCTTTCGGAGAAGAGCGACACCTTCTTCCGGGCTTCATAGAATGTAATGTTTTCTATTACTTTTATCTGGATAATTTCCTTTTCCTTTTTGAAAATTTCACATGTCCGCGAGTACGCTGCGTGCGGCCCATGACAATTAGGGCACTCTGTTTGCGTGGAAGTACAGCTCTCTGTTGGGTGCTCATGATCACCACATTTTGCACATGTTTGTTTTCCGCGACAGGTACTCGACCCATGTCCATATTTCTGGCATTTATAGCACCTTCTAGGGTTGGGTATGTAGGGGCGGACTTTGCAGTGAAGGAACGCAACTTTCACGGATTCTGGCAGGGTGGAGCGGTTGAATGTTAGTACTATATGAGGCGTCACCACTTCTTCATTGTTTCGCCTGATGGTTATCCGACGGATGGCTACTACGCCTTGCTCTCGAAAGCCTTCAAGGAGGTCAGCTTCAGTTTCTCGCATCAGACACGTTGTGAAATGACGCCTTGAACAGTGTTAAGGCTGCGATGGGGGGTGATAGACACGTCCAGGTGGGCGAACTGCTTCTGTTTAAGGAGAGTGTTTGCATGCTGTTTCTGGCTTACTTCAACAAGAAGATCACCGGATGACAGTTTCTTTGCATCGTACTTTTTGCCTATTAGGTTAGCAAGGGTTTTAGCTATCAGGAAAACCGACAGTCCTGCAACTGAGACGTTATCTGCCAGAGAGTGTATGACTAAAAAGCGTGGGAAGTGGTCACAATCGCTTCCGGTTCGTTTGGAGCTTTCATCTGTGCGGTTCCTTTTCAGGGACCGATCATTGAGAGGGGGAAAATATTTTGCCATGTGGTGCATTTCATGTTCCGCGGCGATGGTGACCACCCATTACCGAGCCCAACAGGGGCACGCTACAAGGTAGAACACTTGAAGGCGCCAGTCATACATCGCCGCTATAACCAGATATAACTACCCAAGGTTGGGTAACTACACAAGGTTAACCCTTGCCGCCAGGAAACTTGGAAGTAAACAGAAGAGAGTAGAAGACAGGACAGATAAATAGTATTAGATAAAGACGAAGATGTAGGGAGAGAGAGATAGGAAAAGGTGACTGCCGATTTTCCCTGGGTGGGTCAGCCCAGGGGTGCCGTCTACGTGAAGCCGAGGCCAAAAGGGTGTGTTGCCTCTGGCGGGGGGCCTTAAAGGTCCAATCACCCAGCGTCAGCTCAACCCCCAGGATCCCCTTTTCCCCGGACACGACAAAGCCACGCACGGCTAGGCGTGGGAGGGAGTCAAAACTCCCCCGTTGGCTCGAGTCCGTGGTGTTGCTACACACCAAACGCCTACTTGCGCAGGCGCCCCTGCAGGGGTCACGGTGGATGGACGTGTTTTTTGAGCGCTCCGGATCGACTGCGCAGATAAGTGTTTTTGCATGTTTTGAGCTTGTCTCTATAATTATAAGGCAGCGGTTGAAATCTTCGTAGCACTTATTTTATGGTACGGCTTTTTCGGGGGCCCGTCACCAGGTATTTATTAGTTAGTGCGGGTGTGTGTGTTTGAATTTTTTTTTCTTTTGCCACCCCATGGGGAAAATGCGCGTACATTGAACACGCAAATTTTTGTAGTAGAGCTTAAACTTTCTTTTTTTTCGTAGTGCACGGCTCTAGTTTAGTAATTATCGAGTATAGGGACAATTGGTGTCAGAAAGACATGGTTAAAAAGACTATAAAGTATTCAGGATGTGGAGTGGGTTTGAAAGTGGACCCAAGCATAGAAGCAGATAGAGAAGAGGCTGACGCGAAGTGTAGACAATGTGAGGTCGGGGAAAAAATGGAGAAAATTATGGTTGCCCAGAGTGAATTGCTGATGAGAATCGCCGAGCTCGAGACTGCGTTGGCGACAGAGCAAGAGAAAACGAGGGCAATGGGAGAAAGACTGAAGTCCGCCGAGGAAGCACTAGCGAAGCTGAACAAAGAAGCGGCCTACGGAGAGAACAGTAGGGAACCGGGAACCAGAATGGTGGAGAAGGAAGAGCAAGCAAGTTTGGAAAAAACAGGTTCAGCCGGTTCAATTGTCGCAAGGCCCAGCTTCAGTGAGGTAGTGGTGGGGCTGAAAGGGGACAAAGCAGCCGGCGTCACAAGTGCAAGTAGCCCCCAGGTGCAGGACGCTCCAGCTGAAAAGTCACAGCATGTGATAATCGCCGGGGACTCGAATTTAAATCGATGCACAGAAGCCATCAAAGAGAGGGTAAGAGGTGACAAGAGGGTTGCAGTAGGGGCGTTCCCGGGACGCAAGCTTGAAGTAGTCATGAGGCAAGCGAGCGCAAAACTCAAAATTACAGCTGATAGACGAAACCTCGTGATAATTTCAGGTGGTTTAAACGGTGTCTTATATGAAGACACAGCAGGACTAGCAACTACACTGGCGAAAGGCGTCGATGACATGCGCGCCACTTCTCCTAAGGTACAGGTAGTGATATGCATGATACCGGAGGTACCGGTGCGTGATAGCAACCTGCAAAGAGCGGTTGTCAAGGCAAACCAAGAGATTTGGTGGATGAGTCGAAAGAAAGGCTTTGAGGTGGTGGAAATAAACAGAGAGGTGCATAGGTGGGTTGGTTTTCAACGAGACAGAATTCACTTCGATGGGCGGCTAGGTCATGAGGTGGGTTGGCGACTTGCAAGACGCGCAGTAGCTTTTTAGGGGGGCAAGCGAGCCCTTCGGGGTGCAGGATAGCTAGTAACGAGGAAAACAACCAGGGAGACTCTTCGACAGGTGGTATGGACAGCTACGATTCTAAAATGGCACCAATATTTAAGATAGGTAGAGTCCGGGGCGTAAATAGATGTAGCCATGAGCGCCGAGCCAATTCAGACATAAGGTGTATTAACATGCAGGGTGGTAGGAACAGGCTGAAGTGGGAAGAGATAGAAGAACAGCTAAGGGGAGAGAGGCCGATAGTATACGGTTTTGTAGAAACACATCCCAGGGACATGGAACAACCTCCGAACAATCCGGACTACGCGTGGGAATATTGTAATAGAACAGAAGGCAGCAGAAAGGGGGGTGGTATTGGGGCATTCATTCATAAAAGCACACACTGGCAAAGGGTCAAGCAGGAGTGCAAGGAATATTTATGGCTAAAAGGGAAAGTGGTAGGTCAAGTGACACTGCTTGGTTTCGTGTACTTGTGGACGGGATGAAAGGCCAGAGAGGAAAACCAGGCAATGGTAGGGTGTATATCAAAGGACATTCAGGAGTTAGGAAGAGAGCGCGAGATAATTATACTAGGAGACATAATGCACACATAGAAGATATAGATGTGTATACCGACCCGACGGGCAAAATGATCATGGCTTGATTTGATCATTTGCAACAGTACCGAGAAGTGTGAAGGGCAAATAACATGGGAGGTAGGAAGGCTGCAGTCGACGATAGATTATGCACTGATGTCACATAGGATGTATGATAAGCTCAGGGGAATGCACATAGATGAAGGTGGCTCCAGAAGTCTGGGTAGTGATCACAAACGTATCAAGCTAAGTTTTGGAAGAGCAGTGAAAGTGGGAAGGAGACAAGGTGAGCAACTACAGGAAAATTTTTATCCAGAAAGGCAAGTTGAATTAGCCACTAAACAAATTGAGAAAGTAATCACGAAGGATAATAAGACAGTGTGGACATACACGAATCTAATTAGACTCTTTGAGCTAGCGCTTGCTATGACGCGTGACAAGTCACCCCGGAAAAGAAGACAGAAACCCAAAAGTTGGTGGGATGAAAAAGTTAAGAGAGCCATAGCAAAACGTCAGGAAGCCTCTAGGGAACACAGACATGCTAAGCAGCGGGGTGAACCGACAGATGATGTTGAAAGAAAATGGGAAATTTTTCTAAGCTCTAGAAGGGAAGCATCCCTCCTGATCAATGAAAAGATTAGAAGAAAGGGTGCTCAGTGGCTGGCAGAAGTACATAAAAAGGACAGAAAGGCAGCTGTGAAATTTTGGAACCATCTAAACTCCCTCAGCAATGAAACAAACCTAGAGCAGAGGTTTATACTTACAGCTCAAGGTGCTAGGCTGGAAGGGGACGAAGCTATTGAATATATAAGAACAAGGGTGACAGAAACACTTCAACAAAGAAGTGCCTTATGCACCACAATGGACAGGGATGTATCAAGTGGCACAATGGCTTCATTTTCACAACGAGAGTGGGAAAGGGCTGAAAAGAGGGTTCCAAGTAGTACATCAACAGGCCCAGATGGCATTCCAATTATGCTGATAAAGACATTGGGTCCGAAATCTAAACAGACTTTGAGAGAGGCAGTGAGCAGAACAATAATCGATGGTGAAGTCCCTAATGAATGGAAACTTAGCAGGATGAGCATGATCTATAAAGGAAAGGGGGACAAAGATGACATAAACAACTACTGTCCTATAACAGTGACATCAGTGGTCTACAGGCTGGCGATGCAGATTATAAAGGAAAGACTGCAGGCATTGATAGAGGATGAGGGGGTGCTGGGGGAACTGCAGAATGGGTTTCGGAAACACAGGAGGTTGGAAGACAATGTTCTCACTGACGCAGTGCATCGAAATAGCAGAAAAGAAACTCGAGCCCCTGTGGCTAGCATTTTTTGGATATCAAGAGACCGCACGATAGCGTGGTTCAAGGGTGCTTGTGGGGAATACTAGACGCACTGGGTGTGGAAGATGGAGTCACTAATCTTTCAAAGAAAATCTATAAAAGTAACAAGGTAGTTATAAAGTGGGAAAAACAGGTATCCAAGCCCACAGAGGTAAAACGGGAACTTAGACAGGGGTGTCCGCTGTCACCCTTGTTATTCATGATGTACCTACAAGGATTAAAGGCCAAATTAGAGGGAAGTGGACTTGGCGTCAACCTCTCTTTAGTCAAACAAGGAAAACTCATTGATCAGGCACTACCAGCATTAATGTACACAGATGATATAGTGCTAATGACCTACAACAAGGAAGATTTGCAGAGATGGACGGACATCTGCGGTAATGAGGGAGATAGGCTAGATTTTAGATTCAGTAAAGAAAAATCAGCAGCCATGATTTTTAATGATAACAAAGGTAGTGAGCTTAGAATACAGGAGGTCACGCTAGAGATAACAGGTAAATACAAATATCTGGGCGTATGGATAAGCAATGGGACCGAGTACCTGAGGGAACACGAAATATACGTGACGACTAAAGGTAACAGAAATGCAGCAGTGATGAAAAATAGGGCACTGTGGAATTACAATAGGTATGATGTTGTGAGAGGAATAAGGAAAGCGGCCATGGTTCCTGGGCTGACGTTCGGCAATGCGGTCTTGTGCATGATATCAGAAGTTGAAACAAGATTAGAAATTAAGCAACGTGGAATAGGTAGGCTTGCTTTACGAGCTCACGGGAATACACCAAATTAGGGAGTACAAGGTGGTATGGGATGGACATCATTTGAGGGCAGGGAAGCTAGCAGCAAGATAAAATTTGAGAAGCGATTGAGAGAAATGGGGTAGGAGCGTTGGGCTAGGAAGGTTTTCAGCTACTTGTAGATGAAGAATGTCGATACAAAATGGAGGAAGCGAACCAGGAAATTGACTGGTAAATACTTAGAAAACAGCAGGTGGTTAAGCCAAAAAGAACTATCGGTTAAGAAGAAAGTGAAGGAAAGGGAGACTGACTTGTGGAGAATGGGCATGATTAAGAAGTCCGCACTAGAGATCTATCGAACTTTTAAGCAGGAAATTGCCAAGGAAAGGATCTATAATAATACTCGGGGTAGTTCTCTACTGTTTGAGGCCAGGACGGGAGTACTGCGAACCAAGACATATCGGGCCAAATACGAAGGGGTAGACACAGTATGCAGTGCGTGTGGAGAGGACGAAGAAACTGCCGAACACTCGATAGTGTTCTGTAAAGGGCATCACCCTATAGTTCAGGATGATGGCACAGAGTTTTTCAAAGCACTGGGGTATAGGGACTGGGAGGGCAAAATAGACTTTAGACGGGTAGACCTAACTAGAAGGAGGTTATCTGATTGGTGGCTAAAGACAAGGCACGAGTGAAAATAAACTCTTCACTGCAAAGTACGAATCCTCAATCTCACTTTTAAAAATAAATCTAGTTTTTGATTCATTAGGTATTACGGCTTGTTGGCGCTAGCCACCGTCCAATCTAAAGGGCACAGCCATATCCATCGATCCATCTATTCATATATGTTTATTTTAGGATGAATCAAACCACCGTTAAAAAGTAGTTACAACGTCGTTTTTTATAAAAAATTAAACATACTTTTGTTTTATTTTTGCTTATAATACATTGGCGGTGATTGTTTTAGTTCAAGTATTGAGATTATCTTGACGCTCGAAAAGCAGCAGCCCATTGGCATCGATTGCGTTTCTGTCGGGTTATTTCTAGGAGGATATATATAAAAAAATTGCTGGAGTGGAGGGAGCGCTCTTCAAGTGAAGCCAGCGCCGCCATGTTGTGGTGGGCAGAAAGCTCGGCTCGGCTGGCTCGGTGGCGGCCAGCGCTGCCAGTTCACCTGCAGCGACGGTGGATTGCGGTTCGTGCGCCTGTCTTTCCTTGACAAGTGTGTCTCTGCAGTGCATTCGAATGCGTGCGGCTCGATTCAAGCGAGCATGGTACAATCCTGCGTAGCGTATGGGTGCACAAATCGCGCGATTCCTGCTTCCAAGATCACATTTCACAGGTGCGTACTGAAAGCACGTAGTGCTTACGCGGTCTAATACGGCTGACTCGTGTTTTTCATTGGTAGGCTTAAGGAATTAATATTTGGAAATTATTGGCAGGTTTCCAAAAGATGCTGAGACACGGAACCTATGGGAGCGAGCTGTGCGTCGTGAACACTGGAAACCGACAGATAAAGATCGCCTTTGCTCTGCGCACTTTGATCCGGCGTGTTTTGACCGGACCGGACAAACAACAAGGTTGAAAGCGGGAAGTGTGCCGACTTCGTTCGCTGCTTTTCCTGCCCACCTCCAGGCACCGGTAAGCATCGGAACTTCGCAGATATAGTGCTCTGACATCAAGGAGGTTGGAATGACGTAGACATATCTCTTCTGTCGTGTTTTGTCGACGTGACTGCATTGCTGCGTGTTTCCTCGCGAGCTTTTCGTCCCGTTCGCTCGTTTACAATATCGCTCAACACACGATTAGCGCATGATCATTGTCGAATGTTCCCGAACATGCTTTCGTGAATACATATATTCATGTTATGAGCAATAATTGAAGTATATATATCATTCTAAAAGTAGTTAATTTCCACTATGTGCTTATTTCAGGTGAAAAGGAAGCGGCCAGCACCAAAACCTCGAGGATGCAGTCCTGCTCAGCAGCAAGAGGCCTTAAATACTGAAGATCATGTCACTGTATCACCATCAAAGCAGTGGTACAAGACGAAGTTGCAGGAAACAGAAGACGAAAGATTGCACTTGAAGAAAAAAATTAAAACGTTGCAGCAGAGCAAACGAAGGCTGACACAAAAGAAAATCACCGCTGAAGAAATTATTAGAGGCATCGAAGAACAAAAGCTTTTGTCAGAAGAGGGCTCCAAGATGTTCGATGCATCATTTTCTCCTGACATACAACAGCTGCTTCACCGGGCACGGACAGAAAGTGGAGGTAAATACCCTCCAGAGCTGCGAACGTTTGCACTAACTTTACATTTCTACTCACCAGCAGCCTACGAATTTGTGCGATCAAAGTTTAATGACGCCCTCCCTTCGCAGCGCACAATCAGAGAATGGTATAGGTCTGTTGATGGCCAACCAGGCTTTACAGGTGAAGCATTTTCTTTCTTGGAGAAGTTGGTTCAAGGTCGCTCTGAAACTCTTTACTGCGCTCTGATTGTCGATGATATGTCGATTAGGAAACATGTTGAACTTGTCGGAGACAGGGTAGTTGGCTACGTTGATTTTGGAGCATCTCTTGATGATGACAGCCTTCCTGAAGCCACAAATGTTTGTGTTTATATTGTTGTTGGCATAAACATGAGGCTGAAAATTCCAGTCGGCTACTTTCTTATCCACTCGCTCACTGGTTCTGAGAGGGCTGAACTAACAAAACAATGCATTGAACGACTGGAATCTGTGAAAGTTCAAGTTGTCAGTCTAACATTTGATGGTGCGTCATCAAATTTCACTATGGCAAAATGCCTTGGTGCAGAACTGAAGCCTGATCCTGTCGAGTTCTCCACATCCTTTAAAAACCCAGTTGATGAGTCAAGGGATGTGCATATCCTGCTTGACCCATGCCACATGATTAAGTTGATTAGAAATTCACTGGCAACAATGTGTTACATCACTGATGTTGATGGAAACCACATAAAATGGGCTTACATAAAGGCACTGGAGGCTTTACAGCGCGAGGAAGGGCTCCGCCTTGGCAATAAGCTAACTAAGGTGCATATGCAGTGGGAGAAGCAAAAGATGAAGGTACGGCTCGCAGTTCAGGCACTCAGCGCTTCAGTCGCAGACGCTCTTGAATTTTGCGAGCAAACGCTGAAGCTGCCACAGTTTAGAGGTGCTAGTGCCACGGCAAAATTTGTGAGGGTATTTGATCATCTCTTCGATTTGCTAAACTCCAGAAATGCGTTTGCAAAATCATACAAAGCCCCCCTTCGAAAGCAAAATGAGCCTTGTTGGAAACCATTTTTTGCCGACGCTCGAGAGTACATATGTGCTTTAAAAGACCCATTCGGTCGACCACTTTTGCAGGGAACAAAGAGGACAGGATTTGTGGGTTTTCTTGTGTGTATACAGAGCACAGAAAGTATCTTCAAGGAACTCGTTCATGAAGGTCAACTTAACTATCTGCTCACGCACAAGATGAGTCAAGATCACGCAGAAACTTTCTTTGGCTGTGTGCGAGGACGTGGGGGGTTCAACAACAACCCTACAGCTGCCCAATTCATGGCAGCTTACAAGCGTCTATTGGTCCAGACAGAAGTGAGATCGTCCACCTCAGGCAACTGTTCGCAAGATATTGTTTCTATTCTGGGTGCATCTGCCTCTGCCACTACATTTTGTGCAACCACTGAGGTCACATCGCGAAGGTGTGCCATCCTACAACCAGAGGACCACGATTACACAGACCGAATTGACTATCCAGAGAGCCTCTCCACATTCGTTTGCTCTGTCGTGCCTTACATTGCAGGCTTTGTCGCTCGCAAAATCGCTACTACAAACACCTGTGAGTTGTGCATAGAAGCTCTTCATGGAGCGGATACATCTCTATTGGTGAGACAAAAAAATCGAGGTGGACTCTTTTACCCTTCCGAAGACGTTGTGTCACTGTGCGAAACAGCGGAAAAGGGGCTGCGTCGACTGCAGGCTTCCACTCAATGCCTTAAGAACATACATGCCAATACCAAACAACTAGTCCTGGAGATTTTGAGTCAATCACTGGAAAAGAGGTGGTTTTCACAATTGGAACAACATCTTTTTGACGTCGACGTGTTGGACAACCATATTTACAACTTGAGCAAGCAAGTATTGGAGCTGTACATCAAGATCAGGCTGCACCACATGACAAAGGAACGAAGCCGGGAACTCGTGAAAGACAAAGTTAGGTCTTTGCTTTCAAGACTCGTCATTTTTAGGAATCAGTGAAACAACTTTGCCATAACGTTCATGTTGGCTAAAGGCTGAGAAAGCTGTACAAATAAAATTTTAACACATGAAAAACGAACCGTTCTGTAGTCTCTTTAAATACTGCCAGTGTATCGGCGACTATGTGAGCACGTTTTTACTTCTCTAGCAGCAATCATTTGCGAAAAAAAAACGGCCGCGGAAGTGCACTATATGCTACGCAGCCGCCTTCCTGCCCACCACAAGATGGCCGCCGCCGGCTTCACTGTGCTCTATGGGTAAGTATAGGCGGCTTCCACTCCAGCAATTTTTTTATATATATCCTCCTAGGGTTATTTGTTCAAATTGTCCGCGGTTAGCCGCGTTACTTTATGTCGATCGGCATTGCGAAGCTCCGTTTTAATTCAGCTTTGATATATCAATGCGAGCTTGCGTGTCAGACTTTACGGGCCGCTACGACGAAGCGAACGTGTCTAAAGGCTGTGAACCATGTCAGCTGCTGTGCTTCACCGACGTCCGGCTGCGCAGCCTCCAGCGTGAATATTCAACGCCACCAAATCGCTCGGAGACTGCCAGGTGTTCTGTGGACTGCCTATGAAGACGGAATAATCTTGCACAGTGTGGGCGTGTTCGCCGGTGAGTGAAAATGCGCTGCTTTGCATCTGAACATGGCCCTTTTATTTTCCATGCGCTACAGTTTATGTCTTTTCATGAGAGGCTTTTCGACTTGTACAGCTAATGAGATGCACACCTTGTGAATGTTTAAGATTGTTTACTTCGTTGTAACATTCGCTGAAAATATCTTTACTGCGAAAATTTACAGCACAGATCACAGCATAAGTTCTACCTGTTTTTGACCAAGATGAGTCTGCTGCAATATATGCTCATAAATTTAATGCATGGTAGAGCCAAGTGAACATTTAGTACATATATGCATTTGTACATTTTTCGTAACTTTGGAACGAAGCATATTACGTATGCATGAACCATATAGTCCATCCAGTTGGGGAATTTCCTAGCTTTGTCCTCCGCAGAACGTCACTAAAGCAAATTCATTATAATGCCATCCACAAGACAAATTCACAAAAACAGCAATGTTATGTCCATACTACCTTTCTTATATGCAGTGTTCTCATATGCATTCTTCTTAGTCATGCATCACAAATCCGTTCACGCTTCTACCAGAGTAACCAGGACTGTTGTTTTTCTTACAACCCAACCGCAGCCTCCAAGGAACTGCTCATATCTGTGGACGCTTGGATGCCTCATCACTCTGAACCTACCTCAAGTCAGCGGAGAATGTTTCATCACTGGAAACAAGCTCATGGGCCAAAATATTCGCAAGGTATTGTTGAAGACACTTTATTTATTTAACATAATTTGTTCAATCATTTATGTCTTACCCTGCTTATGAGTCTGTTTTTTTTTTTTCTTCTCAGAAAACTGGTCTAAATAGAGACCATTGATTTCCAAGCTACCCACATCCAGTCGTAAGAAGCTCTACAGTTGCCATAGTGACAGCTTTATGCGCCACCAATATGCCAGGCGGACAAATGGAAACCTTATACGGAAAAGCAGTGATAGCGTACGGTATGTTCAAGCTGTGTGAAGTTCGGTGCACAGATTGTTGTTTCTTATTTATGAATTACTCAGTTAACAGGAAATGTGCAGGCTTCAAAATTCTTGGACAGTGCATGCCATAGAGTTCACATACTGTACTTCACTCTACGTGTCAAACTTTGCATAGGGTATCACATATAACTAGGCAACAAATGGGCTCATAGTAGTGCATCTTTAGCAGGGTGATTCCACGAGAGATTGACACGGGTCCAAAAGTTGATATTTTAGATTTCATTGAATAATGGAGGCGGAAATGTTGTAGGCCCGTGTACTCAGATTTGGGCGCACGTTAAAGAACCCCAGGTGGTCGAAATTTCCGGAGCCCTTCACCACGGCGTCTCTCATAATCATACAGTGGTTTTGGGACGTTAGACCCCACAAATCAATCAGATTTCATTGAATATGTTATATTTCGTGCACCTCTCACCAGGTAGCCCGAAAGTCAACTTCGTTTTATGATTAACGGCATAACTTACGAGAAAAAAATATCAAACTTCACCAACACGGAGGCACCAATTTCGTCACCTGTCATTTTCGAAAATTGCAGATGCTATAAAAAGACAAACATTTTTGTTGTTTCAAGAGAGATATTTTTTACCTGAAATGCATGTCTAATGAAGAATGAATTCATACGGTTTCAAGTTTGTAAACCTTAAGAAAATAGCTTTTAAAAATGTTTAATTTTGCGATACTTGTGCGCAAGTATCTACAGTGCGAATGCAAAACTGAAGTATAGTACGTTAAAATGAATTTTACAATGTTTTTGTTGATAAAATTACGGGAGGCGTAATCTTTGTCCCTACTTTGAACCATATGATTTAAAGCATTGCCTCCGAGATGCGGCGCACCACAATTCATCTGTAGGGCAGACGACGGATGACAACTTACCCTAAAGCGTGTTCTTCAGTCTAATAGGGCAGTCTTCTTGCCCCAAATGATAAAAATTTGTTATGAATCGTTTATAAACTCATTCAACATTCAATTCTCTTACCCAACGTGTTCAAAACACATGGCCGTCACAGCAGCTTCATCTGTGTGTCAGTAATGGAGAGGCACCACATATTAGAAGTCTCAGTGCTCTACGTATAAGAGTGAATTCACATACTGTAGAATATTGTGTTCAAAATAGTTACTCCTATCTGCTAAAACAGCCTTTCTTCACCAGATGCGGTCACGTTTACTCGCGTTTAAAGCTCATTGCCGCTTTTCCGTTCCGATTTCTAGATTTCTCAACTTATCAGCGCATTCTCGAAAAGCTCTGATTTGTACCACGAATATTGTCGCTAAAAACAAAATAATGCAACATGTTTTTCTATATTACTGTATGATGGCCTTCGTTTGTCTATTTACAAGATTTTAAGAAAAATCAAAGATGGGGTTTTTTTTGTTATTCGAATTTCAGTGGAGTACACTTTTGCCAATATGAGAACGTTGAGCCAATATATAAATTTACATTTGCCCTACGGCAGCAATAATTTATGTATCTAATGAACACACTATATTCTTAAAACGTGTCAAGTTTGCAAACGCTGCTTGCATTACTTTCGGATTAAACAAATGGGGAATACGTAACTTATTTCAAACTGTCGTAAAATTAAACATTTTTAAGAGCTATTTTTTTAAAGTCTACAAACTTGAAACCATATGAATTCATTCTTCATTAAACATGCATTTCAGGTAAAAAATATCTTTATTGAAACAAAAATATTTGTGTTTTTATAGCATCTGCAGTTTTCGAAAATGACAGGTGACAAAATTGGTGTTGGTGAAGTTTGATATTTTTTTTCTGGTAAAATATGCCCTTAAACGAAGTTGACTTTTTGGCTACCTGGTGAGAGGTGCACGAAATATAAAATACTCAATGAAATCTAAAATATCAACTTTTGGACCCGTGTCGATCTCTCGTGGAATCACCCAGCAGCACTTCTTTTCCACATTGTGTATAGATTGCTGTGAATGTAAAGACTCTTGCAAGACAGTGGTATGTACAGCTATAGTAGTGTTGAAACAGTTACTGATACTGCGTGCATGTTGGTAGTAACACTATCAAAGTTTAAAAAAAAATAAGCTGTCCAAGAACTCGTCCTTTTATTAAACAAGACATGTATTGCAGAGGTAGCAATTGCGGAGCCGAACCATGAGAGTAGAATAACTAGAAGAATAAGGAAGAATAAGAATGGGTGGATCACATTTGGCAAGCATTCTCAAACCATGAATGGTAATATGTCACTAACTGTCAAGAGGAAGGTATATAACAGCTGCGTCTTGCCCGTACTTACCTACGGAGCACAAACCTGGAGGCTTACAAAGAGGGTTCAGCTTAAATTGAGGACAACACAGCGAGCAATAAAAAGAAAAATGATAAGTGTAACCTTAAGACACAAGAAGAGAGCAAAGTGGGTCAGGGAACAAATTGGTGTTAACGATATCATAGTTTAAATCAAGAAGAAGAAATGGACATGAGCTGGGCACGTAGTATGCAGGCAGAATAACCGCTGGTCATTAAGGGTAACCGACTGGATTCACAGAGAAGGAAAACGCACGAAGTGAAGACAGGTTAGGTGGGCCAATGATAGTAAAATGTTTGTACATATAACGTGGGAGCAGGAAGCACAAAACCAACTTGATTGGCCGACAATAGGAAAGGCTTTTGTCCTGCAGTAGGTGTAATCAGGCAGATGATATGCCAAAAACAAGCACGGACATGCACGCAAGCAATGAGCCTTGGTGTGTATACGTTTTTCAATATTTGTGCTTCGAAACATGTTTGTTTACATGATTGAGTTAACACAATCAAAATGAAAAGTAATCAGTAATTTGCATTTGCTTGCATTTATTCCACTGTGACTCTATGACCATCATTCCCAGCTCGTCCAAGGGCTCCAATTCAGCATCCGAAATCTCATCTGCTGAGATATGCTGGTGTTCAGTTGTTTTCCTCCTCTAGTTAATTTAGCTTGGTTTGTTTTTGTAAAATGTTGTGATCACTGTGGACAGACATGTGCAAGCAGCAACGAAAACAAGGGGCTCCCAGTTTGAATTAGCTGTTGTGGATACCAATGTGTTCAAATTGTTGAGAGATTTCCCCCAATAGAAATACACAGGGCTGTGCGCTTTTACTTGACCGAGTTCAAATAACGACCTTTTACTCTAATATTAATTGTTCTATGTAAAATACCTGATGGATGACAAAGCATTTTTAAAGGTATGTTAATTTTTAACAGAACAATGACTGAGTGCACTCAGTAGTTATAATTAAAGTTGGCCAGTGTTGGTACATGTTCATAATTCGAATGTCTACTAACAGTTATTTCTTTGATATTGCTGTGAAATATGTAGCCAAAAGAACTAGTTTTGTATGATACCTGTGTTAAGAGTGAGACAGACAGTTAGGAAGTAGTGAAGAATAAAAATGTGAATTCAGCTTGTGCCATTGTTCATCATTTGAGCAATGTCTTTGACGACTATGCACCATTGGCACTAACAAAAAAAAACTCATTTATTCACCTGTCGATCCAAAGCATGACAATTTTATCAGGGTCATTCAAAAAGTAAGGGCCATTTGGTTCCAAGCAAGTAAATTTTCATTAGCAAAAGTTTACTAAAAGTTTATTGATGGGCTTAGTTTAGCAAAAATTTACTACAAAATCATTGCTAACCTTTTAGTGTTTCTCGTATCGTCGCAGTTTCTTTAGTCAATCTGAATAAAAGATCGCCGCTTGTTAATTGAACCTGTTGCGAACAGTGATCTTGAATTTCTCACCGTCTTTAAATCGTACCACTAGCCTCTGTTTCGAGTGAAAGATGAAATAATGACACGGTGGTGGCGCTGGACAGCAGGGCGAGTAATTAGTGTTCCCTACCAAAATATTTGATCTTCCCTTTGGTTCTGATTGTAATGCAAGGATGCATGTTATCATGTAGGAGGTCGATTCCGGATGAGGATTAGTGACGCCATCAATGTTTATCGTACTTATTACTGTGGTGAGTGCTTCACAGTATATGTCAGTTGTACGTGTGGCCCACATTTTATGAAATTAAACACTAAAAGTTCCCTTTTTGACTTGAAAAATTGTAGCCAACATTTTCTAAGTGGAGTAAGCCAACTGCTTGAATTTTTTTCGTTTTTGTGAAAGGGAGTGGTGGCACCACTGTGTTGTTTCTGCAATAGCATACACTATGAAGCGTAGTCACCTGTGCAACAGTGTGCGAAAACAAATCATCCCTGTTTTATCAGTAGCAGTCCAAAAACGCTGATCCACTTGATGTCCTTTACATTTGAGTTGGTCAGTAAGCATTTTTGGAACCTACCTTTGTGATATCTGGGCATATCGGCTACAATTGTGCAAACTGTAGCGAGGCCGACAAGGGGAACTTTGCCTTACAGATCAGTAACTGTTAGTCCTCAATCTATTGCAATATCTTGTCCACTTGAACAGTTTGGTTGGTCTGGATTCTCGGCGTGGTGCTCCACTATTTTTCGTACGCATTTGTGCAGCCATTTGGGAAGTCTCAACAATGTGTTCTGACACTTGTCTCACTCCTCACAGTTGGTCCATGAACTGTGCACAACTTCTCGTAAATTGGAAAAGCTAGTGATCCTTTTCCATGCAAAAATGTAAATACAGTGTGCACCCCACAACAGGCGGGAGCAACAATATTCGCCAACATTGGTGTCTGCGTTCCCCGTCAAACAGATGACTACTGAGCCAGAACAATCACTTCAGTACTTTCGCTGAGAAGTAGCAGATTGTGCTGTGCACATCTTCAGTCTGCAAATACTTAAAGATTAGGAAATGACCTTTACTTTGTGAATAAACAACGTAGAAAATTTCATTATGCAGATTTGACTACAATGATTATTCACTGCCTATTTTTTTAACATTGCTACTATGACTTCCAGCACTTCTCAGCTGTGTAGTGTTCCATATGTCCCTATTGCATACGTATATATCATGTGCAGTGTATTGCGAGTGCTATCCACTGGTGCATTATTTTTTACGAATGAGTGGTTTTGGGAGCACCAACAGGCATTCTGTATCTCGTGTGTCAACTGATCTACAGTAGGCGAGCAAAGGCAAGGGTAGCCAATTCTCTTAATTTGTCATCGGTGACAACTTTCCCAAGAATGTTGACTTGCCGGAATGTTTGACTCTTGCTTTCATTATTCGCCAAGTGTTGCTCAATTAAAGTGCCTGTCACTGCAACCCTTTTACCTCTTTTGAAACGTAAACCAAGTTTCCTTTTCAACTTGCTCCTGTAATTTGTGTTTTCCCAGGATGCAGTTGCTTGCTACAACTGTAAGTTGATCTAGTTAGTCGCAAAAAGATTGGACGCGCAGTTAAAAACACAGATTCTAAACACAATATCGAGAACAATGTTATATCGACAAAAACGCAGCGATACCTAGCACTACAGCGTGGAGTCATTTCTTTTTATTCAACACGTTGTGCTTCTCGCCAATGCATTGTCAAATATCATATTGCGGCTCAGGCTGATCGTACTGACACTGCACTTTTTGAGAGCACGTGTGGTGAGAAAGCCAATGGGCAGCTCAGTACCAAGTACTGTGCAAAGGGCGTCCAGTGTAAGTATCGTTGTCTGACTGAACGAGCCAAGAGACAAGGTTGCACAATTTCAGCGGGCAATCTTATTGAACAGATGGCTATCGCTTTTTTTTTTCATGTATTTTTGTTCAACTCTGTGAGAGACAGTGTTCCTTGTTTACATGTATACTGCTGCATTCACGATTGTCAATAAACCATCTAAGCTTACTTGCTTGGCGTGTTTTTTGCCAGTTGAGGCCTCTCGGTCACCTGGGTGTAAAGCAGAAATAGTTAAAGTAACTTTAGGGTGCCATGTGCGCGAATACCGGCGCGCATCACGACACCTCGTACCCACTACCAAAGCAGCCTCCATATTGCTTTAGCTCAATGATGATGATAGGCCTACCAGCGCCGTCTCTAGGTCGGATAAGTTTCTTCACAACGCCACCGCTACCCTGTCAAAGGTACAGTTTCCCTTCTCTAAATGCTGGTGTATAGGTTTTCTGTGCCTCGACGATGCAATAAACAACATAGCTGATGTGCGGGTGGTGGGGCCATAGAGTTGTGAGCGTGGTAATGTGAAGTAATCCCCCGTAATTGTTTGAAAGAGGGCGTGGGATTTACTGTGGTATTAATCGTGCCCTGAACGAGCCATCACATCGTATGAGTGGCCCAAGCGCATTCAGCTCAGTGCAGCAGAATTGTTTTTCTGATTTTCTGCTCGAGATATCATCGACCTGGTGTAGGCTGCCTTTTACGAGTGACTTCCCACAACGATCAAAATTTACAGCATATTCTGATTGTGGTGTATCAAGTAAAATTTCTTGTTGAGATCAGTCTCTCTTTGAAATTATTTTTAGGGATGCACACATACAATCACAATGTTCATTACAGCTGCTAATCTGAAATTTGATTGCACAACTTGCATGCAATGCTACAATGTTGCAGTGGCTGAAGTGTGGGTGAATACAAAAGCATGCATGCACATGCAAGCTAGTCTATGTACAAATCAGGTTACTTTAACAAAAATGTAACCTATTAAAAAAAAACCATCTCATTGCTCTATGTACGTAAACAGAAAAAACTACACATTGCTGTTATCTTTATACATAAAATATCTCTGGCGTCTTAATGCTAATAATTGTTGGGGTTTAAAGTCCCAAAACGATGCCGTAGTAAAGGGCTCCGGAAATTTCGACCACCTGGGGTCCTTTAAAATGCACCTAAATTAAAGTCCACGAGCCTAATGCATTTCCGTCTCGATCAAAAATGCAGGCGCCGCGGCCGGGATTCGCTTCCACGACCTTCGGGTTGAACTCGCTTAGGCATATGTTAGTAAAACAATGTTCACAAATATTTTATGAATATCCACTTTTAATATTCAAATAGAAGTGTCCACTCAATATCCACTGAATATTCACAAATAACATTGGATGTTCAGACCATTTGTGGACATCCTCTAAATATTGATGGTTTGCTGGGGAGGTTGTTGTACATTACTTTCGTTTTCTGCAGATTAACTTTAAGACCAACCTTTATGCTTTCCTTGTCTAACTCCGTAATCATGAGTTGCTATTCGTCCCTTGAGTTACTCAGCAATACAATGTCATCGGCTAAGCACAGGTTACTAAGGTACTCTCCATTAACTCTTATCCCTAACTGTTCCCATTCTAGGCCTCTGAAAACCTCCTGTAAGCACGCAGCAAATAGCATTGGGCAGATTGTATCCCCCTGCCTTACACCCTTCTTGATTGGTATTCTGTTGCTTTCTTTATGAAGCACTATGGTAGCAGTTGATTCCTTGTAGATTTCTTCCAGGATGTTTACATATGCTTCATCGACGACCTGATTCCACAGTGTTTGCTTGACTGATGATATTTCTACTGAATCAAACGCCTTCTCGTAATCTATGAAAGCTATGTATAGTGGTTGGTTATACTCTGAGCATTTCTCTATTATCTGATTGATAGTATGAATGTGGTCAATTGTTGAGTAGCCTGTTCGAAATCCTGCTTGTTCCTTTGGTTGATTGAATTCTGTTTTCTTTACTCTGTTAGCAATTACCTTTGTAAATAGCTTGTATACTACAGAGAGCAAGCTGATTGGCCTGTAATTCTTCAAGTCCTTGTCATCTCCTTTCTTATGTATTAAGATGATGTTAGCGTTCTTCCAAGACTCTGGTACCCTTCCCGTCAGGAGACACCCCGTAAACAGGGTAGCTAGTTTTTCTAACACAATCTGTCCTCCATCTTTCAGCAGATCTGATGTTACCTGATCCTCACCAGCAGCTTTGCCTCTTTGCATGCTCTCCAAGCTTTTCTGACTTCTATCATTACTGGTGGGGTGTCATCTGGGTTACTGCTAGTTCTTATAGTATTAAGGTTGTGGTTGTCTCGGCTACTGTACAGATCTCTGTATAACTCCTCCGCTATTTTAACTATCCTATCCATATTGGTAGCTATTTTGCCTTCGTTGTCCTTTAGTGCATATATCCATTTTTTGCCTATCCCAAGTTTCCTCTTTACTGCTTTGACGCTTCCTCCGTTTTCGAAAGCGTGTTCAATTCTCTCCATGTTATACCTTTTTACATCAGATACCTTACACTTATTAATCAACTTCGAAAGCTCTGCCAGTTCCATTTTGTCCGTAGTGCTTAAGACTTTCATGCTTTGACGCTTCTTAATGAGATTCTTCGTTTCCTGGGAAAGCTTGCCAGTGTCCTGTCCAACTACCGTGCCTACAATTTCCTATGCACACTCCGTAATGATACTCGTCAGAATATCATTCATTGTATCTACGCTAAGGTTGGTTTCCTCAATAAGAGCCGAGTACCTGCTCTGAAGCGAGACTTTGAAGTCCTGTACTTTCTCTCTCAGTGTTAGCTCATTGATTGGCTTTTTGTGTATCAGTTTCTGTCGTTCCTTCTTCAAGTCTAGGGGAATTCGAGACCGTACCATGCTATGGTCACTGCATCCTACCCAGTGATTTCATTCCTGTGCCAAATGCGCCAAACTGATACAAACGAGAATGCTTGCGCAATTCTGATAAAAATCCCGAAAATTGCGCCAAAATGCGCCGAATGGCTCTTTCGGGCCTTGGTGGTGTCAGCCAGTGCCGCCACCACAACCTACAACAGTCTGAGGGCACCCATTCCTCCATGGCAGCAATAAAATTATGAGAATTGCAGTGGAGGACATCTAGCGGCAACATGCGCAGTACGGATTGAGTGATAGCGGAGATAGTGCTGCTGTAACTCCGGAAGTGAAGCGGGCAGTGCGCTGGTGAATCGATTGCTGCTGCCTCGGCTCGCCAGCACCAACGACTGTTGGACAACTCTTCATTACTACTAAGCGCGTGTGCTGCCAGCGGTGGGATATGATGCGATGAAGAAAGGTAAGTTTCTGTTATTGACATTTTCTCTTAAGTGTGGCGTGTGAGCGTGGCGAAGTTGGTACTGCTTGGACCGCAGCGCGCAAAAAGCACCGTCTATTTGCGCGCTAAAACTGGTAAAGCCTTTTTCGCTTTCAGATCTTGATTCGGTTCTTATCTGTGAAAAGATGCAATTGTATGGTGTAGATATTCCTAAATTAATGCTCTAGCGACTGCCGCTAATATTTTTGCAGCCGCCGTCAACCCTAAAAGGCCGGTTTCATGGGAAAAGGCTGCTTTCGTGGAAATGGCGAATTTATGTTCTAATTGTATTCAGATGCACTGAGCGGCAATGCAATATGCCCCATGACACACGTAGTTGCATTCTAGGCTTGCACGACTGACCTTGAGTAGGCAGCTTTGCGTAAAGATAAACATTTTGTAGCAAGTCTATCTATGGAGTTGCGCGTCATTGTTGCGCAGAGCAGAGATAGCGCGCGCTCACACTGTGCTCGAGGTGAGGGCAATTTCGCCCGCATGTGGCAATTGTCGCTATAGTTTCGCCTTCTCCGCGCCGACAAGCCGGCAGTCTGTGCTTGATAAATGCTGTTAGATGTTGGCTGGTTGACACGTGGGGGGTCTGTACTGTTGTAACATGATCGGCTCGTGCCGGACCTGGATTTCTGCATGGTGTGAATGACAGGGCCTCAATTTTTTAAGTGAGCATTTCTTGTTTCGCCGTCGGATTTGTGTTTTATACTTCCATATCTTCTCTCTTTTCCACGGCTCGGACTACCAGCTTTAATACATCGATGCTAGAAGATGTTGACAGCAATGACAGTAATGAATTTGAAACCGTTTTCCAAAAGTAAGAGCCCCTTGTTCACATTGTACACTCAAGAGTGTATTGGGCTAGTAAAAAAGCTGCTGAGCCGCTTTATGAGGCATGAGACCTACTGCAACTTGTCTGACGATGAGTTGAAACAACTTGATGTGGGGTCACCAGAAGGGCAGAAGCAAGTTTCGGAAATCGGATCTGACACTGAAAAAGAAATGCGTAACCGGGATCCCCAAGAGAAGAATAGCTTTAGGACAAGTGCACAGGCATTTTACATTTCTACTGCGAGACATCTAATCAAGTGGCTTCCTCTGGATAACAAACTGCAAAAATGATAACAAAACATAACATAAAACTCCAAAATGAGTTCCAAACAAGGTTTCTCAGAATATTTGAAAACTTGTTTTGCTATGCATTTCTCGCCTTAGTGGACAACCTTGAAAACTGATACCGGTTGCTCCAAACTGCTCCAAAAGTGACTTTTTGGTGCTCCAAAATCTAATTTTTCGTGCTCCGAAACAGGGGCGGCGCCAGGATGTTTTTACTGGGGGGGCAACCACGAAAAGTGAGTTCCTCCGGGGGGGGGCAAGCTAGCTCTGCTCCTACTAGGTTTTCAATATATGCTTCCGGGCACTTGGGTGGGCATAGGGGGGGGGCAGGCGAGA
The DNA here is from genome assembly GCF_043290135.1 of Rhipicephalus microplus. Lineage (NCBI taxonomy): Eukaryota > Metazoa > Arthropoda > Arachnida > Ixodida > Ixodidae > Rhipicephalus > Rhipicephalus microplus. Next base: position 13,908,166 of record NC_134705.1, on the reverse strand, counting down.
ATTTTGGGGGGGCTCCAGCCCACCCTTGCCCCCCCCTGGCGCCGCCCCTGCTCCGAAAATTGCTCCGAATTGTGGTTCATAAGTGGCATCACTGATCGTACCTTGCCAACCACTTCCACATCCTGCACGATGCCTGGGTGTGCACTCATTATAAACTCTATTTCGTTATTTTCGTCACTACGGCTCCTCCATGTCCACTTACAGTTTCCTCGTTATCGATAGAAGGTATTTAACATCCGTAAATTATTGCACTCTGCGAATTTTATTAGTAGCTCTCCTCTGGCATTTCTAGTACCGATGCCATAATCTCCTACTGCCTGGTCTCCAGCCTGCTTCTTCCCTACCTTTGCATTTAAGTCTCCCATCAGTATTGTATACTGCGTTTTTACCTTACTCACTGCCGATTCCACGTCTTCATAGAAGCTTTCAACCGAGGCGTTGTCATGGCTGGATGTAGGCGCGTTAGCCTGTACCACCTACATTTTGCATCTTTTATCGAGTTTAACTACGATACCTACCAGCCTTTCATTAATGCTATAGAGTTCCTCTATGTTGCCAGCTATGTTTCTGTGAAATAGGAACTCCACTTCCAGTTCTCTTCCGTCAGCCAAGCCCCGATAGCAAAAGACGTGTCCGTTCTGTAGCACCGTATAGGCTTCGTCTGTCTTCTTAACTTCACTGAGCCCTCTTATATCCCATTCAACACCCTCTAGCCCCTCGAATAGTACAGCTAGACTTGCCTCACTAGACAAGGTTCTAGCGTTGAACGTTGCCAAGTTCAGGTTCCAATGGCGGCCTGTCCGGATCCAGAGATTCTTAGCACCATCTGCTGCGTTGCAGATCTGACCGCTGCCGTGGTCAGCTGCTGGGGACTGAGGGCCGTGAGTTAATTGACGTATGCATGTGGGAGGTAGTGGCCAGATACTGCACCAGGGTGGCCAATCCTTCTCTGGTGAGGGAGTGCGTTACCGGCAGTGGTCACTGGTGAGGCTGCATCCCAGGCCACTCAATGCAGTTCCATCACCACGTGGATTTTTTTTTTATCCTGTTGGGAACTGCGCAGCAGCGGGATTCGAGCCACGAACCTTTTGCATGCGAGGCGGATGCTTTAACCACTACGCTATCGCCACATACAACAATATACAAATAAAAATATAATAGACCACAATGCTACCTATAGACCCATAGAATACCAATAGACCAATACCTTCAATAATCCCATAGGCTGGAGAATCTCGCGGCGTCGACGATGTGAACAGCGCGTCGCTGCTTGCCGCGCAATGGCGCCGACGCGCGGGCCACCGTCGCAGCATGCTTCCCGCTAGTGTGTGCGTACCTTTCTCGGCAGTCGCAGGCGTCACGAGGGTTAGTGAAGCCAATCGCGTTCGAGAATGGCAGTGTCAACACTGACGAGGCGCGAGCTAGGGAAGCCGAATGCAAGCGTCAGAAGTGGAAGACTAGCGACACCGACTAGGTGCGAGACAAGAACACCGATCGCGTTCGAGAATACAGACGGCATGCGGGTAACACCGACGAGACGCGAGCCAAGAAAGCCGAACGCAAGCATCTTTAACGCGACCAGCCTCCTGTGTCTGCGTTTGAAACAAACGTTTACTGGAGTAAATGTGACACCAAGTTTCGCTTCAAACTGTTTTTCCAGCAACCGCGTCGACGCCGGATCAACGGGGTCAATGTCGTGCGCACCGCTGCTGCTTTGCATCCCATGAAGGTTCCTTTCGAGAGATGGTCCATAGTTTTTTTAGTGCGATGCACGAAAATGGAACAAAATATTTTTAATGCATATAGTAAATGTCAACTTCGGCAGAGTGAGGTGGCTGGTGGAAAGAGGTGACACTAGAAGAAATAGCGAAGTTCATTCGGCATCTGATTTATAGAGGAATGATTGACATCACGGGCATCGAACTACAGTGGAGCAGCTGCACGCCTTCATCCCAAGAAAGGAAGAAAATACTTCACTGAAAAAAAGTGTACGAAAGTGCACTAGTGTCTAACGAAAAACCAAGCAATGCTTTGTTGCATATGGCATGGTTAATGAAGCAGCACCTCAGTTCTGATTTTCCTCGTGTATGTGAATAGAAACATTTAGTACTACATTTATTATTTTTCACACTGTTACTGGGTCATTTATTTTGAAAATGAATGTTCTGAATTTTCTGTGTTCTCAATATTTTTGCATACATAGTGTTTTTATTGCATTGTTCACCAGCTAGCTACCCGAAATTTCACACTTTTCACATTTCTATTCATTGCAGAATATTTTCGTTGCTTGAATTTTTCAGAAAGAGCATTTCATTGTGGAAAATTCGGTATGCTGCAATGCGCGTGCTGGAGTACTTTTCAAAACTGGCAAAAACTATTTTTTCTAAACATACGAAAAATAACCATTTTCGTGAGGTAACAAAATAGTTAAAGAGGAAACCTAGCTCAAAGGTGGTAGCTATCCCTTGTGTGCATGGGCTATCTCCCATAATTAAAAAAGGTAGCTTGCCCCGCCGCGGTGGTCTAGTGGCTAAGGTACTCGGCTGCTGACCTGCAGGTCGCGGGTTCGAATCCTGGCTGCATTTCCGATGGAGGCGGAAATGTTGTAGGCCTGTGTGCTCAGATTTGGGTGCACGTTAAAGAACCCCAGGTGGTCGAAATTTCCGGAGCTCTCCACTACGGCGTCTCTCATAATCATATGATGGTTTTGGGACGTTAAACCCCACATGAAAAAAAAAGGTAGCTCGAATTTACTATGTAAAGGTGATTCTTTCGACCAAAATAAAAAATCAGAGGAGCATGTCCATTGGTTAATCAGAAATACGACAAACTGAGCAGTACAAAAAGAAATGTAACAATAAAAAATGCAAGCTCTAGTTTCTTAAATGCGCAAATATAGCGGTATATGTAGGGCAGACTGGCATACGACATAACACGAGGCTAAGGGAATACATGTCGAGTCTGCCCTTCCACACATTTAGCACAGCACTGCAATAAGTGCGTATGCTCACCTTGTTTTAATACACTAACTTAGAATATAGGCATCGAAACTGAACTTCAATTGAGGTAATGGAAGCCTATCACATTGATATGCTGAGAGAAAAGTGTTAGCCACCCACCGGTTGTCTTGCGAGAAAGTAATTTCGACCTTCTTTACTGTTAATTGAGCACGTGATAAAAAATTGTGCCATGTGTGCTGTTCAAATGTTTCCTTTTTTTTTTTTTGACGAAATCGTGCTGATCTGAGGGTTGTTAAGTGAATGCGTTCAAAAAATAAACCAGTCATTAGATTACACCTGTTTGTGTGTCTCATCTTTGTCCCCATGTGCCTGTGCATAACTGCAAGTAGGATGTTTTATTTATTCAGGAAATGGCAATGTCAGCAACCAGTTCATGATTGAGATGGCCATCCTAAATATTAAATATCTCTGTGAAGTCGCACGTTTAAGAATAAAAAACAGCAGCTAGCGTGTGTGCTTCTTTGTGTGCTTGCACATTAGGATACGATTCTGAACGCGAGACTGCCGCCGGAAATCGAAGTTTACCGGGCATCTCGAGCCGGCCACTCATTATCTCTCCGTCTTTCTTTCCTCGTGTCGATGTACTGCCCTTTCAAAATTAGTACTATGAACCAGCTAGCCCAAACCGAAGTACTCCTGTGCCGCGAAAGACTTCCGGAGCCTCTGCATATTTAACGCTATAAAGGCTATATCAAGACTTCTTATACTCAATTGCGTTCGCAACGAAAAATGGTTCAATGTTCTTACAAGTACTAAGAATTCTTATTCGTAATTTCCACGAGCAGTAGATAAAAATATTCTGTCCCTTACGAACAACAACAACGTTAGACGTGCAAAGCTATCTAAGCTATCCAGCTGCAACGTATTTGCAGCTGGATAGCTTAATTTCCACGTGACGCCACGTACAGGCTCTCTGCGCTGGGTAAGTCACCAAGGTAGCCACTTGGACTTAAGTGTCACTGCCGCAGAGGACAGACAGTCCCCCTGTTTTTTTTTTCCTCTTCCTGCTTTCTTCTGTTCGCCAGTCGCGCCATGGGGAGCACAAAAAGCAGGAAGCTGCACAGGCACTATAATCAGATGTCCCACCAACGATCAGTAAAACTGAAAGGCGGGCGAGTTGGAAGTTATTCATCGTTAGGTAGTGCACAAATTGGAAACGCATAATAAGGGAACAGGACCAGTGCTTGCCCTGTTCTTTTTATTTTCTTCTGCAGCATTGCACCTTATATGTGAAACGTAGTACAACTTAAATGCGAGAGCGCTACAAGAGAAACTGACAGCATAGACGCAATGCAAAGATAAAAAATCAGGACCTCGGCAAGAATTGAACCAAAGTGTTCTACATGGCAATCAGGATTAAAGAAGCGCAAACTGGAAGACAACAAGTCGACACTTCTTGTCCTACTCTCGGGCTTTTCTGTTTGACTTTTGCTGATGCCTTGTTGCTGCATATCTAGTGTGAAAATTGTTTATCTATTGTTCTTTGTTCTTTTTTTGTTCGTTTTTTTGCCTTTGTGCATTTATCATGCCAAGATTCTGATGTTTCGGCGATTGCAGAGTTCAGTTGGTCACTTCTTGTATGTTTTCCTTTTACGCTTCTTCCAATGCGTTGTGTCTACTTCTGGTCTTTTAGTTTGCGCTGCTTTAAATATGGGATCACACCAACTAGCGCTGCAGTCGAACCTGCTACATGTATTCAAAAGAGCCACGCCAGGTTTTGAAAATGCTTTGAAAAAAGACAATATGAGCTGACTATACGATTTTTATAACCATTTGAAGGAATCAACTATCTGCCATAGGTTGAAATATTGACACATATGACAGCAGTCTATAATAAACATTACATTTCATTGAAAAAGTGAATTCAAGCGTTGCTCTACCCTGGTGGAATATGCTAGAGAAATTTACAAGATATTCACATCATCACACCGTAAAGCTCACTTTGTTTCGATAATAGTGATGTCTGTGCTCTAACGTGATGTTATGTCACACAAGTTATCCAGTGTAGATGCATGTGTAGTGGGCATACCTGGACTGTGTTCCAATACTCACCGTAGACGGCTAAATAGACAGCTGAATGGACAATGGCCATCTGAAGTACCATTCGAATTCTCATGTAGCTGGCAAAGTAGACAGCTCAGAGAAGACCGCATCGTAGACAAATATGATGCAGGCTACTTTGCTGTCTAAACAGGATGGCGGCTCAGTGAATCGCTCAGATAGATCAAATCTCACCAGATTGGCCGTCTGCACACAAGCAGACGCTTTCCCAGATGCTCAATGTGAGTAAAGTTTATTTGCTTATGATTTTGACACGAAATAAGCCAAAAATTACAGCTGTTACGTTTGTTTCTTTTAGCTTTTTCTTCTCGACGCGAGGTGGTGTATCGTCGCGTAAAAGCTGTCTAAACGTGTTCCAATTCTCGGACAGCATGGGCTCGATGCGGTCTTCTAAGCAGTCATCGTAGACTATCTACGTGTTGTCTAAGAATAGGAACACAGCCCTGGTAGCCTACGATGTGCACACAACTGCTGCGATCCACCTCGCAACATGTACTTGCCTACATTTCAGCCTATACAATTGCTGGTAGCACGCAACTTATTGGTCAATGATTGAATCGATTTGATTTATTTAATCACCTTGAAAAGCAATTCAAAAACACAATTACTAGACAAATGGCAACAAACACGTCATAAAAAAGCACGTTTACTCCCCAATTACATTGAACAGCGATTACCGTGAATCAGTGAAGCGCTAGGTCTTGAAGCCGGGTTACCCTAACAGACGATGTGTTGTTTTGCTATCTACTGACCACGAAAAATAGCCAGAGCTGGCCTTGAAGCAGAACCGACACTGGCAACATTACAGTTGCCTAAAAAAGCTGATTAACAGTGTGCTGATGCATTTCTAGAGCAACAGTCCCGTTTTGCAAAAAAAAGAGAAAGTATTTTTGGTCTGGCTGCCAAAATCCACACAAGACAATGTAGTTTCGTGCTGTATTTATTAGCATATATTTCCATTTTTCCAACAGCATAAACGAGTAGCTCTGCCAGCATCAATCTAAACTTGCCTTTCATACACACCATGCACACAAACATGCACACGCATGCACACCACATGTCACTGCTAATGCACTCTCCAATCCACAGCCATCAAACTGCATTGTTTCAAGCGGAGGAAGGAAAAAACTACATAGGACAAGTAAATTTGAAATCTGCTCGTTACCACTTTGTTCTTGCAAAATGCTTTAAGGTATAAGCAATGAGCAGGTGAGTACCCAGAGCTCATATGAACAGCAGTTTAGTACTAGTGCAGTGCAAACTAGTCAAATAATTTTGTAGTGATGTTAATGAAACTCTTCAGTTTAGAACGCTGTGAACAACCTTTGTAGCAATAGGCTATGGCAAGCGATTTTACTTTCGACGGTCCACTGTGCACTTTTAAATACAACTTAAGGCCTGGCCCCACAACCCGGGATGTGCTGCAAACTGTGCTGTACCACGTTTTGCTACAAAAAAAGAAAAAAAAAGCAGAAACTCAGGTGAAGATGGAAGCTTGAAAAGATGGAAAATTCCCGAGCAAAGGGTATCATTAAAGCCGACGCTTCAACAAGCAGACTTGGAAACAAGTACGCTTTTGGTACAACGATTTTGTATATGCCCTTTTTTTCAACAGTGTATTTGGGGGCATCTAACACCTATTTAGCAATGAGCCTTTTCTGGGTAGGTAATCTGCACATGAACGCCGGCCTTGAGCAGGAACACGCCACGATTTTTGGTGAGCAAATCGTGACGATATGTGCGGGCCAAGCAACATCTGGTGCCATAAACATGCATGTTTGCCCCAAAGAAAGGCGCGAACGCAGGCCTCCGAGATTGCCTACCGGCATGTGGCGGACAGTTTTGGAGTCCAAGAGCCACCAGTTTTGATTTCGGCGATATTCACTTGAGGTTTAGTTCGGACTAGGAAAAGGCCCATTGACTGAAAATGTTGCTCCTACCCTATAAATGGTGCCAAAAAGGCATGGTTAGACATGATGAACTGCATAACAGCCTTGTCTTGTGACACCTAACCTTAGAGAGGCCAACAAAGCACATGCACAAAGGCCAAGTGGCACGACCAAAAAGCAATTCTTGCTGTCCAGTCTTCTCAATGTCTTTCATGAATGGCAGACACTGGATTCACTAATTCCTAGAAGTGCACTGTTTGGTGCTAACATGCAAGCACCTGAACTTCTGACAATGCACCTTAAACAAAGACTGGAGAAATGACCTGCCCACTGGATAGTAGAGCTCACGGGACAAGAAAAGCACCAGGTGCAGATAGGTCCAAATAAATTCTGCAAGGCTGTTTGGCACATAAAAACGGTATTGTGCAAAGACTATAGGTTAAATTAAAAAAACAAAAAAACTTGAAGTCATGCAGCAGAGAGCACAGGGCTTTGTAATAACAATCTGCACTGAAATATGAGCACAACAGTCCTTTCACATTTCGGCTGCTGCACTCAAAAGGCAGCTACTATGGTATGCAGTTGACAGTTCAGCAAAAAGATAAGCTTTGCCAATCTCAATTCTCACCACGTGCAATGCACAACAATGTGTCCATGAAAGCATTCTGCCCACATATCTGAAACTACTACGAAATTTTTTAAGCCGATGTGTTCCACTGGATTTCCCATCTAGCTGCTGACCCCTTCTCCTTGTGTAATTATGTAGGCTTATCAACTTTTGCAACTGCAGACAGCCTGTCGCAATGGGAGGATTAGAATCAGGACACAGTGCATATCAATTATTTGAAAATATTTTCCTGGCACAAGTTTTAAGAAATGCAAAAGACATTTGTGCTGCAGCCACAACATTTACTCGGCGAGATAAGGCTGAGCTCAGAGAAACATTCACCATAACTGCACTGCAGCAACTCCACAAATGGAGTACGGTGCACATGTCTGCCCACATGACAAGGCATCTCGTTGCAATGTTTGTTTGCGAGAGAACATTTGCTGTACTCTGGTCATGAACACTTCAGTTTTCATTTTCACGCAGCTTGAAAAAAAGCATCTAGCGAGATACTTCCTTCACTATACACAACTGTATCGGGCACTTCATGTGTTGTACACACAGAAATAAAATCTTGGACTGCATCCTATGCCTCGAAATTTCTTGACTTAATTGCATTTTCCATTCTACTTAGGCTGCCAGTTACCTAATCTATGCTCTGCTTGCATGCTTCTCCCTATCATCTAGAAAGTATTGGCAGCAAACATTAATTTGCCAATCCAAACAATGGTGTCAATTTTGTCAACTATAAGTATTGCTTTAACCCAAGAAGCCCAAGTGAAATAAGCTACTAACTTCTTCACATACGTTATGGTCATTATTAAAATAAAAAATAGTGAAAAATCACAAATGCAACTACCCACAAGTGAAAATATCCAGCAGCTTATCATAAATGCTGGATATAGCCTCAGCATTAGGTTTTCAGGGCACAAAATTCTTCAGTAGTAAATTCAGTGTAGCAAGAATAATGCTGGATTTTGTGGAAATAGAATGAACTGCCTTTACATGGCTACAGTAATATTCTGCTCCAGAATTTTAGATCACACAAAAAGTTTATCAGCCACAACTTCTCATATGGAAATTCTGTATGGCTTATATATAGTTCTGGCTATAACACACTTAAACTTCAACTAAGCCTTAATACTAGCTGCAGTAGTATAAACTTGCTATGCTTCCAGTTGCCAGCTGTGAACAGTAATGCAACTCCCTTTATCACAAAGGCTCATTCATTAAAATAATTAGTTTTCAACTTGTCTATTGCTTGATGCACTTAAGAGAATTATCTTAACAGCTCAAGAAAAACATTTCCCATTAAATTCATTACTTGATGGCTCTTTTTAACAAACAAAACAGTGATGCCCTTCTAAAGGCACAAAATGATTGATCTCTGCAGAGCAGAAGTACCAACACGTGCTTTTCAGCATAGCATGATGCCCAAAGTAGTATGGCAATGCTGTCTACGGTATTCTTTTGTGTCCTTTTAGTAAAAACTTCAACAGGCAGTTTCTGCATACTCCAAAGGCAAACTGCTATGGAGAAAACTTCAAAGACAGCTTAACACTACCATCAGTTACATTTTGCCCTAAGGTTCATGCTTGAGGTATCACAAGAAAGTTAGCCAATCATTTCATTTAAACAAGATCTACAGAGGAGTAGTCCAATTATGCGTATATCTTGCAAGTAACAGTGGCAGCAACAGACAAAAAAAAAAAAATCGATCCACTTCAGAAAAGCACACTGAGTAGAACTTTTATGCACAGAGCTTACATTATAAACAAGTAAATGAGTCAAAAGCTAGAAAAAAGAACAGGCATGAGGTAAAAGAACAGCTCTGGGTATGAGGGCACAAAACTTGTGGGCTTCTGGCACTTGAACAACAGCAACAACAAGTAACAAAACAGTATGGGGAGTAAAAAAAAGGAAGGTAGCTTGGGAATGCTGCATCAGTGGTCCCAGGCCAGTGTCACCACATTACACAAAGCGGGAATAAAGTGCTGTGTAGGTATGCTGGGACATGGCATTGCTCGGGAGGACCTCTACTTCTTGTTTGATGAGCCCTGCACACAGCGGAAAAAAAAATAGAATACTAACTGCTGGTGTTCATCTCCAGAAGGAGGGTTTGCTGGGTGAGATGGCAATGCATATTGTAGCTTGATCAAACTAGAACAAAAAACCCGTTTATGCAGACACAGTGCAAACTGGAGATTTTATTGAAAGAACACACACATCCCTAAGTTATGTGTGTTACAACTTATTTCTTTGATCTTGTGTGTCCTTTTAATAAAACTCTCAACAGTAGGTACTTTCATAGTTTGGATGGTTCTTTTCTTCCGTCTTTGTTATTTTGCATTGCTTTATCATTTAAAAAGAACGGTCGATCTGCTGCTGAGGGATACAATCTGCTGTCACAGCACCAAGCCTGTACACAATCCAGGAGACAATGCTGTCCACCTTCCAGTACACAACATAACTTTATTTCCCCCAAAGCGATCATTAAAGGTCCCTAGTTATAGGGAGCTATCCTAAATTACATTTCACTTAGTTGCATCATCATGCTGCATTTTGACCTCTCACAGTTACCTGCAACTCTATTCCATGGAAGCTGCAAGAAATGTTCAAATAGTTGTCCAGTAACAGCCCAACACAGCAAATTTCAAAATGTGAAATTTTGTTGAAACTGTTGGCTCGTACGGACTTTTATATTCCATTATATTGCACTTCATTTGACAAAAAGAAAAAATTATGGAATACAAAGCTTCCGAATGCAGTCCACCAATATACAGTCGTATGCATATCTGCAAGCCCTAAAATCTTTTTTATTTATTTACAATGTGTGAGCTCGCTCTGCAATGAATGTTGCACCAAATTTTCAGATTAAGCCAGCTCGCAACACCTCACTGAAAAATAGAAATAAAAAAGAAAGGGCGCTTAGGCATTGGCGAAAGTGTGTTGGGGGCTAGTCTGTTCATCATGCTCAGCTTGAACAGTGCGACAGAGGAGAAGTGTTTGTGTGTTTTCCTCTGTCTGCATGCAGTTGCACTGTTCAAACTGAGTCTTTCGATGATGAAAGCACACCAGAGCAGTACTCCAGAGCAGGCTGTGTGCCTTTTCCAGCCTCTCGAATAGGCTTACACCTGCCAATAGATATGGCAGCTTTAGGACGGCAAGTCTATTGGAAGCATTGCAGCATATGTATACCGTATTATCGCACGTATAACTCGCCTCTGCACCCCACCATTCAGCTCACCAAAAAGGAGCAAAAAATCTTTGCCTTTTGCTCGAACATTTCATATACAGGAAAGGCTGTACAAAAGCAGTGCTCAAGCAACATAGCAGCTATGCCTACCTCACGAGCCTGCACAGAACTCATAAGGTAGGACTAGCTGCTTTGTTGCGCCTCCGGCTGCGCTCTAGCTGCTTAGCGGGCGCAACTGGAGCCTCCACGAAATCTGCACAGCTGCGAGCGCCACTATCTCGAGGCCACAAAATGACCTACAGTCGCAGTGTGCAGCTTGTAGGCTGTCTTTCTTTCTTCACCGTCACACGCAGCACTTGTCCACGTTCTGCCATCTTTCTGCTTTGCGATTGCTGAAATCCTTGGTGACGGGGATAATCTTAAGCTTTTGCTGTGCGGCGAAGGACTGCCACCGGACGCTACTCATGGTGACGGAACAGATGAAGTTAGTCTCTGCGAACAGGTCCAAATGTGGAGAACAAGTGGTACCAGAATCAGAAATGGTTTTTGTGGTGTCGGGCATTTCATGTCCTAAATTCAAATATACTGATCTCGAGGTCATAGACTTCCGATTAGTTTCGGTTTCACGGGATGTGTCGCATAGCACCACCTGCCTAACGGCTATATTGTGTAATCATGGCTACGCGCTAAAGAGCACTCTCTGACTAAAGAGTCCCCTCCTCGTTCTTGGCCTAGCGTGACGCTCGTTACAGAGCTCCGGCGCTAACTCCGTCAGATGGTCCATCCGGCAGTGATACAACAACTTGGCGACAAGATGAACAAGAAGTAAGCCTCTCACGTACTTTATCGGCATCCTTCACCAATTTTCTACGTGAATTGCCACTTTTTTGGGTGCATTTACAGGGCATTGCCCTACTTGCACGCTGCATGAAATGAGTTAGGCCTACTGCGGCCACCCCTGCTTCCCAAATTGCTCCTTCGCCGTTATAGCAAACTTCGGGCACTCAACCTGTGCCTTGGGCTACATGGCGCCGTGTCTTTCAGGTGTACGTCGACGTCCCCGCCGAAGACAATGCCCAGCCCGTTCTCAAGAAAAGTCTACTACTTAACCCACTCGAAGTTGAGGGCCCTGATGTCTACTGGACACTACGAAATGCACAGGACCAGGCGGAAAGCGGAGATGGGAATTGGGAAAAAGGCATGCTTGATGAATGCATCGCAACACTCACACTACTAGAGAACCATTTCAAGGCTCCAAGCAATAAAGTCCTAGAGCATCACTAGTTCAAAATGCGCAAGCAAATACCGGGGGAATCAGTTACTGACTATGTTTCTGCTTTTCAGGCAATGGCGAGCAAATGCAACTTCAGCACCTCCGCCGATTCCATAGTCCGCGATCAGCTGTTTGGCGGAATAACTGCACAAAATGTGCGAAGACGACTCTTGCCATTAGGCCCTACCCTTACTTTACAGCATGCAATTCAAATTGCGAAGAAAAAGGAGCATACCGAACTCGAAATGCAGGAATTCCCGATCGCTCAGGTTCCGAAGATCGAATTACATCCAGGTCTACAAGATGGCCACCAAAAACAAAAGTGTGGCTGACAGCCTCCCCGACAGAACTCGGCAGGAAGCCAACATGGCCATGGGCATCACGACTCCCGTCCTACTACATCCAATTTTTCAAACCATTAGGATCGAGTGAATGCTACAGTTACGGATCTCATAAGCACTACCCGAATTTTCTTAATTATCCAGCCCGCAACCGCACTTGTTCTGCCTGCGGGAAATGAGGTCACTACCGAGCTGTATGCCACTCATCAAATGTCAGCATGTTTCAACAGAACATAGATGAAGTACAAGGTACTGCTGTAACAAACACAGTTACAATTATAAACATTGATCAATGCCCCAACCGTCCTTCGCCACTGAAGATTACTGTTCAAGTTCGTCAAGTCAACATTCCTTTTCTCGCTGACACCAGTGCGACCCCATAATTGCTCAAGTTATAAGATTTCAAGCGAAACTCTTTCTGAATTTCAGCACCTTTTCACCCAGGAACTCGGACTGGTGAAAAGCTACATGCACGAAGTGAAACGCCGTCAGGTGTGCAGCCATCCCTGCCAAGCTTCGCAGGTTGCCATTCCTGTTGAACAACAAGCCTCAGATGAACTTTCTCGTCTTGAAAAAGTAGGCGTCATCGAACGAGTTTCAGCAGCAGATTGGGTCTCTCCACTGGTCGCGGTGAAGAAAAAGAATGGTTCTTTAAGACTGTGTGTGGACTTGCGTGAGCCAAACAAAGCTATCGTGGTTGATGGGTTTCTCTTACCTTACATTGAAGAACTTCTCCAGCAGCTTACAGGTGCTGCTTACTTTTCAAAGTTACATCTTGCATGAATGTACCATCAGGTTAACTTGGCTGAATCAAGTAGAGACTTAGCTACCTTTGTAACACATGATGGTTCATTCAGATTCTGTAGAGTTTGCTTTGGGCTTGCATCTGCCCCAGCTGTTTTTGAGAAAATCATGTCAGACATTTTGAAAGATCGCTCTGGAGTACTGTGCTGCTTAGACGACATTTAGTCTGGGGTCGAACGCGTGCTGAGCATGATGATAATTTACAAGTAGTACTAAGACGCATAAGCAACACAGGAATGAATTTGAACAGCATTTGCCGTCAAGCAAATTCCATTTTTTAAAACACAATGTCAGTGCCAGAGGATTGTCTCCTCTTGAGTCCAAAGTGCGTGCTATTGTTAATGCACCTGCACCAGCAGACTCTAAAACCTTGCATTCATTTCTTGGTCTCGCTGGCTATTACTCAAAGTTCATTATACATTATGCTGATGTTGCTGAACCACTGCGTTCCATGTTGCATAAAGGCCAAACATTCAATTAGTCCAAGGAAGCCCTACCCCCAATTCGGCTTTCAACATTATTAAAGAAGTACTAGCTGCAAACCCAGTCATTCAACTCTTTGACGAGACGCTTCCAATACTCATTGCGACTGACATGTCCAACATAGGATTGGGTGCTGTGTTTCAACAACTCAAAGGTGACCAGTTAATTACAATTGCTTTTGCTTCAAGAACTTTGTCTCCTGCTGAAGGCAGAAACCTTGCTGATAAGGGTGAAGCCCTAGCCTGCCTCAGTGCTTGTGAGAAATGGCATGTGTAATTAAAGGATGGACATTTTACATTACGCACTGATTATCAAGCTCTTGTTACGTTACTTTGTGCTGGATCGGAGGGCCCATGTCCATTACGCATTTCATGCTGGTGTGCCAGACTGTTGTACTACAACTGCACTGTACAGTACTTAAAGGGTTCACATAATGTTGTGGCAGATGCACTTTTTCGTTTACCTTTACAGCTTTCAGTCTGTTCAGAGCTGGAAGAAGAAATAATCTCTCATTACTCTTTGCATAAACAAAGCTGACCAGCAAGCAGCAGCTTTTGAAAATGCTACCTTGCATCATGTTCTTGCATTCGTTGCTATGGCTGGCCAGATAAGAAATCTCTGCCACCAGAACTACTGCCCTACTTTGCAGTCAGATTTGAGCTGTCCTGTGTAGAAAACTTGGTTTTCCGCACAGATAGAGTCAGAACTCCTACATCAATGTCTGACACACTTGTGCAATTGCTCATGAAAGCCACCCAGGCATTTTCAGGACGAAACAACAGCTGACTGAGAAGCGGCGCCGCGGTGCAAAGCGATTTTCCTCTCACTTAAAAACACACAATGGGGAAACGTCTGCACACATTTGCTTTGCAGCGAGTCAATCTATTTCGCATGCAGTTTGCAAAGCATAGTAGCACGCGACTAAATCTAGCGTCGACGCTCTCTAAAGACAACGGCAACGACTGGGTCTTCGCTGCTACCCTCTGCACCGAGAAAGGAGGAGCGTCTCCACACGGAAAGAAGCAGATCGGCATTAGAGAGAGAGCTAACTCTCAGCAACAGCTTTCTTTTTTTTCCCCTCTCCCTGCACGCGGCTTTGAAAGGAGAAGGGTCTCTACGTGCAGAGACGAAAAAGAAAGAAGCGTTGCACAGGCACGTCGCAGATCCACATTTGAGAGCGAGGAAACAATGTGCCACAGTCTTTTTTTTTTTCCTTTTCTTCTTTTCCTACTCCGCGCCCAGCATTGAGAGGTGCCGCCGCGGGATTAGGCATGGTGCTGAGAACATTTTCGGAGGGCGGTATGTTCGAATTAACCACCGCAAGTGCTTGCGCGTTCGAATCACAGGGTGTTTTTACCCATTGGAATACACATAGCTTAGACGGGACCACAGGGTGAGTTCGAATCAAGTATGTTCAAATTTATGAGATTCAACTGTGTTTATTTTTCGTTGCACGCGTGGCCGCGTAACGATTCATCAGGCCGTGAGGCGGTTTCCTTCTTTGCATGCTTATAGGTGTGCGCCCATCTGAGCATACATTGCCACAAACTGTTATAATTGATATAATAAAATAATTGTGTCTCCCCTCCAACTTCATTATAACAAGGTTTGAGGGTACTTAGATGTGAATGCTTTTCAACAAAACTCAGTTGATTGTCCTGTGTGGTTCTTTCTTTCTCGCTGTGTTTTTTGCAACAGCAGTGCCCAGGTGTACATATGAGATCAGACTTCCCTGTTTACATAAGGAAAAATTTGCCAGCATTCTTTTTTTCTCAGACCTTTTTACTTAACAAAGACCACAATGCAAATGAGCAAGTGCTGCTACTCTGTTTTTGAGAATGAATCAACTGTAGCCGGTGCCGATTTTCTAAGTGAAAATTAAAAACATTGCTCAGTCATCACAAAAAGAAGTGGTTACCCTCTCAAGTAAGAAACAGTGGAGACCCACTCACCTTTCTCAACTGATGTTGTCGTCAAGAGAAAGAGACAGAGAAAAAGAATGTAGTGTTAGGGCACTGGATTAGCAAAGCCTGAGGGTTAGCAGAGCCATCACTAGGAAGCACCTGCTCAATACTAATCGTACTTGCCAACCAACCACAGAAAGCTCAGTGCAGCAGATCCAGCAAACACAAATGCTTAAGCGCATGCAACAACAGAGCCTGGATCAAGCTGTTGGCAGCATCTATGCGCCGTCCATTCATATTAAGTCCTGTGTTTGAAATACTACTTGAGCATCAACACTGTTGTTTTTACACGATAGATATACCCAAGTGTTACCTTGTCACATTTTTGAAGGCCACTTTTACACAACATTTTCTTCATTTTGACACAGTCTGATGCAACTAGAGTTCAACTACTTGCTTAGTGTCACGAAAATGTATGTTTTAACTAGACACCAAATTATAGGCAAATGCCTATTTCGTTCCTTACATTCCTATCGTGCCATTTTGATATATGAGCATGAATTAGAGGTTAAGAAGGGCTTTTATGGTGTTTTTATAGTGCCTCTAAATGCCTATTTTGAATGTTTGTGGCTAAATGCCTATAAGTGCTTAGTAATGCCTATTTTCAAAATGAGGGTCTATATGAGCGCTGTCATAGCCCCAATTTCGTTTTCAAGCATGGTATGAAACTGTTATTTATGTAAAAAAGGCAACAATAATATTTTCAAACACTATAATGTTTAACGAAGACAAAACTAACATGCTGCGAGGGATTGGAGGAAGAGCTTAAGGAGTGCAAAAGACGCTATTTCTGCAGCCCTGAGTGAAAGCACGTCTCAGCGTCTGCAGAGGAAGGAGAGAGAATTAAAGATGGGGTAAAAAATAAAAGTGACGTCTATGGCTGAGGACGTGGTGACCACCTTCTACAGACAGCTGACCTGTGTCCTGAAGGAACTGAAGAACCGCCCTGAAAACCTGGGCGTTGTGGTGGGAAAGAAACATCAGGTTTTTCTGGGCAGCTGAGGGTAACAGGAGAAAGAATGAAAAACCACGGAGGGCCACTCATGAAATGCTCTTGTTGACTCAGTGGTGGCGAAGGTTGCCAAATCGTTATATGTTATACGGCGAAGCCTGAGACAGGTGCCAACATGTTTACAATTAACGGTGTATTTAGCATACATTAATCGCATGCTTGAATATGCTTGTTCCGTATGAGATCCCTTGCATATGTCTTAAGTGACAAACATGAAAAAATACAAAACAGGGCTTCAAGGTTTGTCCTAAGCCATTACTCAAATTGACAGCTGTAACAATATGAAAAATGAACTAGGATGGGAATTACTACCGTATTAACTGGACTATAGGACGAGTGAGAATATAGGTCGACCCCCAGAATTTCAGGTTAGCTAAAACGAAAAAAAAAGGAAAACAACCCAAATCTGCCGAATTACATTTATTTGGGAATTGGGAGCACCGAACCCCGATCGTCGGAGCTCCCCTCAACCACCATCGCTACTGTTCCTATTCGTCAGCTCAAGGACCACTGTCTTCTGAAGACGAGAGTTTGCCGCTGGCCGCCTCCCACAGTGCATTGTCTTCCGTGCCATACAGCGAGTTGCTAATGGAACATTTCTTAAAAGCATTTTCCACCATGAAATCTGGCAAGGAACGCCAGGCTGAAAGCACCCAGCCATAAACAGTCGCAAGCGGAGGCCTCTGTAGGCGGCCCTGTAGGGGTCTTTGGGTTGTCGCCGGACATCCGCTTTTGGTACTCAAGCCGCTCTCGGTCCTTGAACGGCTTGTTTAGCATAACGTCGATCGGTTGGAAGGAGGACGTCATACCACCTGGTATCACGGCGATGTCCGTTTCACGGTCGCTGAGTGCGCGTTTCACTGTGTTGGCGAAGTGGCCACGAAATGCATCCAACACCAGCATGCTGGGAAGGCGCAGCTGTGCACCTGGCCGACAGTTCCCCACTACTCTTATCCATTCGAGCATCATGGCCTCGTCCATGTATCCCTTTTTGTTGAGGCGAACGACAACACTGGGCGGGAACACTTCCTTCGGCATTGTGTTACGCTTGAAAATGATGAAGGGCGGAAGCTTTTTACCATCTGCCATGCATGCCAGCATGACGGTGAAGGGCGAGTGCTCGTTGCCTGTGGACAACAGCTTCATATCCTTGGCGCCCCGCCCCGCTGCATGATCATGGTCGATGAAGGCATGTCAAATCACACTGGGGTCTCATCAGAATTGTCAATCTGCCCCATCATGTAGTTGTTCTGCTCCTGAAGCCGGTTAACGAAGCCCTGAAAGTTTATAAGCTTGTCCTCGAACTCGTCTGTAAACTTTTGACAGATGGATTTGTGCCATCGGAAAGAAAATCCTTTGCCTCTTATGAATCGATGCACCCAAGAGAATTGTCAATCTGCCCCATCATGTAGTTGTTCTGCTCCCGAAGCCGGTTAACGAAGCCCTGAAAGTTTATAAGCTTGTCCTCGAACTCGTCTGTAAACTTCTGACAGATGGATGTGTGCCATCGGAAAGAAAATCCTTTGCCTCTTATGAATCGATGCACCCAAGAGTTTGGTGCACGAAACTCTTCTCTCGTGAGCCCAGCTTCTCGAGCGAGTTCCACAGCTTTCTTGCGAATGGTATCCACGATCACTGGCAGCGAGCACCCATGAACTTCCCACACAAAGTTCCCTAGCGTATCCTCCAGCTGCAAATGAACCGCACTTCGCCCACGAAATAACATTTCCCAAGGATTTCACATCTGCAGCTTCCCTTTCTGCACCCTCCAATAGCACACACATTTTTCTGATACACCAAAGCGGTGCTGAGCAGCCATATTCCCATTCGCTTCTGCGAACTCAACAACCTCAACGCAGCTGAGTACTCCCTTATCGTACCGCTACTCATATTTAGTGAAGGAAAAAAAGACCACTAAAAATGAAGCACAATGTCAAGCGGAGCGAGAACTTAAAACAGATCAGAGGCAAATCCCGAACAAAAAAACAGACCAAAGAGAAAAAAAACAACTTGCTATTGGATATGAATGCGAATATGGCCGTGTCCACCTTCTCAAGCACATGCAAGCCACATGTTGTTGCCAGACAGTGGTGCACTGTCGGCTAGACATCGCTATATAAGACGAGCGGCAACTTTAACTCGTTGTTTTATTGAAAATATCCTGACTTATATTCCGGCTTATACGGTATCATAGCGTCGAATTAAGCTGTGGTTAAAGCTCCTATGTTAAGCATTTCAGGATAAAACTCACATTTGAAAATGAATGTACAGTCAACTGCGCATTTTCCGGACACCCGAATTTTTGTACATGCCCGGTAATTCGGACATCTTCGCAGCACCGCCACGGGCCCCATAGATTCAAGGTATCAGAAAGTCTGAAATTTTGGACGCTCGAACCCCCCAGAGTCCAATTTTCCTGACTTTTTGACGCGACGGAAGGTCAGAAACCACCACTGACCTCCAATGGAAACCACCACAACTGCGTCACATGCAATTATGATCGCATAAATAAGCACGCCGGTCTACTGTGGCAGCATCTGTTGCTTGGACTCGTTGATCGTTAGCGGAGAAACACACACGGCCTCCGAGATTCCTAACACTGGCCGTGTTTATCGTGCAAGGATGCTTCGCTGACAATCGAAACTATCCACTCAGAAATTTTTTTGCCGCGAATAAAGTTCCTTTTGTTTTAGCGCTTGTGCTCGTGCGTACCGCTCTGGCTTCCCGCACAGCGCTTTCGCGAAGCGTTTCACCACTTCGATGATGATGGTGATGTTTGAAGTTTTGTGGCGCAAGGGCCGTTTCACGGCCAAAGAGCGCCAGTTCATGTTACTAAGAATATGGACAATGATTGTGATAAGCGGCTGTATAAAGGCCATAAAATTCCTCGCGGTAAGGCGGGTAAAAACATACAAGTAATAAAATCATGACCATGCCGTGAAAGGTGTGTGTGATGAGGATAGATGACAAGAGTTGGTGATTATAAAAAACGATGGTGGATATGAATGGCATTAGCACAAGTGCCTCACTCGTTCATACCCTTGCGTCCAAGGGCCGTGAGGCAAGTGCTTTCTTGTGTAACCGCCGCAGCAAAAACCTCTCTAGAGAGGTCGTGCTACGGAATGCCCGGGTGTATGATATGAAAATTATTAATTTCTTTTAAAAACGCTAACAATGATTTATGACTAAAAAGCGGTTCCCTACCGACGAACATTGCAGGGTGTAAAAGTATATGCTGTCGGTAGGGTAATGGAAAATGTCGTTTTCTTAGAGTTTCTAAGTGTTTGCACTGGATTAATATGTGAAGGACTGTCAATGCCTCTCCACATCTGTCACACAATGGTGGATCACCACCGGACAAAAGATGCGTGTGTGTCGTGTATATGTGTCCTATCCTGAGTCTTGTTAGTGTTACCTCTGTTAGACGTGATTTTGATATTGGTGGCCAATGGCCAAGGTGTGGCTTGATAACGTGTAGTTTGTTTTGTGTGTGTGTATCCCACTTGCTCTGCCAGTAGTCCCTGAGTTTTCGTTTGAGAGACGGCTTAAGATCAAGGGCCGGGATTGATGTCGGTGTAATGGCGGTGCTTTCGTGGGCGGATGTAGCAAGCTGATCCGCCATCACGTTGCCTTGAATCTCACGGTGCCCTGGCACCCAGCACACAACAACATGTCTGTTGAGTGTGTGGAGGGTGCATAAAATGGAGTAAAGTTAAACTAGGACAGGGTTTTTTTGTTTTTTAAGACTGTGCAGAGCCGTTACCACACTGAGGGAGTCTGTATAAATTACTGCTTTTTGTATTTGTGATTGTTTGATGTGTTTAGCTGCCACAAGTATCGCGTAAGCTTCCGCTGTGAAGATACTTGTGCCTGGATGTAGAGGGCCAGCATCCGAAAAGGAAGGGCCAACAGCAGCGTAAGACACAGAGGAGTTAGACTTAGAGGCATCTGTAAAAAACTCAGGACGTGTGTATTTGTGTTGAAGTTCCAAGAAGTATGTTCGAATATGGGCAATAGGCGCATGTTTAGTAACTTCTAAAAAAGACACAACGCAATCTATAGTCTGCCACTGCCACGGTGGCGGGTATGCTACAGGAGCCATTAAACTGTGTTCGAGTGACACTCCAGTGTCCTCAGCTAGACCCTTCAGGCGAACTGAGAAGGGCTGCCTCATTGAAGGCCTGTTTTGAAAAAGAATGGAGCTCGACAAGTCATTAATAGTAGAGTATGAGGGGTGCCTCTTGTCTGCTTTCACCTTAAAGAAATATACAAAGGACATGTAGGTTCTTTGCAGATGAAGCGACCACTCATTTGACTCAACGTAAAGGCTTTCTACGGGGCTGGTGCGAAAAGCACCCGTAGAAAGGCGGATGCCCGAATGGTGCACGGGATCCAGCATCTTCAAAGCACTTTGAGTCGCTGACTGATAAATAATGGCCCCATAATCTAAGCGGGTGCGAATAAGGCTTCTATACAGATTCATGAGGCATTTCCTATCACTACCCCACGTAGTACGTGACAACACTTTTATAACGTTCATGGCTTTTAAACATTTTGTTTTTAAATACTTGATGTGGGGTACGAAGGTCAACTTGTTGTCCAAGATTAGGCCTAAGAATTTATGCTCAGCTTTGACGGACAGTTGTTGCCCGTTCAGTTGAATGTCGGGCTCCGAGTGCATGCCTCTCTTTCGAGAGAACAAGACACACATGCTTTTTTGTGGGTTAAGTCGAAATCCGTTTTCATCTGCCCATTTGGAGACCTTATTTAAACCCAGCTGCACCTGCCGCTCACACATGGCCAAGTTGCATGACTTGAAGCCAAGCTGGACGTCGTCGACATATGTACAATAGAACATATTGCAAGGAATGGACAAGTGCAAAGAATTCATTTTAATAATAAAAAGTGTGCAACTAAGCACACCACCTTGTGGTACGCCTGTTTCCTGGACAAATGTTTTGGAGAGCACACTGCCCAGACGGACACGGAATGTCCGGTTTGACAGGTAACTTTCGATTACATGAAACATTCTTCCGCGCACACCAAGGTGGGACAGGTCTCTTAGAATTCCGAAACGCCATGTTGTATCATAAGCCTTTTTGATATCGAGGAACACAGAGAGAAACTATTGTTTATGGACGAACGCGTCTCTGATCTGTGCCTCGATACGAACAAGGTGGTCTGTGGTGGATCTACTTTCTCGAAACCCGCACTGAAATGGGTCGAGCAAATTATTTGTTTCAAGAAAATGTACAAGTCGGCAGTTTATCATTTTTTCGAAGACTTTGCACAAGCAGCTTGTAAGTGCTATAGGCCTATAACTCGAGGGTAAAGAAGGGTCCTTGCCCTCTTTCAAAATGGGAATAACAATAGCCTCTTTCCAGGAGGTAGGAATAGTGCCAGAAGACCAAATAGCATTGTACAAACAAAGTAAGGTTTTTCGGGTTTCGTTTGGTAGGTTTTTTAACATTTCATACATCACACGGTCAGAACCTGGGGCAAAAGTACTGCAGGAGTTTAGAGATGTTCGAAGCTCAGCTAGACTGAAAGCTTGGTTATATGCCTCGTATCTGGTGGATTTGTGTTCGAGTTTCTGCTTTTCAATTCTTGTTCTGTATTTTTGGAAGGTGTCAGTATAGTGGGATGAGCTGGATACCTGTTCGAAGTGTGCACCGAGGAAGTTTGCCTGATCTTCCAAGGTATCACCCTGAGTGTTTACGAGTGGAAGTGTGTGTACTTGTTTCCCTGCTATCCTACCGACCATGCTCCAGACTTTAGCCTCCTGTGTGTATGAATTAACCCCTGATAAAAACTTCTGCCAGCTTTCTCTTCTGGCTTGCCGACGCGTTCTCCTGCCTTGAGACTTTATTTTCTTGAAGGTTTCAAAATTTTCGGCTGTCGGTGAGTTCCGAAGCAGCCTCCAAGCTCTGTTTTGCTGTTTGCGCGCGTTTCGGCATTCAGAGTTCCACCATGGCACACTTCGTTTTCCAGGGTGTCCATTTGTTTGTGGGATGCATTTTGTTGCAGCATCAATCAAAAACGCTGTGAAGTAGTTCACAGCGCCATCAATGTTCAGAGTACAGATGTCATTCCAACCTAGACAAGCGATAGTATGAAACTGTTCCCAGTCGGCTCTGTTTATGACCCACTTGGGAACACGTGGTGGACACTCAGTTACTGTCGTTGTGCTCAAAACTACGAGAAGTGGTCACTTCCGTACAGATTACTGACGACTTTCCACTGGAGTAGAGGCACAAGAGATGGAGATACTATGCTCAGGTCTATGGAGGAGTAGGTGTTATTAGCGAGGTTATAATAGGTTGGTTCTTTTCGATTTAGGAGACACGCGCTCGACGAGATAAGGAACTGTTCGATCAGTCGACCTCGCGCGTCATACCGAGAGTCACCCCATAGCCTGCTATGCGCATTAAAGTCTCCAAGGAGAACATAAGGCTCCGGAAGTTCATCAATTAGAGAGTGTAAATCGCGTTTTTGCAGCTGATAGCTAGGAGGAATGTAAATAGTGCAGATTGTGATCAGTTTATCAAAAAGAACCGCTCGAACAGCCACTGCCTCAAGGGGTGTTTGGAGTTGTAAGTGTGTGCATGCAATTCCTTGATTCACTATGATGGCAACACCTCCGGATGATGTCATGGCATCATCACGGTCCTTTCGAAAAATAACGTATTTGCGAAGAAAATTTGTGTGTTTTGAATTAAGGTGTGTTTCTTGTACACACAGCACTTTTGGTGAGTGTTCGTGTAGGAGTTCTTGGATGTCGTCAAGGTTTCTGAGAAGGCCCCTGACGTTCCATTGTATAATTTGAGTGTTCATGGTGAATGTAAAATAATGCTGTGTGTACGAAAAGCGAGTGGCTGTTTAGAGGGGGAGTTTGAGTTCACTTAACAGGGCCATCACCAGGCCCTGTTATTTGCTTTTTTGTTTTCTTGGCGCGCTCCAAGGAGCCACGCCGCTCTTTCGGCACCAAGGGTGCCGACGTATCCATTGCCTCCTCGGAGGCACTGGATGCCCGCACGTGCAGGCTGTTAGTTTGGATTTTGGGCCTCGCCTGGTGAGGGGAGGCCTTGAGACCCGAAGACTCTGGAGTCTCCGGTCTCTGTTTGGGAGTAGGCGGTGTAGCCTGGGCTACAGCCGCCTTGGGGGCAGGTGCCACAGCTGACGGCTCGCTCTGCGCAGGCCGAAGGGGTGGCGAGGGCTGGTGCGGCGTTGCCCCCTGACGCGCCGCATCAGCATATGTTGCGCCGTAAAATGGCGACACTCTTTGTCTTGCTTCTTTGAATGTGATGTTTTCTTTGACTTTAAGACTGATTATTTCTTTTTCTTTCTTCCAGTTAGGACACGAACGCGAATACACGGCGTGTTCCCCGTCACAATTCACGCAGTGAGGCGTAGTAACACAGTTATCAGATGGGTGGACGTGGCTACCACATCTTGCACAAGTTTCCTGACCCCGGCAGTTCTGCGAGCCATGACCAAATCGTTGACATTTATAACACCGTCTTGGATTGGGAATGTAGGGACGGACAGAGAGTTTGATGTATCCTGTGTCTATAGATGAAGGCAGTGTGCTAGATGCGAAGGTGAGTATTAAATGTTTGGTAGGTATTTCTTTGTTGTCTCGTCTGATGACGATTCGTTTCACATCTGTGACATTTTGCTCTTTCCACCCTTCAAGCAGTTCCTGTTCAGACATTTCAAGAAGGTCTGCTTCTGAAACAACTCCGCGTGAGGTGTTCATTGATCTATGAGGTGAAATAGATACTGGGATATTTCCAAATGCTACGAGACTGCCAAGTTTTTCATAGTGGTGTTTTTCAGGCAGCTCAAGCAGAAGGTCTCCGCTAGCCATCTTTGTAACCTTGTATCCTGGGCCAAAGACCTCTGTCAGGGATTTAGCAACAAGAAATGGAGATATTACTCTGGCTTGTGTTGTTGGGTTTTCGCTGTGCACAACATGGAATTTGGGAAAGCATTGTCTGGGTTGGTTGAAAATCGATATGTCATCGGTGCGTCCCCTCTTAGGCGGGAGACGATCTAGGAGACAGGGAAATGCAGGTGTTCCCATAGTAGTGTACTTTTTGTTCGGCAGCAATGGCGACCACCCACCATGGAGTCCAACCAGGGGACGCTGAAGCACTTATTAGCATAAGGCTGCAGAGGCCAGCCGTACATTGCCACTATAACCAAATATAACTACTCAAGGTTGAGTAATTACACAAGGTTAACCCTTGCCGCCATGAAAAATCGGAAGTAAATGGAAGAGAGAAGAAGACAGGACAGATTTAAAGACGAGAAAAGACTAAGATGTAGGAAGAGAGAGATAGGAAAAGGCGACTGCCGATTTCCCCTGGGTGGGTCAGCCCAGGGGTGCCGTCTACGTGAAGCCGGGGCCAAAGAGGTGTGTTGCCTCTGCCGGGGGGCCTTCAAGGTCCAATCACCCAGCTTTGGCTCAACCCCCAGGATCCCCTTTTCCCCGGACACGGCAAAGCCACGCACGGCTAGGCGTGGGAGGGAGCCGAAACTCCCCCGTTAGCTCGGGTCCGTGGTGTCGCTACACACCAAACGCCTACTTGCGCAGGCGCCCCTGCGGGGGTTTCACCACTTCGAACTAGAACTAATCGTCACATACCGATTTGGTATGGCCACGCTGGCTATCTTGAATGTTTACCAGCGCCACCTCCGGAGTACCTAAGGCACCGTCGCCTGCCGTCGCGCTATTTTGTTTACGCAGCCCACATGGTGTTTGGCTAGCCTAGTGCGTGGTTGTGTGATCGTGTGAAGTGTGCTCTGCAACGCTAAGCCTAGTTGCTTCAACGCTCGTCAGCCAACTCCTTTGTTCACATCGTGAGGACTTCTGCTCTTCGTTGACAACTGCGCTGCTCATGGTCACATCAAAAACTTGAAGGCTATCCAGCTGAAATTCATGCCGCTCAACACAACTGCGATCCTCCAACTGATGGACCAAGGCGTTATCCCTAATCTGAAACTTTTGTACCGTTCACGTATACTCAACCGCATGGTGCTGTGCTCGGAAAACGGGAAAGGCTACAGCATTGACCTTCGGTCTGCTGTCGGAATGCTTGGAGACGCATGAAAGGCAGTAACGCAAGACACCCTTTGCAACTGCTTTCGCCACGCGGGCTTCGTACTCAACACAGAGGCAGCAGACTTGCCTGAAGAAAGCGACAGCGTGACTGACTTGTGCCCTCTCATGGACGATATTATCAACGACCTCCGCTCTGCTGGTGCTTCCATGCCCACGGAAATAACATTTGAGAGGTTCGTCGACGCTGACAACGAGCTCGACTTCTGCGCAGAGCTAACCGACGACGAAACAGTCAGTCAGGTTATGGCGGATTTAGACGACTCCGATGTCGAAAAAGAGGAACCAACGCCTGCGCCACCTACGACCGCCGAATTAATGCGAGCATCGATGACGCTGACATCGGTATACAGTGATTACATGACCCTTGCTCAGATCGAGGCGAATGTGATTACATGCAAGCGGGACGCCGTTCAAACAAGGATCAACAAGTTTTTCAAGCCACTGCAGCTCTAACACCGGCTGCCCTGACGGCACCCGCTGTCGGCTGCATGCACTTTTTTTAACGGCTCTTTTCAGAGCCACCCCACTGATGCTTTGGCAGAATTCCGGAAGTCTGGTACTTCGACCTTGACCCTCTTGATACGAGAAGTATCAATGAAATGGTGCGTTTTTTGCTTGCATTGAGAAATATCAGCAAAATGGTGCGTTTTTTTTGCTTGCATTGAAAATTATCAGTTAAATAATGCGTTTTTTTGGTCTGTATTCAATATTTTCGACAACCCGAATTTTCGGACAGTTTTTCGCTCCTTAGAGGGTCCGAAAAATCGAGTTGACTGTACCTTTTTGCGCAAGGGTAATTAGGGATTTAGAATGTTGTATCAGATATAATTTTTCTATTGAATCGTTTCTTTGTAAGTTTCACAACAGAATGAAATGGCTTATAAAGAGAACAAAGTGTGTTGGGTCGACAAAGGTGTGTTTGCTTTAAAATCGTAACCCATCTGCTGCAGCGCCTTCAGGTAAAAAATGTAATGTACACGCAGCTTTTGTTTTATTTGTAGTTTACTTTTTAAGTGTCCCCCTCTAGGTGACATAATAAGTTGTACTTAGAACTAGTTCTTGCGTGCCCAATGAAAAGCGTTCTACTATGGTGAACTTTCAAATTGTTTCGCTACGAAGCCACCAAAACATGATGCGAAGAAGCAAGCTTGAATCTCCTGCCTCTCGTCCCATGTAGCCATCGCGGGCCTGGTTTCTTTCATGTTCTCTTCGGTATCGAGGCTGGAGAATCACACAATGCACACGCACCAAGAACAATATGCATAAGCAAGGTCACGTGCGCATGACGTGCCCCAGCCTAATTGTGCACGTACACCATCGATGTTGTGTCGTTTCGGTTTTCTCTGCGGTGTATTACCAATTCTGTGAGATGAATCGGTCAGTGCATGTGCTTTAGTAAAGGCTGGCAAGGATCATGTATTGTGACCGCGATACTCCACGTCACTCTGCTGAAACTGCGATCAGAGATGACACACCAAACGCAAGCTAAGCGTTGTCAAAGTTGGCGAAGGCACGATGCAGGAACGACGAAAAGACGAATGCAAAAGAAATGGGGTGGCAGTAGTAGTAGTCATAGTAGTAGTAGTAGTAATAATAGTAGTATATAGTAGTAGCAGCAGTGGTACTTTGTGTAGCGTTACGTATGACATGAATATGAGGGATGCCGTAGTGGAGGTATTCGCAAATTTCGATGATCCGGTGTTCTTTAACGTCCAATACCATCGCGCAGTACACGGGCATCTACTTTTTCGCCTCCATCTAGATGTGACCGCTGCGGCCACAATTGCACCCGCGGCACTCGGTCAGCAGCGGAGCCCCTTGTATTGACTGGTCCACAGAGGCAGATGCGAAACGAGGGCCGATTAGTGTATAGCATCTTGAGGCTATTCAAAAGAAAATGAAAATATTAACAAGCTGAGATTTCGTTTGCGTGTTTTATTATTTTTCTCAGTTTTCATTCATTATACTGATTTTCAAAGGGCAGTGCAAAGACACAGGGAAAAGAAATAAATAGAGATAAAGAGCGCTATCTTCCTTTTCCCTTTGTCTTTGCACTTACATTTCGAAATGATAGAAAGCAGCTAGCCCAAACCAAAGTACTCCTCATTCATGCTACACAACAGAACACACCAATTGCACATGCCAAGTAGAGTAATGTCACGTGCAACACTCTTAATGAGGTACCGTTTAAAATGCAGGATATAACCAGGAGACGGGACATTTTTCGTGTGTTTTTCTATATATAGCTAGCATTTAACAAAGTTCTGATGAACAGCATACGGTATGCAAAAAAAGTCAGCCCACCAATGTCAACATAAAAGAGTGACGTAAAAATCAGACCATTCCTTGCTGTACGCAGGCTTGTGAGAAGGGCAAGTGGCATTCATTAAAAATTGAGCGTTTTTCTGCGACATGTAATTTTACAAATCTTAACAGGAGTAATCCAGAGTGCCAAGTGCACCATTAGCCTTGTCAGCTCAAAATGCCCAAACCTAGTAAGGGGCCTTTTAAGGAAATGCATGCCGATGTTCAATCCTGAGTACCTTTCTGCCACCTTAAACAATATTTTTTTTCTGCTTCTTGCCGTAGATACAAGTCACCGACCTCGTTGTTTTGGGATATTTTCAATTTTTGTAGAAATTTAATGTGCCTATAATTATAGGCACAGTAATATAAGCACAATTCCATATGGGGCAGCACTATAGGTGCCCAATGTTGCTCAGGAGTAAAAGCTCATTACTCACTCAAAAATAATCATACAGTCGAATCTCATTAATTTGAATGCATTTAATTAGAACTTCCGGTTCATTAGAACTCATGATGAGGTCCGGTCAAAGCTATGTATATATTCCAATGGGTGAAAACGCCCGTTGATTCGAACGCCCAAGCACTTCCCATGGTTAAAACCCCTTGTAGGGCAATGAGAAATATCTGTCCCATTTTTTGTTTCTCACAGAATTGCTCGTGAGAGGCAATGGGATGCATCAAGCCCATTTTTTCTGTGCTGCCATCTACATTGAGGTTTTTACGTTTCCACTGAATCTCGTTTGGAAGCTGTACAATAGGTGGTGTAGGTGTACGTTATTTTCAAAATTGTGTTTCTCGTTTTACCGGCGGCACAAATTTTCGCATTGTGAGTCTCCGGAAAAGAATAACTCAAGATGACAAGTGAGTGGACTCTTTTCTGTGCTTCAAAAGAAATAGTTCCAGCTTGTAATAATCACGTGTTGTCAACAATAGAAGCAATACTTACTCCTAAAAGCTTTTTCGATTGGTGCCAAGGCAAAAACTGCATGACGATGGGATAAGCTTACTGCCACCGCTCCTTGCATTCGATGTGTTGTGAAACATTTCACCGACTCTTGTTTTCTGCTTGCTAGTAAAAATGCAGGTAAACGATTGCTGACGTGAGAGGAAGCGCTGGAATTATATTTTAGCCTTCCTGACGACCATACGTCGAGTGATTCCGACAGAGATACGGATGAAGACTTCCCACCCGAGCTCGCTCCGCCCGATTCAGATGAGCAAAGCAGTGAAGCCGAAGCGGCGGACTCAACGAGGAAACCACAAAAGCGAAAGGCTACCTATTCAAGAAAGAAAAGGAAGCAAAAGAAAGTGCCTAGAATTTGCGACAAAGCAGAAGTCGAAGAGGAGGAGGTTGGGGCATGGAATAGCAGCGAACCAGATGCCGTCATTCGTGTTCCGAAAATTTGGGACCCATAATACAGTGCAAATCTCCCGACGACGCCTTGTGAAGCTTTCGCTCTTTATTTTGACGAAGGTATCATGAACACACTGGTGACTGAGACAAACCGCTTTGCCAAACAGAAGGGCCGACAGCTTTGGAAAGAGCTTACAATTGATGAACTCCGTGCATACTTTGGCATACTTCTGCTGATGAGCACAAACCCCAGACATCAAATGTACCAGTACTGGAGCAGTAACAGTTTTTTTCAATTGTCCTGAAATATCAAAGGTCATGTCGTTCCGTAGTTTTCAAGCCATTATGAACTGTTTGAACCTCACCGACCTAACCAAAGAAAAAAATAAAGGTGAAGAAGGGTACGACAGACTGGCAAGAGTGTGTCCTCTTATCCTTGCACTGAATGGAAGTTTGAAAAGACAATACACTCCATCAGCGCGCCAAGCCATTGATGAGAGTACTATGTTGATTCAAAGGCCGGTCCTCACTGAAGCAGCACCTCCCAATGAAACCTATCAAGCGGGGATACAAGGTGTGGTGCAGAGCCGACTCCCAGATGGGCTACCTGATTGATTTTCAGGTCTACGAAGGTTAAGGTGCAGACCGTCCTGCGAACGTAGGTCTCGGTGAGCATGTTGTGCTCTCCCTCATTGACAGAGTGGAGGCTGGCACGCAGCTATATTTCGATAACTTTTTCACGTCCACACGCCTAATGGAGGCCTTGAAAGAAAAAACATTTTGGCCGCAAAAACGGTTCGCCCTAACCGCAAGGACTTACCTGACGAAATCAAAAGGGATAACAAGCTACAGAAGGGACAGTATATCTGGCGGGCGAAAGGGAGCATCACAGCTTATCAGTGGCGGGACACTAAAAACGTACATGTGCTGTCCAACTTTCATCACCCCAGCGACACTGAGGACGTTGTTCGAAAGCTTTCTAATGGCTCATTTATATTCATCCAGTGCCCAAAAGCAGTGTCCGGCTACAATACCTGGATGGGCAGAGTCGATAAGTTTGAACAAAGAAGGAACGCATACCCAGTAGATCGACGATCTAAGAAGTCATGGTACCGAATGCTTTCTGCTTGACGCAGCAATAGCAAATGCTTTTCTTCAAATGAAAGAAGTCAGTGAAATGAGCTACCTTTGGTTCCTGCTCATCCTTGGTCGCCAGCTGATAAACAGGCAAACTTTCAAAGGGTCCAGCAACCGCCCGTATCGAGTCAACAAAAAAGGTGCCAAACATGGCCAGAAAATGGTAGGCGTTGCTGATGAAGTCCGATTTCTGGGAGCTGGACATCACCCTCAGAAGATTGAAAGAAGGAGGCGGTGACGTTGGTGCTCGACTGCCAAGAAAGAAGCGCGCACCAACCTTCTGTGTTCTGTGTGCGGTATGTCCCTTTGTTTTCAACGTGTTTTGGACCTTTTCATGGCGGCCGAATGTAACCCCAGAGCCCTCAAGAAGCATTGGGACAAATGCGTCCTATTTTTTTTAATTTTAATTTAGCGCCAGTGGGACAATTGTGTCCCAGTTTTTTTTTAATAAAGTACTCGTTGTACAGCCTTGAAATTTCTTTCAAACTACTTCTGTTGGCTTGGTTAGTAAAACAAGACAACCTTTTTCTGGTTTTTTAAAAAAACATATCCTTCCCTACAAAGGGTTAATTCGAACATACCGCGCTCCGAAAATGTTCTCAGCGCCCCGCCCAATCCCACCGCGGCACCTGCGACACTTCAACGCTGCCCACAAAGCAAATTAAAAGGAAAGAAAAGGCTGCGGTGGTATGTTTGCTTTCTGTCAAATGCCGACCTGTGTCACGTTTCTCCCTTTCCGTCCCTGCCATGTAAAGACCCTTCTCTTTCCAACGCCGCACGCAAAAACAGAGAGGAAAAAAAGAAGAAAGCTGTCGCTGGGTTGAATGAGCGTGTGGTTGAAGGAAAGAGAAAAGGCACCTTCTTCAGCAGCCCTTGCTTCTTGCGGGAGCACGGCTCTGCGCCTTGAGGCGAGGGGGGGGTCTCTCACGTGCCGATGCCACGCTTCCCTCTTTTCCTTCCCTGTCACGTAATCCTTCTCCTTTTTAACGATGCGCGCAAAGAAAGCAAAAAAAAAAAGAGCTGCAGTGGAGTATTCGTTTTCTCTCAAATGCTGATTTGCTTGTCTCCGCGTGGAGATGGTCCTCCTTTCTCGTCACGTGCTGGCCATGCTGCAGCTACGTAGCGGAGAGCAGGAGGCTCCGCTACGCAGTCGTTGTTGTCGTCTTCAGATAGTGTCGGCGCCGGACATTTCCGCGCGCGCAACGTCTCCTGCCAGGAGAATGCTAAAGCCGAAATAGAAATGCTTTGCAAGCTGCATGCGAAATTGATTGACTCGCTGCAAGGCAAACGTGAGCAGACGCGCACCACCGATTACTTCAATTAATAACAGATGGCCTCTGATTTGTGAATAAATGTAAGTCTTCTGAAACTTCCCCTCGTGTGTTAGCTCAATACACATGTGCCACTGCATGGAGAGCCCTTTGTTTATTTAGCTTTCTTTAATTTGAACTTCTTTTAATTCAAACTAATTTTAGGGCCCCTTCGAGTTCGCATTATCGAGATTCGACTGTGATTTTTTTCTGAAAACACTATTTGCATATTTAATCATGTCCGTATGCATACCTGAGTTTTTTTGTGTTGAGCATTGAAATAAAATTTTGGGCATCAAAGGGTTAAGGCAGCTGCTAGCAGAACTTCAGTCATCAGATTACGATCACACGCTGCACTCGATGCGTACATCGCACACACGCGTCTCGAACGGACTGTCACAGCGTTGAGTCGTTGGCAAAAACGTTCTTGTAGCGTCGTAATCATCATCACTTCTTAGTCAGTGCGCTGCGCCCCTTGCGCAGCTCATGCCTAGCTCAAGCTGCACAAGAACAGAATGAGTTCACGTGCCTGGCGTGTCGGACGCTGGCAGCCGCCGCTGCTCCACTTCTGCCCTTTCGATTCACGACTCGAACATTATTTTTTTATACATTTGGCAAAATATGGGAAGGTAGGCTTCATTAGAACCAGCTATCTCAACATCATGACAGTATCGTACAAGATAAACAAAGAAATACAAAACATTATTAATAAAAGAAGAAAAACTACGTGCATACTATATTGTAACAAATATAACAACTTCACAGCAAGGATGTTCTATTTACAGTTTAATAAGGGCGAACTGGTGCCCAAAGCCGAAGGAACTACACAGCAGTTACGAAAAGAGAACCGAATGTTTGCATTTCTCGCGAGGCTCTGCCTTGAACGCTGTCGTTTTTTCACGTGCGTTGGCAGCTCGGTAGAAGCTCGTGCACATGCAGGGCCAGCTCGTGCATTCTGGCTGGCTTCACCTGTCGTAGCAGTGCCGTCAGTGTGCCTTTTCGTTAATGTTGTACTGTGCGTTAACAATTCCTCGTGGCAATATACACTATAGGGCTTAGAACACATGAATGAGCACAGTACGTAGTATGTACGGCCATAGTCCAGTTCATATATCGGGATCACATAGCGGATAGAGTCCATACAAATAGTGGCAAGGTATAACATAAACTAAAGACAGTTAATTAAATTTGTGTCCTTTAAAGAATCACGGAGGGTGCTCACCGCCCCCCTTTGATTAGCAGAATGTGGCCTCGTTTCAAGTACTTTTTCAATCGAAAATCGTCCATCGGGTCGGTTCAAGTGATCACTCGATTCGGGACGCTGTTCATATTGCAGACATTCTATAAGGATACGCTCCTCTGACACATTGACATGATCACAGTTGTCGCAGTGTGGAGGCGTTCTTCTTTTTATGTGGCATAAGAAGTGAGGTGTGTATGCAGCACCTAATCCCAGAATGTGCAGTAGTGTGTCTAATGGTCTATCATCTTTTGAATAGGTAAAAATTGGAGACAGGTCTATTTGATATCAGAGTGAATACGTTGTATTTTCGTCAAACCAAGCATCCTTGCATAATTTGTGGGGCAGTTCGAAAAGAACCTTCTAGTTTTCGGGAAAATAAACGAGTGCTGGCATTAAGTGAACTTTTTTGTGTGCTCCAGTGACTAATTTGTCAGCAATTGTGTTTCGTATGACTCCTACGTGACTTGGAAGCCACTGAAAACATATCTTGTGGACATCCAAATAACTGAAAGTAATTGTTTTCAAAATTTAATATACTATGCTATCATCTATATAAAAATAACAAATCTTTAATCATTTGTAGCGCTCTCTTGGAGTCAGAATATATTACCTAGCTTTGCCTTTGTTAGCTTTCAACAATGAATTTTGAAACTTGTAATATTGCAACAAGCTCCGCTGCTGTAGACGATGTCTTTGAGGAAGTCGGAAATCTCTTTCTATATTTTATGCGAGTATGAAAAGCCACAGTCGAGCTTTCATCCATAGCAAAGCTATCCCTGACTGCGGCTTTCATTCATAGTAGAGCTATCCCTGAAAACAAATGTGAAACTGTCTCGATAACTGTACATTTGTTAAAGCGTTAGAAATCTGGCTTCAAGGTAGTGTATCGAGGGTTTTTGTCTGTCTCTTTGATGTCCAAAGTGACCGAAGGTGATGCAAGCTGACAAGAAGGAAAATTGATATCTGGACGCAGTAAATATTGTTCTTGTTGAAATGCTGCCTCATAAGCTCACAAGGTGTCATCTATTCGCTCACTTCTTCGAATAAGTTTTTCATGAAGTGGCGGTAAAGTTTTTAAATGCGAAGAACTTAAATTAGCTGCTCTCTTGCTTCTGCAAATACGAGGCCAATGTAAGTTCAGCATAGTAACGCCAGGCAAATACAACGACTGCGGTATATGATCTTGTTTAGTTTACGTTCATTTGTCTGAGACATACTTCGCATCACTGGTAATGCATATGCCATGGCTTGTCGAACAAAAGCTCTATGAACCTTCAGAAGAAATTGTGGTGTGCCACCCCATTTGGTTTCTGAAATACATCTGAGAACATTCAGTGTCCAGTTAACCGCTCTTATTTATTAATGTTATTTCTGTTATTCCCGTGTTATTTCTGTTATAGCGGGACCGCTCTTTAATGGTGAAGATATGAGGTTCCCATGTTTGCCTGCAGTCTAATGTTATGGCAAGAAAGCGATGCTTCCACACAACAGGTATGTACTACAGTCTGGTTGACCAAGAAACTGAGCTGGTTGTGACACCATAAAAGGTAACACCACAAATTTCTCTGCTGAAACATCCATGCCGCATTCTGCCGGAAAGCACACCGTAATATCTATGCCTTCCTGAAGCAGATCCTGTATTTCCCGGAATTCATGCCTTGACAACCAGAGGCATATATCGTCTGCATACATTGAAATGTGTACTGATGATGATAAGAGAGCCGGCAGTTTTTTTGTATATGCTCTCATTGTTTTCACTCAAGTTCGATTCGGCGTGAAGGAGTAATGTGTAGCGTCACCATCATCGTCAGTTTTGAGCCACTGCGCTGCGCCCCTCGTGCAGCTCA
This sequence comes from Rhipicephalus microplus, assembly GCF_043290135.1. Lineage (NCBI taxonomy): Eukaryota > Metazoa > Arthropoda > Arachnida > Ixodida > Ixodidae > Rhipicephalus > Rhipicephalus microplus. The sequence continues at coordinate 13,873,191 of NC_134705.1, read as the reverse complement.
TGTCTGGCTCGAGCTGCACAAGTACAGAACAAGTTCACACGCCTGCCGTGTCAAATGCTGGCAGCCGCCGCCGTCCGTTTCTACCCTATGAATTAAGTGGCGAGATCGGCACGATCACGTAGGCTGCCTTCATAACATCATCTCACGCATGTTTCATGTCTCCCTCTCATGCTACAGTTCTGCTTATCAGCGCTTCGGACCTCATGAAGAAGGCTGCCGCGGGACAAATCTTAGTATTTACGATCGAGCATGTCGTACTTTGAATCATCAGACGCTGCGGCCTTACGCATTGCAGCTCCATTTCTACATGAAGTCGTGGCTAGGCCTACTTCCGCCCCAAGCTTAGCAGGCAAGACGGTCGCGCTAGCAGATAAGCAAAAGCAAAGAAGCCGTGATGTGCTTCGTCGCAAGCAATCACATGGGCTGCTGGCTCTTTTGAAACCCGAATAGACGTCTTGCGCATTGGTAGCGCACCCCCTGCCAAACTCGCCACGCATCGTCCGTTCGGAACAGTGGTGGCAGGGGCCAGCGAATTTGCGGGCCAGCGCCAATTCACTCAAAACCAAGCATGCTGCATATCTATTTTTCACTGCCGTAGCTTGGCATAAGTAATCGTTAAGAGAGTGGAGATCAGTGGCCTTCATTCTTAAATCGGTACATTGAGTCGCGGTGCTAATCCCATCTCGAAAGTATGCTAAGCAATGTTTGAAGTCAGAATGAATAGAATTTAAGATGTCTGCAAGTTCACTGAAAGGGAGTCCTGACCACTTTACTGGCCTCAGATTTTGGTCAATTATATCTAAATGTTGGTTGTACCAGAATCCATGGTGAACGGAGATCATTCAATATAGAACAAATAGGGAGGTCGGCATAACGCTGCAAATTAGTCTGTAGTATCTGAATGTCTGTTGTAAGCAGATCCATTGTAACAAGGTTACACTGTATTAGCACAGGTTTACCTTTTAGCCGACAGAATCTCGCCATGCTCTTCTGACCACGAAACTCTGCGCTCAGTTTCATACAGGGGCAGAAGCCGCCGCTAGGGTCACAATGGTCAACACGGGGACATCTGTGCACGCCCACTACTTTTGGCGGAGTGCTGTGCTGGTTTGAGGCAATGGTTTATCTTGCACTAAACCGCGGGAATGAGACTACCGCTAATATTTCATCTAACATACAATGTGGTTGTTGTATCCCCATGTGAAAAACTTGCTTTCACATATTTTTTAAGGTATCGAGGCTGCCATGAATCAAGCTGGGTTGGACGCAGCAATATTAGCTTCATACGTTGTCCCAGTGCAGTTCCTTACCTCAAGAATTGGAGCATGAGAATATTCATTCTCACATGCAATATCAATTACTAACTTCACAAGCCTTGCAAACCCACCAAATCGCAAAATGAGGACTCGTAGACAAATTTCACCAGACATAAGTCACAAAAATACGGTGGCGCTGCCGTCGAGCATTTCTCAGGGTAGGCCAAAGCCCCCTTGCCGACCACAGTTGCTGCTGTGTTTTCACTGGCGCGTGCACTGCTTGTCGCCATGCAAAAAAAAAAAAAAATGATGTACTGACAAGCTGTCACGAATATTTGCGTGAGAAGGCACAAGAAAGCTGGTTTAGGACTTTTTTTTTCCAGTTTTCTGTTTATTAAAACCGTCCCCAAAAAATTGGCCACGCCTTCGACTCTGGTTATGTTTTGGAGCAGCTTACCCATCAAAAACAATGCTTTCTGTCCTCTCTCGGTCAGCGGTCACAACAACTTCCCGTTATGGGGTTCCGTCAGTAACTACACACGATCGACTAACGTTCATTGTCTGTCAAGCATTTGTCATTGTAATGTGCTGCACCGCATTTTTTACAGCAGAAGCTGTTATGAGATCAAAACTCAGGTCACATGCTGCCGTAGTTGTCCGCCCCCACTGTCACCGGTTTCCATAATCACAACGCACGAAATTAGAAAAAAAAAAAGCCTATTACCAATGACACAGTGGGGACTGAACTCGGGTCCGCTTGGTGCCAGCCCAGTATTCTACAACTGAGCCATGCCTGTGCTTGGGAGTTTTTGGAAAACTTGACTTAGGCAGGCTTGATGTCAGAAACGCAACCCCGTTTATACAACTTATGAAGAGTTTTAAAACAGTGAAAGAACAACCAGTGGCCGCACAATGCGAATAGCATAATGAGTGGGTCGTCCAATGCTCCAACCCATCAAAAAAAGCTTGTTCTTGTGCACTTATTAACTGTGATGCATACCAACTTCAGGCACAAGTCCTCATCGTCATCAGCCACTGCATGAACAGTTAACCCATATTTCTTTCAGGTGTTTAGTAGATACCATGCTTCTTAGAAGAATGACGAAAAATAGCATAGCGAATGCAAGCCTACTACACAAAAATTTTTATTATTAATGCCACAGAGGGTATCAAGCAAGTGTGCTTGCAGCAATTATCTAATAAGTGTTTAGTAAAGGCTCTGAACGGCTGCTCTTTTAGCTTTTGCTGTGAATGTGCTGTGCCTTCTGCACAAGCCTGATGTTTTTTGGAGTAAGCCTTGTGTGGAGGCGTAGCAAGCATGCTTATTTCAAAGCAAGTTAGCATTGTGAATAGCGTTGCCATATGTAAAGATAAGCCAAAAAGTTTTGCGGTTGTCATTATTGATATAACTGCACAAGTCTTAGGCGTGTCAAAATGATTTTATTATACTCGTGTGAACTAAAGGCACCACTCCGTCATGAATCATAGTCGTTTCTGCATGGACTTGGTTCATTAAAGCAGCAGTGAACCAAAAAATGTCTTAGACTGTGCTTTTCCTTTTTATAGACCTTATGCAAAATCGCTGCCACCTGTCAGCCCTTGTGTGCATAGCCGCCATGTTAGAGGCTCCGTGGAGCGCAGTACGCACAGGTCCACATGTCTTTACGTAGATGTATACGTAAGGTGTATCGACGTGGGGAGTGTATTATTGGCTGACAATCGCAATGCCGACTTATAGCTAGCTCTCTGTCTCTTGCAGCACACAGGGAGGAGCTCAAAATTCTGAAGGAAAAAAAGGTAAGCCATAAACAATCTTGTCCCTTTGGCGTTTCCAGCATGAGCTCCAGCTGCTGCTCCCGAAATACATGTTTGTTTTCTCCTTTCCAAGCAAGCAAGACGAGCAATAGCATTTGTAATCGCGCTCCCATAAATTGCTGCACGCCGAAGCAAGGCAGTTTTTATAACGTTTCCGCTAGCAACCGTTTACCAGGTGAAGGTGACTCGTAGGTTTTATGCAGAAGCCACCATAACGCAACGGGCTTTATCGTGGCTAATCCCACATGCCTGCATTTCGTTGCATGTGCCGAGCACATCGAATGCTTGAAAAGCATGCACAGCCATGCGCGAGTCATCCCACTCAACGGCAGCTTGTAACACTCCAAAAGAAAGAACGAGACAGCACGAAAAAAAGACGCTTTAGCATTGTTGCTCCCATCTCAGAATGACCTGATGACGCCTACTTGCTTCTAATTCAGTGTGTGCTGTTACCCAAATGCAATAAACAAAACACATTCAACGAAACGTAGGCACACGCAATTAGCTGGGATAAAGTTCATTGCGTGAAGGTGACCTCAGCATGCAACGTACGAGTCGCCTTTACTTGGTAAACGGTTGCTAGAACATTGCAAATACTGCCTTGCTTTGGCGTGCAGCAATTTATGGGAACACGAATAAAAATGCTAACCCAAGTAACCGCGGATATTCGCTGGCTGTCCAATATGCTGTCCTCATGACCAAAAACAAAATATTTTCGTTACAGTCCAGAAAAAAAGTTTTATCGCATAAAGTTCCTACATAACATATTGACAGGTGGCTTGAATGTAGGTGACTCATCATACCTTCGTCCTGGTAGCACAAGAAGAGCAAGACACACTAAACCTCATGCCCAGAACCAATTTTCGCTAAAACTAAGTCATTCCAAAATAGCTTTTTTCCCAAAATAATAGAGAAATGAAAGAGACGTCGAGAGTCAGTAATTACGCTGCCAAACTTTGTCAAAGCTCTGGAAGACCATGTCTTTTGTTAGATTATGTATTTGTTTTCTTAGTGCTGATGCTGTTTTATATTCTCTATGTATGAGCATTTTTAATTTTATGCTTCAATTGTTATCTGCACAAATTAGTTCAAAATTGTACCATTTTATGTATTAAGCCGTCCTTGTATTTTGTTCTTATATATCTACTGCCCTTCCTGATAGGGCCAAGCTGGCCTGCAGTATTTTGGAACAAATAAATAAAATAAATTAAGAATACAAATGTCGAACTGTATGGATAACTAACCTGTATAGCCAATGAACATACTGTATAAATCTATGTCCCGTGTGGTGGTTTTCTGGACATCAGAGCTGGATGTCTGCCTGGACATTAAGATTTAAAAGTTGACTGGCTGTCCATATAAGGACATACCAAGGATGTGCGCATTTGCTCATCAATTACAGTCGAAACCCGCAATAACGAAATCGCTGGGGAAACCGAAAAATTTCGTCGCGAGAATTTCATTGTCGCGAGTATCAGACATAAAAACTGTGACACGGCCAGCAGAACGAAAATTTATTGCCAGAAGTCGGTCAACTTACTTAGCCGACCCTTGCCATGTAAGAACCTCAAAGCTCTCCCTTCGCACTTGGTACATTGCTACGTCCTCGTTATGTACGCCGAAGAAGGAGCGAATGATGTCCAGCGCATCCAAGACAACCCGCGGGTTGGGTTTCTCCGCGTGCGTCTCGTCTTGGTCCCCGGTGCCATCAGCTCCGCGCATGCTTTCGATAATGGCTTTGTCGGTCACTTCCTCATACACGACTACGTCGTCATCGGCGCGAACCAATTCATCAACGATGAATTCGACGTCTGGAAAGGCCGCCCCGACAACCGTCTCGTTCAGCGCACGTGCGTCAGTATCAAGCACCGCGAGAATGGCATCTTTGCCCTTCAATATGGTCGAAAATTAGCTGCACGTAATTTCATACTCTTCCGCGATATCCTTCTCCTTCCTGCCTTTTTCAACTTCAGCAATGATGACAGCCTTATCGTGAAGCAACAGAAACTTCCGCTTTTTGGATGGCGGGGGCATCTTAGCAAGGGCCGATGTGCCGGTAGCCACCCACAGCACTTTCATGCAAACAGCCACACACAACACAACTCGCGGCCCTCACATGTGCGAGGCTACAGAGGTGACGAAATGACGGAATCAATGCAGGATGAGATTGTGTCGCCCCCTAATGGTGTCGCTGCAAGGCTGCTAAACATGATCATGATATTGTTGCCGTTCTTTTTTTTTTTCCGCGATCAACGGAGAATCCGCTTCCGGCATCAAGCTTTTCTCAGGCGCCATTGTAACTTCATCTCTATTTCACCACCAGTTTCAGTCTTCTCTTCGTAGTTTTTATTGATTTCAATGGTTGGTGTTACTTTGGCCTGTTGAGCTCGTCCGACAGTGCCATCGCCTGCTGCAGTGTGGCCAGACATGTGGCCGGACACAGACCCCATCACCGATTTGAGTAAACAAAAATGGCGGTACCCACGCTAACACAGCAAAAACAGACCTTTACAAATTTTGAGTGCGCATAACACGCATACGAGCATATTTTCGTCAATTAACCTTTTGCGGAAGGGTAAAATAAAGCCCGCACCGTGGCAGAAAATTCGTTATAGCGGGATTGCTGTCCAAAAACATTTCGTTGCCATGAGATACGTAATACATGGGCTTCTATGAATGTTCGCCGGGTATTCGGAAATATTTCGTTGCCGCGGGGATTTCGTACTCGCGGGGTTTTGTTATTGCGAGCTTTAGAACGTAGTGAAAATATATATTGATGCGCTTCATTTTGGGTGACAACCTGGTAAAATTTCATTAAGAATGCTACTAAAAGTTCATTGAAATTTCGGCACACGCATTTGATCCCAGGGTGTTAAATAATTTTGCTTCCTGAGGCAAAAAAGAACTGGTTTGTTCAATATGTGTATCGAATGTCATAGGAAACAATGTATTTCGTGTTATTATTGTCGCATATGAACTGACAAAAATACGTATTGGGCACGTGATAGCAGTCATCATGTAGGCAAGCTTTCATGCGCCAGCTTTGACACTTTCCAACAAGTGGTGCACCGCAGTTGCTCAGATTCCTCGAACATACACGTCATGCAAGCCATGCCCCTATAAATGTGTTAGGAGAAAACTCGCGCCATTGTGCCAGTTGTCTCCAAACCTGCTTGACCAGGGGCACGCACTGAGAGAAAGAGCACGGGAGCGGAAGGTGTTCATGTCGCATCGTACGAATGTAGACTGAGGTGGTGTCCGAGCGGCAGAAGGCAGATTTTTTCTGTAAATTGCGCCCGTGTGGACATCAACAGCAACATGTGAAGTTACCAAAGATGACGTTTCTACAAGAAACACCAAAACCTGGCACAAGCTCACCATTGTTTCTGGCAGAGATTACCGCGGCAAGCAGCAAGAACTCTGCTCATTCGCATGGCACAGATAAGACTACGTGTTATTTCTGTGTTCTTTACGTCTCATATTGGACATGAGTTCTTAGCACGCATTAGCTATTGTCCATCATTTGTATAAGCCCTGCTAATACGTGGCATGTTTCCAGTTCTTCATTTTTTTGGATATTGCTTGCTATTAACCGATTTAAGACGAGCACGTGGTCAGCACCAGTAAACCTTCCTCAGAAGCACGTGCTACACCTTTTAGTTGTTCTCCTGTGCCTGTCTGTCTGTCTGTATGTATACGGTTCCTAAAATAACATTTCCATAAACACACGCGAGTTGGGTTTGTTGCTAGTAACTCAATTTATAAACCCGTAAAGAAGCAATTGCTGACGCCTAAGAAGTAACTGCCCTTGAAAGCCGAAGGGCATAGAACACTGAAACCTTGTAAGACTACATACACACTTTCGCAATCGTGGCTGCAGAATGCGAGTTATAAGCTTCTTAGCCTTGATATATGTCATAATAAAGGTTCGATTGTTTTTAAGAGCCCGCTTGGACTCCATACATTTTTTTTTCAGAATTCATTTGCAGCAGAAAAGCTCCCAAAGGAAAAAGACGGTCCTCCGAGTAAGCTGTGGGAGTACGTCGTTTGCATGAAAGGTTTTTCTTGAATATGCACTCGCTATATACACACAAACACACACATATATATCAATAGTTTTTTTAGAAGTGTATATTTAGTTTCCCCTATATATATATGCATATATATACTCTGAAGGGCCCGTCAATGCCCACATTGGCTGTTCTAGAGAGATGTCGAACGAACGTACAGTGTAGATTCGTGGACATTTTATGGATGTCTAGAATTTGTTGGATGTCCCGTCGTACGCCTACCAGATGTTTGCGGTTACTAGGGATTGCACGTCTTACTTGCTTAAAAAGGAGAATGCAAACACGTATTTCGAGAGCAGTAGCCGGAACTCATGCTAGAAACGCCACCAGCTTGAAAAAAAAAAGATAAAGTTTACGGCGTATCTTTTTTTCTACAACCTTCAGAGTTCTTCTCTGTGTTCTGCAAGAGACGCAATAATACGGCGGCATTGCGATTATCAGCCAATACATGCGTCACGGCGATGCGCCTTTTGTAAAAACATGCAGACGTGTGCGTACTGCGCCGCGTGGAGCCTCTAATATGGCGGCCATGCGCACAATGGCTGACAGATGGCAGCAGTGTGGCAGCTTGGGCTAGTTGGTATGGCATGACAATAGTTATAGCGCGAGAACAAAATGACGACACAGAGACAAGAATGGCACCAAGGACATGAGCACTATGATGGCAGCAATATTGCATAAGGTCTATATGCGGCTGCTATGACACACCTGATCCACCTTGTATTTGGCAGGGCTTTTCCGGCTGTGGTGCGTTAACCGAGATTTGATAATTCACACAAGTGAGAATTCACACAAGAATTCACATGAGTCTGTGAGAATTCACACAAGAACAGTCATCGGAAAACTTGCAGGGTTTGTTTATGGTCTGTATGCATTTCGCGGCCTTGACTTGAGCCGCATACCTGACAGGCACGTGACCGCGTTGTCCCGAGCATGTAGTTGAAGCCTTATCACAGGTGTATTGTGGATAGAAATGGTGCCGTGATCGCTCTTGTCGTTTGCATTTGTCATTTGCACGAGGCAAATTTGTTATTTGTGAGGATTTACCATAAAGATTGATGGCTATGTACTTATACACTGCTCATTTGCATATCGTACCTGCCATTAAGATGCCCTATGTTTTGATGAGGTTCTCAAAGCTAAGAGCTACATGTAGGCATGGCTCATTTCAGGAGAGCCCTTCTTACAGCCGCTGGAACTTCCTCTGTCGTGCCCGCTGCTTGTAAACATGCGGAAACATGCCGTGCTCGAAGGCAGCTTTTGCACCTGCTGTGCAAGTTGTCCCGTGGTCATAGGAGATGGAAAGCGCTTTTGGCAGAGACAAAGCCTATGCGCCGCGACGTCGCCAAGCCAGTGGCATGTTGCAAGCTTCACAACTGCGCCGTGGGACATCGCCAGCATCAGAACTACGACAGCACACCGCCAGCGTAGGTAAACGAAACCGTACGAATACATTTTTTTTTCAATTGTTTTATTTGTAAGTCTTGAGAATGAAAAGCATAGAAACCGCCTCATTTAATTCTAGGCATTCAGAAGCATGCATAGTGCGAACGCGATGAAAATTTGAAAGTGACGCACTTTAGGTGGCAGTGCAGACCAGAAAACTGACAGTTGTGCCGCACTGCTCGTGAAAGGCACGCAGGTATGTTGATACCAATTACAGAAAATTTTCCAAATACTGTCAACGAGGTGTGAAATCTTGTGCTACACAAGTGTCTGGACGTAAACAGTATACCTTTACTTACACCAGCGAAGGCTTAGTGGAGTGTGATGGATATATCAGCCAGAGCTCGACAGCTTCTGTGCTCCGGACAGCTGAGTTGGGGCTATGCGTAGTACGTACCTTGTTTGCATATGAACACTGATGCATGCATATTGTTCACTGCTGTACATGCTAAAACTTTGCTTACATGGCCTTTATTTTATGTAAAAATCGATTGATCAACTCGCATTAAAACAATTTATTGCTGCAAGCTTGTGTGATAAGCGTTGTCATTTCGTTTGGCCTGTATGCAGCATTACAACTTACTAAAGTAATTATGTAAGATACTTATGAGCTTGCAGTAAGTAGTTTACAGCAATGTACTATATGAAAATGAGAGAAATTGAGAAAGGGGGCTGCTGTAGCGAGCAGGGGCAGCTATGACGTAGAAGCAGATGACAAGGGTGTCGTCTGCTGTGCGGAATGCCAGCCGCCATATCAAAACGTCCTTGTGCTTTTAAAAACTATTTCACTTTATGCAAAGCAATAAATTATATAAACTATATTATATATATATATTGCCGTGCGTATGTGCCAGTGGTGAGGACAACGAAGCAGCGCGAGTGTCCTTGGCCGAGGGCAAAAGACGAAGAAGTCGTTGCAGTCTTTTTCCTGCAATCGATAAATCGTATTTGTTTGAGGCGCTTTGTGTGCTCGTCAATCTCGCGTCGTCACACTGGTGGAGGAGCTGGGTACGTCTTCATGCTTGGCACCCCTTCGCGGACCCGACATTCGAACCCGGAATCACTACCACCCGTCAACACATCAGTCCACCGTTCCAGCCGCCGTCTGCGAGGCCTAGCTCCCGAGCTCAATACCTTGCCAGAAACTGCCAGCAATCGCTTGCCTCCCTCAACCACCATGGCCACTGCAGCTACATCGCACATGACACTTCAGAATCCCATGATTCCTGACTGCTTTCATGTTGAGACCTATGAAGATGCACAAGACTGGCTGGACCAGTTCGAACGCTGCGCCAAGTACAACCAGTGGGCCACCCCAGAGACAAGCTCGCGAATGTGTACTTTTACCTGAAAGACAACGCCCAGACGTGGTACATCAACAGGGAAAAAAGCATGGCTACGTGGGACGACTTCCGCAACCAGCTGATCGACACCTTTAGTAGTCATGACAGAAAGGAAAATGCGCAACGTCTCTTGAAAGCTCGAATTCAAAAACCAAACGAGAGCGTCGCTATGTTCGCTGAGGACATGACCCGTCTTTTCGGCAGGGCGGATACCGAGATGCCAGAAGACAGGAAGCTGCGGTATCTAATGCGAGGCGTGAAGAAGCAATTGTTTGCTGGGCTTGTGAGAAATCCGCCAACAACAGTAGCTGAGTTCACGAAAGAAGCCACAGCTATTGAATGGGCCCTACAGCAACGGTACCGCCAGCAGAACCCGGTCAATGTTCGAGCGAGTAGCCCTGTTACGACTGCGGCGAGCCTCTGCGACAATGACAGGCCTCTGCGTGAAGTCATCCGGGAGATTTTGAGGGAGGAGCTTCGGCAGCTTTGTTTAATTCCAGCAACTGAACCGACGCCGGCATTGTCTTTTGTCGCTGATGTTGTCCGGGATGAGGTCCGCCAGGCTCTCTCCTCATCCAGCTATAATGGTGTGCGACGACATTTTACTTATGCTGATGCAGTCCGACGCCCCGTCGTCGCTCCTTCAGCACAGCAGACTCCAATGACTGGACCACCATCAGCCCTGCAAACACAGCCGCTGTCACCGCCGATGACTCTCCCAACCACACCAATCTCACCGACAAGACGAATGCCATTTAGTCAAAATGTGAAGCCCACAACGTGGTTCGATAGTGAGTCCCCATTTACCTACCAGCGTCGGAAAACCGATTTGTGGCATACCGCTGACCATCGACCAGTATGCTTTCATTGTGGTGAAGCCGGGCACGTTTACAGAGTTTGCCGTTATCGTGACGCTCAGTACTCGATATTTCCTCGCTACCATGATTACGCGTACGACGATCGACGCACGAACAATGACACTCCTATGAACACACCGCCACAGAATCCAATGAGGCCCGGGTCACATTCTCCATCTCCTGCGCGGGGCACTTCACCTAATCGTCACAGTTTTGCCGACGTCACCAGGGGCAGGTCCCCTAGCCCGCGACGGGGAAACTAGACGCAGCGACCTCGGGGGGTCGGGTTGTCATTAATCGAACTTCCGAACAGCCCCCATTGCAGACACATAACAGCTCGAAGCCACCGATGCCGAAGACGACGACAGCAACGACTAATCCGACGAATGGAACAACTGCTAACGTAACCGATGTTATCAGCGCTGACATCGTCGGTCACATTGACGGCCATCAAGTGACGGCTGTTGTGGACACCGGCTCCCACTTTTCTATAATAAGCCTGCAGCTAGCCGACAGACTAAGGAAGGTCAAGATGCCATGGCAGGGACCCAATATAAGAACTGCAGGAGGTCAGTTGATAACACCGGTTGGAAAGTGCACGGCCCGACTCTTCATCGCTGGTTCCACCTTTGTCGCCACCCTCGTCATTCTTCACGAGTGCTGTAAACAGCTCATATTGGGAATGGATTTCTTGCGCGAATACGGGGCTGTGATTGACATCCATGACGTAATATTCACTGTAAGCTAGGAGACTGCTACAGATGAGGAACACCAGCCACCTCGCTTCCATATTGCCGATGACAACATCATACTGCCGCCACGAAGGTGTTCCCTCATATCCGTGCACGGTGACAAGTTACAAAACGGTACTGGCATCGCTGAACACATCAAGGAGCTCGCATTCACTAGCAGCATTTCTGTTGCCAGTGCTGTCATCACTGTTATTGACGGATGCGCTGAACTACTATTGACAAATTTCAGCAGAGAATGCCGACACATAGTTAAAGGCACAGCTATTGCCTATTTTGGTGAACTCTCGCAAACAGAAGATTGTGATTTAGTGGAGGAAGCAGCAGCGTCTACTATCACTACACCGACACCTGTCGACGTTGGTCCAATGTTATCTCCCATTGAGCGAGACCGCCTTCTCACGCTGATCAACAAGTTCCACGGCTGCTTCTCATCCACATCAAGAGTTCGTCAAACGGCACTGATGAAACACCACATCATCACGTATTCTGACGCCAGACTTATCCGGCGAAATCCTTATCGAGTCCCCCCAAAGGAGCGTGAGGCAATTCAAAAACAGGTGAAAACGATGCTAGAGAATGGTGTTATTCGGCCATCTAACAATCCTTGGGCATCACCTGTAATACTCGTCAAAAGGAGGATGGTAGCTTGCGTTTCTGCGTCGACTACCGTAAGCTTAATCAGATCACTAAGAAGGACGTCTACCCTCTGCCGCGTATTGATGATTCATTGAATAGACTACGAAACACTCGCTACTTTTCGTCTATGGACTTAAAAAGCGGCTACTGGCAAATTGAAGTGAATGAGAGAGATCGTGAGAAGACCGCCTTTGTTACGCCCGATGGACTTTATGAATTTCAGGTTCTTCCTTTCGGTTTGTGTTCGGCGCCAGTAACATTCCAGCGTCTCATGGACACGGTTCTGTCGGGACTTAAGCGGCAAACCTGCTTGGTGTACCTCGACGACGTGATTGTCTTTTCGGCGACTTTCGAGGAACACTTACGAAGGCTCGAAGCAGTTTTTGAAGCAATACGCTTGGCCGGTCTCACTCTAAAACCAGAAAAGTGCCACTTCGGCTTCCACGAACTTCAATTCCTCGGTTACGTCGTGAGCAGCCAAGGGATCCGACCCGACCCGGATAAAATTGCCGCCGTGGCAAACTTCCCGACGCCATCAGACAAAAAATCAGTGCGACGTTTTTTAGGACTCTGTGCCTATTACCAGCGGTTTAGTCCTAATTTTTCGCGCATCGCATGGCCATTGACACAGCTTACTGGGGAAGATACCCCCTTCAGATAGGGCGAAGCCCAACAGCAGGCATTTCACGAGCTTCGTCAGCGCATGAAAACACCCCCCGTGCTGGCCTACTTCAATGAAGACGCGCCAACAATACTTCATACAGACGCTAGTAATGTGGGTCTTGGAGCAGTGCTCGTACAGTTGAAGGACAACAGCGAAAACGTGATCGCCTACGCCAGCAAAACGCTGTCCCGAGCTGAAGCTAATTACACTACGACGGAAAAAGAATGTCTTGCAATGGTATGGGCAGTCCTGAAGTTTCGTCCTTATTTATACAGCCGCCCATTCACCGTTATCAGCGATCACCACTCTCTCTGTTGGTTAGTCAACTTGAAAGATCCGTCTGGCCGCCTTGCACGATGGAGTCTTCGGCTCCAAGAATTTGACTTCACTGTTGCCTACAAGTCGGGAAAACGACACACCGATGCCAACTGTCTTTCTCGGTCTCCTGTTGAGACGGCATCCCCGGACAACGACGATGACGACACGGCCTTTCTCGGAATTGTGGACACTGCCGCCTTTTCTCAACAGCAGCGTGGCGATGCTGAGCTGCTACCACTTATAGATTACCTACAAGGGCGAACGAATAGCGTTTCGAAGTTATTTGCAAGAGGGCCGCTGTCGTACTGCTTGCGAAATGACGTCCTTTATAAGAGGAACTTTTCACCCACCGGCAGCAGCTACTTGCTCGTCGTTCCTTCTTCGCTTCGCCGTGAGGTACTGCAAGCCTGTCACGACGAACCTACCGCTGGTCACTTGGGTTACGCAAGAACATTGGCGAGGATAAGGCAGAACTATTACTGGCCAAGACTTGCCGAAGTTGTCAAAACTTACGTGCAGGCATGTCAAGATTGCCAGCACCGCAATCAAACCAGCTGGCCTGCTGCAGCCTGTCCGAGTGCCGGCGACACCGTTTGCACAAATCGGCATGGATTTTCTGGGCCCCTTCCCAAAGTCTGCCACTGGAAACAGGTGGATAATCGTAGCCACGGATTACCTGACCCGATACGCGAAGACAGGCGCTCTGCTACGGGCAACGACAGCTGAAGCGGCGCAATTTTTCATCGAAGCCATCGTCTTAAGACACGGTGCTCCCGCAATAGTCATCACCGACAGAGGTACTGCGTTTATGGCCGAGCTTTTGGACAACATTTTCCGACTAAGTGGTACAGCTCACAGCAAGACAACGGCGTATCATCCCCAGACCAACGGGCTCACCGAATGCCTCAACAAGGCCCTGGCTGACATGATCAGCATGTACGTAGATGTAGAGCACAAGAACTGGGACATCATTTTGCCCTACGTCACGTTCGCATACATCACGGCTCATCAAAAGACCACTCGGAAGACACCCTTTAGTCTCCTTTACGGACGCGAGGTTACGACAACATTAGACGCAATGCTCCCTCATGAAAATGATGGCAATGAGCCGGACGTCGAAGAGTTTACCCAGCTAGCAGAAGAAGCCAGACAACTTGCCAGGTTGCGAATCACCAAACAGCAAGATGACGATGCCAAACATTACAACCTCGGGCACAGACCCGTCATATACAACGTGGACGACAAAGTATGGGTCTGGACACCTATTCGTCAGCGTGGGCTCTCCGAAAAGCTATTGCGAAGATACTTCGGACCCTACAAGGTTCTGAGACGCATCAGTGACGTCAACTATGAGGTTGTTCCGGACAGCGTGCAGTGTTCAAAGCGGCGCACACATTCACCAGAAATTGTCTACGTGCTTCGAATGAAGCCTTACTTTCAGCGACTAACTGTGCAGTTTTGGTTTCGACTTGCTTCTCAAACGTTTAACATCGGGACGATGTTTTTTTTTTAAAGGGGGAATAATACCGCGCGTATGTGCCAGTGGTGAGGACAACGAAGCAGCGCGAGTGTCCTTGGCCGAGGGCAAAAGACGAAGAAGTCGTTGCAGTCTGTTTCTTAGGATCGATAAATCGTATTTCTTTGAGGCGCTTTGTGTGCTCGTCAATCTCGCGTCATCACAATATATATCAGTTGTTATTGGTTCGCAAAAGTTATTTGACATTAAAAGATAATTAAAACTTTTTATATAAGTAAAATAGTAATATTCCAATATTTTTACAATTATAGACAGAATCCATCATCGCGTCCAATTTTTGTCCCCATTAACTAACTCTATGGGTATGTCATTCCCTTGACGTCTCTACAACAAGCTTACATATATCGACAGTGCCTACCGCTGTTCACAACCGTGGAGTAAGTCTATGCAGCAAGAGTAGAGTCAGCGCTGATCGTGCTGTTTACAATCAGACCATTTATGCCACAGGAAATTAATAAGACCGCATTATAACAAAGGAAAGCATTAGATTCCTGTGTTTACAGTTTCTAAAGCTAACTTCACTCCGCTCCGACCTATCATACAGCACTGTGGCAACACTTGAAATGGGGAATGACAAACCCTTCGCTAAGTAACATCTGTGTACTGCATCAAAACACACTGATCTCTAGGGTCTACAGCCTAGCCTTAACAAGCTAGTAACCATGTTCTCTTCATTTCCTATTTGTAACTTTGACAAGTACATGTTACATGAACAATATTGCATGAGCGAAAGAGTGTTGCACTTGACAATGCGCAGCGTCGTGACGGCACTCACGTATGGCAGTACCTTCACAAATCACAACTAGTGTTTTTTAGAGTGTGTAGATGGACTACGTTTGCACCGTGTGATGCATAAAATTTCCTGATGAATAGACTTGATTAAATAAAATAAAGCTCTGTGGAAATTCCAATTCAATCAGAAGGTAAAAAACGTAGCATAGGGCAAATTACTCAAAATGTGTAAAACTGAGAGAACACTAGCAGCCATCAAGTTCATAGTTCTATGTAATTGGTCAATTCAATGCATACTGCTACATGTATCCATATTGACATTTTCTGTGGCTAGCCGTGTGTGTGTCTGACGAAGAGGCCGAAAGGCTATCTTCGCACGGTCGCTGATCAGTCAGTCCCGCCGCAACTGCTAGTTACATTATATTTCATCTACAGCCTCGCCAATCTGATGTCTCTTCGCTCACATAAAATCTGGTGGAGGAGGACCGTTCCTTGTCCTCACCACGAAACTTCGCAGTGGCCACATGTTTTAGTTTCTAGACATGGCTTCAAATGACGCCAACCCGTTCCCCTTCTCCACCTGGGGCACAAGTCACTACATACCTTATGATATCCCACCCCGGTGATCACAGTACATTCTCCACTTGTAATGGCTCCACATGTACAAGCATGTTAGCCAGACCCACCAATAGTACCCAACTATAATGCTTACCAACGTAATCTTTTACTTAAATGACACCCTGCGTGTATTGTTCGACAATCGTGATACCAAATCACCAACTGGGACATCTTCAAAGAGCCCTTTTGCGACATCTTTGCGGACCCATCGGGTCGCCAAATGACCATGCAAAAAGAACTTGCCACTCGTGTGCAGTCCTCAACCGAGTCGTATGTCTCGTACATACAAGATGTGCTCGCATTGTGCCGGAAAGTGAACGAACAAATGATCGAGAGTGACAAGGTCGTTCACATACTCAAGAGTATCACGAATGACGCTTTCAACTTGCTTGTCTACCCCAACATCACTACCGCTGATATCATCATTAAGGAATGCCGTCACTTCGATATGGCGAAAAGTCGTCACAGTTTGCTTCAAGTTTCGCAACTACAAAACACTGCTTTCAAAACTACCTGCACCGATCTGGGTGCCATACCACCCTTGCAGAAGAACGTGACACGTATCGTTTGATGGGAGGTTGAGGCGGCAAGTCTGGCGCCGTTTCATCCTCTTATACTTGAGCATGACACCGTCCAAACACCTCCGGCGATCTCAGTTTCTTAAGCCGTCGTGAGGCAAGAAATTGCAAACCTTGGTTGTACTGTTGCCTGCTCCTTCAACCAACCCGACTCCAGACCGATGCCAATGAATGCACCAAGCTAAGGCACTTATCTTATGCCCAGATCTCGCAATCCGACCGAATGGAGAACTGCAGAAGACAAATCGATCTGCTTCCGCTGCCACAAAGTTGCCTATGTCTCCCGCTACTGCTGCTACACTTGAACCGGGCCAAATTTGCCCCCACTTTAGGGCCAATTTTACTCTGTTCTTCGCCTATACTCAGACCCCAGTCTGTATTCACCCAGTCGTGTGTACCTTTTTTTCGACGCACCGCCCAATTACTGTCACCTCAACGCCGCCGTTCCCCATTGCCCCAACCACACCGCTATCTGTCGCCAGCCGACTATGCATCCTCTAGGACAGAAAACTAAATCGCGCAGTTCCTCGAGGTAGTTCCTCGAGGTAGCTCCTCGAGGTAGTTCCTCGAGGTAGCTCCTCGAGGTAGTTCTATCGATTGCACCTGACCCAAATCCTCCGATGACGCAGCCTAGTAATAAGAACTTCACTGGTGTACAACCAAACCTCGGTATAGCAAGCCTAGATATAACGAATTATTCCTTATAACAAAGTACAGTCGAGCCCACTTATAACGAACCTGAGCGTGACGCAGCATCCGTTCGCTGTATCCCGGTGTTTGTAGTAAATGAAACACAGCTTTTAAAAAAAGTTGAGTGAAAACACAAACTTTTTATGCCCCAAGAAGTCCGTGATGCACGTGTTTCGAATAGAAGAAGCGATAAGGGCGGTCTCGAGTTCATTTAAAATGGCAAGGTGCTCGTTCGCCAAGGCACATGGCATAAGCTGCATGAAGCACTGACTCCAAAGTTTCGTTGTTCTCGCAATCCGATTCCTTCAAATCGCTCTCGCCACGTACTTCATTCAGAATGCCCTAATCCGTGCACGGTTCCACAGTGTCGGCATCACCATCGGCCATAATTAAACCATCGCAACAGATGTCCCACCCGCTCTCCCAGGTCGGAGTCGACGACGCACTGCCACAAATCGCCGCCGCAGTGGTCCTGTTTGGAAGCTTCAGGCTCGGCATCAAGCCCGAGCTCGACGAAGTCGGCCTCGCGAAAACAGATTCGCGCGCATGTAGCCATCACTGCCACCCACGAAAATAATCACCATCTCCACAGCTGAATACCAAGACGCCCGAAGCAGCAAGTTGGCTGCCAGGAGGTCAACAGCTAGAGCAAGCGCTCTGCAACACGGCATTTAACGCGCGGATTACGCTCAAGCAGAGCGGTCACACTTTTGGCTTTTTTTTGAGCGGCAGGAAAAAAAAAAGCTTGCCAGTCCTCCCGTCGGCCATCATGACCACACACGCACACCAAGAGCGAGCAAGGCGCGCACATGCGACACACATGCCAGAACGCATGGAACAGCTCTGAGCCCGTTTCCAGTCAGAAAAGGAAACTAATTCGAGCCAGCGTGGCAAGCGTCACAGAGCGGTGGAGACGGGCGAAAAGGTTGTGATCAAGAGAGGAGAGCAGACTTGCGAGAGAAGGGCAAGGAGTTGCAATAAAGAGAAGGAAGGATGCGGCAGGAGGGCGACCTCGAAAACCAAAACACACGGGAAGGTGGCAGGTTGGGTAGCTTGCTTGAAAGGTCCACGAAACTCGCACGTAGAAAAACTTGGAAAGAGTGCAAGGCCGCCTGAATCGGTGCACGCGGCAATGTTAGAAGAATCGGCGGCCGTGGTAAAAAAATCATTTTGTTGCGGCGGCGCGTTTGCGTGGCTTTATGAACTTCGCTATTTTGCGATTCGTTCCGCACAAATTAACAGCCGTTTTCGCGCTTCCGCACGCGCGTAGAAGGCATGCTAAGTCGAGTGCGAAGTGAGCGAGAACAATCCTAAACACGAAACGAATCACAAATTATCAGAGTCTGTCGGGTAGCGTACACGCGTGCACTAGACGCAGACTATCGGATACAGTCGGTGGCCGACGATGTTGGCAAATGGTCTCGTCACCCCATGCCGGCAACGTCAACGACAGTACCAGCGATAGAAAATGGGGTAGATAGCCGACCGGTCTTCAAAAGAGCGGTGGAAGTGTGAAAACACGGGCCTTGTCTGGTGATGCGGAATGCTCAGAGTAGCGGGGGGACAAAGGATGGAGGGGTGCGTAACAAAAGCGTTCGGGGAGAGCGACAACTACAGGGGCGCGAAGGCAGGGTCAGCGTTTAACAATAAGAATGTATGGGCACCTCGCCAACGCCTGATCGGTGGTCGAAATCGGTTGCCCGGGAAGTCGGCAGACCGCTGACTCCGTTTGCTGTAACCGATCAGTGGCGCTCAGAGACGTTCGTTGTAAGTACGATTTTGTGCCATTGAATTAATGTATATTTTCACGGTCACGCGGATATTGTTCGTTTTAAGCGAAAGTTCGTTCTAAGTGGGGTCGTTATATGTGGGCTTGACTGTAAATGAAGAATAGCTCTGCCATAGATACAATGCTGCAAATATATATTTGCAACGAATTTTTGAATATAACTAAGTATTTTTGTGGCAGGTACGACTTTGTTATAATGAGGTTTGAGTGTATGTGTGGACAATCTTTCTTTGACGGCGTTAGTCGATACTGGAGCTCAAGGGTCCATAATGAGTGCTCATCTGTGTCTCCAACTCAAAAATGCCCTCACGCCTGCTGCAACTAATGCCCTCCGTGTCGCAGATGGTGGAACTGTGGCTGTCACTGAAATGTGTGCCGCTCATGTTCCGAAATTGCCCTCACGATTTTCTCTTCAGGATGGACTTCCTATCGACACATTCTGCCTTGATTGACTGTTCCACCGGCACTCTCTGCGTAGAACTTTTTCTCTTTCAGAGTTTTCACCTCAAGCTTCTTAAGAGCCTCTGTGCCCCCTGAATTCATCCGCATACTAGCTAAAGCTCTTACATTCCTTGAATTGGCCACATTCTCTCCTGTGGTTGACAGCGCGGTGACCACTACGCACAGACCTGTGCAGCCTCCCTTTCATCACTGATTAACCGGGCATGACAAGACCACTTGCTGCAACATGCTTCTGATAAAAGACAGTGCCACAGCAATTTCACCGGATGCTTACGTCACCACTGCTAGCTATATAACCCAAGCTGCCAAAGCTTGGTTCCATGATGGTTTCCCTAACCTTTAGAGCCCAGCGACGGCATGCTTGCTTCGCTGGGGCTACTACGTTAACAAACGACCGTTAGATTTTATGTTGGGATCCATCCTTCAGCGACTCTACATCCCACAATGGTGATTATATCTCGTAACTCCTATTTCTGATCTTCTGCTGGTACACAACATCACTGTGCCATATTCCGTCATAACTATGGCCCCTAAGCAAACATATCTACCTGTTACCAACTTCGGTTTTATGAAGCAAGTGCTATCTCAAGGAATCTCAGTGTCCTGCTGCGACTGTTCATAGACGACCACATCACCAGCGTTGCAGCAGACGTATGTTCCAATTTTCCATGTAACTCACGCGACGCCACATACCTTGATGCGGCCTTACGCTCCATGATTCCCCCTGACATCAAACCTGAGAAATCAGCTGCGGCATATACCGGGGCATATTCGACATTGACAGCCGTGCACTCGGCCAGACTTCGCTCGTAAAGCCCTGCAATAACACGGGTGATGCTCTTCCCATTCACTGCCTACCATGCGGGGTGTCTGCCGCTGAGCAAAAGGTAATTCAGCAAGAAGTTTACATTGATTGATATGTGGGGTTTAACGTCCCAAAACCACCATACAATTATGAGAGATGCTGTAGTGAAGGGCTGTGGAAATTTCGACCACCTGGGGTTCTTCAACGTGCACCCAAATCTGAGAACGTGGGCCTACAACATTCCCGCCTCCATTGAAATACAGCCGCCGCAGCTGGTATTCGATCCCGCTACCTGCGGGTCAACAGCCGAGTACCTTGGCCACTAGACCACCACGGCGGGGCAGCAAGAACTTGACAAGATACCAGCCAAAGAGATTATGAACCCTCCTTATGCCCTCTGGTGTCTCCCGTTGTGCTCGTTAAAAACGAAAGATCGACAAGTGGGACTTAGGCATTGATTACGACCCTCTGAATCGGATCACGAAAAAGGGCATTTACCCTTTGCTTCGCATTGATGACGCTCTCGATTGTCTTCACAGTGTTCGATACTTTTATTCAATAGACCTACATTCCGGCTTTGGCAGATTCCGGTCGACAAGAAAGACCAAAAAAAGACTGCGTTTATAATTCACGATGGCCTATAGAGAGCCAAAGAAACGCATGGCGGCGCTGCGAATCTGGACAGGAAATGCCATCTCTGGTATAAAAGTAGAAATCTCTGATGTATACCGTGCCTTTTCTTTTTCCGCCAACACGCTGCCACTCGCTTACATGCTCGTGCAGAGCACGCACAGTGTGATTGAGTCACCTTGCAATGTAAAGCCCGCAGTGCGGTTTCAGAAAGATATTGGAGCTTGATAAGCACTTCTGAAAAGCAAATCTTGAAAAGCAAATCTAACAAAAAGAGTAAAGCTCGTTAGTCGCGTTCATGATGTAAAGCAGACTATAGAAGACAAGAACGGCAGAGTCATTGCAAAATGCATTTCTCAGGTCCGTGACAATAGCGTTTAAGATGTACGCCTGGAGGCAAGTCTCGAGATGTATGCCTCGAGGCAATAGATATATCGGTGTACTGCGCTGAGGTTTATGAAAATCATACAATTGTTGTTTTGGTGTGGTATCTAGCAGTGGCAGCCATGTACTCTGATATAAGAAGAATTGTGGTGTGCTAAAAAATACATAAAGACTAAACTTATACAGTCATGGCATTAAAATGCCAGAGAAGTTTCAGAGTCGTGTCCTCTGTGCCACGGGAGCATGACCCGCCGACTTCGACGCGAGGCAGCAAGCCAAGCTTTAAGCACTGCAAGCCAAGTTGATGTGCTCGCCTAGTTTTTTCCGGCTCTCATGTGATAATTGCTCTACCTATTTTTCACAAACACGGCTCAGTGTTTGGTCATGACAGGGAAACCGATACAGCTTTACACGTGAAGAGCGTCCCTTGGGTGTTAGCATTGTTGTGGCAGCTCACAACACAACAATACTTTGGACCTCGCAGATGCTTCCTTGAGGTCGCTTTTTTCATCCTGGACAGGCAACTTCGCACAGCGAGCTTCTCATTTTAGCACGCCAAGCTGACTCCACAGTGGCCAAGTTCCCCGCAACGACTGCAGAATGCGTTGTGTGCATGTCATACGCGCTACCGCTTTGGCGAAATACACTGAATTGCCTGTGCTTTACGCCACGCTTAATGTCAAAATCTCTGAAGCTTGCCGCCAGAGCCAGGCGTGGCGCTCTCGTCGCTTCACAAACTTGAGCTTTGGTTCCCTATATCAGTTCTAGGTTATGCGGCCTGGGCTATGCAACGCCCCAGCCACATTAGAGCGTATGATGGACTCTCTGCTACAAGAGTTCAAATGGTCAACATGCCTTTGTTACCTGGATGATGTCCTTGTATTTTCTACTACATTTGAGACCCACTTTTAGTGTTTGTACGCTATTCTCGACATCTTTTCCACTGTTGGCCTTCAATTAAACTTGTGGAAATGTAACTTCAGCCGCTGGCAAATTACAGTGTTGGGCCACCTTGTTGATGCACGAGGTGTGCAGTCGGACCCGGAGAAAATTATGCAGTCATGAGTTTTCCTGTACCCCAGTCAGAAAAAAAGGCATGATTTTTACGTGGGGTTCTGCTCAAGCTGCTGCTTTTTCTCACCTCATCAGACTCCACCTATTCACATCGACTCATCCACTATGACAGAAGTCAGCACCGATGCTAGTGGTTACGGGATCAGAGCCGTCCTATCCCAAAGCCACTGGAGCACAACCGAGTTATCGCTGACACTAGCCGCCTCCTCACAACTGCTGAGCGCTCCTGTTCTATTACAGAGCATGAATGTCTCTGCGTTCAGCCTAAAAATGATGAGTTCGGCGCCACCGTGCCAGAGAGCTCGTGAGCTTGTTTGAAGGAGAAGAGGAAGCCATCTTTTTACGTTCTGAGCTCATGAGAACGCTAATAAATGTCTGTCTGAGTTCTCAAGTCCGTGTTGACTGTCCAGTTGGCCACATATTTTACACATCTTGCTCTTGTTTGGGCTGTCTCGAAGTTCTGCCCATACTTATATGAGACGAATTACACTGTAACAACGGACCACTATGCGCTATACTGGCTTTCGTCACTGAAGGAACCTACTGGCTGGCTTGAGCACTGGTCTCGGCGACAGGATGAATATACCTACACAATGACGTAAAAGTCGGGACCCCTACATCAGGACGCAGACTGCCTATACCGCCAACCAGTCGATGAATCGAGCCTGGTCCCCGACATCTACATCTGCATCTTTTCTGCTTTGCAACTGACCCGCATCGGTGACGAGCAACGCCGTGACACAACCTTGCGTGCTGTCAGTGAATGCTTTGGATCACCATCTTCCGACCAGTCCCATCACTCATTCGTCTTACACGATGATGTACTATACACCAAAATTTTTACCCAGATGAACCAGCGCTCCTGCTTGTCATTCTGAAACACCTTCGTGTGGCAGTTATACGCTAACTTCATGACCTTCCTACCTTGGTGTGTCACAAACTTGCGACCAGACCCGCTGAGGCTTCTTTTGGCTAGGGCTTGTATGCTTAGTTAGAATATGCGTTGAGGCTCGTGTGAAATGTCAGCCTCGCAAAACAGAATAATCGCTTCCCGCCGGATGCCTTCAACTACTTGATATTCCATCAAAACCATTCTTCTGCGTCGGCTTAAACCTACTTGGCCCTTTCCCCTGGTCTTCCTTTAGAACAAGGCAGATAGCTGTGGCCACAGACTGCATCATGTGCTAAGCCATAACACGAGTTCTTCCAACAAGCTGCCGACTACCTCATACACGACGTGATATTGAAACATGGAGCTACACGCCAGACTGTGGCCATATCTTTCTAAGGTCATAGCCGACATCTTGCACTTGTTTGAAACGAGACACAGACTGAAGTCATACCATCTGCAGACAAATGGAATCACAAAACACACCTAGTGAGCATGACATGCTCGTTAGATATGTTTCTTCAAGCCTGTTATGACCGGCAGAGTAACGACATGACCTCCAAAAGACACTCACCAGCGTACATTCATCCATCTCGTTGCCATCCCTAGAAGAACTGAACGACACCTTTTAATTTGTACACCTGTTGTCGAAGTGACAACCTACTACACAGCATGCCTTGGGCATCGTCGCTCACATATCCTATCTATTTCCTTGCATGCAATTTTCGCAGTTGTAAGTCGCGAAAATTTGCAAAGACGAGGCAAACTGAGCACTGATTCTGCTAAATTTCTGAAATCCCCAGCTCTCCCTTCGCTGCAAAGCTCTCCTCAATGCCCCCTGCAAGCTCCTAGCACCGCCCGGTGGCAGCTGTGGCAACATAGCAAGCTCCCCACATTGCGTTACAGAGGAATTCCAAGACCAAAAAAGCACTGAAGGACTCTTCTTTTAGTAAGTGAGAGTACCATGCCACTTTTCAATTACACACTTGCATTATAGGCATGTCTGCTGAAATATACTTGCAATGTTGGCAAGCTTGAGAGAGAAGCTGAACGACCCTGATTATCATATTCTCAGATACGAGTTAGGTCACTTGTTCATAAATCGGTGTTTAATAACGGTTAGCAATGGAATAACAATTTATGCCAGAGTGAAAGCTGAAGGTATGACATCTAAAATTACAATACACTCAAACCTTGATACAACAAAGTAATTTAAAAATGCTTATGCAATAAATATGGTGTTGGAATTATATCTTTATAACAAACATATTTTGCTGTCAGATGCAACTTTGTTTTAATGAGGTCTGAGTTATCAACAGCAGCGATGTACTAACCGAGAAGGTAAATGGCCCTTAAAAGGCCCCTAAACGACGCAGCGGTCGAAATTTAGTTGAGGTGAGGAAGTTGTGCTCGAGTTAACAACAAGCACATAGCCGTCAGAATTTTTCGAAGCAGTGCTGTAATAGCGGAGTTACACATCTTTAATTATCGAAGCGGGATGATCGCTTCCTTCTTTCTTCCCTACACTACCCTCTTCCATAACCGCTTGGCCCCTCCTTGCTGAGTCAGCTGAGTGTCCCTCTTCATCTCGCATGGCATACGCTATTGCTGACGCGCTGTTAGAGAAACCCTCTCTACTTCCGGTTGCCGCGATCCGCCACTCCGACTCTCCAGCTCGCCGTCAACTGTGTTCTGTGTGCCACCTGGGTGCACTGATCATTGACTAACCGCTGTTGCTGTCGTGCCGACCAGTGCCCCTACGCGAGCGACTTGGCAATTGTGTTATGGGCCGCAGACGTCGATACGCAAGCGCCAACACGACCAAGAACAGCAAGGTGCGCGCGAACAGCTGTTTGCAGAGTGACCGGAAGTCGTAAATTGTCATTAGGCGAATTGATTGATTTGTGGGGTTTAACGACCCAAAACCACTATATGATTATGAGAGATGCCGTAGTAGAGGACTCTGGAAATTTTGACCACCTGGGGTTTTTTAACGAGCACCCAAGTCTGAGCACATGAGCCTACAACATTTCGGCCTCCATCGAAAATGCAGCCGCCACAGCCGGGATTCGATCCCGCGACCTGCAGGTCAGCAGCTGGGTATCTTAGCCACTAGACTCGAGCTGGCCAATCGCCAGCATCGAGAGTAGTGGCGTCATCAAGTTTCACTGGTGATGTCACACATGTCAGTGGCGAGAATGACGAAGACTGGAAAGGAGAAGGTATTGTTTTTTCGAAATTACGGCGCGCCCGGTACTTGTAGCGCTGCGGCGTGTGGCATCGTTGATCGCAACAGGATCCTGCACACAATGCACTTGTTTACTTGAAATGTTTGGGGAAATATCGGAGGGGGTTCGAAGCCCTTTAAGTTAAGTGCACAAAAATACATGCGCTGCAGTAGGACATTCTTAAAATGATCCCGATGATGTCAGACAAACTGCCCACAATTATTCACTAGTAATCGATCTAGCTGCACTAAATAAAAGACCTTCCTTGCATCAAGAGAAGTAATAAAATGCTCCTTGTTTGTTTCTGTTTGATTCATGAAAAAAAGACCGCTGAATGGTGCGAGCGGTTCAAAAATTCAGTTTTCGCGTGGTTAAACTGGACAGGTCGGGCCATCTAGCGGGACCCAGTTGAACCAAGCACGCCTGCAATATTGAAGGTCATGGCTAAAAATTGTTCAATGGTCGTGGTTGCTGCTGTGGCTCCCCCTACTTTCTCTCTGCTGTTACTACATAGTAACCTTGTTATAACAAACTTGCATCTTACATAGAAATAAGTTTTGAACACTATTTTTCATTTATTTCATTACAAACGATATTTTGTTATATCTGGTTTCGTTATAACGAGTGTATAGTGTCGGCAGTCACGCAATAAAGCCGGGCAATGTTGTGCACGGCAACAGTGACATCAGGCGTTCCATTAAGGCGGGTAATTTGAAGTGCGCTAACCCGATGCAGACCACTAAAACGTGATTTTATTTTAAAATAAGCCCTTTCATTGGCACACAAGTAACACTACGAGGTTTCTAAACCACTATTTCAACAATAAACGTCGATGTAATATTTTTGTCCTTTTAACAACAGTTTTTCGAGCGGCAATGCAGCTTACGCAGGGAT
The DNA here is from genome assembly GCF_043290135.1 of Rhipicephalus microplus. Classification (NCBI taxonomy): domain Eukaryota; kingdom Metazoa; phylum Arthropoda; class Arachnida; order Ixodida; family Ixodidae; genus Rhipicephalus; species Rhipicephalus microplus. Next base: position 13,846,724 of record NC_134705.1, on the reverse strand, counting down.
TTCGTGAACACATATGTGATAATGTGCAATAGTGCTAACGCATGCATTATAAACATTCAAAATAAAAAGAATTGGAACTCAAATGAAAAGCACTTGTTTATTAAACAGAATTAGCATGTAATTTAACCAGTCAGGATGCAGCCACATGCCGTCTAGTCAGAATCACTAATCGAGAGGTCTAACTGGGAATTTGTCGCAGCCACTGAAACGACCCTTCAAAAGCGCATTCTCCTCAGTTCAGTTGAGCGTCTTAACGTGCCCAATTTTCTTGGTTGGAGAAACTAGGTCCCATATGGCATAGCAATACCGGAGGGACTTGCCGTATTTACGTGATTCTAAGCACCCCCGAGTCTAAGCTACCTCCCTTCTATGTCACTATAAATATTTTGGAAAAAAAAGTTGGCTTGCGAATCTAAGCATCCCTCTTTTTTTTTTCTTTTCTGCGAACGCGACGCAGTCAGGGCGGCTAAGCGCGCCCTATCGTCGCTGATTTCGGAAGCCGCCATGTCGTATGTTGCTAGGTTTACACAAGAGATTGATTGATAGATATGTAGGGTTTAACGTCCCAAAACCACTATATAATTATAAGAGACGCCGTAGTGGAGAGCTCCGAAAATTTCGACCACTAGGGGTTCTTTAACGTGCACCGAAACCTGAACACACGGGCCTACAACATTTCCATTTTCATCGGAAATGCAGCTGCCACAACCGGGATCGCGACACACACAAGAGGTCGCGGAACAAGAGTCGGCAGCCAATACAATCTGCAAGTCTGGGCAGGTGGTTCTGGGGAGTTGGCATGCGCAGCACGTTTCTTTGTCAGTTTTTCGATAGCCCTGAAATGAGGCAAAATGAGTGCAAAGAGGGCATCCTACAACTTGAACTTCAAGCAAGCTGCGATAGCGTTTGCCGAGGACAATGGCAACCGCAGTGATGATACAGAATTCGGCGTGGACCGAGCCTGTGTCATCAAGTGGAGGAAGCAGCGGCACGAGATATTCTAGAATGACCCGCAAGAAATTCACGGGACCGCGCCGACACCCCCAACTCGAAGAGAAAATCTGCGAGTTTGTTCGCAGCGAAAAAAGCAGGGGCTTCGCTGTCACTGCCGATGCCCTTCAGACGAAGGCAATAGAGATCGCGAAGAGAATGGAGATTTCCCGCGCCATGTTTCGTGCTAGTTGTGGCTGGGCGTAGTGCATGATGCGAGGAAATGGATTTTCTTCGAAACGCCGGACCACGATATGCCAAAAGCTGCCTAGTGATAACAAACTCGTTGCTTTTCAGCAACGTGCGCTGGATCTTCGCAGACTAAACAGCTACAACTTTGGCCAAATCGGCTACGCTGATGAGAGGCCCTTTCTTTCTATATGCCGAGAGCAAGCATCGTTAACGAGATAGGAGCCCAGGAAGTGAGGGTGAAGACGACAGGGTTATGAGAAGCAGCGTGTCACAGTCATGTTGTGCATTACAGCTGACAGCCCCAAGCTTCCACCCTAGGTATCTTTGAAGAGGAAAAACATGCTTAAAAATGAGTGATTTCTGAAGGATGTCATCGTCTGAGTCCATGAGAAAGGATGGATGACAGCCGAACTAATGGAAGATTAGATCCGGGTTTGTGGCAGCGGTGTCCTGAGGCACTGCTTGGGGGAGCTGCAGGTACGCGGTCCATGCTTGTCCTAGACGCGTTTCGTGGCCACCTCACCCCGGATGTGAAGACCAAGCTCCTAAAGAGCAACTGCGACTTGCTCGTGATTCTAAGAGGAATGACACCAGTGCTACAACCCCTGGACGTCTCGGTAAACAAGCCGTTCAAGGCCCTCCTTCGACAGGAGTACGAAGAGTGGATCCCGAACCCCCGACTGAAAAAAACGCCGATGGGAAAGTTGCAGACAGCATCCCCGTCCACCATGGCAACATGGATTTCGGATGCGTGGAAACAAATCAAAGCAAACGTTGTCGCAACGTCGTTCAAGAAAAGTTGCATCACACACAACTTGGACAGCATCGAAGATGATCTGCTGAGAGACACATAGAGTGGCGGCTCGAATAGTGCAACGAACTTGAGCGGCAGTGATAGTGACTGACCTCATACACAAGTGGTGGGTTCACTGTGTGAACCTATTTTTCTTTTAGTTTTTTTTTTCATTATTATTAAAATGCAATTTCTCGCATTAACCCTGTTGATATGCTGTTGCAAAAGGGGGTAGGGCTGTGCGGTCATTTTTCGAATCTAAGCACCCCCCTAACTTTTAACATCACAATCGTGAAAAAAGGGGGTGCTTAGAATCGAGTAAATACGATAAGTGTTCGCACATACTGCAAAGGCCTTCTTTAACGGCAGGAAACTTCCATCAGCAAGTGCGCACTCTTTTGCTTTCAACTGTAGTGATCACGCTGATGGTCACACATTTAACGTAACGCTGAAGTGCTTGGCGGCAGCAACGAATCCCATTTTCTTTGGTAAACTTTTTAACAGGGAACTTTAATTTGACCACATATATATTGTAGCCCATTGTAAGAGAGCAGTAAAATGATGATGGGCGGATGGTGAAACCTCAAGTTCTGAAATCAACTAAGTGTGCGTTGCATGCAAAGAATCAGGGGAACAGTTCGTATAAAAGGGCAACAAGCCCTTGCACGCCTCAGATGCAGAAAGCCGTCCCGCTGCAGAAAGATTGATTAACTTTGGCACTTATGCTGCATTAAGCTGAAAATGATAACTAGGCATGACATGGTCGCAGATATACACTAGCTGGGTTCTTGAATGTGCCCTCTCTTAAAATTACTGTATGTTATTTTTAATAGGAAAGAGTTAATGCCACCTTGACATGGGAGCTCAAAAAAGAACTCCTTTCTTTTGTTATTTAGTCCCTTCTTAGAGTAAAAACCTGCCAAATTTGGTACCATTCATGACGCACCAAGACATGCAAACTAAGCAGAACATAGAATTAGAAGTATGTTTTGTACTCTGATAAGCTCACTGTCATTGACAACTCAAAATTTTACAATTTGATACAATGGCAAGTGTAGTCCTTACAGCAGCATCACTGTGTACCTGAACAGTGCCACACAAACACATAAATTAAAAATTTTTCTTATGCATCTAATTCTGATTGTCTATCGAAACTTGCTCAATGACATCAGCTAAGACATCATTTTAATAGTAACAGCATATTTTTAGATTACATAGATGTGAACACGTCAATTATGCATCAAGACATTTTCAACTCGTAAAAGGTAGTTAAAAAGCCAACAACAGTGCCAGTTTTAAACTGTTTTCATTGACCCAAACAAAGCAATAACAGACACTACTGCCATTGTTCGATGTCACACACGCACACGCATATGTACACTAAGTGCACAACCAAAGCCACCGGTGTTACAAACACTAACAAAAAAACCAGTGCAAATTAGCATTCAAACTGCCACCACAAGCAGCACACCCTCAAACCAGCCAAAGCGCAAAGCTGCAGCCCAGTGTTGCCAAGTTCACACAGCGTGGGACGGGGATGTAGGAAAGATATGGTACTAACATCAGCCGACATGGGGGCGCACAGACAGCTGGCATCATCCCACGGCGCTTCATTTTTTGCTCTTCTTCCAAAATTTCAGCCGTAACTGACAAGGCAAAAAAGAAGAGACCAATGCAAAAACCAAACTGCTGCACACCGTAGATGTGCTTGTCCAATAATGAGCAGAAAGAAAAAGAAATGAAGAAGGAACAGTACAACATACCTGCTTCACAAGTGGAACAAAAAAGAGATGCACAACTTTCTACAGACTGCTGTTTCTACTAATGCTAATCAATCTACAAAATAATGACAAGGCAAAAAAGAAGAGACCAATGCAAAAACCAAACTGCTGCACACCGTAGATGTGCTTGTCCAATAATGAGCAGAAAGAAAAAGAAATGAAGAAGGAACAGTACAACATACCTGCTTCCCAAGTGGAACAAAAAAGAGATGCACGACTTTCTACAGACTGCTGTTTCTACTAATGGTAATCAATCTACAAAATAATACAACACAGGCACTGTGCCAAAACAATTAGTCAACCAGGTTGTTCAAGCTTAAGTTACTTGAAAATTCTCTATATAGCATGCAAACACATTTTCCAGGCACGACACTTGGGCTAAAACAAGCAAAGCTTCTGAAATATGATGCGTACACTCATGCTATGTTAGCAGGTATTGACAACACTGGGCTTCATAGTTTAGACTGCCTGCTGACACATCAATGTTTCACCACCAAAGAGCATGCGCCTGTCACGCTAACATACAGCCATCATCAACCAGACAAATCAAGTCAATGCAGACAGGCTCATAACCTAGTTGTCAAGTCATAACTTTGACATGACAAGCAGCTCTTGCAACTTACTCAGCATTTGCACACACTCCACATAGAGCAAAATCTTCCTTATCCTAAAATTTACTTTTCTTTATGATACTTGCATATAGCCTTAATGACAAGTAAATGCACTCTTGGTATAACTTCTTTAGTGCGCACAAAATACAGGACAAGAAAGAGACAGACGAGTGCTAAAAAAGTTATATCATAGAAACATACCAACTCGCTCAGCTATCTGTTTTACTGAATGCACTATTTTTTTTATTTGAGTGTAGCAAGATTTGAGTGTATTAAGTAAGAAGAAGTAAAAACCTTCTGAGTGAGAAGCTTTTAATTTGAGCACTATGTAGAGAGAAACCAATGTTTTATTATAGGAGACCATTGCGAACATTTTGGGTGGTGAGTACTGAAGCAATTTTTTGTGCATGGCATTTGCTGAAATCAGCTTTTTAATACAGTTCTAGTGTAAACTGCATGAAAATGTTCACTCAGACTGATCAAAGAATTCAACCGACTGGTACTGCAAGTAACTAGCAAGAGCTGGCTGTGAAATGTGCAGAAAATTTTCAGCCAGCTTGGGTGCATGCCCCAATGCAAGTACTGTTGTGCTGATTGGAATTATGCCACTTGGATGTACACCAGCAGATAAGTAGAGTACGCTAAGTTTCTAAAATGAAAATTCTGTGCTTGCCATGCTTTTTTTTGAACTACTAGATCACCCTACCTATCCAGCCTCTGATGTTGTATCCTGTATGAAGCTGGTGCATAGATGTGTATAGATAAGCTGGAATTCTCCTAAAGCCATGCCCTCAAGAGGCTAGACAATGTAATGTTAAGTGTGATTGCACCTTGAACAAGTAATTGCAGCATATTTCATAACCCTAGCTTTAGTTCCTACTGTACCCTGTCATGAAAACACCATACGAGCTTCGGGACAGGTGCTCGTGCAAGGTATTGTGACGTTTCCACGACTGCACGGCACCAAGGCTTCGTTGATAATGCATAAACGGCTATTTTGAATGTTTTTGTGATGTACAAGAGGTCTTTATAGAAGTGTTGGTGTCTGACTTCATTGCAACTAGCTTGACTGCTGTGTGAAGTCACCAGAATTCATACTGCCACGTTCCTTCCTCAAGTTTTGTTATCACCCCGTTAGATTGTACGTAATTCTCAGTGTAAACCGCGGCTGCAGTGTTCGAGAAGCTTCGGGATTGTAGTAGATTATATCGTAAAGACAATACCCAGTCCACGACCATTACAGATTAATCTGGAACCTATGTGGCCGCCAGCGATAATGCTAGAATATTCTACGACACGTGTACAAATGTCGCAGCACTTCGCCGCTAGTCAGTTGATCGATGGCCGACGCTCTATTCGCCACTATCAGCACCCGTGTATTGTTGTAATCTTACTTGCAGTTTCCTTGCCACATGTTCAGCTGAATAAACAGTTTCATCTTAGTACCGAGTCTGATCCCTTTGTCTCCGTGACGACCCCATGACATCTGGTAGAGGTGCAGCCTCTTTTATGTACTGGACTCCACCGTCGAGCCGTGAATTCAGCCCAAGTCGAAAGGAAGACGTCGACGCCAATCCTGAACAATGAACAAGCCGTGGGTCTGCCGCTTGAGTATGCGCTTCTACCACTTGGCCCAAATTTTCCCAATGCTCTTTGTCACTGGTTCCCATGACCAGAATATTGTCAAAGTACACTTCGATATGATTAAGATCATGCAAAATATTTTGCATCTCTTGCTGAAACATAGCCGGAGCTGATTAAACCTCGAATAGCAGCCTTGTGAGTCAATATAACCTCCTTGGAGTGATAATGGTAACTAGCTCTTGGCACTCCTCATCGAGTGGCATTTGCTGGTAGGCGTCTGGCAAGTCAAGCTTTGTGAACGTCTTGCTCCCTGTAAGTCGCGCAGAAAGCTCCTCAATCCTAGGAAAGGACTCGACCACTGTCACCATGTTTATGGTAGTCTTAAAATCGCCGCCAACACCCCCACCCTCTCCCCGAACCCAGCCGTCACGCTTTAATGCAGGAACAATGGGTGCGGAACACTGAGAAGTTTTCACCGCTTTGTTAATGCGTTTTTGTTCCCTCCTCCGTGATTCTTCAAAAACCCGATGATGAAATGCAAGTGGTATTGGATTGCCTTGACGAAACGTGGCTTCACACCATTTTGTATGCCTCGCCGCGGTGTTCTAGTGGCTAAGGTACTCGGCTGCTGACCCGCAGGGCGCAGGTTCGATTCCCGGCTGCCGCGGCTGCATTTTCGATGGAGGCGGAAGTGTTGTAGGCCCGTGTGCTCAGATTTGGGTGCACGTTAAAGAACCCCAGGTGGTCTAAATTTCCGGAGTCCTCCACTACGGCGTCTCTCATAATCATATAGTGGTTTTGGGACGTTAAACCCCACATATCAATCAATCATTTTGTATGGATACAGAAGCTGCAAGGCCGTGAAACGTGCCAAGCTGCTCTGAAAAAACTCTGCAATACTGGCCTACCAGGTTTTCTGTAGACGTCACGACGTCAATTCCCTCCTACTGAGCGATGCTTAGCTTGAAGGCCTTCATCCAGCTTCGTCCAAAAGTGTAGGACACGCCCCTTTCATGACAAATAGTAGTAGCTGGCGCTCCTCGTCAACAATTTTGACCAGCCTCCAGCTTTCACTAGACACGCTTCTTTTCACCGAAAATAGTTCTTCGCTGCACACTCGATGATTCCAACAACACCGACAGGAAAAGCCCGGCAAGCCGTCATCGATGCTGGACAGTAGCGCTGGTGTCCAACTCCATATCGAGCACTACGCCATTAACTTCAGCCACAATGTAAATTGGCTCCGAACTAGGTGTGTGAAGCATCCACAGCTCAAAAACTTCAGGCTCTTCAGCAGAGGCAGGCAAATCACCCCGGTTGTTCACGTGGCTAGACCGGCTTTGATTAGACTAGCTCCGGTCAAAATTTCCACTCCCCGGCTGAATTCTGCAAACTGTTGCAAGGTGCCCTGTTTGGCGGCAGTTGTGACAGATCGTGCTGCCGTGTCTACACCAATGCGAAGAATGACCTCCCCTGGAACGAAAGCAGCAGCTATCATTTTTCCCTGAGGCGGCAACATTCAATTGCTTCGGAGCTTTGTCAGATAGTAGCTATGCCTGGTGACAACTCAATGCACGTGAATCTTTACACGCAGCCTCCATAGCTACGACAGTGTCCTTCAAGTTTAAAAGGTTAAACACATCGTTTCAAGCAGCTGTGTTTGCATGGTTACGTCATGGATTTTGCTGACTATCTGGCCAAGCAGCATGCACTCCCAAAATATTGTAAAATTGCAGTCTTCAGCAAAATTTTTTAACGAGCCTACAGTCTTCCCACTCTTTTCGATGCCTCGAGAAAAACTTGAAACTTGCCATTACTTCCGATACACGAGGGGCATAGAGCTTGCCAAGTGTGGCGAAAATTTCGGTCAGTCCTGCTTAGTGCTAGGAAGCCTCGTAGCAGAGAATAAGTTTCTGGACCGCAGCGTGTCAAAAATACAGCTGTGTGCTTGTCCAATGGGATGTAGTTCGCGATAAAGTACAGCTTGGCTCGCTCACGGTGTTCCGCCCACTCCGATGTACTCGTGTCAAATGAATCCAGCTTCCCGACGACAGGCATGACTATGTATGACTATGCTGTGCCTGTCCCGTTTGTCAGTTGACCTCGTTCGCTACTCGTAATAATCAGCGAAGTCCTGGGCCATGCCAGGCGCTAGAGGGAATCACACACACGTACGTTGGCAGGGTTCTACACCGACTGGCTAGTCATGTGCGTGTATTTATATAATCTATATCAGTGTACTATCGATGCCCCAGGGTGCCGGAATGAAAAATTATCTTATCAAAGGGATCATTGCAGGGTGGGTAAAAAAACATCACACAGTTGTGGAGTTCAAAAACACTCAAGTATGTTCACGCAGCAGTGCCAGCACATTCATAGCCCCCGTCTTGTTGTGAGGAATAATAAGCATCAGGGGGAAAGATCAACACAAGCATCCAAGTCATTCTATTTATGAACTACGGAAGGAAAAAATCATTTAGCATAGACAAGTATGAGAGATGACCTCACGGACTTTTTTTCAATTTTTAATATCATTTCTATGTGATACATAGAAATACATGGAAATAGGCTCATCGTGCATAAACTTTTCTTAACACATATTTTATCACAAAGAAAACAAAGTAAAAAGTTGGCCCCGTATCTGCATGTTAGTCTGCAAATGTCGTCGAAAGACGATAGTCTTGGGTGTGGAGAGAGTGAACAAAACATTGATGTTCTGTGCAAGGAAATCGGTGAATGGTATTGTGGAGGCGCTGCGTTAGAGTACCCCGAGCATGCAGGGGAGGCTAACGGCGCATCAAGTTACGTCACACGTAGACATGAGCGCCATTTGGCAGTTTTCTTGTAAAATGAAGTGAGTTGCTCTGAGACGGGTGTGCGCGCCTGTCTCAGAGATGATAAGGTGTAGAACGCAAAGGGACGAGTAGGTGCCACCACCGTCTCATCTTAGCAAAGCGTTAGAAACACTCGCCTTTTCGTGCAAGCGTTACATGGTCAGCGCAGCGTGATAAGCGCTACGGGTTCTTAAAATCACTTAGGTATGCTTTTTATAGAAAAAGACGCACATGCACAATATATACGTTTTGTTGTGGTGCCACAGACATGCCCAATAATTCCTTTTTAATTCACAATTGCACAAGTATGAATGCTAAATCTTGAGCAACATTGGTGGGCACTGTGGATAGAGTTAACTATATTAAGTACCTGGCGTTGTGAAGAGTGGACAAACAGACAAATGTACACAGACAGACAGACCAAAATTTTTGCGTCGAAGGTCCCCAAGAAAGACTATCGTTTTTAAAAACCTTTAATCACAACCATTTTATGCAATTTCCAAGAAATCACTTTTAATACTGATGCAAGACAGACCCGGTATTCAAACCACGCGCGCTAGTTCGTGCGCCCCCCAAGAGACTAATGGCCCGATAATAACAAGAAAAGGCCGTGACAACGCGCCTCCTCAGCACAGGATTTTGATGAAAAAGAAGTGGTGCACAGCTCGAAGGCTTCCCAGAGATTGATTCCTTTTGCGAATCGCCTGAAGGAACGCTGCTACATTTTTTTTAAATTCTCGGGCACACGTTAGCTCCAATAAATATTTTTACACCATCTGAATTGTGCGTTACGATTCTAATGGAGGTGCTGGGTAATGATCCCAAACCCAGTTGGACTTCGAGGAAGCAGCCCGGAGCCACGACCACTCAAATCAACCTAGCTCACGCCAATCCATCAGTGCGCCAGCCGTCGTCCACGTAATGAGCCACCAGAGTTTCTCCTGCCACCGAAGCCTAGAGTGTCTCTAGCTGTCTCTGGTGAGAGCACCAAAATAGCGCCCCCAACCGCTGCCACGCATGTCGGTTCACCTCCAGTTGCTGCCACGAACGTTTGTCGATGAGCCACGGATGCCAGACCCTTTTTATGGGGATCCTCACGAAGACGTCATGGATTGGCTGGAGGGTTTTGAGCGCATTGCTAACTGCAACGAACGGACAGAAGAATAAACGCTCCGCTGTGTTTTGTTTTTTTGTCACTTTGCAGGACAGCACAGGAATGTGGTTCTAAAACCATGAATGTGCCATTCGGTCATGACATGACCGCGTACCCGGGCACGGACTGCAAAAAAAGAGCTGAAGTTGCCTTGCAAGCAAGAAATCAGTGCAACAATAAAAGCGTCGTAATGTATGCCGAAGACATGCGTCGCTTATTTCGCTTGTCTGACCAAAATATGGGGCGAGGAGCAGAAACTTCGGCACTTGATTCGTGGTGTAAGCAGGAGATTTTCGCTGGTTTGCTCTGATGCCCCCCCGCGGAACGTCGCCGAAATTCGCACCAAGGCAACAGCGGTCAAAAAGACTCTGCAACAGCCAGTGAGGCGCTACAATCGGAATGCGGATGTCGCATCTGTAGACGTGGTGTCATCAGTCTTCGGAAATGGCATCAACGTGTTATGAAAGCTCATTTGATCTGCGGTTCAAGAAGAGCTCCAGAAGCCCAATAGCAACCCCTCAATGGTCTCGTTGCAGGCGAAAGTTGTTCATGAGGGCAGCAGCCATAAGCACAGCAGATTCAAGCGTCGGTTCCGATGCAGCCCGCAGCCTCGTACGCCGTGGTGCTGAGAGGCGACCCTGGACCTTCTTTCATCTCCCCTGGACCCTATTTTGCTACAGTAACCACCGATCTGCTGAAACCATGATTCGCGCCATCGTCACCAGAGATGAGGATGCGGAAAGCTCACATTTGGCGCACCCCTGATCAAATCCCGCTCTGTTATCACTCCGGTGAAGCTGGCCATCTGTATCAGATATGTGAATATAGCCGAGCAGGAGTTCAAGGTTTTCCTATAAATGCTGCTTGTCCGAGGAATAGGGAACGACCTTTTCAAATCGAGAAGTACTTGTCAACATGTTAAGGTACTCGCTTCTCGCAGTAGCATCAGTCTCAGCCGAAAGCGCCACTGAGGTCTCGTTCACTGAGCCGGCACCCATATTAAAACTCTCCAAGGATACTTCCCCAAAGCCCGCTTCAAGAAAACTAGAATCAGCGACCTGTGGAGGTAAAACTGCTGCCAATGCAAGAAAACAACTCCGGTGCTGATTCTGGAATATGATGATGGACACGAGACTACCTTGATTGATTCATGGGGTTTAACGTCCCAAAACCACCATATGATTATGAGAGACGCCGTGGAGGCTGGCTCCGAAAATTTCAACCACCTGGAGTTCTTTAACGTGCACCCAAATCTGAGTTCACGGGCCTACAACATTTACGCCTCCATCGAATACGCAGCCGCCACAACCGGGATTCGATCCCGCGACCTGCGGGTCAGCAGCCGAGTACCTTAGCCACTAGACCACGGTGGCGGGGCCACACGAGACTACCTGCAGAAATGATAACGTCAGTTCTAATTTTTTTGTACTTATAGACGGCTACAAAACTAATGCTTTGGCAGACACCGGCGCAGACAATTCCATTATGAGCAGGGAGCTTGCCAGAATGCTGAAAAAAGTGCTGACCCCTTGGATAGGACCACAAGTGCAAACCCCTGTGGGACACCTTATCGACCTGGCAAGCAAGTGTACTTCTAGAGTAAGAATAAGTGGCTACACCTACATCGCCAGTTTCATTGTCCTATCGGAGTGTTCAAAACATGTAATATTTGGAATGAACTTTTTGCAGGCTAGCGGTGCAGTGATAAACTTGCAGGAAATTTGCGTCTCGTTCTCGACAAAACACGCCATCGCTACATTTGAGAGTGAAAAACAATTCGATGCGCTCCAGATTGCAGGCGACGATGTAACAGTACCTCCAAGATAGGCGACGACGTAACAGTACCTCCAAGATCTGCCATCGTTGCCACCGTAAGAAACAATGTATTCACAGACTATGAAAGAATGGCAAAAAGTAATCCTGGTCTATTACTTGAGAAAGGAATCTGTGCCACAAGAAGTATTGTACGGCTGGCTGCGTAATGGGTGCACGAATGTCTTTCTTCTTAAACTAGGTGCAGCATTTTGCGAAGGGAACTCTTGTTGGTCACATGCACAATTACGTTTCGATTACGGATTTGAATTCTTCTGAGACTGCACCACTACCCTCTGACAGCATAGACTCCACATCGCATCTATCCATATTGAAGCAGCCCTACCACCGAACCAGAATCAGAAAATCAAGAGCCTAATACGGGAGTATGCCTAATGTTTTTCCACATCATCGAAAGACCAAAGAACATCCATTGCAAAACACCAAATCATAATCGATGACTTTGTCAGACCCATCTGCCAGCACCTGTACCATGTGTAACCAGAAGAGAGAGAAGTGAGCAGAGGCCAAGTGGACGAAATGTTTAGAGATGACGTAATTCGACCATCAGCCAAACCGTGGGCTTCCCCTGTGATGCTGGTAAAGAAAAAGGACCAGACATTGCGCTTCTGCAATGACTACCAAAAATTGATCGTCGTCACAAAGCGGGATGTCTATCCACTTCCAAGGATCGACGACACCCTTGACAGACTACGAGATGCGAAATTCTTTTTTTCTCTAGGCCTCAAGAGTGAATACTGGCACATAAAGGTGGACGAAGGAGATCGCGAGAAAACAGCTTTCGTCTCACCAGATCGGTTATACGAGCTCAAGGTACTCCCATTTGGCCTGTGTACCGCACCCGCCACATTTCAACGAATGATGGAACGAGTGCTGTCCGGGTTAAAATGGCAGTCTTGCCTTGTTTATCTTGGTGACGATGTGACCTTTTCGGCCACCTTCGATCAGCATGTGGAACGACTACGGACTGTTCCCGAATCTATTAGTTAAGCAGGGCTGATGATAGAACCCCAAAAGTGTCATTTTGGTTTTCATGAACAGCTTTTCCACGGTCATGTGGTTAGCTGACCCGGAAAAAACAGCAGCTGTAGAAAAGTTTCCTAGACCAACAAATAAAAAGGCTGTGAGATGACCCTTAGCGCATTGCGCCTATTACAGACGATTCGACAAAGATTTTTCGAAGATTGTGGAACCACTAACCCGACTGACAAAAGAAGATCAGCCTTTCACCTGGACAATAAGCAAGAATACACGCTCAATGAGCTATGACGATGACTCCTAAACCACCCTGTCCTTGCATACGTCAACAAAAGAGCTGGAACATATTCACAAGGACACAAGATATTTGAGAAGAGGCGCCGTCCTTGTTCAGCTGCAAGACGGAGAGAAACGAGTGGTCGCATATGCTTGCCACACTCTTTCGAGAGCTGAAATGAATTACTGAGCAACAGAAAAAGAATTTCTGGTGGTAATATGGTCCATACAAAAATTCTGACTGTACTTATATGGTAGACCGTTTCGAGCAGTGAGCGACCATCACTCACTGTGCTGGATCGCAGGCCTAAAGCACCCTTCTGGATGGCTTGCTAGATGGAGCCTTAGGCTGCAAAAGTATGACATAACGGTCACGTACAAGTCGGGTCACAGCACTGCGATGCTGATTGCTTGTCATGTGCACCAGTCAAATCTGCACCTCTGGAAGATGGAGACGTCTTTCCGTTTCTTGGAGCCGTCAACACAGCAGACATGACTGAATATCAACGATCTGACGCGGGGTGCTTCAGCTGAACAAGCATCTGGAAGGCCACCCCGTGCGTGTTCCTCTGGTTTTCGTCCGGGGATTGTCACCGTACCTGTTAACAAACAACGCTCTATACAAGAGAAACTTCGGGCATAGCAGAGAGAAATTTATACTTGTCGTTCCTTTTGGCCATGCGATCCGAAATCCTGGAAGCCTGCCACGATGATCCAGCAGCAGGACACCTCAAAGTAAGTAGAACATTGGCTCGCATCTGTACCAAGCACTACTGGCCAAAGTTACTGGATGCTGTACAGTATTATATCAAGACATGTCAAGATTGCCAGAGATGTAAAACGCTTCCATTAAAACTTGCAGCTTTCCTTCAACCAATTGAACCCTCTGAATCTTGTTCAGAACCCCCTGAAGTTGTTCATGATATCTCTGAGGTACATGACTCGTCCGGACAAGTTGACATGCTATTTTTCGGTTTCAGTAAAGCCTTTGATAGAATGCCTCACGAAAAGTTAATCTACAAGCCTGAGTGCGTTGGTCTTCCTTCAAACATTATATCATGGATCCAGGCATACCTACGGCACAGGCAGCAGTTCGTAGAAATCAAGCAATGCTAGCTCGTTGCGCGCCATGTGACCTTGGGCGTGCCTCAAGGCAGCGTGCTGGGACCACTCCTATTCTTGATCTATATAAATGATATCTCGGGAAAACCCCCAAGGGACGTGCATGTTAACTTCTTTGCGAATTACTGTGTCATATTTAAAGAAGTTACCTTGCAGAAACATCACCAACGCTTGCAGCAGTCAGTCACAGCTATTTCAGAGTGGTGTAGATTTTGGGGAATGAAAATGCATAAAAAACAGTTTTGCTGCGAGTAATATGAAAAAAAAAAAAACAAAGCATGTTCTTTTATGTTGTTAGCGATACCACATTAACGGAAGTTGACCAGCATAAATACTTAGGCATCACGTTTAATAACAAACTTACTTGGACAGATCACATTGTTGCAGTACAACGCGAACAAAGCACAGGTACACATTGAGACAGCGAAAGCAGCGTGTTCTCAACAGCTGAGCTGCAAGATTGTCTTCTTCGTTTTTGAGTTAAGCCAGAGGCCCACTACCTGGTGTCCGCTAAATCCCCTCAGCATCGTTTTCGTCCACATGTAGACACGGGTCATTTGCTTTCCTCTCGAAGAGCATCGAACCGATGCGAAATCAATAATGCGGATTTTTTTAAAAGAAAAGTCTCACGCAATCAATCGGTGACGTAAGGCTTCATGCGCACTGCATGAACGAGTTCAGGGTGATGCTGGCGACGCTTGGTACTACACAAACTGTTGGGAACAACTTTGTAAGTGATGGGAACTACTTTGCAAGTGATATCACACAGTTGTCGCAGCACTCGGTACAGCCCAAAGTATCTTCTTAAGAGCTTTTCGGAAAGTCCTCGTTTTCGCACAGGTTTCCAAACCCATACTTTGTCGCCAGTTTGATAGACGACTGTTCTGTGGTGAGCATTGTAGCCGCCTGCATCGTACTCTTGCTGCTGGTGGATCCGTAAACGTGCAAGTTGCCTAGCTTCTTCCACACATTCCAAAAACGTGTTGGCGTCTGGGTCGATGGCGTCACCTTCGAGCGGTAGCATCGCATCTAACATAGTTCGTACTTCTCGTCCATGAACGAGGCTAAAAGGGGTCATGCGGTAGTTTCCCTCTTGGCCGTGTTGTACACGAACGTTATGTATGGCAAGATTTCATCCCAATTTTTGTGTTCAACGTCTACGCACATGAAACTGAAGTTCGTGAAAACAGAAATGACATTTTTCTGGTTTTAATGTTAGCCTCGCTGATCGTATGGCATGTAAAACAACCTCCAGCTTTTTGAGATGCTCGTCAAAAGTGGTCGAAAACACTACGTTGTCCACATAGATTGGGCACGTCTTCCACTTCAAGCCCGAAAGTACCAAGTCCATAAGCCTTTGAAAAGTTGCGGGTGCGGAGCACAAACTGAAAGGCAAGACTTTAAATTCGTATAAACCATCTGGCATCACAAAAGCGGTTTTCTCTCGGTCTCTTGGGTCTACCTCGGTCTACTAGTACCCACTCCTCAAGTCCATGGAAGAAAAGTAGCAAGCGTGCCGAAGTCTGTCAAGGGAGTCGCCAATACGTGGGAGTGGGTACACATCTTTCTCGGTCACCCGATTCAGCTTCCTGTAGTCGACGCAAAAACGCAGGGTGAAGTCCTTTTTTTTTTTTTACTAGCACTACAGGCGATGCCCAGGGGCTCTGTGACGGTTGAATGACATCATCTTCAAGCATTTTCGTGACTTGTTGTATGGCTTCGCGTTCCTTTAAAGCTACGCGATAAGGGTTCTGGTGAATAGGTTTCGCCATGTCCTCGGTGATTATTCGATGCTTTATCAAAGGTGTTCGAGCAACTCGTGATGTCGATGAAAAACAGTCGCGGAATTCAGCTAGCAGCTGAAGAAGTCTCTGTCCGTCGTCCTTTGAAAGAGTGGTGCCAATGTCGAGAATGGGTTCTGGTTCTTGATTAGGCCCTTCGTACAATACCGACAAACAAACTGCTTCACATCTCTACAATATTGTCGTACAAAGCGATAGCTGTGCCCTTTTGGAAGGTGCCGGCGCTCAGCACTAAAGTTGGTCAGAAGTAAATTCATGCGTCCACCAGTTAGACGGACGATACCTTGTACAACCTAAATGCCATGGCTAAATAGCAGCGAGCCAATTTGGTCGGCAATGCCTTCGCCATCAAACACTTCATGCCCTTCCACCGAAACAAGAGTGCATGACCGTGGCGGGATGACCACATCATCATCCATTATACGTAAAGTGTTACGTATTGCATCTAAACAGTCAACTAAACCAGGGCTGTTGCGGAATGTAATTCAACGGTCCGAGATGTTGACGACGGCACCATATTCTCTCAAGAAGTTCATTCCTATGATCAGGTCCTTACAACATGAGGTGAGGATGACGAACATAGCCACGAAAGAAGAGCCACCGATGTGGAGTCTTGCTGTACACCTTCTAGCAGGGATCAACAGCTGGCCGCCTGCTGTCCTCAAGTGAGGTCCCATCCACGTAGTTTTCCTTTTTTTTTTTTGAGGCGCACGGCAAGGTTTTCACTTATGGTAGAAAAGCCGGCACCGGTGTCAACTTTTGTCAACATTTGTGTTAACTTTTGTGTCAAACGGTGTCAACTTTTGTCAACAAGTTTCGTCGGTGTAACAGTCGGCTTTACGGCGTCCTGTGGTAAGAGTAACGGGGACCTTTTTCGTAGCCTTGACGGCCTGCAACCTCACCCTCGGAGGTCGCCGCCTTCAGTTTCCCTGGCGTGGACTTGGTGACCTCCTTCCACTGACGTCGGCTGTAGTGCGATGGCGCAACGAAGACGAATATGCCGGAGACGGAGAGCGTGGTCGACGTCCCAAACCTGGCTGGTAATCAGGCACACTGTTGTCATTGTTGGTACGGCAGTTGTCAAAATCGGACCGAGACAAGGGAGGTCCTTCAGAATCAGCATCCCGGCGTGGTGCGTAGTCGTCGCGTTGATTGTCAGACCATTGCCGATGAGGTCGAAACGTATCAATGCGGTGCCAGCAATGATGGTAAACGTGGCCCACACCTCCACAAGTAAAACAAAGCAGATGCCTATCTACTGTGCGCCAGGCGTCTGTTTTATGAAGCTGTGGATGCCGCAACAGCTCGTAATGTGAGAAATGCCATGTCTCGTTGGGAGACGGCTCTTGGTGCGGCGGCACAACGGCAGTGTCTATTCTTGCGATGGCGATCAAGGAACGGCTGCCGATGGCTGGCGGTACGACGGCGCAACGGGCAGCGAAGCACAGCTGCGTAGCTCATAGGTCGCTGATCGTGAGTAGGATCAGCTCTTGAAAACGCTTGGGATATTTCTTCGCAGACGACTTCAGCGACAGATGCTGTGGGTGGTTCCGTGACCAGAGTCGTCAGCTTCAGCAGCTCTTTGCGAACAATCTCTCGTATTAAAGCGCGCAACGAGATTTAATTGTCAGATGTCGTAGCGGTGCCTTGAATGTGGGCGCTGCTAGACAAGCGGATCTTATTGTCGGCATCGTAGATGATGCGCCCGCCCATTAGGCGTAGCTTTTTTGATGAAGTCTGTCACGGTGCTTGGCGGGTTCTGCGAAAGTCCGGCGAACAATTGCTCTTTAATGCCGCGCATGAGGTAGCCTAACTTTTTGTCGTCGGTCATGTGCGGGTCAGCTTTACGGAAGAGACGGGACATGTCCTCAGCGAAAATTGCAACCGTTTCATCGGTTTATGAACTCGTAGCTCGAGTAAATGCTGCGCACGTTCGTGCTGGTCAGCATTGGCAAATGTGTCAATCATCCCTCTTTTAAAGTCACTCCACGTTGACAAACTGCCTTCTCTGTTACCGTACCAAGTACGAGCACTGTCGTTGAGATAGAAATAGGCGCGGGAAAGCCTTCGTTCAAGAGACAACTGGTTGGTGTTGGTGACACGTTTATAGTGATCAAGCCAGTCTTCGACGTCTTCATGTGCTCCTCCACCAAAGCGATCAGGCGCTAGCAGTGAAAAAAGGGTTACCTGAGATGGGGTTGGCAGACTACTGTCTCGTAGCAACTGTTGTGTACTGGCGGTGGCCATTGGTAGATGTGAGCGGTGTCTTGTAGAGTGTTCCTGCGAGGGGGAGAACTCCGGAGAGAGGCCTCGCAAGCAACGACTAAACCGATGCATGGGAGTGTCAACAAGTGCGTCCGGGCTGGATGAACGGCTCCCCGTGGGAGTGTGGAGCATCAGGCGGGTCGCGGGCCAGCACCTCCACCAGTGTCCCAGTACAACGCGAACAAAGCTCAGGTACCCCTTGAGACAGCGAAAGCAGCGTGTTCTCAACAGCCGAGCTGCAAGATTGTCTTCTTCGTTCTCGAGTCAAGCCAGAGGCCCACTACCTGGTGTCCGCTAAATCCCCCCATCATCGTTTTCGTCCACATGTAGACACCGGTCAATACATCTCTTACATGCTCTGCAGCCTTGCGCAAATAACGGTTTTTGAAAAGAAAGCTTAGAAAAGCTCTGGCAAATACAATACTTTTGGCATGTAACACAATTGTGCATTCAAAACTTGAATATGCAGCAGTTGTATGGGATCCTCGCACCAAAAAAGACAAATTTGGAGCCTGTGCCAAGGAAGGCTGTTAAACTTATTTTTGGAAAATACAAAAGAGACCATTGCCCATCACTTGTAATGCTTACCAATAAAATAGGTTCACTAGAACATCGCCGTAAACTGAGTCGCCTACAGTTTCTACTCAACATCATTAAAGGGGAAATTGGCCTTCAGATGCCTCGTATTTTAATACCTATAAGCACACGGTCCACTAGACAGAGACACAGCTTTTTTCTTATGCCAATATTTGCCAAAATCAAATCATACAGGAACAGTTTTTTTCGCGCACCCTAACAGAATGGAACTCTCCACCTGTTAACGTCATACAATCGAAGAACTTGACAAAAAAATTAAAAACCAATTATCTTAATATTGAGTATATTGAGTATCTTAATATTGAGAATTAATATTGAACAGTAATGAAACATTTCTTGCAATTCTGTTGTGAATCCCATGGTGTGTGTAGTGCCCTGTTATTGTCTACATAGTTTTTTTTTTTTTCGTAGTTATCACTTGTGTAAATTGTTTTGCAAAGCAAGCGTCTTGCACTGTACATTTTCCTTCTTGCATTGTTAGTCTTTTGTGAATGCTTTGTCATTGTATTATTGTGCTTGCCCCTCATGCACGGGCCAGCATATTGGCCTCCTGTATCGATAAATAAATAAATAAATAAATAAATATATCTACATTTTAACAAGTACGAATGGATCTACTTGGTCTATTTTCTACATCATCATTGGGTAAACGATGACAGATTATTTAACCCGGTATGCCGAGACAACCTCTCTCACCAGGAGCACAGCCATAGAAGTAGCATAACAAACATAGTACCACGGCATGGTGCCCCAAAGGTGGTTATCACGGATCGAGGAACTGTCTTCACAGCCCACCTGACGCGGCCCATTATCCATTATGAAACTTACCCACACATGCCATAGGAAAACAACGACTTACCACCCCCAAACAAATGGGCTAACCGAGCGACTCAATAGAATTCTGACCGATATGCTGTTTATTTACGTTCACTTGAAACACCGTACGTGGGACAAGATACTGCCATATGCCACTTTCGTTTATAATACAGCTATACAGGAAACTACTAAAGTGACGCCATTGCAGCTAGTCTATGGTCGAATAGTTACCACACCCTTATATACAATGGTACCTGTGCGCGACAATACAGAGCAGAAGCCCGACATCAGCGAGTTCATTAAGCGAGCCGAAGAAGCATTGCCGTTGGCGCGACATCACCTAAAACAACAACAACGCATTGATGCAACCCGCTACAACCTTCAGCGGAAAGGAGTCGACTATCCACCAGGCGACAGAGCTTGGGAATGGACTCCCGTGTGGATGCCTGGCCTCTCTGAAAAGCTTCTGCAGTGATATTTTGGCTCTTACCAAACCCTGCGTCGCATCGGCCTCTTGAACTACGAGGTGACACCGGGAACACCGGAAGGACAAGTGAGCTCATCAAGATGCCGAAGGCACGCAGGAATTGTGCATATGGTCAGGCTGAAGCCATACTATGACAGGCAATGAACATTGCACTTTACACACCCAATCATTAAGAATACCAATTCCCCCAATGAAGACCAGGCATTCAGACCATGTCAGCAACACTGCCTCAACGCATCCGGTTGATGCATTCTTGGAGGAGGGATAATGATACAAAATAGACACGATATTCAAATTACGTGCGCAAGTTCGTGCTCCCTCCAGGAGACCAGTGGCCCTATGATGAAACATGAAAAGGCCGTGATGGCGCGCTCCTCCTCAGCACAGGGTTTTGATGTAAAAGAAGTGTGAGCACCACTCGAAGACTTTTCAAATATTCGGTTGCCTGAGAGGAACGCTGATACACTTTCCTTTACGTCTCGGGCACATGTTAGCCCCAATAAGTAGTTATTCTTACACCATCTGGATTATGCATCACAATACGCATCACTATCCAAACACCACCATTACTGTACCAACGTGGCAGCTCCGGCATGCCCTTACATTACAAATCTATCCAAACACCATAATTACTGTACCAATGTGGCAGCTCCGGTGCGCCCTTACATTACAATCCATTAGACCTTTCTTTATCTTGGTGTGACATGTGATATGCGATTTCTGTAAAGAGGACTTCATTGGCACGGAATCAAGTCATGGTCCTCAGCTAGCTTTATCTCTAGCCATACTTAAAGTATTTAAGAGGGTAGATTCTAGGTTCAATAAAACTGAATATAGGTATGCTATTGCAATCATTTTTTTTTTTTCATACTAGCACATTATTTAAAAAATCCTGCAGCTCTTTTAGCTCAATGAATTTTTCAGTGATAAGTTGACAAAAAAAGTCAAACTTCTACATTTTGTCATACAGCTGTCCAAACTCAAGCTGGTAAAAGTGAAACTTTTTATTGGGCAAACTTCGCACAGTGAACAAAAGACTCAAAATATATAGTTAGCATTTGTTCCACAATGACAAAGGAGAGCATGAACTTTGGGCATTGACTAATCTGCTCGTCCATAAAATATACTTCAAAGGTGAACATTTGGCAGAACTCTGCCTGGTTGGGTTTGGAATGAGGCAATTAGAAAACTCCAACCAAAAATCGTACTCAGAAACTTGTTTCGAAGCCAGGCCAGCTTCCTCCTTAGGGGCGAGAAAGCCAGAGATGTGCGGCACTTATTATGCTTGCTTGCCTTGCGTGTGAGGTTTGTCGTGACCCTTCGCAAACCCTGGCAGTAGAGAGATGGCAATGTCCCAGTGGAGCGGTGGATGTTTTTCCCTGTCTGCTGAATGTGCCATGATTCTACGAAGAGTTCCCTGCATGTGTTCCTTTCTTTTTTCAGAATCACTGTGTCGCTCGGGTGAATGTGGAAATCAAACCGCTTGCACTGTTCTGCTACTGCGCTCTGTTGGCTGTTCAATTAGCGGAGGTCATTTTATTGCAATAACAAATATATAGACACAGTCGGCTGGATTTTGCTGCCAGTGTTGACGTCAGTCTCAGTACATGTATACATATCTATACAGTGCAGTCCACTTATAACGATATCGAGAAAACCTAAAAATATGATCGTTATAACCGGTGATCGTTATATCTGGACTGCCGCCAAAAAATCGTCGCCGGACGTACCTTTTGTAGCTCCAGGCTTCATTTCGCTATTTTCACCAATTAATAAATATTGTAGATAGTAGGATGTCAAAAACAAGACTTTATTTCTTACTCCGAAGAATGCATCACGGGTTCGCTGAGGAAGAGAGACTGACCGACGGCGGGGTGGGAGCAGTGGGAGGAAGAAAGCACAGCCAGAGGTACACAGCCGGAATGCCAACGAGGCCCCGCCCCGATGCCGCCGCGCCGCTTTGCTTTTCGCTTTTTTTATTTTCTCTCTCTTTCCCGCTTTCGTTCGGCAAGCTACGAGTAGCTTGCCGGCTTGCCGTTGTAGAAGGCGGGGAGCCGCGGAGCGCGGCGCTTTGCTTTTCGCTTTTTTTTTTTTTAATTCTCTCAGCCTCTCCGCGGTCGACGCGCGGCGAGGCGCAAAACGTGACACAGCTGGCGCCATCTGTAGCGCGTCGCGCCAACTCGCGATGCTCTCCTCGGCTTTTTGAACGGCCGGGACGCGCTGCCGGCGCTGTGCTGCAGTGGCGGCAGATACGTACTCGCCTACGCTAACTTTTCGTCTTGTCTCGGCATAGTTCGTTTCAGAGGAACTTATCAATCTAAATGTTACGATTATTCTGAATGAAACATGCCGTCCACGGCAAACTTTTCATCGTTGTATCCGATATGCGGTGGATAACATATCGTTATATATGGTTTTTTTCCCCATAGCCCCAATGCATAAAATGAGACTGTTAAGTCGACCCATTGTTATAACCGATATATCGTTATATGTGGTATCGTTATAAGTGGACTGCACTGTATATGTGAAACTGCAAGAAAGAAGAAAAAAAAACAGAAAAAGCGTGCCGAACCGAACTTGGGTTTTTTGAATCGCGCGTGCGAGGTGTTAACCACAACACCACCGAGGAGCATGCCCTTCAAAGTTCGAACGGCGAGCTATTTATATCTACTACGTACCACTGTTGACGGTCATCTCGGAAGCAATTTTGTTTTCTGCGTTACCAACAAGATGGTGCAATGAGCACGTGCTGCCACAATGTGCGGCGGCATGTGCTTTAATCTTCCACGCGTACTTTCACCTGCGTAGAGGAGGGGAGCGGCGCTTAATCTCGCGCCCTTATTTCGCGGTGGTGAGGAGGGGAGGATGGTTCGTATTGGCTGGCCTCAGGCTTTACTTGAAACAATTCTGTTGCAGTTGCCGGGAACACAAAGGTCACTGAAATCATAGCAGTCTTCGTTTGTGAAAATTGCGCGCTTTTCAGACACAGCTAAGTAACAACTGAGACGCTTATTCGCATGCATCTGTAACTGTGAGTAGGTTTTGTGTGTCATTTGTGCATGAGAAACGCGGGGCACGTTTTGATCTGCCTTTCATTCTGCACCTGACCTTCCAATTTGTTGCTATGGCATTCATTGCTTCGCCTTTGCGACAAAGCTGTGACTTTTTTGTGCTGTCGATTTCTTTCATGGAACTTCTTCGTTTCCTCAATATAGGCAGTGGGGCAGTCGGCACACTGGAACCGGTATACGATGCCTTGATATTTCTCTGCAGGCGCGTGATCTTTGGGGCGAGGGATGAAGCTGCCGATTGTGTTAGATGGCTTGTTTGTGTCGTTAGCCCCTGCCCTTTTCACAGTACGTCACCGGCGCCAGCGAATTAATAGCCCGCTCATTTGGATTTAATCTTTACTTCAGACATGTATAAATAAAAACATGGCTCCGAAGAAGGGAAATAAAGCAGCTGAGTAGTGGCTTGACGAAGCTCCCTTCCCTCATACGCATCGATAGAGCGGTATCACACAGTGCAGAAATAGCACAGACATGAAAAAAAAACTCAGAAAGTAGAAGAAACAAGCAAGCAAAACATAATGCACAATAAAATAGGCACTAATCCAAGTATATCTTTCCAGATACATTCAAAGAAAGTTGATTGATTGATTGATTTGTGGGGTTTAACGTCCCAAAACCACCATATGATTATGAGAGACGCCGTAGTGGAGGGCTACGGAAATTTTGACCACCTGGGGTTCTTTAACGTGCACCCAAATCTGAGCACACGGGGTTACGACATTTCCGCCTCCATCGGAAATGCAGCCGCCGCAGCCGGGATTCATTCAAAGAAAGTTGTGGCCACAAAAAGAATTTAAAATGAAGGGCAATGCAAACATCAATTAAGGGGGCAGACTGCTCTTTGGGACCAAAAAGTGACAAAAAAAATGATTTTTTAAAATTGACATATTTGGTATCTGCAAGTATTTTGCTATTTCTCTGCAAATTTTTACACACCAGGAAGTGATAATTTTTTTGTAACGTCATTCTAACTGTCCAGAGTCTTGGTGCTGTCAACATGCAGAACCTGCAAAAGAAAAGGGGGAACCAACTTCGAGGCCTTTTTATAATTTGTCGGCACCTGTGTTAGAAGCTCTGCTATGAATTTATGAGCACTTTTATGAGGATTGCAAAAGATGCACACCATGATTGTTGCTTTTTGAAGAAGCTGTGTGTTTTCAGTTTTTTCCATTTTTTTCAAAAATTAAAATTTACAACTGTTCAATTTCGAGGCCTGAATATCTCTGCAACTGGGACAGGTACAACAATAATTCTTTTTGCGGTGGAAACCTGTATGTGTATAGGGTGCAATTATGGGAGCAGAATTTAGAGAACAAGCCTTTTTAATTAATTATTTATCAAAATTTTAGCACAATTCCAACTGCTTTTGAAAATGGATAGTTCATTTTGCTGTGAAATATTAGGAAAGGCTTAAAAACAAAAAACTCTTGCATTATTTCAACCTAAAGTCATTAGTCTATGTTAGGATATCTTAAATATCACATTTAATTAAGCACTTTTTTTCTATGGTGGCCTTAAACAATAGGGAGTCAACTTGAGTTATCTTAGGAATAAGATGAGTTACAGAAAAACTAATTAAACATTTGAAATCAGCAGAAAAAACTGCATAATTCTGTGCAGTTTGATGAAGATCACAGGAGAAATAAACAAAAAATGTCGAAGAGCAGTCTGCCCCCTTAAACAGGTCTCGAAGAGAGTTGACAGAAATTTCGCGTATGGGGGTGCGATGAAGGCCGGACTTGTTTAGCAGAGAAGACATTGTATAGCTTACGATTTAAAAGCCGCAATTTGTGCATGAGTAAGTTACTGACCAATACTCATGGTGTCTTGTAAGGTAATAAAGAATATTAGTGTGGAGGTTAGCGACTTCACATTCTTTTGGAGATGGCCGTTCGACAGCAAGAACGACGCAAGTGCCCACTTGAACACCTTTAGAACTACGACGGCCTTGCCTTCGAGGTATTTTAATGGGCCCCAAAGTTGCGGGTCGGCTCTGTATCATTCAGCGAAATCATCGGCAGTTATTGTTCCTAAGAAGCAGTCGTCATCCAGGTCGTCGGACGAAAGTAGGTTGGCAGGGGCACGAGAGAGGCAGTCGGTGTCGGAGTGTTTTCTGCTGGACTTGAAAATGATGATGATGTCATATTTTTTCAAGTCTCACGCTTCATTGTGCGAGGTGATTTGAGGGGTCCTTCAAGGTAGCTAGCCAACACAAGGCATAATGGTCGCTCACAACTTTGAAGGGCCTTCCGTAGAGGTAGCGGCGAAAATTCAATGTAGCCCAGATGATGGCAAGGCACTCCATTTCTGTTGTGGAATAATTGGCTTCTGCCTTGAACAGCGACCGGCTAGCATAACTAATAACCCTTTCCAGTCCGTCAGTCCTCTGCACAAGAACGGCGCTGAGATCTACACTGCTAGCGTTGGTGTGTATTTCTGTCTCAGTTAATTCGTCGAAATGCGCATGTAACGAAGACGTCTGCATGCGTCATTTTAGTTCCTGAAATGCTTCCTCCTGCGGCATTTCTCACTTTAACTCCTTATTGGTCCTCGTAAGGTCAGCGATCCGGGCACAGTCTTTCACGAACCACCTGCAATAGGCGCACAGGCCAATAAATCGGCATCCTGCCTTCTTGTCAGTGGGTGGCGGGAAGTCGGCGATGGTCAATGTTTTCCACGGGTAGGGACGGACTTCATATTTGCTTATCACGTATCCCAGGAACAAGAGCTCCTGGTACACGAATCGGCCATTTCTTGCTTCAGGGTTAGTCTCGAGGACCTGATAGCTACAAGTACAGCTTCAAGGCGCCAAAGATGCTTGTCGAAGCTCGACAAAAACATGACGACGATGTCCAAGTACACGGGGCAAGTCTGCCACTTTAATTCCTGCCAGTACTGTATTCACAACGCATTCAAAAGTGGCAGAAACCAAGCAAAGACCTTGAACTCGAAGAGGCCGTCTGGTGTATATCGCAGTCTTCTCTTTTGTCGACTTCGATTTGCCAATAATCAGCGTGGAGGCCTATTCACAAAAAGTACATCTCGCTGTGGAGCCGATCCGGCGCGTCATCAATCCCCAGGAGAGGATACACGCCCTTTTTTGTGATTTTGCTCAGGCGGCCATAATTGACACAAAAATATAGGGCTCCACCCTTGTTCTTCACCAACACTATTTCATAGCCACTCACTACCACTAATATCTTCTTCACTATCACTGATGTCATAGTGTAGCACAGAGCCACAGCGACTAATGTGGCAAAAGCAAGCTTGGTAAAGTTTTTGTTGACACATGCGGCATAACGAAAAGCTTAAGCAGCCCTGTTTAAAGTGTCTGCCATGCCACACCTGAAAACCTTTAGAGAATGTGCACTAAACAGTGACAGCAGTTTTGCTTATGAATTTATAAGCCGTTCACTAGCTGCGTGCTTGTCTTTGTCAGTAAACTATGTATATATTGTTACGAGGGAGCACACAGAGAAACGAGGTTACAGCTAAGATATATTTGCACGACCCCAAGCCTAAGCCGAGATGGCAAGCGAGAGCGTGCCCCACATCCCAGAATCACGTCGTCTTTCTTGCTGTCTGTCTCGATTCTTCAGCGTGGTGTAGTCTTGTAACATGACACCCGGGTGCAGAAGCACCGTCTCGGTGCTTTCTATGGTGTTTCAGAGTGGTAGAGCTTAAGTTGGGAGACATGAACAATGTCTGTAGACTGGAGTGGAGGGAGATGACGACTTCAGCGGGGCTATCTCATAGGTAACGTCGGTCACCTGGCGCAAGACGCGGTAGGATCCTGAGTACCGGGAAAGCAGCTTCTCAGAGAGACCAACATGCCGAGTCGGTGTCCACAACACAAGGGAACCCAGGGTGAAGGAGACGTTACGATTATGTGCATCGCGACGTTGCTTCTATTGCTCTTGTGATGCTAAGAGGCGCTTCCGAGCGACTTCTCGTGCTTTGCAAGCTCTGGTGATAATGTCACCGGCGTATTCAGTCGGCGAATTGACAGCTGTCGGAAATATGGTGTCGAAAGATAGAGTTGGGTCGCGGCCAAATAAGAGATAAAATGGTGAAAACCCAGCGGTATCGTGGCTTGAGGAATTGTATGCAAATGTGACAAATGACAATGCAATGTCCCAGTCTAGGTGGTCAGAGGAGACAAACATGGAGAGCATGTCAGTTAAAGTCTGGTTGAATCGTTCGGTAAGCATTAGTTTGTGGATGGTAGGCCGTCGTAAATTTATGTTTGGTTTCACAAGAGCAAAGCAGGTCGTCAATAACTTGGGAGAGAAAATAGCGTCCACGATCTGTGAGGAGTCGGCATGGAGCACCATGATAGAGGATGACATCGTACAGAAGGAAATCAGCAACATCTGTGGCACAGCCGGTTGGCAAAGTCCGCGTGATAGCATACTGGGTTGTATGATCTGTAGCGGCAGCTATCCATTTGTTTCCGGAGCTAGACTGAGGGAAAGGGCCTAGGAGATCAAGACCAACTCGAAAAAAGGGGTCAATAGGAAGATCAAGCGGCTGGAGGAGTCTGGCAAGACTCATAGGGCGTTTTTTCCGACGTTGGCACTGGTCGCATGCAACGACGTAGCGGTGCACGGAGTGATAAAGCCTGGGCCAGTAAAGTCGACGCTGAACGTAGTCGTAAATTTGAGAGAGGCCAAGGTGACCTGCGGTGGGGACGTCATGGAGCTGGGGGATAACACTTGAACGTAGGTGAGAAGCCACCACAAGGAGCAGTTCGCGCCCACTTGTGTTGATATTGTAGCGGTACAACGTGCCTTCTTTGAGTACAAACAGTTGAGTAGACGGATGGGGCGTTGGAGAGTTCAGCTTTTCAAAAATGTCACACAAGACGGGATCCCGACACTGTTCATCACGGATGTTGCTCAAAGCAGAGAGAGAGAGCACACATGGCGGCTCTTTGTCTCAAGAAAGTCCACTGGATGGCGGGGCGAGCAGTCAGCGTCATGGTGTAAACGGCCAGATTTATAGGACACTGAGTAGTCATATTCTTGGAGCCGTAGTGCCCAGCGACCAAGACGCCCAGTGAGATCCTTTAACGACGAGAGCCAGCAGAGGGCGTGGCAATCAGTTGTGACCGTGAAACGACAACCATGTAAGTGTAAGTAGGGTCGAAATTTGCCAAGCGCCCAAACTAGAGCAAGGCATTCCCGTTCAGTGATTGAGTAGTTTCGCTCAGCCGCAGAGAGCAGACCGCTGGCATATGCCATAATGCGGGCACAGCTGCTTTGATGCTGGACGAAAACAACACCGATTTCATGGCCGCTGGCATCAGTGTGGACTTCTGTTGGGGCAGAGATGTCAAAATGGGCCAGAATAGGTGTTGTTGTGAGCAACGCGATGAGGTTGGAGAACGCCGAAGCCTGCGCAGCGCCCCAAGAGAATGGAACATCCTTCTTCAGAAAGTCCGTAAGAGGTCGAGCCACGTCCGCCAAATTGTTTACAAATTGTCAGAAGTAAGAACATAAACCTAAAGAGCTGCAGACTTCCTCAGTGCTGGTAGGGACGGGAAAGTTTTGCAGAGCTCAAATTTTATCAGGATCAGGGTGTATGCCAGAGGAGTCTATAAAATAGCCCTACATGGTTATTTGCTGGCGTCCGAAGTGGCACTTCGATGAGTTCAGTTGCAGTCCTGCGTTACGAAAAACAGAAAGGATGGAGGAAAGGCGGTCGAGGTGTGTTTCAAAGGTCGGGGAAAACACAATGACGTCGTCGAGGCAACATAGGCAAATTGACCACTTGAACCCGCATAAGGGAGTGTCCATCATTCGTTTGAAGGTGGCTGGAGCATTGTATAATCCGAACGGCATGACCTTAAACTGGTAAAGACCATCAGGGGTCACAAAAGCAGTCTTCTCGGGGTCTATGTCGTCGACAGCAATTTACCAGTACCCTGAGCGAAGGTCGATGGAGAAAAAATACTTAGGGCTAGGCAATCCAGGGCATCGTCAATGCGCGGTAGCGGGTAGACGTCTTTCTTAGTGATCCGGTTCAGATGTCGGTAGTCGACACAGACTTGCTAACTGTTCTTCTTTTTCCAGAATTGCCAACTGTTGTTCTTTTTCTTTACAAGAACAACAAGGGAAGCCTATGGACTGGAAGATAGCTGAACTATGTCTTTGGCGAGCACCTTCTCGACTTTCTTTTGAATGATGTGACGCTCCGCAGGAGAAACGCGGTACGGCTGTTGATGTATCGGAGATGCATCGCCGGTGTTAATGTTGTGCTTCACAATGCTGGTTTGACCTAGCGGGTGGTCACAGATGTCGAATACGTCCAAGTACGATTCCAGACGTGACGGAGGCGTCAGTTTGATGTAGCGAAAGGTTCACCACAATCATTTTTTCCACACTAGAAGATAGACTCTCTGTCGAAGAACAGGCTTGCGTGCAGTTGGGGTGACGCACATCATTGGGGGTACAAAGCTGAGATGACGCAATCCTCAGAGGGTGTCAGCGTGGCGAGGGCTATTCCACACGGAAGCACTTGCAGACACAGAGCAAAGTTCAGCAAAGGGGTGCAAGCACGGTTTTCTCGTTAACGTAATAATAGTGTGCGGAAAAGTAACACTGCGAGTCAGAAGGACGAATGTAATGGATGTGAGCACGTAGTCTCCATCAAGTACAGGTGGCGACGCTGTTACGGCAATGCAGGTAACTGTTTGCAGTGACAAACGGACATGTTCAGCAGAGCAGGCGAACTTGGGGCGGACTGAGCGTATCAGTTGTACAGGGCAGGTCAAGTTGCACCGTGCTAGCTGAACAGTCAATGAGAGCGGAATGGGCGGATAAAAAGTCTAGACCGAAGATAACATAATTGGTGCAGTTGGTGAGAACAGTAAAGAGGACGGAGGTTTTATGGCTGGCTATAGTAACCCCTGCTGTGCAGACACCAACAACGGCAGTTGCACTGCCATCAGCAACAGGAACACAGCGTGAAGGGGCTGGAGTCAAGACTCGCTTTAAGCGGTCACGAAAGTGTGAGCTCATAACTAAAATCTGGGCGCCAGTGTCGACTAAAGCTTTAACAGATGAACCATACACTTTTACATCAATCAAGTTCTGGCTGGTCGAGAGGGTCAACAGAGGGATTGTAGGGCAAGTCATAGCAGCAGCGTCACCTTCAGGAACTGCACCAGTTAGTTTGCCGAAGGAAACTGTCGGGCAAAGAACAGGGATGGGGAACGGGGTGGCGGAGGCGAGAATCTACGTCATGATGAAGGCGAGCGGCTGTACTGGGCATTGGTCATGGCGGTCATGTCGTATTGAGCTGAGTAATCACGACAGGGTAGTTCTTGGCCAGAAGGGCGGGCTGATGCATCAAAGTTCGTGAGGTTTGGGCTTGTGCGCGAGGGCGAGGTCCACGAGCTTCGGCAATGACGCAAAATGTGTCCCACTCGTTCGCAACGGAACCAAATCGGCGTGTCGTCAGGCCTCCTCCATGCGTTTGAATCTCGGTTACGTGGAGCAGGACGCTGGTAGTGCTGACGTGTGTTCAAGGTAGGCGAATGGACATCGGGTCAGTGCACAGAACAAATAGTCTGTAGGCTTACGTTTGCCAATTCTTGGCGCACAACGCTCTGTATGAGGGATATGGTGGGATGAGGATCGTTCGGCGTCAGGACCCTCAGTTCAGGGCATGCCAGTTTGTTTACCAACAGTGGAACCGCCTATACAGCACTGGGCCTAAATAGCAGATGAAAGCATGCGAATCCCTGTTCTGGTGTCATACAGGCGTTCTAAACATAGTTTAAAAACTACCAGGGATGATAATGCCCTCCAGATTTTTGGAGCAGCCATTGGAGCAGGCAAGACCTGCTTTTGGAGCAACTACCTCTGTGTTTGGAACACGCCCTGACTTTTCGTGACACACACAGAGGAAGAAACTTTGAAAATTTAACTTTTATTTAATTTATTATAGATCAGTGGTAGAGCATCAGACGTGCTTATTCGAAGGTCGCATGTTCGGATCCTGTGGGTGGCAACCTTCCCTTTTCATTCCCTTTTCTTTCTCCACATTTAAATTAGAATGATTTCTAATAACAACCACTATGCTTTCCCTGGCATTATTGTTTGTTAAAAACACTGAAATTTGGGCGAGTTTAAAAGTTACCGGCAAGCGCAGTATATATAATTCTGTCCGTATAACTCTGTCTTTCATTTCTTGTCTGTTTATGCGCTCTAAATACCACTATATTGTCTGTTAGTTTTCTGCTGAACTTTTAGTAACTGGCACAAAACTAGAAACATGAAAATGAGGGGAGGAAAAAGCCACATCGGCACCAAACGTGCTGACATGTGTGTGGTAACTCTTCAACGCCCCTGCAATGTGTGGATGTTTACCTGTCTTTCAGGCTGCACTGGCAGTAAACAGTTGGTAGTTTGACGCACATCCCTCTCCTCCCCTCGCCTAAATGCAAGTTCTTCTACTGTTAGTTCTCATTAATTGTGTCTAACATAGAAAACAAGCACTGACTGTGTCTTCTTGGATTTCCATAAGGCATTTGACACTGTAACACATTCACTTCTTTGCTACAAACAAATTACTAAACACAAATCCCTCTGACCTTACATGGAGAAAAAATTATCAGTGCGAGCCCCGACAATGTGCCGTTTCAAACAGCAAGATCTTTGAGTGTGTTGACATGACATCGGGAGTTCCACAAGGTTCTGAACTGGGGCCGCTTTTGTTTTTAGTTTATATAAACAATATTTCAGTAGGTATTCTACCACATACAGTCGAGCCCACATATAACGGCCCCACTTAAAATGAACTTTCGCTTGAAACAAACAATATCCGCGTGACCGTGAAATTATACATTGGTTCAATGGCACAAAATCACACAACAGTCTGCGAGCGCCGCTCATCGGTTACAGGGAATGGAGTTAGCGGTCTGCCGACTTCCCGCAAAACCAATTTCGACCACCGATCAGGCATCGGCGAGGTGCCCATACATTGTTATTGTTAAACGCCGACCCTGCCTCCACGACCCTCTAGCTGCCGCTCTCCCCAACTTAAAGAGAAAGGAAAGTTGTTTCCTTCCTCCATGCCCCGACTGCTTTTTGTTACGCATCCCTCCAACCTTTGTCCCCCCGCTACTCTGAGCACCCTGCATCACCAGACGAGGCCCTTGTTTTCACACTGCCACCGATCTTTTGAAGACCAATCGGCAATATACCTTGTTTTTGATCGCTGGTACTGTCATTGGCGTCGTTGGCCTGGAGTGACCACACCATTTGCCAACATCGTCGGCCACCGACTGCATCCGATAGTCTGCGTTTAGTGCACACGCCTGCCCTACCCCATCGACTCTGATAATCTGCGATTCGTTTCGTGTTTAGAACTTGTTCTCGCTCACTTCGCACTCAGCTCAGCATGCCTTCTGCACACATGCGGAAGCGTGAAAAGGGCTGTTAATTTGCACAGAACAAATCGCGAAATATCGAAGTTCGTGAGGCCACCCAAACCTGCCGGCGCAACAAAACTATTTTTTGACCGTGGTCGCTGGTTCTTCGAACACCGCCGCGCGCATCGATCCAGGCGGCCATGCTTTGACTTTTGCATGAGCAGGCACTGTTTCCAAGTTTTTCTACGTGTGAGTTTCGCAGGGGAAGTAATTTTAAATGAAAAGAAGAGAAAAGTGACCCCCGTAACTGTCTCTCAAGGGGAGGACACCTTAACAGTTGCTCACGAGGGATGGTGACAGAGAAGAGATTAAAAGGATAGGATTAACAGGTACAGAAAGAGGAAGGAAAGACCGAGGCGCAGGGACAGCGAATGACGTAAGTAAAAAAAAGACAGGAAAGATGGACACGATTGCAGGAGTCCGAGGACAGGGCACCACTGGCGAGAGCTCTTGTCGGCGACAGGAGATGGCGTAGGGCTAATCCAGTCGGCCAGAGCTACGACGTCGTCGTCGGGGACAGGCGTCAGGAGGTGGCGTAGGACCAGCCCAGTCAGCCAGAGCTTCACTGTTGTCGGAGATCGCGAGGGCACAACCGGTTGGCATGGAATCCATCGAGCAAGTCCCTGGACCTTTCAAGCAAGCTACACAACCTGCCTCCTTTCCGTGTGTTTTGGTTTTCAAGGTCGCTCTCCGACCGCATCCTCCCCTCTCTTTATCGCAACTGCTTGCCCTTCTCTCGCGAGTTGCTCTCCTCTGTTCATTACACATCCTTCGCCCATCTCCACGGCTCCGTGACGGCCGCCACGCTGGCTCAAATTAGTTACGTTTTCTGACTGGAAATGGACCCAGAGCTGTTCCACGTGTTCGGGCATGTGTGTCCCGTGTGCGGGTCTTGTGTCGCTTGTGCGGGTCGCGTGTGCGGATGTGGGAACTGCTTACCTCACGTTGGGAAAAACTGCGAATGAAGTTATTTTTTTAAAATATATCATAATAAAACAGGAATTAACAAAGGAAAACACATCAAACAACCTCATTACTATTCATCTACAACTGACCATGTTTTCCAAATAAAAAATTTACATATTAAGACAAACCTATTTGCGAAATCATTTTTAGTTAGAACCATTAAAGAGTGGAATACGTTGTCTGAAATGCAAGTGTGTTGTAAAAAAGAAGAATTGTTCATGTCACTGCTGTAACACCCCTGTTGTGACGCTTTGGGGCAATGTGGGATCTTATTTAAATAACGAATAAAGAAAATTGCACTTTTCTTCACTCAGTTTACACAATCACTCATGCAAAAGCAACAAGCCCACAAAATAAGCACGAAAATAAACACAAGTAGGATTATGTACAAAAGCCTGAACAAGCTAATTAATTGACTGATATGTGCGGTTTAATGTACCAATACCACCATATGATTAAAAGAAACCGTAGTGGAGGGTTCCGGATATTACGACCACCTAGGATTCTTTAACGTGCACCCAAATCTGAGCACACGAACCTACAACATTTCCGCCTTCTTCAGAAATGCAGTTGCCGCAGCCGGGATTCAATCATGCGATCTGCGGGTCGGCAGCCGAGCACCTTAACCACTAGATCACCCCGGCAGGCTAGCTGCAGCATGAAGCTGCACCAACAAGCTAGCTGCAGCATGAAGTTCATAGCAGTGAGCACACACACTCACATGCATGAACACACAGACACATGCAGCTAACTACACACTAAACGTAACATGCATTAATCACCAAGTACATAAGCATGCATTGCAGGGTTCTCCTCCAAGGGAGGGGGGGGGGGGTCGAAGGTTTATAGCAGCGCCCTCCTCCCTATGATGTAAATGTATGGGGCTGACTTTGTGCCCCATATGTTAATGTATGGGGCTGGCTTTGTGCTCCCTGCCCTTTGCGTATGCCTGTGACAAAGTACTGATTTGAGTTACTTGACGTTCACTATCACCCCTAAAGAAAGGAATAAATATAGTGCAATGGCAAATATTGCCTAAGCTGCTACCTAGAAGCCATTTCTTCCTTTTTGTCAATGTTCAGAAATGATTGGCATTCTTGCACGGCAGTCCGATGGCCTGCGGTGGCGACACCAAAAAGCATTTCAAAATTTAATGCGAGATCCGGGATGAGCAGCCAATGCAGTGACTGACTTTGCAACAAAATGCACTTAAATGACTGTCCATGAAAAATGTGTACTATGTTGTACTACTTAGGAAAAACTAACAGTGTTTTTGGGACGCAGTATGGTCGCAGGGAATTGATCGTCTACTGGCTAGTTGGGTGCAGCGCTTGCGCCTACTTACCGTACACACTGTGCCCTGCCACTAGCGCCCACTCCGCTTCAGAGCGTGCACAGATGCGGCAAGAAGCCTGTTGCGTTAACGCGATGATGCGAGCTTTCTGCAAGCAATGCTCTGGTTATCCATGCAGCGGACAGAGGCGTGTTTGTGCTACCGCCCCTCATGAAAGTATGTGCTATGCTTGCCGTCTCGGTGCCCACGATCCACAACCCTCAACACTGCAACAACGAGCCGCTTTCGTTTCTGCAAAGTGGCGCACCCTGAACATGGTCCAGCACAACGATTGAGGCAGCAGCGATCGGCGCCTCAGCGCTCTCAGGTAGTCACCTGCTATTGAAAGCGCGCAGTAGGCTTAAAGCAGTGCTATGCCACACACGCAGGCATTTTGTCGGCGATAAGTCATGCTGGTGCGCATGGGCGTCAGCAGCGGTGTGTAAACGGGGCACCTGCCTCCCCTCCAGCCCCACCAGACCTTTTCCTCACCCAAGTTACACCAGTGCTCTCCTCCTCACCCAAGCCATGATAAAACACTGATTTGCACCCCCCAACAAAAAATTCTGCCGACGAACATGCTGGTGCCCCTTTCGGTAGTCGCCATATCACCTTCGTTCTTGGCCAGTGGTCATCAGAAGAGGCCACCGCAATTTCGTGGTAGTCGGAGTAACTGATGGGCCGATTTGATGCTTTTCCAGGAGCGCTCATATACAAGATGGCAACCATCACGTCATACCTGCTCACGACGCATGCTGTCAAGATTACTTTTGGTTCCAAAACTACCTTGTGGCGCAGCAATGGCGCAAATTAGACAAAAAATACCCTTTTGGACCAGTATGGCACAGTAATTTTGAGTTGGCGCAGATCGGTGCAATCGGCGCAGGTTTCCCATTACTGCAGTTGCTGAACATTTGTGAGCAGTGCGAGTGTGGACTACTACGATCGAAATTTAAAGGTAACACTTTTGCGGCAATGTGCTATCTAGTGAATTCAGAAGCAGCCTTCATACTTACAATTTCACAGTGACACGAAAATGAAGCAAAAGCACGTGGCAAAAGTCAAACCTCACCCATCATGCTGAAAATGCAATGTGCGCCCACAAAGTGTGCATGCCGCCGTCCGACGCCATGTTTTTATTCTCGGGTTTGTCGTGGTGAACTTTGTTGGGCACTTGCTGTGCAGGGCACGATGGGCCGGTACGCTAGCTACACGACCTAATTTAAACTTAAAGTTGGTCTACCATGCAGTAGGGCATGGGAACAGAGTGGCTGGATAACGCTTTAGCATCGATCTGTGCACGTTGGTTACAAGAGAAAACAAGAACAGCTTTGGGCTATAATAAAGGTTCATCACACATTTCTCAGGCTAGGACAGCTTCCTCTTGTGGAGAGTGAAGTTCTCGATTAAACAGGTTTAGTGGCTCTGTAGTCCTCAAAGGCAGTAGCGGTTGGACAGCGAGTTTCTCAATACTGTTACGGAAAATTTCTGCTCCCATGACTTTTTCTTCCACTGTAATGAGCCCCCCTCCCAGTTCGCATCAACTTTTCAGGAAAAAAAAAAAAGAAAGGGTTCATTACGCAAAAAAATTTAAACATGAGAGTGTCAGTCACACCATCAAACAGCATTATTGAAATGTGGGCTTTTTGATACATATTGATGATGAAAAAAATAGCACTTGAAAATAAGGAAACAAAAGGCACACTAACTTTGAACATAACAGTTTATTGCCACTCCCGACTACTTATATCGCTAAAAAAAAAAAGAACTACATAACATATTTACGTGCACAAAGTTTTTTACCCGAGCTTAAAGAGGTCGTGAAATGTTTTCCAAAAATTTTCAGGTACGTGTGTATTAGGAATCTTGGCTGTCCATCAAAAATTATACCTTGACTCATTTGATCATCTAGGCTCACTGAATAACTAAAAAAGCACAATTTCCATTTCCCAGCTAACGATGCTGTCAACTGTGCAGCTGACGTCACTTTAAGACAGCCAAGGAAAAGTCACTGTCATGGACAAAACATGGCGACGCAGCGATGTTTTTGTACTTTATTTGACTGATATCATACTGCTTTATTGCGGCGCTGTCATCACCATAACAATACCATAACGTTACGGACACACAGCGTGAGATGGCTGATTTTCCCGAACTACAGTGTCACCTGCTAGAGCGGAGTCTGCTCTTGGGCTTTGAGCTGTACGCTGATGAACCCATGTGAGTGCGTGATCAGCTATCATCAAAGCAAAACAGCGGCGGTGATGGCGAAGAAGCTTGCGTCCTGCAAGCACTCGTATCAAGAACACATGGCAGAACCTTTGCTTGCGGAAGTCCCGACCATGAGCTTCCACTCCGCGTGCCCATACCATCGGGCCAATCTCACTTGATAGCTCGAAGCCGCACTGCCCTGCGCTGTGGCTCGCTGAGCAGCTTGTGAGGGTGAACATTTTTTGCACTTTGATAAGTTGTGTGGGCGGCACTGTCTGATGACGTGCACAGTTGGCATAGCAAGGCCTAAGCCACCCAGAACATGCAGCAGAACACAACCTGACGGGCGCGTGAAACCGGTGTAGGAGCGAGGATGACGCTCATGCTATTTCTACTGTTCTTTCAGGCCTGCAGTGTTCATTGCGAGTGGTGTACTTTTCGCCGGTGTGAAGCCTTTGCCGAACATCGCTAGAACATTACCTCGTCTTCAGAAGCTTTCGGAATCTACAGAACTACAAACAATGCAAATGTGACCCAAGACGCTATGGCAGTGTGCAGCTCAGCTGAACTTGGTTGGTGCGCTGTACCGCCGGTCTACGAACACTGCATGTGCTGCGAGCTTATATAAGGAAGGCGCCTGCACTGAATCGTTGGGATGTGAAACCGGCATGGCAGCAACGATGCCGCTCATGCTATTTCTACTGTTTTTTCAGGCCAGCTGTTTTCCTTGCAAGTGGTGTACCCTTCGCCGGTGTGAAGCTTTAGCTAAATATCGCTGAAACATTACCTTGTCTTCAGGAACTTTTCGAACCGACAGTACTACGGACAATGCGGATGCGGCACTAGACGCTACGGCTGTGTGCGCTCAGCTGAACTTGCCTGGTGCGCTGTACCGCAGGTCTATGAGCACTGACTGTGCTGCGAGATTAACCCTGAGCTATATAAGGGAGGCGCCTGCACTGAATCATTGGAGCATGGAACCAGCAGGACAGTTACGATGCTGCTCATGCTACATCTACTGTCCTTTCAGGTTAGTGAACCCAAACTATCGTATTTAACAGCTGTCTATGTTTTGCCGGTTTCACCCCAAACGGTTTCTAACGAAAAAAAGATGCTGAGGACTTGGCCTACAGCCTAAACGTCATTTTCGTCTTTTACGATGCTAAACTTTCTACTTTCTTTCTCTTTTATTATGCGGGGACGTAGAAACCAATCTGGGTCCATTCAGTCAGGAAACGATAGTACTAATACTTCTTGACAGACAAGCAGACATTAGGTTAAAGCTTGCAGCCATTGCAGAAATACAGACAAAAAACATCAATGCCACTGATCACCTCAGTAGAAGCATTACATCAATAGAATTGAAGCTATCCAACTTTGATCAATTATGTGCAACTGTCAGAGTGTAAAAATGCATGACGTCTAAATTAGACGATCTTGAAAATCGAAGCCATCGCTGATATTTGGTGCTCTATAGCATTACAGAAACTGATAATGCTGAAAAAACTGCAGATTCTGAGCGTAAAGTACTTGAACTGCGTGATTCTATGTTGAGTATATGCAACTTTCCAATTGAACATGCACATCGTCTTTGCAGGTTTCATACGGGAAAGAACGTCCCTTAATCGAAAGCTTGTGTTCTTACAAAAAAAAAAAAAAAAAAAAAACAATTGGTATTAGGAAACGCTAAAAAGTTAAACAGCAACCTGGTTGCAATATCTGAAGACTTTTCCGACGTAGTACATTCTAAAAGAAAGCAGCTATGGAATTTCCCGAAATTTCATAGGAAAAATGACAACAAAGTCAGTCTACTATACAACTCTTTGTTGCTCAATGGCACAAAGTAGGTTTATAATAAAGGGTTAAAACAGGTTAATTCATTGAAGAGGTTAATTCATTCACGTCATCACGGTAACAACAGCAATGTTACATTTCTAGTGACAAATTGTCAAAGTATAACGAACAAAGTTTACAAATTCGGCATGTTCATTGATTTGATTAAACCAACAATAATCTTTGGAACCGAGCCATGGTTAAGTGATAATATAGCCCAGTGGTTCTCAGCCATGGATGTGTCAGGGACCCCTTGTGGACTGGTGCAAGTGATGGGGGACCCCTTGCCGTGGAGGGGAGGGAGGGTACTTAGGTAAACTAGCACAACTGGAGCGCGAATCAGGTGCCTTTTATTGCTACTGAAAACATGAAACAAATGTGCAACATCACTTCAGTTTGGACAGTTCATCAATACATGGCACAGTCACATTTAAAGAAAAATGCGGTGAGGGTTTCGGAGATCATAGAAATAGCTTCGCGGACCGCCCAGGGTCCGCAAACCCTCCTTTAAGAACCATTGATATAGAGGACAATAAGATGTTTCCAGGCAATCACACAAGCTACAGAAAAAAAAATTTCTAGAGGTGGCGGAGTTTTCATACTATAGTAGAAAAGAGCCAGCTTCCTGCTCAGGTAGGAGAATATTAGGCTATCTTCTGTCAAACAAAACTTTCTTACAAACGTACTTTGACTCGATCTATTTTTTGTACGCCACATGGTTCATCGGCTAATACATTGTCACTTCAGATCTGTACTTGAAACAATACAGGCAAATAATCTGGTGATAGGTGGTTACTTTAATCTCCCAAATGCCAACTGGAATGCTCAGGGTTTCCTAATTTAATATGAAGGTCATTTGTGACAGCAAATGATGAATGTAGTGAATTTATTTGCACTGTCTCAAATGGTGTTTCAGTCGACAAGAGGAGATCATGTACTAGATCTGCTGTTGATAAACCAATTTCATTCTACCATAGTATCTTCTGGCATTTCTGATCCCCGTGTTGCAATATATGAAATGAAAATTAAGCATGTCAAATGTGTGCTGAGACGTGTATATGACTATTCAAAGGATCAGTTAGATGGACTACACGAAGAACTGAACGTGTATTTTGATGTTTCTACAACAGAAGCAAAGAATTAAAATACACATGAACTATGAAATTACTTTGAAACCAAGCTGCTAGACCTGCGTCAACATTATATACCATCAAGATTACTGAATGAAAGACAAGATAGAAGTAAGCCTTGATTTTCCAAAGCATTACAGAGCCTTACAGGAAAAAGGCAAAAACATAACGAAAAAATTTTATGTTCCATTAAGTAATAACTCCAAGAAACTGAATAAGGTCACCATAGAAATGAAAAAAAGAATTCGCGCACAAAAAAAAGTGCTTTCAGTGACACTATTCAGTTGAGAATTAAGGATGACCCCAAGCAATTCTGTAAACACGTGAAGAGAAATGGTGAAGAGACAACAGCTATTCTGTCAATCATATCAAATGATAGTGTCCTTTTCGAAGACAAAGATAAGACGGAATTTTTCAATAAGTATTTTGTTTGCCTTTTCTAGTGAGAGGAGAGGCCAAAAACCAAAAACGAACATAGTACTCCGCAAGATCAGACAGCCGGGATAGGTAACACACAAGACGTTGTTATTAGTACAAGTGGCATAGAACTGTTGCTTTTAAAACTAAATGCTAGTAAATATGGAGGACCTGATGGTCTGACAACTTATTTATTAAAAATTTGTGCTCAACCTTTTGCTTGGTTTTTAAAAATACTTTGAGAAATTACTGGTGGAAACTTCACTGCCCACTGATTGGAAGATTAGTGCAGTTGTTCCCATTCATAAAGCTGGCGCGTGAAATCACGTGGGCAGTTACAGTCCCATTTCTTTAACGCGTGTAGCATGAAAACTGTTAATACTCAAGTATTGTAGTAAATATGAATGCGTAATCCCCATTTAATGCTAATCGCATTGGCATGGTTTTAGAAAGAATCGTCTTGTACAACACAGTTAAGGGGGCAGACTGGTCTTAGACATTTTTTGTTTATTTCTTCAGTGATCTTGATAAAACTGCAGAGGGTTATACAGTTTTTTCTGCTGATTTCAAATATGTAATTAGTTTTCCTGTAACTCACTTTGTTGCTGAGATAACTTAAGTTCACTCCCTATTGTTTAACCTCTTAACTACTGACCCTAGAAGGAATGAAAAAAGTCAACTTTTTTTTTAAAACATTTATTGAACACCTTGCCCATAGTTCATAACCAAAAAAACAATAAAAAAATTCAGTTATTTCAAGTAATTCAGGAATGTCCACACTTGTGGACATAAGTTGTCAACGTTGTAAAAAACGCGTCCACATATGGGGACACTAGTTGCCAGCATTGTGGAACTGCAAGAAACAGTTTTTTCCGTGAAGACACAGGAAAACATTACATTTGGTGCACTTCACTCTTGTTTTGCCATTGCAGCTCCCGTTTCTGCACCGCATTGCATTTTTTAGGCTGCAAGACTCTGGGAAATGGTCATAGCGGTCATTACGTATGTCAATATTCGGTAACTGAATAGGCCTTGAGTTGCATGTTGTGGGCGTGTCATTCTTTCTCTTGCTGTTACGTGTTGGATTCCCCTTGATCAGAGTTTCCGCGATGTCTTGCTTGAATTGAAGGAGGGAAAGCACTTCCTTTTTTGGTACGCCCGCTGCTTGACTGTCGCGTTGGTATTCGACCCATGCATTGCACACTGCAAGGTCAAGAAAGTGAGTGAAGAATCTCACCGTCCATTTTCTTGTTCTGATTTTGGTTCGGTAATACGACACGTATCTATCGACCAAGTCCACGCCACCCATGCACCTGTTGTATTCCGCAACAACTGCTGGCTGGGGAACTGCAACCTTCTTTTTAGCTTCCTTACACCACCGCTTGCATGTACCGACAGGATCACATCCAACGGCACTTGACATTAGAAGAACTCCTTTGTTATCCCTCCACTTCACGAGGCATACTTCTCCATCTTCCCGCACAAGGCAAGCATTGTCTCCCCGCTTCATTGACTTATCATTCGGAAGTTGTTTGACTGCACCTTCTGTTCGGTTTGAATTGACAGTCCCAGTCAAAAACACTTTCCTTTTTAGAAGGTAGTCCACGATTGGCAGGCCTGTAAAATACCGGTCAGTGAACACATGGGCTTTGTTATCCGTTATGGTTGTTGCGAGCTTCTTGACAACTGCTCCACCCAGGCCATACGCTTTTGAATCATTGGCGTGTACAGTATCCTTCCCTGTGTAAACAAGAAAGTCAAGGACTAGACCATCAGGGGAGGCTAAAATGAAATTCTTGAGACCAAGTGGATTCGGCTTTGAAGGGAGATATTGCCTGAATGCACACCTTCCCGAAAATGGGATCATTTGCTCATCTATCGAAAG
The DNA here is from genome assembly GCF_043290135.1 of Rhipicephalus microplus. Classification (NCBI taxonomy): domain Eukaryota; kingdom Metazoa; phylum Arthropoda; class Arachnida; order Ixodida; family Ixodidae; genus Rhipicephalus; species Rhipicephalus microplus. Next base: position 13,804,325 of record NC_134705.1, on the reverse strand, counting down.
GTTTTTTGTCCGCGGGAGTGCTCGGCACGCAGTTTGGAAGCAATCAACTATTGGCCGCACAAGGTGCAGCTTATCTTCCTTTTGATGCGCTGTAATGGTGGAAGCATCGATAAAGTGCAAGTGATTGCGCAGCTCGTAGAATCTGTTTCTTGTCATGTGGTCAGCAACAGATGGTGTCCGGGTTGCTCGGGACCAGTACAGCTGCACTTGGGGAAGGTGCATGATACCCATTAGCAGGTGTATTCCAGCAAGCTTCCTTACTTCAAGAGTGTTGGTTTGAACTGATCGGTGACTTCGCTTCTGAACCGAATACAGATTCGTTTGTTCAGCAAGTTCCCTCCAAAACTCCAACGGAAAATACTTTGCGAAGTACTCATGCGGGGTGAGAAACTCCCGAAAATTGAGGAGTTCTTGATTGTCAGGTTCAAGACCATCCCTCTTTGGAAATCTGTAAGTAATGAGAAAGTATGTTTACCTTTAACCAACAGCCGCAAACTAAAAACACTTACGCTCGCGAGTTCCAGACGCATTTCTTCTTCTTTTTTGTTGGTGGGCTGCAAATTTCAGGTTCAGACTCATCTCCAGAATCACTTGTTTTCTCATCCTCGCTTACGGGAGGAGAAAAGCCACGTTCATCTTCATCTTCTGACTCAGAGAGATCCGCATCACTTTCCTCTAACATGGCAGCGATCTCTTCATCGGTCAGGAACCTGGCTATTGAGAGCAAACCAAAGAATGCTCTACACACGTACACAACTTTTGTCCACAAACGTGGACCATTGTAAACACACATCTCGCGCGTCAACGGAAGTAAATACCGTCTGAGTAGCAGCTTATTACGCTTCAATGGGGTGCAAGTTCCACGCGTGAGCAAAAAGTTTCGCATAATGTTGATAAAGTAGAGCATAATAGCCGAAAACTTACCCCTGGGTCGCCGCAAGCCGCTCGAGCTATTTGCCGCCATTTCAACTTTTCACCACAGCGCTTCTAAACGACTGGTGCTGCTCTCTGTCGGGGATTGTGAAAACTGAATGCCGGTCTTTCAAACGCGCCAAATTTGAATTCTCCAAAACAGTTTTTGTTGGAATACTGTACCTAAACATCCACGTCCACAAATGTGGACGCTGGTAGCTAAGAGGTTAAGGCCACCATAGAAGAAAAAGTGCTTAATTAAAAGTGATATTTAGGACATGCCAACATAGACTAACGACTATAGAGTGACAGTATGGAAGAGGTTTTTGTTTTTAGACATTTATTGGTTATTTTGCAGCAAAATGAACTATACATTTTCAAAAGCAGTTGGAATTGTGTTACAATTTTGATTAGTAATTAATTAAACAGGCATGTGCTCTAAATTTCGCTCCCATACTTGCATTCTACACACATACAGGTTTCCGCTGCAAATAGAAATATTGCTGTACCTGCCCTAGCTGCAGAGATATTGAGGCCTCAAAATTGAATAGTCACAAATTTACTTTTTTGAGAAAAATGGAAAAAACTGAAAACACACAGTTTCTTCAAAAGGCAACGATAATGGTGCGCATGTTTAGCAATCCTCACGAAGGCGCTCATAAATTTGTAGTAGAGCTTTAGAGAAAGGGGCTGGCAAATTATAAAGTAGCCTCAAAGTCGGTTCCCCATTTTTTTTTGCAGGTTCTGCATGTTAACAGCACCAAGAATCTGGACAGTTAAAATGACATTACAAAAAAATTACTACTTCTTGATGCGTGAAAATTTGCAGAGAGATAGAAAAATACTTGCAAAAACCAAATATGTCAATTTTAAAAAATGAATATTTTTGTCACTTTTTGGTCCCAAAGAGCAGTCTGCCCCCTTAAATGAATTCACTCATGACATCAGCAGTGCTTTTGACAAGCGACGATCTGGCAACTGTATCTTTCTCGATTTGAGAAAGACATTTGACACCCTGTCTTATTCACTGCTAATAAAAAAATTGCATTCCTGCAACATTACAAAAGTTATTGCATGGATTGTAGAATACCGTATTTACTCGCGTATTGAGCCCACCTTTTTTTCAAAAAAAGTTCACGCTGCTTTGGGAGGAGTGTTCAAAATGGGGCAGAAAAACGTCACGGGAGTTAAAACAGCGAAAACTTTGCGTGACGGTTTTGCTTGTTTGGGCCCGTGAAATTTACTACAAATCTTTTTTGTAGCCCGAAGCTCTTTTCATTTCCTCTCGTAAAAAACGGCCGGATTGACGTCGAAGTATCATCCAGCCGCTCTGTTCCAATACTCCAGCGCATGCTGTGTGTAACAAGCCGTGTAGCTAGCGTACTGGCCGAATGCGCCCTGCCCAGCAGGTGTCCCAACTAAGTTCACAAAGATAAACCCAACAACAAAAAGTCACAGTTTTGCCCCAAGGACGAATTAAGCAAAGAATGTTATAGCAACAACAGCTAGCACATTGAAGCGTGCAGCACGCTGTTCACGCACACATGACACACTCAACCTAATTACACGTAATAAGTGCAAAGAAGTGTCGCAGTTATTACTTCCTTGTGGTTGAAAACCACGCTCTTTTCGCAAACTCTCAAGCGAGCAAAGTGATCCTTGTGCGCCCGGCAACTAAACGCAATCGCTCCGGTCAAAGCCGAGAGTGCCCATTATTCCCACCAAAGGATACGCGCGCACAAGCAGTTTAACCCCCCCTCCCCTTCCCATCTGCGGGCAAAGTACGCATGGTAGATAAGTGCGCGTAGGCGCATCCCGATGCCGACGAGCTGGGCGCCGACGGTGGGCGCCTTTTTTTTCTTTCTTGAGTTTTCATGTATATACGTATAATATATACATATATATATATATATATATATATATATATATATATATATATATATATATATATATATACGTATAATATATACATATATATATATATATATATACACACACACACACACACACACACACACACACATAGTCGGTGAGTGACGCCGACGTCGGCGACGAAACCCAGCCGAGAGTGTCTAGATAATTGCTATCGCAATGAAATCCAGCAATGGATGGCGGCGCACGAACATTGCGGGTGCACAATGCAATGTCCGCCCGATGGGTGCGGTTGCGCTTTGCAAGGTTTTCGAGAAGGCGAGCGTGCGCCAGTTTCAAGGCCACGCGCTTTGTTTTTGTGTCGCTGTGCTTGTGTGGCGCTATCAGCAAAGAGTTTTCCTCTGCACTCGACAGATGGCATTTGCCGTAAAAGGCGTTTGCATTCAATGCTGCAGAAATGGGGTGTGAACGAAGAGGGAATGCATAGTCTCGTCAGCGACCATGACCGCCTTAGGCTTGACTTTAGACACTTTTATCATGAAGAAAAATAATTTCCAAAGGGTAGAAGGCGAATCAATACCTACCAAAGCATTCCATTCCATTGAGTCAGTTATTGAGGACTTCGAGGCGTGTACATGTCAGCCCTGCGACGGGTGGTCGAGCAACACATGGTCCCAGACAGACGGTCTGCACGAGCGCTCTTTTAAAGAGTACGTGGTGGGATGATGAGGTTAAGGAGGCTTGGAAAAGGCGTCGAGAGGCAAACAGGCAGCATAGAAGGATGCATAAAAGAATGCGCAGCGATTTGGCAGAGGTACCTTGAACTGAAGCATGCAGTCCAGGCATTGGTACAGGTGAGAATTGCCAAGTACAACAAGCAGATATTTAAGTCTCTGTGCAAAGATGGGAAGAATGCAGCCCAGAAGTTTTGGCAATATGTGCAATCACTGGATAGATGACAACAAAATTCACCCCAACTATAAGACGCTGACACCAACCAGCTGGTTCCACATGTCAGGCAGCACCTGACATGATACGTCATTGGACTGCTTGGCTCGGCGGGAAATGACAGCGACAGCGAGGATTCCTCAGCTGCGCCGCAGCACCCTGCTTTCAGCGAAACGAGAGAGGAACCATGCTAGGTGTTGCACAGTGTTACAGTGAACCGTGCCATAGTGTAATAAGCACTCGAACTGCAACGGGGCCGGATGCAGTGCTAGCATGCCTGGTGAAGTGTCTACACTCGCAGGCTAGAGAGAAGCTTGCAGACCAGCTGTACAGCATCCTTGCTGGCACTGAAATACCGAAGAACTGGCGCGCCTGACCTGCTGCAAAGCTACCGCCCTGTCACGATCGCTAGCGTGATGTACCGCCCGTTCGCCGGTATCCTAAGAGAATGGCTTAGTGGCTGGGCTGAGACGAATAACTTGCTGACAGACGATAATTATAGCGTGAGAACGAAACGATGACATAGAGGCAAGAAAAACACGAAAGACACGAGCGCTAACTTCCAACCGAGTTTATTGCGCAGAGCGCGAACATATATAGAGGAGACAGTAACCAAGTGACAAAAACCATATGGCACAAAGAGCAGAACATGAGTAAGAGAAAAAACAAAAACAAAAAACAAAAGCACAAAAAACGGCGAAGGAAAATCTATAAGAAAACGAAACAGAAAAGTAAAGATAATATAACTACTTGCGCGCACTGAAACCTTCGAGGAACCTTAGTTCCTTCTCAGATAGAGTCGCGGAGGGCTTGCTAATACAAGGCACCTGTTCGCGTGTCATCCGCCCGGCCTCGACAATGACTAGGGTGCGCGCATCTTTGTGCTTGTACAGCGTCGCTGTGTCTTTGAAAAGGGGCACGCAATTGCACTCAGTGCAGTGCTGAGCAAGAAAACCATCTTTCCTATTTCTAACATTGTTAACATGGTCTCTCAGCAGATCGTTCAGACACCTTCTGGTCGTTCCGACATAACAAGCACCGCATGAAAGGGGGGTCCTATAGACAACTTCCCGGGAGCATGCCGCATACCTGTTTCTATGTTGAACTCTGCATTCCGTTGATGGCTGTGTTTCCAGGGGGTTTGTAGATTTGGTGAGGATGATTAATTTGAACGGTGCCTAGAACAGGACACGAACTCCAACCCGTTCTACGATTTTCTTGAGCCTGTGTGATATCTGGTGTTTGTATGGAACCATGGCTATCCTTTCACAATCTGTATCCTTGTTGCTCGGATTCTGTCGCTGCCTCGGTTCTGCCTTATAGTCCACAGGATAGTCTCAGCAACGGAAGCGATAAACGCCTCGGGGAAACCCGAAGCCTTAGGCCGGGAAACTTGAGCTTTGAAGGTCGCAGAGATATTGTGGGCGCACAACCTATTTAAGGCATTCTCAAGACAGGTTCATGCTATGCCTTGCTTAACTAACTTGCTGTGAGCGGAAAAAAAGGGAAGTAGAGGTTTCTGCGCACGTGGTTCATAACACCAACAAATGTGCTGTGAGCTAGAAACCAGTCTTAAATCAAAAAAGCGTAACTTGTCAATCTCGGGCATTTCATGTGTCAACACAAGAGGCTTTAAACAATCTTCGAACACACCTATCGTTTGAGTCGCAAACAAGTGGAACATAGAAGAATTACAATTTAGAAGAGCCAAGAAATCATCCACGTATCTGAATACTTTGACGACATGTGAGCCTTCTAACTTTTCCTGCAGTTTTTTGCCCATTTTTGCCAATAGAAGATCACTGAGTAGAGGTGCTATACATGAGCCAATTGAAACACCCTTTTTCTGCAGATAAATGCAATCATTCCATTGAACAAAAGTAGAGGTAACGTACAGCAAAACCAATCCAAGAAAATCTCGCGCAATGATGCCAGTTTTTATTTGGAAGTTCAATTCTCTGAAAATTTCTATGTTATCCCTCATACATTCTAATACCTTATCGTGAGGCAGAGAGTAGTATAGGTCCTTTATGTCAATTGAAAAACCAAAAAGATTAGGATGATTTGACTGTTTGAAAAATTCTATTAGAGCCTGCGAGTCCTTCTTGTCTTTGTGTCGTCGTTTTGTTCTCACGCTATAACTATCATTATGCCATACCAACTAGCCCAAGCTGCCACACTTCTAAGTGCCACACTTCTAAGTTGCTGACAGAGCTACAAAATGGGTTTCCTCCAGGTCGTACATTGGAGGATAACTTTTTCACCCTGACCCAATGTGCGAAATAGGAAAGTGTGAAGGGCGATCACTGTTGTGCTGTTTTTTGGATGTGCAAAAAGCCTATGACAGTGTCCTGCAGGCAGCATTGTTTGATAGCTTGACACACTTAGGTCTTCACGAAACCCTCATTTTCACTGTGAGACGTTTGTACCAAAGGCAGCACAGTGGTGGCGCACTTCGAGGATGTCCGATCAGACTCTGTTGTAGTAGTGAAAGGCCTGCGCCAAAGTTGTCCACTGTCACGATGACTGCATATCCTATATGTCTCAAGCCTTGAGAGGAGGCTTATCAACTTCAGCCTTGGCTTTCGGCTCTGCTACACGACTAGCAGTATTGATGAGAATCATCATCTCCAGGGCTTAACGTTTGCAGACGACATTGTGCTGATGGCAGAAAGCACCCAGAAAATGCAAGCGCTGCTGGACATCTGGCAAAGTGAGATCACTCGCATGGGGCTTTGCTTCAAAGTTAAGAAGCCAGCCCTTCTCAGACTAGTGGTCGAGTGCGTCAAGGAGGGAGGTGTGATTCTGGGCGATGCCAAAGTAAGCAGCTGCACCGAGTACAAGTACCAGGGTATGAAATTGTCAGCATTGACAGACATGTACAACCTACACGAGGCAAAGACATGCGAGGCAGGATTGCGGGCTCAGTGCATTTTTCGGCGCCAGTGTTTGTGGGGCTGCAACCGCTATATAATGGATCGTGACCTGTGGAAGCTCGCCCACGTGCCTGGACTGACATTTGCGAACGTAGTCGTGAGCAAGTCGGCGGACACTCGTGAATGGTTGGAGCCATGACAGCGAGAATTTGGACGAATCGCTCTGAGCTGTCATGGCATGGTGGCAAACGAGGCTGTCCAGGGGGACATCGGGTTGGTCGAGCTTTGAAGCGCATGAGATAGCCAGCAAACTGACGTTTCACTACTGCTTGTTGTACATGGCTCACGAAAGGTGGTCTTGACGAGTCTTTGACTACCTCATAGCGACATGTATGAGCACCAAGTGGATATGGTGATTATACCAACTCGAAAAAAAAGTATGGCTTTTTCCAGGCGCCTCTTTAGGCCGAAAACAAACGTGAGCGCACTACAAAAATTCGCCAACGTGTCAAGGAGGCCGAGGAGGACAAGTGGAGGCAGGCGCAAGCAAACAAGTCTACTCCTTCACGGTCGGCACAAAGACACCATCGCTCCAGTCCCACTGTATGATAACGGCTTGGCAAGTGTGCTTTTGTTTGAGGCAAGAGCGGGGGCCCTGCGTGCTCTCCTTCGTAAACAAGCATACGACAGCGAACTCATGAGTGTGGTGCGTTGCGCATGTAGTGGGGCTGATGAGACCATTGCACACATTGTGACAAAGTGCACGCAACTGAGCCCTTCTAATGTGAACACAGATCTTGCTGCCGCGCTGGGGTTTGTTGGTGCAGATGGCATGGTGGACTACGCCACAGTGAGGTGCAGCAAGACTCGTCTATAACAATGGAGGCGAATAACCTTCTAGGGACTTTGGGAGGGGGTTCTTCGCCCACCAGCTTGTCCAGTCTGCCTGTATTTTTGTGTTTTTATGTTTTTGTCTTCCTATTGCACTATTTACTTAATTAACATTGGATAGGGTGCCACAGGGCTATTTCCTTCATAGCGCCTGCCCGCTATGAAGGGAATAGCCTCACTATCATCATTATTATCTTGTAAGCTTCAGGAGTGAGTGGGGAGGAGCATTGGGCTAGGAAAATTTTCAGCTATTTGTACATGAGGAATGTCGATACAAAATGGCGGAAGCGAACCAGAAAATTGACAGGTAAACTCTTAGAAAACAGCAGGGGGCCAAACCAAAAAGAACTATCGGTTAAGAAGAAAGTGAAGGAAACGGAGACTGACATGTGGAGAATTGGCATGATTAACAAGTCCGCACTAGAGATCTATCGAACTCTTAAGCAGGAAATTGCCAAGGAAAAGATCTATGATACTACCCGGGGTAGTTCTCTACTGTTTGAGGCCAGGACGGGAGTATTGCGAACCAAGACATATCGGGCCAAATACGAAGGGGTTAACACGTTATGCAGTGCATGTGGAGAACACTTGATAATGTTCTGTAAAGGGCTTCATCTTATAGTTCAGGATGATGGCCCAGAGTTTTTCAAAGCACTGGGGTTTAGGGACAGGGAGGGCAAAATAGACTTTAAGCGGGTAGAATTAACTAGAAAGAGGTTATATGATTGGTGGCTAAAGTCAAGGTACGAGTGAAAATTAAACACTTTACTGCAAAGTACAAATCCTAAACCTCACCATTTAAAGAAAAAAATAAATCTAGTTTTTGGGTCATTAAGTATTACAACTTGGTGACGCTAGCCACCGCCCGATCTAAAGGGTACAACCACATCCGCCAGCCCGCCCGTCCGCTTGCCCGGCTGTCCGTCCATCCATCCATCAAAACTTTAAAATTTCGATTGACGTCGTCCGCGCTCGCGCTGCTCGCAACCTTTAGCATGGTTGCAAAACTATGTTCTGACTTTTATTGCGTTGTTATTTTGTGATACAATGGCTTGATTAAATGTTACTTCGATCGTCAGCGGCACGGGCCATCATACCAAAATAAAATAAACAGATACACTACAAAAAAGTTTTTTTTTCTTTGTTCAAGGCTGAGGTCGGGCTTGGTTTATTGTGCGAGTAGGTTCATTATGAGAGTAAATACGATACCCAAAAAAGCGCAAATAATATGTTGTCATAAACAGCTTTGAGTCATCGAGAAGGAACGCCACTTCTGGTGTCCCTCAAGGCTCTGTTTCGGGTCAACTTCTGTTTTTCATTTATCTATGACATCGATGAAGAAGTTGCATCGGGTTAGATGACTGTATTTTATAAAGTCCTATTACTAGTGAAGATGATTGTCACATTTTGCAAAATGATCTAAAACTCATCAGTTGGTGGTGCTGCCAGTGGTATATGACTAAATCTAGATAAGACTGTTTGTATGTCATTTACGATGAAGAATGTACATTCATTACAGTATACTTTAGAAAATGTTACATTATCTAAAAATGAATATCTTGGTGTATATTTACCACATGACTAAAATGGCATCATAATGTTGATCATGTAATCGCAAGTGCAGCCAGGTCTAGAAAATTTTAGACACAATGCAAAATGTTTCAGTATGGCTACTAAAGAAATTTTCTAAAAACCTTTGTTACATAGATTTTAGAATATGAATGCAAAGCATGGGACCCGCTAATAGAGGATTTTAGTCTCTCCGGCACAGCACTCTACGGAAAAAAAGTTTGCGGATACTGGTTTACCGGGTGTGAACTGCACATGCCCCTGCCTTATGGGCGTTTACAGGACACGCTCAAATGCCCAAACACCCAACATGCTTCCAAGGTTGCCATTACCGGCTTCCCTTTGAGCAGAGTCAAGTCAAGCAAAAAGAAAAACGTAAAAAAGAACAAAATGGCTACTTCGAGGCCCGCTGCCAGCATGGCATCGTGGGCACGCTACTCGCCTGCCAATGATAAAATTATACTCGAAGAAGTTCTTGCGCTAAACCTTTTCCAGAATGCTTTGTGGTGGCACACAATCACTGAAAGAGTGTCAAATGCTACTGCGGCGGACACTCGTGATGCCGATTCTGATGCCGATCACCGTGATGCTGATGTTTTCTTCATAGTTAGGTTTAAATCGTAGCGCAAGGCAAGAAAACAAACAAAGTTCCGTTTTGTAACGAAGAATTTATTGGCATTGTCCAATATTTTTTTCCTTTTCAGATTTAGTCAGTAATCGCGAATAGTTTCTACTTTGCGCATACGCACATGCGGTGGCCATGGCCGCGAAGGCGTTGCGGGCGTTTTTTTGGGCGTACTTTGGGCGGTACGATCTAAAAGTGCAAAAAGCTCGTTTCAACGCTATCCGGCTTGACGCCCTCCGGCAACCCGGTATACGCAAAAACGTACCGGAGTGCTGGTCAAACTAAAATCCTCTAATGGTATGTGATAAAGGAGACAAAAAAAAAATACAAAATTCAGCTGCAAGGCTTGTGACTCATGATTACAATCTTACTTTTAGTTCTAGTCAAGCAAAGACGAACTTGAAATGGGAGACATTACAAAACCACAGGAAAAAACTTCGTCTAAAACTCCTTCACCATATTTTTCACTCTGAAATCGGTATTGATTGGCAACAGTATCTACTTGAACCTCATTATGTGTCTACACGGGCCAATAATTTTCATAAAGTGCATAAAATGTTCTCCCGTAGAGAATAATTTAGAACGTCACTTTTTCAAAGAATGATATGGGAGTGGAATAAGTTACCTGCTGCTATAGTTATTGAAATATCTCATGATACGTTTTAAGTCTTGTTGACTTAGCTTTTTTGAATGCCTTTTTTTGCACACTGGATTTGTATGCAGTTTATTAATTTTTCTGCATACATTTTGTTTGTTCATACTGGTTATGTTTGATATATACACCAGTTATATTGTACTTTCTCCCTTTTTGTAATGCCTTTGATGGCGCTGTGAGTATTGTGTATATGAATGAAATAAACAAGTAAAAAAAAACTGGTACGCTGTGCTGGCTGCACCGATAGAGCTAAGGCAACCAGTGGGAAGGCAAGGATACACAGATGACAGAGCCCGGATGTACTTGAAAGCGAAACCGAGCTGATCACTTGCTGTAATTGCACGGCATATAACTCGTGTGCGAAAATTGCTCGGTTAATTTTTCTGCTGTAGGTGCCTATAAATTTATTACTTTTGAGCAAAATACAGCTAACACTCTGTTTGCAACTTCCCTGACTCTGACGTTTCACTGATGTCACTTATTAATGCCTATAGCGGCCAATGGTGTGACATGGTCGCTGGCGAGCACGAAAGAACTGCAATTTCAAACGGGCGTATTTAATTACAGACTGAATATTGTGCCAAAATATTTCGGAATCCGTATGTCTAATTCTTATTGAAGCAGGCAAAAGTATAAACCAGGAATTTTCATTTTCATTTCACGACCTCTTTAAGTGATGGAATGCTCATGCACACCGAACTCAGGGATGGGATAGCCTCAGCCTGGACAATCTCTCTTGTATGCTAGTCATGCATCTTCTTCATTACAGTGCATGCATTGAAGAGCAGTGCGAAGCTACAGGACTTAAAATGAATGGCTAGTCATCCACCTTGCCGATTTCTTGCGTTGTTACCATGATCCCTTAATCTATAATTCAGGCAATGACCCGCCTGTCCAATATATTGTTTGCAACAAGAAAGAGGATGAGATATATTATGGCTATTATACAAGCAACAAATTCAGTTTAATGCTTCTTGTCACAACCTTTGGGGTTTCGCATTGCTCTAATGAAGGCGGCAAAGGTAGGCAACTTTCGGCTCCCAAAAAGTTTGTTAAAAGCTTTGAGAAGCCGATAAATTTTTAGGAGCCCAAAAACTTTCGGCTCCCAAAACGTTGGCTAGCCTTTGTCGGCTTCATTACAGCAATGCGAAACCCAAAGGTTGTGACAAACAACATCAAACTGCATTTTTTTTCTTGTATAACAGGGGTAATATATCGCATCTGCCTTTCCTGTTGCAAACAATATATTAGACAGATGAGCTATTGGCTAAATGATATATAAAAGGAACATGATAAAAATGTAAGAAACGGGCAGGGCAGCTTGCCATTCATTGCAAATTCTGCAGCTGCGTACTGCTCTTCAATGAATGCACTGTAATTAAGAAGATGCATGACAAGCTTACGAAAGAGATTGTCGAGGCTGAGGCTATGCCATCCCTGGTTTCAGTGTGCGTGAGCATTTCGTTGCTTAACATCAACGAAAAAGAACTGTCGTCCCTAAGAAATTAGTTTTGTGCAAAACTATATAGTAGTTATTCTTGAGGAACATTAGTAGTCGAGAGGCAATAAAACATTACGTTGGAAATTAGTGCCCGAGTTGAATGTCTTCTTCTTGTGTTCATTCAGCGGTATTTTTCTAGTCATCAGTGAAAAATGGGCCTTTAAGTTTCCACTTCTTTGCTTGATTCAAAGTGGTCACCTGTAATTTAGGGCATCGCCAGCAAGTTTCCGTGTTTTCAAACTGCAATTGCACTTTGAGAGACAATAGAAATGGGACTGTCTAAGCAGTGCGTTAGCCATTGTGCAGCAGCAAGAAAATAAGACAGATGAAAGACAACTCACCCGCACCCGCTTCTTAGTTCGGCTGTTAGTGTTTTTAGAGCAGGGCGCATCGCCCAATGGACGTGCAAGGGTGTCCAGCTCAGAGCACACCAGCTTCGCAGCAGCAGAAGAGAGAGAGAAAAAGAATAGCCCAAGCAGGTTAGCAGCTAAGCAAGCAAAGACAGTCGCGTGGACAGAGAAGAGAATAAGCTCCGACTCTAAAAAATGCTGCATTCAATTAACACAGCGTTGGAACACCCAGGTCCTCTCAACAGCGAGCCGAATGTCCATAGCAAGATCAGTCAAAAAGGACAATCATGACCAACATGTGTGCAAACAATCCATTTAAATAATAAAAAATGAACAAACTGGCAAAGAATGGCACAAATCCTGAGACAGGATTTAACCAGGATACACCTATTAAATTCTAGGTTGACGAGTGCTTACTTTTCTATTTCACTTCTTTCCAGCTTAGGACAATCAACCAGTTACTACACAAATATGCCAAAATGGCTTGTGGGATGCCGAGCAGATGAAAGACAGATCCCAACAAGAAAACATAACTGTTTATTAACGTGGTAGCAACAGCGAGTGAGCATGTTGATGCTGCATTCGAACAGTCACAGAAACAATCCTAAACTGAGCTTGGTAGTAACTTGGGGTATACAGCCACCAGCGGGGACGTAAGCCTTCAGCGAAATTCCGGTGGCACTGCATTTTATCGGAAGCGTGTTGCAGCAAGTGGCCGTGTCACGCCGCGCTAATCAGTGACGAGACGGGGCTGCGCAGGTTTGTGCCCAGTGGTCGCCACAGACTCAACATTATGAGAACTACACGTGTTGATCTTTTCACCTGGTCGCAATTGAAGACAGAGGCACTCATTGGTGCAAAGAAAACACAGGACTTTCTGCATGCGAAATGATGGGCAGGTGCTGTCAGGACAAAGCTTATCTATACTTTCATTGGTGTCGAGCTATCGATGAGGCAATTCTGGGGACAAATGCTGCAAGGCTGGCATGCTTTGAACTTTGACACTGAATGCAACAGAAATGCCAAGCCTTTTACTCATCAGCAGCACCTAAAGGTTCCTGCCAAAATAAACATAATTTTTTCCTTTTTCTTTTGCGTTGGCACTGTTCTGATTTCATTAAATCAGTTATTCATATATCCGCACACTGACATTCCTGTCAATACACATATTGGAAGCACAAGACCAATTTATTGCAAATGTACCATTTATTACTTTAATCTTCTTAGGGATGTCCAATGGATGTACTATAATGATAGAGACTTTTCATGGATTTCCACTGTCACTTGGGTTAATGGTGTCTTCACTCTTGAAATCAATCAATGTGAGAAGCTTCCATCATGACCTGGTCTTTCGGACCGAACAAAAGAGCGGCTTCACATTCCAGTGGTTTGAACCCCTAACTCACAACAACACAGAAATAGCTGCGAGTGAGTCCTCCTAAAATGGGGAGAAGTCTGTTAGCAGGTGAGAGCAATGTTCTGTTTTTCTGTTCAAATGTTTTCTTACGTCGATGACTAAAACATTGGCTCCCTTCCTGAAAACGTATTTTGTCACTTCACGTCTCCCCTGAAATTCTGCCTTACTTGGACTACCCTAACAAACAATCGCAAGTGAAAGCATGTGAATGACACTAGGCCTCGTTCAAAATGACACAAAGTTTTTCCATGATAATTGAATATTATCAAACCTGTACATTGCTTTTGGCTGGAAAGAAATGAAGAGCTTGAGTGCGCACTGTCTAAAGCCAACCTAATAGGCCACAATAAAACTTCATTTAGGCCTAGTTGTTACATATTCCTGAATTAAAATTAGCAGCGTACACACACAAGATCAAGATTCTCCACATAAAAAAAGACACGACACACACGAGTGCAAACTCTTTAATCCTTCGAATGTCAATGCAGACCAAGGCAGCCTTATTACAAATGAACACAACAACAATTTTTTAAACAAGTGAAATAGTAATGATATGAGTGTATCTGATATGCGAAGACAAGAAACGGTTGCAGTAAAATTGATAGTTGGCAATATGTTATGTACCCATATTGAAAAAAAAAAAATATGTTTCAATAAAGAAACGGTATTAGGATGAATGCAGGGACGAAGCAGTATTGCTGATACAAAGACAATCTCTCTTCATTGAGTGGAAAGCTTATAAACTGCGCATGCACATTCTGGCTTCTGCATTAGATCGACGTCTCGTCAAATTGTGCTTCACAATTGCTGAAAAAAATAATAAAGGGTTTTAAAATGGGAACCTTTATCGGCATGCCTGTTAGCTTTATTGTGTGCGTTCCCTGAGTCACTCGCTGATGCTTCTACCCGTATGATGGACATAGGTCTTCCTACACAAGAGGCTTACAATTAAAAAATATATATATGTACAAACCATCATACATCCCCGAAATCGTGCAGAGAGAATATTAGCACTGCAATTTCTATAAAAATAGTATTTTGAATCACCACACTCAGGAAACAATGATACACTCCACATTACCATTTGTCACACCTGTCACAGCTTTAGACAGACTTTGAGAACTCATCTGCCAAGCTGGTGACCCAATGATTCAGAAAATTAGTCAAACTAAGAAGTAGGAGTTACAAAAAAAGAATAACTGAAGCACGGCTTTGTAACATTTTTTTAGCGCTGCAGAAATCCCATACAGTGCTCCAAATGATTTACTGTAACTTTTTTTTTAAACGTTAGCGATCATATATGTAGTAACAATTAGGCGGCACGAAAGTAATTAAACTGTGCTGTGTCCCACTGTCAGCGATGGGTGAATGATGAAGGCAAGGTTCCAATACAGAAGAAAACTGTATTGTACCACAGTTACAAGTGAATCGGCAGTGGTTACATGCAGAAGGAAACAGGATTCGGTGCTGGAGCTCGATCGGCTACGTCCGTTCCACTCGTGTCTCAGCTCGTTCTCCTCGCTGGCGATGCATTGCTATGCGTTCCCGGCTCACGAGCTCACTTTTGTTCTTTTTTGAATGATCGTTCAAGTAACACTTCATGGCAACCGCACCGAGCGGACGCCCTCAGGGCTAAGAGTCCACGTTTACATAGTGTAGCGTTTCTTGTGTGGGCGCTGGGACACTGCCGGGGAATCTGGCTGTGTGAAGTCGAGTGGCGCTGACACCTTGAATAGTGCCAACCGCCCAGTCAAAATCAGAATACACTTTTCTACAGGCCACCACTGTGATGCGGCAAAGGTGCCTTAAACGGGTACTGACACAAAATTTGAGGGTCGAGATAGCTTGCGGGGTCAATTTTCGTGAACATTCGTATATCATCTGCAAGATATTAACAGCAAATATAGCTGGGAAGGTATTTTAAATTAATTTTGAACTTTGCGGGAGCGATCGACTTCATAGCGCTATAAACACCCTCAGAGGTGAGCCCCTACTTCCCTCATGTCCCCACGCTGCGGTCAACAAAATAAGTTATGATGACGTCATAGCCACCATTTTTCTTTTGCCACGTTAGTTCCTGAAGTCTATATTTCTCGGCGGCTGGTTGCGAGTGCATGGCCGTAGTTACGTTCCGTTTGGTTCTTTCCACTCGCCTCTCGCTTGTTGCGCGACATTTGCTGCTGCCGCCAAGGAAGCCGACGACGAGAACTTTTCATGTGCTGGCACCTTGAGGAAACGACCGCTCCGACATCATCTGGATATAGAGACGTTTATTCGTTTCTCTTCTCTCCTTCACTGTCCCTGCACCCCTGGTTTTATCCCCTGTCTCCCCATTCAACCACTCTTACAGTCCAATCGTAACGCACCACTCTTATAGTCCAATCAAAACGCAGAGATGTGTCTCTCCTCGCCACAACCTCGAAGACCCACCGCCTCTTGCCCACTCATCGGTTCTCCGCCGTCGCTCGGGTTTCTTTCACACCGGTTCCCGGAATAGTCGACGACGGGCGTTGCCAGGTCGTGGAAAAGCGCTTCCGATTAAGTTCCCGCGATGCCGGGCTGACAGGCCATCAATACAATTGGCCCTTGCACCAACGCCGTCGCCTCCGCTGATTCTGATAGTCCGGCGGACGCGTACGTGTACCTTCCACGTGTACCAGCCACCTGCAGCCTGGCTTGGTCTCCTGTAAGGCGCCATAATTGAGCCAGACAGCGGCACGGGAGTTGTCGCGTCCTTTGTGGCCAACAGACAGTCATCGTCCCACATTCCGGTGGCCCTGCTTCCTTGTTGGCGAGGGGTCGCCGGCCGCGGGGTGGGTAACATAAGGTATTCGGGGAACGCACGAAGTTCGAGCCCAACACCTCCCCTCCAACTGTGTTGCACTGTATCTATGACATGCGACACAAACACAACCACATATGCACACATGTTCACTGTCTCGACACGTGAGGCACCAACTGTCACTTGTACCTCGTTGACTCCGTCACGCGCACGCGCTAACAAAGCACACACCCCCCTTAACTCGCCGTCCCTTTTCTGGGTCATCGTTAGGAGTCACTAACCGCGACATTGCGTCGGCATTAATACTTCTGTAGTGCCAACGCCCAGCGTGTCAGCCTAGCGCTCTGCGGAGTGGTTAGAGTCAGAAATTTGAGTGGGTTATGATCGGTAATCACCTTGATTTTAGCGCCAAACAGCCAAACATCCAACTTCCCCAGTGCCCAAATGATTGCATAAGCTTCCTTTTCTATTGTGGCCCATCGGGTCTGAGCCGGGCTAAGCTTCTTGCTCAGAAAAGCGATAGGGCGCTCCTTGCCCACCAGATCCTGCTGTGCCAGGCACGCACCGACGGCATAATCGGATGCGTCTGTGGCGAGGATAAATTCTTTCCCCGGGTCTGGTGCCTGCGACGCCGCCGCCTGCACTAGACAGTTTTTCACCTTGTCAAAAGCTTCCTGCGCCTCTGTATTCCAAAGTAATTTCTGCGGAATACGTCGGCCAGTTAGGTTAGTCAGAGGCATAACGACTTTGGAGTACTCGGGCACGTAGTCCCTATAATAGTTGGCTAGCCCTAAGAAACTACGAAGCTGTCCCTTTGTTTCGGGAGCCGGGATCTCCTTTATCGCCCTGACCTTCTCTGAATCGCCTTCGAATATCACTCCTACTGCAGTTACTCGGGCGTGATCAGCGCGTTGGTGCCGTCTAGCAGCTTATCTGTGATTGCACAAAGCACGGCCGACTGCACCGCCTCGGACCTCACTTAAGGACTTCCTTCAGTAGCTATGAGCGGCACGTAAGCCAACTCAGCGGTTACTTGTTGCCCAAATGCTCCCGTCAACTTTATCTGCGAACCCGTACCATCGTACTGAGGTACCAGTGCCTTTCTGATGACGCTCACCTCCGCTCCTGAGTCTAGCACGGCGTTTAATGATCGACCTGAGCTCTTAAGCGTTACAGTTTCCAGTGAGGGTTGTTTCTGCTCTTTACGCTGCCGCAACCTGTCTGTCATTGCTATTTCTGCCCCGAATGCAGAAGCCGTCACCTTCGCGACCACTGGACCGTTTTCTTGTCCTGCTGGCCTAGTGCCTTGCCTTGCACCTGAGCCCTTATTGGGGCAATTCCTGGCAATGTGGTCGGCACCCTTACACTCAAAACATCGCCTTTTCCCGTTTCCGTTCGTGGGTGTATCTACCGCTGTTTTAGCTTTCTTTTGCCACTCCTCTACATTTGCCTTCTTTTGTGCTGCCTTGCACTTTTCGCTCTCCTCGAATCTCTCCGCGAGCCTAGCCACGCCACTGGGCAGCAAAAAGGACTCCTGTTGATTACAAATGACGTGCGCTCTCGCTTTCGGGCTCAAACATTCTTTCAAGCGATCCGCGACGACTAGCTGCTTGAGTTCCTCGAACGTGCCTACCTTTGAACTCTGGACATAATAGTCGAAATAATTCTAAAGGCGTACGGCAAACTGATCCCAGGACTCCCTTTCTCCCTTTTCCGATCCCGCAAACAGCCTCTTGTACTCCGCCGCCGAAAGCCTGAGACCCTCTAAAATGCTTGACTTAAGCTTAACATAAGTTTTGCGCTCCTCTGCTGTATGCCTGCACAGCAGCCCGCGTGCCCTTTCACTCAACTGTGGCAAAACTAGCCCGGCCCACCATTCGCTCGGAACTTCATACGACTCGAGCATTGCCTCGAACCACATTGGCGCCAGCGCCTCTTGGTTCGGCATTTGTGCCAGTACACCTCTTAACAAGCTTGCAAATTTCAGTCGCCTGTCTTCCACTGACCTTCCGCCAAGTGCTACGCTGTCATCGCTCTCGTTGGACTCTGCCCCATTACGGGCTCGTAGCCGCTGGCTTTCCAGCATCAAGCGCTGCTTCTCCATTTCCGCCTCAGCAATTTTTAATTGAAGCTGGAGCAGCGCTAGCTGCTGTTTCGACGCCGTATCTGACGTGCCACTACCATGACCCCCCGTGCCGCTGTCGGCGACTCCCAACGCCTGCAAGTTTCCTGCCCCGTCCGCATTCATTTCCGAGTAGTCCCTTTCTCTGTCTCGCAAGTTGTAATGCTTTGTCATCGCCTGCGCCCAACAGAAAATCAAGAGGTACCCGCCTGAAGTAGCCTTGCGGTGCGCTCTTCCTCCTCGGAATCCGGTGGACTAGCCTTGCTTCGTTGATCCCGCAGCGTGGTAGTCAGTTGAAGGTGGTTGTCGTCAGTCTCGGCCGATGTCGCTCCCCGCTGTCCTCCTCAGTTCAGCCATGCAGATCCTGCTCGACTGCGCCAGTTACGTTCCGTTTGGTTCTTTCCACTCGCCTCTCGCTTGTTGCGCGACATTTGCTGCTGCCGCCAAGAAAGCCGAAGACGAGAACTTTTCATCTGCTGGCACCTTGAGGAAACGACCGCTCCGACATCATCTGGATATAGAAACGTTTATTCGTTTCTCTTCTCTCCTTCACTGTCCCTGCACCCCTGGTTTTATCCCCTGTCTCCCCATCCAACCACTCTTACAGTCCACTCGTAACGCACCACTCTTATAGTCCAATCAAAACGCAGAGATGTGTCTCTCCTCGCCACAACCTCAAAGACCCACCGCCTCTTGCCCACTCATCGGTTCTCCGCCGTCGCTCGGGTTTCTTTCACACCGGTTCCCGGAATGGTCGACGACGGGCGTTGCCAGGTCGTGGAAAAGCGCTTCCGAGTAAGTTCCCGCGATACCGGGCTGACAGGCCATCAATACAATTGGCCCTTGCACCAACGCCGTCGCCTCCGCTGATTCTGATTGTCCGGCGGACGCGTACCTGTACCTTCCACGTGTACCGGCCACCTGCAGCCTGGCTTGGTCTCCTGTAAGGCGCCATAATTGAGCCCGACAGCGGCACGGGAGTTGTCGCGTCCTTTGTGGCCAACAGACAGTCATCGTCCCACATTCCGGTGGCCCTGCTTCCTTGTTGGCGAGGGGTCGCCGGCCGCGGGGTGGGTAACATAAGGTATTCGGGGAACGCACGAAGTTCGAGCCCAACAGCCGTGCTGCACGCTTAGAAAGTTTTGTGTTTAGCGGCATTCCAGTGCGATTTCCTATTCAAAAGTAATTCTTGATGCGGATCGTACGGAAGTGCATCACAGTTCTGTGTGCTGAAGTGGTCAAGAGTTGCACACACTAGGTGACGACAGTTGCACCCAGTTTTTGGAACTCTCTCACACGGAAACTGATCGATAACGAGAGGCCTGTAATTAACTATCTTTCACCTGCTGCAGCAAACAATGTGTCTTGTCATGACTAACAGCTCTACAGCAACGAATTACAGCAGAAAAACGCGAGGCCAAATTTTTTGTGTCAGTACCCCTTTAGGCGGCTTTCTGCACCGGGTTAGCACAAGGCAAGAAATTTTCAAACCGCACTCCCTTTTTTTTTCCCAATAAGATAAGGTTTAGAGCACAACTTTTCAGCTTGCTTGCGAGGTGTGTTTGACTAGATAAAGTGACAATGGCACACCCCCACGGGCCTGGTGAGGACACTGGATAGATATAACATGTGCTATATTGTTACGTTTGAAAGAGACTGGTAGACGTTGAAAGGAGCCGTTTATTAGGTCGTGAGGGGCAGCTCAGAAGCGGCCGACTGGTTAAAGATCCTCCTGATCCTCTTCTTCTTTTCTCGCACTGGGCCACAAGTGCGTTCACCGTATATGCTTCTTTGTCTTCGTGCATGTGCGAAACATTCCTCTCCATGCAGACGAAGGCCGCCGGACGAGTCAGTCGAGTTGTCGTGGCATGTACAGTTTCAAGCGGGGAACATGAACCACTTGAGTTTTGGCAGCTCGTCGACCACTCGCCATGAGACGAGCTATTACATAGTTGACCTCTGTAAGTCTGTCGACAGTGACAAAAGGTCCATCGTAAGTGGCCAAAAACTTTTGGCATAACCCGCGCTTGCGCATCGGAGTCCACAACCACACCAGATCACCTAGGCGATAAATCACTGGTCGATGGTGAATGTCATAGCAGGCTTTCGCTTTGTCTTGCAATGCCAATGTGCGTAGTCGAGCTATGCGACGCGCCCCTTCGGCGAGGCAGAGAGTCTCGGCGACAGTGACGTTGTCGTGATCACAGAAAGGTAAAACTGTGTCGATTGTATGCCGGGGCGAACGTGCACAAAGCAAAAAGAAAGGGCTATAGCCTGTAATCTCATGCTTCGCGGTGTTGAACGCGTAAGTAATGAACGGCAGTACGTCACCCCAATTCTTGTGGTCGCATGAGACATACATAGACAACATGTTGATAATGGTGCGGTTGGTACGCTCCGTCAGCCCATTAGTTTGGGGGTGGTATGGTGTCGAGTGACGCAGGCAGGATTCACATAAACGGAGTAGCTCCTCCACGACATTTGCTGTGAATTGTCGTCTACGATCGCTGATAATCAGGCGAGGTGGGCCGTGTCGGAGGATGACGTACTGTAACAAAAACAACGAGACTTCACTGGCAGTTGCGGAGGGGACGGTCGCCGTCTCGCAGGAGCGTGTGTGGTAGTCGACGCAAACAACTATCCATCGGTTGCCCTTAGCTGATTTTGGAAAGGGGCCCAGAAAGTCAATCCCCACTTGTTCCAAAGGTGCGCTTGGAGTAGGCATCGACTGTAGAAGACCAGCTGGACCAGTTGATGGACGTTTGTGACGGCGACATTGCATGCAGTTTGCCACATAACTCTCAACGGACTTTTGCATACCAGGCCAATAAAAGCGCTCTTTAGCCCGGTGAAGCGTCCGCGCCAAACCTAAATGTCCAGATGTAGGGTCGCCGTGCATGACACTCATAATAACTGTTCGCAGGCTCTGCGGGACCACTAGAAGGAAACGTGCGCCACTGCTGGAGAGGTTCCTTTTGAACAACAGTCCATCACGCATACAGAAACGGCGTGCACTAGTGGAAGCGGATGCAGCGGCAAATAGTGATGCTAGTTAAGCGTCCTTCCGCTGTTCTGCTCTGAAACTGGGATAGTCCGAGAACGTAGGCGACACAGACGCTACAAGCTGGTCAAGGTAATCGAATTCACAGTCCGTTGTGCTAAGTGTCATACGTGAAAGACAGTCCGCGTCAGCGTGTCGACAACCACTCTTGTACGTGACGGTAAAACTTTATTCTTGTAGCCGGAGTGCCCAGCGTGCAAGGCGGCCACAAGGGTCACGAAAGTTGACAAGCCAACACAACGAGTGGTGGTCGGTTACGACCGTGAATGGGCGTCCATACAGGTAAGACCTAAACCGCTGAATTGCAAATAATACCGCCAGGCATTCTTGTTCAGTAACAGTGCAGTTTTGTTCCGGCCTGCTTAGGGAGCGACTTCCGTATGCGATGACGTGTTCGCAGTCGCCGTGACGTTGTACTAGGACGGCTCCAATACCTATGCCGCTAGCATCCGTATGAAGCTCTGTTGGAGCAGAAGGACTGAAGTGCTGAAGGACGGGTCGTGACGTCAGCAAAAACTTCAATTGATGGAACGAAGAATCGCACTCCGGAGTCCACTCAAAGGAATTGTCCTTTTGTAAGAGGCATGTGAGAGGATACGCAAGGTTGGCAAACTTTGGAATAAAGCGGCGGAAGTACGAACAAAGCCCCAGGAAACGACGAAGCTCCTTGACAAAACGCGGCGCATTGAACGCCTCAACTGCTGCTGTCTCCTGGGGGTCAGGGTGGATGCCATTCTTGTCAACGAGATGCCCGAGCACAAGCCTCTGGAGGTCTCTGAAGTGGCATTTCTTCGAGTTTAAAATTAGGCCAGCGTTTCGGATGCAGTTCAAAACAGCATCCAGACGAGAGTTGTGTTCACTGAACGTGCGGCCAAAGATGACGACATCGTCGAGGTAGCACATGCAGATGTTCCACTACAAGCCACGCAGAATGGTGTCCATAAACCTCTCAAACGTTGCCGGTGCATTGCACAGTCCAAATGGCATCAAGTTGAATTCAAAGAGACCATCAGGGGTTACAAAGGCAGTCTTTTCCTTGTCCTCTGGGTGCATCGGAATTTGCCAATAACCGGAACGTAAGTCTACGGAGGAAAAATAAGAGGCTGAATGTAAGCAGTCTATTGCGTCTTCTATACGGGGCAGCGGGTATACGTCCTTTTTAGTCAAAGCATTCAGTCGGCGGTAGTCGACGCAAAATCTCCAAGATCCATCTTACTTCTTAACAAGAATTACCGGTGCTGCCCACGGACTGGCCGACTCTTTACCACTCCCTTTTGCATCAT
Organism: Rhipicephalus microplus; assembly: GCF_043290135.1. NCBI lineage: Eukaryota > Metazoa > Arthropoda > Arachnida > Ixodida > Ixodidae > Rhipicephalus > Rhipicephalus microplus. The sequence goes on along the minus strand of NC_134705.1, from coordinate 13,781,461 downwards.
TTCCTGCACTTGGTCGTTGATAATTTGCCTTTCTGACGGGGAAACACGATATGGTTTTTGGCGAATCGGACTTGCCGCGCCAGTGTTGATGGTATGGCGCGTTCGAGACAGGGGGATAGGGATTACTTTGCCCTTCTGCGCAAAGTCAAATACCGAAACATGCTTCAATAGCACATTCATTAAAGTTCGGCACTCGCTTGAGCTAAGCGACTTCTTTATCGTTGCCATAAGCGCCTTGTCCGATTTGTGACAACCAGTTCCGTCACGTTCTTCCGGCACATCTGTGAGCTCGACCACTGATAAGGTCGCGTGTTCTTTACTGACCGAAGCTAATTTCAAACCATTGGGTAGTGTCACGGGCTCAGAGGAACAGTTTACAGTCCATAGGCCAGTTCGTCCTCCATCTATCGACACTACACAATGGGGAATCAACACATTCTTCTTCACGCAGTTTAAGTGCATTGGTCCTGCGCTCGCATCGAAGCTGTCAGAATCCGCGTCGCGACAAACAACAGGAACACGTACGGCAGACAACGCAGGTATGAACGTATCGCCACAGACACACAGCGTAGTTTGATCATTCGCTGGAGTATCCAGAAGTTCTGACGGCATATGGCCACTCACAAAGACTTTCCCCATGCGACAGTCTACAGTGGCACCACATTCTCGCAAGAAGTCCATGCCGAGAATGACATCATGTGTCGACCGAGGAATAATTGCAAACTCTGTCGTTATCATAAATCCTCCCAAAAATACTTCAGCACTGCACACACCAATAGGGCGCAGCGACTCTCCACTCACCCCACAGATAGTCGAAGTTTCATCCTAGGTAAAAACAACTTTCCGCCCTAACAAGTCTTTAAAGAAAGCACTCATCACGGAAATCGTTGCACCTGTGTCCACCAAGGCCATCACAGGCACATAATCCACCAAAACACGCACTTTGTTCTTAAACATACACACAGGAAGTATTTTTGTCAGTAGCACGTTTCCAGCGACCTCACCCCCATTGGCCGCGCTGGCTAGTTTTCCGGTGGCGAAGAGGGCGCTTTGCGACGCAGCGGTGAAGGAGAACGATGAGCACGAGGTCGCAGTGGGGGCGTTAAACTCCTGTCAGATGCCGGGGAGTGGTTTCGGAAGTTGCTGGGCCAATAGTTATCAGGTGGCATGTGGGGGCCGGCCGCCGGACACCATGAGGCTGTTCGAAGGGTCGTGAAAAGTCGGATGGTTGGTGATACCGAGGAGTCTTTGACGGTTGCAAAATCGCGATATGTGGCCTGGCACACCGCAGGAATAGCACACCGGCCGAGGTCGAAACGTTGGTCGCTCGTCGAGCGTCATCATTTGTTCTTGTGTAACGGATGTACTAGTCGGGTACGTCGTAACGAGACGTCGGGTGACGAGGAGGCATGCGCTGAGAGCGTCGGTCATACCGCGACGCAGGAAATCTGGTTGTCATCCTTGACTGCGGGGCTGGGCTGTACTCCACAGTTGCTGCGCTCATCGTCGGTTGCTATGGGGTCAAAGGAGGCACATCCATAGCCTCACGTGGCAGACACAACTCGCGATGATCAGCTGTCGAACACGACATTTCTCTGTGGGACAGTTCCTCACAAACAATCTGCCGAATGGTAGAAAAAAGGTCGAGGCCAAGATTCGTGTCCACACTGGCAACATTTGTAACTTTAGCCAGCCGACCGAAAACATGGGCGCAATTTGACGCATCTTGAGCGTTTCAAACGTTCGCCAATGCTGAATGACGTCGGACACAGAACTAAGGCATTCTTTTCCAATTAGAAAATTATACACGTCCTCAGCAATCCCTTTGAGCAGATGCTTAACATTGTCCTCTTCCGACATGGTAGCACAGACCACCTTGCACAGCCTTAACACCACTTCTATGTAAGTGATGCATGTCTCACCTGGTAGCTGTGCCCATTGCGACAGTGTTTGCTCAGCCCGCTTCTTTCTAGCAACTGAGTCGCTGAAACAGGCCGAGAGCTCTTCAACAAAAAGATCCCACGTTGTGAGTGCATCCTCGTGGTTCTTGTACCATAACAATGCGGTGTCGGTCAGGGAGAACACTACGTTGGCTAGCATAGCGGCTGTATCCCAAGTGCGTTCGCTGTATACGCTTCTTTGTCTTCGTGCATGTGCACAACACTCTGTTACCTTTGAAAGAGACTGGTAGATGTTAAAAGGGGCTGTTTATTAGTTCGTAAGGGGCAGCTAAGAAGCGGCCGACTGGTTAAAGATCCTCCTGATCCTTTTCTTCCTTTCTCGCTCTGGGCCACAAGTGCGTTCACCGTATACGTTTCTTTGTCTTCATGCATGTGCACAACAATATGTATGGCAACTGAAGAGGTCTATGGCAACGCCGGTGCTCGCAGCACGTCAAGTTTGTTCACATGCAGTAACAGCAGCATACACTTCTAGCTGTAGTTTCTAACATGCCACCGCTGCGTTTTAAGACTAGTAAATTCCTGCGAAGTATTGCTGGCTACGGCAATGCATTATTGCCATGAAGTTTCGTCGACCCGCTGAAAATTATCCGTTGTGGTAAGCGGACCAACGGGCGCGTAGCGTTATCACTCCATCTGGTTGATCGCGTTTTGCGAACATCTTGGCCTAATGAGTAGTACACAACATACACCGCAGCCTAGGGTTAGGGTGGGTGCCCCTGGACCTCTGGATTGATTGATGATGTGAACTACAGGTAGCCAACGCGGGCTCCATTTTTTATTTTTTTTTTATTTATTCATACTGTGAGCCCTAACAGGCTTTGACAGTTGCGCTAAAATTAGCGCAACTGAAAAAATTTTAAGGTTGGTTGGGCATTTTGGCACGGTGTGGAACAATATTGACAAATTTCATGGCTTTGGAGCAACTCAGCATGAAAATGGGGAATACAGTGTAACCTCGTTAAACTGTACCCGCGTAAACAGTAGTTTCGTTTTAAAAGTCGTGAAGTGAAATCCCCGACTCAGCGGCCATTGAACATAATGCATTTTGTATCCGCATAAGCTGTACCAGCTTATCGCATATGTATCAGTTAATAAGTAGTTTTTACAATTTTCGTTGTGGACTCGTTGCGGCATGTCGTCCCCCACTGGGCGTCCCGACAAAACAGCAAGGCCCAGAGATCGAAACACCCCTCGCTTGTTTGTGTTGATAATGATGGCGGCTGTGTTGATGAGCGCCATCTCTTGGATTTTTTTGCAACAAGAAGCACTCGGCCGGCTAGGCTTCTGGTGTTGTCCACACGATGGCGCTTTGCACAAACACGGTGTGCGCTTGCTTTGCTTTCTTTGTTACTTTGGCGCCGTGTATAGGTGTTCTCTGGTTGATCCGTGCCGTACAGCTCTCGCGTCGTTTTTCACGTGTTGTGTATGTGTGCTTGTGCTGCTTCGTACTTGCGTCATGCCGAAGCTGGGACAAAAGCACTGAGTGCTGGAAATAGAGGAGAAATTGGACATAATTCGTGCTATTGAAAGTGGCCCGAAAAAAATCTGCGCTAGCCCGCGAAAAGGACCTGCCGTTAACCACGGTGTGTGGAATTTAGAATTGCAGAGAGAAGTTGCTCGCCAGTGCTGCTGCAACTGCGAAAAGGTGCCGGCTACGCGGTTCGGCATTTTCGAATGTAGAGGAGGCGCTGGTGAAGAGGCTAAAAGCTGCACGGTCAAAAAATCTGCCTATCAGCGGACCCCTGCTCGTGGAGAAGGCCCTGGTTTTTGCCTCGCAGTTCAACCATGACAACTTCGTGTGCAGCAATGGCTGGCTGGCCAGATTTAAGGAGAGGCACGGCATTACCACGAGGACTGTTTAGGGAGAAGGTGCTGCTGCTGACGTGGATGGCACGGAACAATGGCAAAATGGTCAGCTGAAGAACATCTTGGAAGACTACGCACCTGATGACATCTTTAATGTGGATGAATCGGCGCTATTCTTTTAGCTGCTACCAGACAAAACGCTCGCATTCAAAGGCGAAAAGTGCACCGGCAGCAAGCATGCAAAAGACAGAATATCAGTGGCGTTTTGCATAAACATGACTGGAACCGACAAAACTCCGCTCCTCATGATTGGAAAGTCAGCGAAGCCTAGATGTTTCAAAGGCACCCGGTTGCCATCAGGGGTCATCTATCGCAGCAACAACAAAGCACAGATGACCGTAAAACTCTTTGAGGAGTACGTGCGCCTCATCGATCATTGTTTTGCAGCTAAGAACAGAAGAGTTATTATTTTAGACAACGCTTCGGCGCACGTCGCCCTGGACAACCTGACGGCTGTGAAATTGGCGTTTCTGCCACCAAACACAACAGCGATTGCGCAGCCCTTGGACCAAGGCATCATTTGAGCTGTAAAACAGCTCTACAAGAAGAATCTGCTGCGCAGATTTCTTCTCGCCATTGAATGTGGCAAATTGTTCTCCATCGACCTGATTGGCGCGATTCACCTGCTCGAATACTCGTGGCGGCAGGTTGAAGCAACGACAGTTCGAAATTGCTTCAAGCATGCTAACTTCAGTGTGTGTGCGGGCGACGCAGATGACGCCAGTGACATCATCGACCAAACTTCGGACATCGTAGACGAAGCTCGCAAAACTCTGCTAGCTGAAGTGCTGGAGCGGCAGGGCGTTACGGAAGGAATTTCCTTCCCCGACTTCAGAGACGCAGACAGCGATGTGCAGACATTTCCGGACATGTCCGACGAAGCTATTGTTGCCTCGGTTGTCAAGTGTCGCCAAATGATGGTGATGAGGACGACATAGAAAGCGACAACACGGGTGATCCAGGTCCAACAGTGGCCGAAGCTGCGCATTGGGTCAGCGTCATGTGGGTATTTGCCGAGAAGCAGGGGCTGGCGGAAAAGCTGGCTCACAGCATAAGTGAGTTTGAGGCCGCTGTCGTTGCTGCTAGGTTGCCGCTTCGTCAAATGAAGATTACAGACTTCTTCATGCGAAGTTAATAAATTACTGCACGTTTTTTGTTCTTTCATCGCACTCCTCGAAGGTTTCTTTTTTTGACAGGTAAGTGAGCGACCTCACGGTATTTCGGTTAAGCAGTACTACCGTTTAGTACGTACTTTTTCCGAGCTCCGGCCAACTACGGTTTAATGAGGTTTCACTGTAGTATCGAATTGGCACTATTGGTAAAGCTTTTGCCCCCCTGTAATCTACAGAAAGGCAGTGGTGGTTCCTTATCTATAAAGCATCACCTATCAGCTGAAGAAAGTTTCCGGCAGACATGGTGTCCCAGTGGTGCCGTCTGCGCCGAACAAGCTGTTAAAGCTATGCTCATGCACCTGCGGTGCGAGCAAAGGAGGATGCAAAATTCAACAGTTTACCCTGCATCTCGTGTGCTACCAGCATGGTTTATGCCATCCTTCTCTCATGTGGCAAGACGTACGTCCATCAAAGGGGAAATCACTTTTAAAGAGCACAAAGCGGCTAATGAGTGCTTAAAAGAGCTTATTGTCTAGAGTCCCCTGAAAATTTCCACCTGGCTGCTTGCCATTGTATTTTGGATGAGCAGTTTACCAAAGCAACAGGCTAGAAATCACCACAATACTCAAGCTCTCACAATTAAATAACTTATTTTAAAAATCATTTCTGTGCCACATAAGCAAACTTTCCTTTATACCTTTAAAATGTGTTTTTTTTTCTTAAGATACAATTTTGGGCCTTTTCTTGAGGGCTGACACCATGTTTTTGGTACTTTTGCTAGCCAGATCGAGATGAAATTTTGCTCACATATTCCTTCATGCGGGAACAGTGCAAATATATCCTGGAAAACTTGATAATTTATGAACCTAAAATAATCAATTAGTATGGTCTACGCATTCTAAAACACCACAAATTGCTGTTTTTCGTGTCCATTAAAATGTCTTACCTGTATTTCTTTTTCGGTTATTTGCGTTCTACAGTTATTATGCAGCAATATGAGCCAATGTTGTCTCTCAATCATAAAAGTTTAGTGGCAGAAAAAAAAGTGCATTCAGAAAGATTATTATTACACACATTGTCAAGGTACAAAAGGAAAGCTATGCAATTTACTATAAAACTTATCACAAACTTGAAACAAGCATAAAAGCCTCTGCAAATCACAGGTGAGGTGATTTAGCTAGACAATCAGGTCAGGGAATCCTTTATTGTTGACCGGTGCCCAAGGAACATGAATTGACAATTTAACAAGGGTTGAAGGCTTGCATTCCTAAAGAATCTAATGGGTACAGCATCTGGCTGTTCAGAAGGCGGCCTATGAGAGGGCTGAGAAGCTCGGCCTCCCCGTCCCGAGGTGGGTCTAGTCACGAGTTGGATGTATACGCATCTCATTATTTTCATTCTAGACTAAATAAATGTCTTTTCTCCCTAGATTATAGATTAAAGAAACTTTTTTCAGGTAGCATTTCCTCTGAAAGGGCCAACAAACTGGCTTTGAATTCATTTTTTACAGCCCTCCCCCCCTCTCCGAACAAGACTGTCAATTCGTACAGTAGATTGCAATGATCACATTTGCCGAATACTACAGCCCTGCACGCCACGCAGATCCTCCATTTTAAAAAACAACCCTGCGCCTGCTTCTCTCACTTGACCAATCCTCCTCGTGCGAGCCATCTGATGATGAAAGCTTGCCCGTGGGCAACGTTACTCACCATTGGGCTTGTCAATTGGTTCTTTGCCCTACGAAATGGCGCCTTGGCCATGCAGTGATGCAGTTTCCGCCGCGCAGTTCGCATTTTCATTTTTCAATGCTGCCCAATGCCGTTTTGTAGAACACGAGACTACAGGAGAAGCAGTATTGCCAGAATGAAAGCCTCCGAGATAAAGAGGCGTCTGACCGCGAGGGGAAAAGTGCTCCGCTTTCTTCCCCACGCTGCAATTACACGTGTTCATGTAGCAAAAGCCCTGCTCGCTTGTTGCTGCGTCGATGACTGATCACAAACGCTGTGCCACGTTGCCGAAGTGGGTGGAGTCAGAACAACGGGCCACTCCTTTGCGGAGAAGGGTGGCAAGCAGCCGCACATAAACTTGAAACCGACTGAAACGGATGTTCTACTATGTAACTTTCCTATTGTAGCACATACTAGCGAAATTCTTGAGGCATGTTCACATAGCATAAGCACGCGTATTTCTCTTCATTAAAACTTTTGAACCACGGGGCTGTTTATAATATGACCAATTTTTTATTTTCGCCGGTTTAGTAAGATTAGTACCTCTACTGTTATGAAAAAAAATAATGCAGGTCGAGATGGGGCTGTTTACAATATGGCCAATTTTTTATTTTCGCTAGTTTAGTAAGATTAGAACCTCTACTGTTATGAAAAAAAATAATGCAGGTCGAGACTTGACTGGAAATCCTTCGAAATTGCATCTAAAGAACACAAGGTGCCTGTTAAAAGGTCGGAAGTGTGCAGTCTTCGAGCATCTTGCCCCCGATAATGCGCCACCGCTCACCATTGTTGATCGCATGAGTCAAAGAGTTGAGCCCCACTCTTCAAATACCAACAGTTTCTCTCGTTGATGCAGCGCAAGAAATAATAAAAGAAGCACTCTTCTGCGCAATTTTCGAGTGCCACGACTGGCTTATCACATGATACGAATCGAGGACCGCCATTGGCCGCTGCGCACCTGTATGTGCTGTGAAACCCATTTCCTGCCCCTACGATTGTGCACGCCGTCGGTTCTACTGGCCAGGAATGTAGAGGTCAGTACGCCGTTATGTGACCTCGTGCGATCTTTGTCAGCGCCGGAAAAAGTCAACACTCCCACTTGCCGGCTACCTTCAATCACTCGACGTCCCTTATGAACCGTTTCATCAAGTTGGCCTAGACTTGCTCGGTCCGTTCCCTACGTCTGTCCGGGGAAAGCGATGGATTGCCGTTGCCATCGACTGTGCCACACGGTTCGCAAATACTCATGCATTTCGCACGAGCTGTGTGACAGACGTAGTGGACTTCTTGCTCCACAACGTCTTCTTTGAGCACGGAGCAGCGTGGCAGCTTCTGACGGACCATGGAAGGCAGTTTCTATCTCGAGTCATCAATGATATTTTAATGTCTAGCTCGACCAAACATAAGATAACCACGGCCTGCCATTCACAGACAAATGGCTTGATGGAGCGAATGAACTGAGCCATTACCGACATGCTGGCAATGTACGTGTCTGCCTACCACCAAGATTGGGTTACAGCATTGCCTTTTGTCACGTTCGCCTACAAAATGTCACGGCACGACAAAGCTGGCTATTTGCCTTTCTTTCTTTTATTTGGCCGAAATCCAACGTTGCCTATGGACACGATGATGCCTTCTTCCACCTACCTACCCACTGAATACACCCAAGAATCTATAGCTCAAGCTGACCTTAAACGTCAACATGCATGCGTTTGGCTAACTGACTCGCAAGCGGGCCAAAAATCTCGTTACAATAGCCGTCACCAATATGCCCACTTTTTTTTTTTTTCAGAATCTCTTGTTATCTCGTGGTCTCCAGCACGCCGTATTATGCTTTCTATTCCCATACTCTGGACCATATCGTGTGCGCCGCCAAGTGACCGACGCACTGTATGAAATCAAACAATTGTCGTTGTCCTCGACCACGCAATTCCGCACCGACATCGTTCACGTTGTCCGTCTGAAGCCTTATCACACACCAGACTTCCCAACGCACATGTATAGTGACCACTTTCACTACAGTCTTTTTCAAGCTACACCGAGTCAGTGCCTTTGCCGCTGGAAGGTAATGTTATGTGCTGCTCACCTAGAGAACGAAGAAAAAAAGACTAGGTGGTGCCTGCTCTCACCATCTTGGTTGTTTTTGGCCGCACTACTGTGGACTGTAAATATTGTGAACGTGCCCGCTTTCTGTCACTCCCCCCCCCCCCCCCAAACAATATGGCCAATATTTGATATATCCGTGATTTATATACAGTCGAGCTCGCTTATAACAAACCTGAGCATGACGCGGCATTCGTTCGCTGTGTCCCGAAGTTGGCAGTAAATGTAACACAGCTTTTAAAAAAAGTTGCGAGTGAAAACGCAAACTTTTTTTGCCCCAAAAAATTTGTGATGCACGTGTTTTGAAGAGCAGAAGCGATGAGGGATAAAGGAGCAGAAGCGATAAAACGGCAGGGTGCTCGTTCGTCAGGCCCGTGGCATGAGCTGCATGAGGCACTGGCTCCAAAGTTTCATCGGTCTCGCGATCCGATCCTCCAAATCGTTTTCGCCACGTACTTCATTCACAATGCTCCAATCCGTGCACGGTTCCGCAGAATCGGCATCCTCATCAGCCATAACTAAACCATCGCAAGAGGTGTGCCACCTACGCTCCCAGGTCGGAGTCGACGACCCGCTGCCACAAATCGCCGCCACAGTTCCGAAGCCTCAGGTGCGGCATCAGGCCCGACGTCGACGAAATCAGCCTCGCGAAAACAGTTTCGCACTCATCTAGCCGTCACCGCTGCCCACGAAATATTCACCATCTTCACAGCTGAATACTGGGAACCCGAAGCGGCAAGTTGGCTGCAGGTGGTCAACAGCTCTGAGCAATCGCTCCGCAACGCGGCACCTAACATGCCAATTAACACGCTCAAGCCAAGCGGTCACACTTTCGACGCTTTGTTGGGCAGCAGGAAGAAGTGTGCTAGTCTTCCCGTCGGCCCTCATGACCACACACGCACACCAAGAGCGAGCAAGACGCACACATGCGACACACATGCCAGAACGCGTGGAACAGCTCTGGGCCCATTTCTAGTCAGAAAACGAAACTAATTCGAGCCAGCGTGGTGGCCGTCGCGGAGCGGTGAAGACGGGCGCCAGGAGTTGTGATCAAAAGAGGAGAGCGGACTTGCGAGAGAAAGGCAAGGAGTTGCGATAAAGAGAGAGGAGATGCAGCGGGAGGGCGACTTCGAAAACCAAAACACACGGGAAGGAGGCAGGTTGGGTAGCTTGCTTGAAAAGTCCGCAAAACTCGCACATAGAAAACCTTTGAAAGAGTGCCTGCGCGCGCAGAAGTCAAAAGCATGGCCACCTGGATGGTGCATATGGCGGTGGTCGAAGAATCGGCGGCCATGGTCAAAAAATGATTTTGTTGCGCCGGTGGGTTTGCGTGGCCTCATGAACTTCGCTATTTCGCGATTCGTTCCGCGCAAATTAACAGCCGTTTTCACGCTTCCGCACGCGCGCGGTAGGCATGCCGAGTTGAGTGCGAAGTAAGCGAGAACAAGTTCTAAACACGAAACGAATCGCAAATTATCGGAGTCCGTGGGGTAGCGTACATGCGTGCACTAGACACAGACTATCGGATACAGTCGGTGGCCGACGATGTTGGCAAATAGTCTCGTCACCAGCGACATGCCGTCGACGCCAACGACAGTACCAGCGATCAAAAACAGGATAGATGACCGACCGGTCTTCGAAAGATCGGTGCCAGTGTGAAAGCACGGCCCTCGTCTGGGGATGCGGGGTGCTCAGAGTAGTGGGGGGACAAAGGACAGAGGGGTGCGTAACAAAAAGCAGTCGGGGCATGAAGGAAGGAAACAGCTTTCCTTCCTCTATGGGTCGGGGAGAGCGGCAACTAGAGGATCACAAAGGCCGGGTCGGCGTTTAACAATAAGAATGTATGGGCACCTCGGCGATGCCTGATCAGCGGTCGAAATTGATTTCCTGAGAAGTCGGCAGACTGCTGACTCCGTTCACTGCAACCGATCAGCGGCGCTCGGAGACGTTCGTTGTAAGTGCGATTTTGTGCCATCGAACCAATGTATGTTTTTACGTTCATTCGGATATTGTTCGTTTTAAACGAAAGTTCGTTTTTAGTGGGACCATTATATGTGGACTCAACTGTATCTGGGATAGACTGTAATCGCGAACCTTCTAGAACAATGATATACAGTTTGCGTGAGAAATTCCTTACAGGCTTTGTGAGCAAAAACCGAATGAAACAAAATTGAAATTAAGAAATGTGGGTGACATTGCCCCCCTCTGAAAAACCATCGTACTGATGCTTAAAACATAGGAACTCCGTTTTGAAAGAAGAATGACGCCAGTCCTCTCTTGAATACCTTCAGAACAGCAGTGCTGTTACCCTCGAGGCACTCCACATGGCTTCTGAGTTCGCGGTTCACTCGTTCTCACTCGGCAAAGTCGTCGGCACTTATGGTTCTCAAGAAGCAGTCCTCACTTTAGTCGCCCTGCGGTGGTGGTTCAACGGGGTCACGAGACAGGCAGTAAGCGTCAGAGTGTTTTCCCCTACCTGTAAACGAAGGCAACGTTAAATTCCTGAAGTCTCAGGCTCCACCGCGCTAGGGGACACAAAGAGTCTTTCAAGTTAGCTAGCGAACGCAAGGTGTGGCGGTCGCTCACAACTTTGAAGGGCCCACCGTACAGGTAGGGGTGGAACTTGGATAAGCCATATGATGGCAAGGCACTTCTTTTCTGTTGTAGAATAGTTGGCCTCTGATATTGAGAGTGAGTGGCTAGCATAATAATGACTCTTTTCAGTCCGTTAGTCCTCTACACAAAAACGGTGCCAAGTCCTACATTGCTTGAGTCGGTGTGTATTCCTGTCTGGGCAAATTCGTCCAAATGCAAAAGTAGCGGAGGCATCTGCAAGCATCGTTTTAGTTCCTGAAACATATCCTCCAGTGGCATTTCCCAAATGAACTCCCCGTTGGTCCCGGTAAAGCTAGTGAGTGGCTTAACAATGCAGATAAAATTTTTTATGAACCGCCTGTAATATGTGCACAGGCCAAGAAATCAATGCACAGCCTTTTTGTCCGTGGATGGCGGAAAGGCGGCGATGGAAGCCGTTTCTCGCGGGTTGGGGCGAACTCCAGACATGCTCACGATGTGGCCCAAGAACAACAGCTCGCCAGATGTGAAACGGCACTTTTCTGACTTCAAGGCGAGTCCGGAGGTCTTGATTGCTTGCAGAACTGCTTCAGGGAGTCAGAGGTATTCGTCGAAGTTTGAAGAAAACATCACGACGTAGTCGAGGTAGACAAGGCAAGCTGGCCAGTACTGTATCTATAAAACATTGGAAGGTAGCGGGGACCAAAGACTGAGAGGCATGATCCTGAAATCGCCCAGGCTGTCTGGTGTCCCCAGCCCCAACAAAACGAAAGAGATTCAGGAGATTGTTGATTGACGTTCGAACACTTGACTCACCGTGCTAGACAATGAAAGACCATATTCTGCGAACCGCATGGGAAATGCATGACTATGTTCAACCATTGGCGCCTTTGTGCTATCCTAAACAATAACATTTTTTGCTTCCTGTGGTTAATACAAGTCGCCCACTTCTTTGTTTTAAATTATTTCAATTTACATAGAAATTTATTCTGCCTATTTTTATGACTATGGAGGTCTAAATTTGTGTTTTAAATGCCTATTTTCTACACCTAAAACACACTATTTTAGTGCCTAAAGGTCGAGCCTCTAGTAATTACAGCGGCCAAGAAAATTGGCAACAGTGCAGCTTAGAGGATTGTCGGCGAACGGCGACAACAAAAAAGAAGCACTCTTAATGTGCAGCGCAAAATGAAAAAGCTTTTGCGGCCTGAAAAATTCCCAGAAATCAACTCGCCATGATGGGGTTTGTTCGACAGCAGTGGACCATGGATTTGGTCGTGAGCATGGTACTGATGCAGGCAAAAGTGAGGGGGCTGGCAAGAGAAAAGGGGATATCTCGCTCTGATTTCAAAGCAAGCAAGCACTGGATCTATCATTACAGGTGCCACACTTTGCTGGTGAACCTATACTTCTTAAAACCCATCTAAGTTCTTTACACAGATTCTTGTGTGTTTTCAGCACCATGTTATTTTGTTGCACAGGCAGAAGAACTTTCAACTGAGGCAAATTAACAATGCTGATGAAACGCCAGCATACCTTGACACACCATCGCCCCTTCGCATTGACGCAAGGGGCTCGAAACAAGTTTGCGTTCATACCCCCAGCAATGAGAAGACGCAAGTCAAACATAGCGAAACCTTTCTTTTTTGGTGTGCATCCCTAGAATTTCACCTTGTATACCAGAGGTTAAGGCCGCATGCAACCCAGGGAGCAACTTATGCGACTCCTGGCACGATACAAGAACGCCCCCCTTCTCCCTTGTGACATCCTATCAGAAGGTAGACATGGCAGTTTTGACCTCGCGTAAGGTTCTTGCTTACGATTTATGTTTGCAAATTGTAGCCTGGTAAGATTAGTGCAGGAAATAAACATATCATCCCAGTTTTGTACATTATCAACCAATCGCAAAATATTTTTCTACTTGCCTACACAGTCTACTTTCCCTTCCCTCTTCCCGATTTTTTGTGCTGCCCCAAAAGTTTTGGCTTCATGCGAACTTGGCCTTGCACCTTAAAAGGTTGCTAAACTATGATGAGATGGAACCTGAAGGTACCTGAAAAAAAAGTTCCATTTCTTGATAAATCAGTTTGGTTCTAGAAAAATCAACATAGAAGAAATGTATTAAAACCTTGGTTATACGACGCAGTTTTACGCCAACCCCTCATGTTACAACAACTTTCAGATTCCATCTGAAAGAAAAAACTACGATTACTCGAGTCAAATGTCAATCAAACTTTTGCCTGTGCTAAATACGAGCTTGTGTTCCCCTAGGTTGAGGATTAGAAAAGTAGAGGGTGAGACGGAATGTCTTCTTGGAATAGAAGATTTATTTTCCTGGTAAGTCACGCGCTTCTCCATACACATGGATCGCGTGCATACTAGGCTTGTGCAAATATTCGAATGCTTCAAATATTCGAATGAATAGTAAGATATTTGATTCCTTTCGATTCGAATTTAAATCATTAAAAATTTCGAAGTATTCAGAAGGAACGAATAAATTAATTTATTCTGAATGTAGTGCTTGCAAAGGTGGTTTCAGTGCAATGTAGAAATGTTGAACCATGAAAACATCTACCCAGGAGAAATCCGCTCTGCCGCAAAGCCCCCTTCAAATTTGAAGGGTCCCGTAATACTTTTTGAGCATAGTAAGAAAACGCTGCCAATCGGTGGTCGAAGCTACCAAGTACATGCAAGCCAAACATTATAGCGCAGCACGCGGCGTGCGATTCACAACAAATTCTCAAAGTCAGCTGAAAATTGCACTCTTCTCCCAGCAAATGACTCCACAAGCTCAGAAAGAACGGGTGACATACTTTTTTTCCTCGTGCTATCCCTCCCTGCTTAGCTTCAAGCACTTTCGTCGGAACAAGAAGAGAGAACTCACTTACAGCATGTGACGAACTTTTGCACCTCCACGTGTACTGAAAGGATTCTAAAAATTTTTGGGGTGGTGAATTCATGAGGCAATAAGCTTCTTTAGTAAATTCATTCCATGGCTACTTGAAAAAACATTGCACGGCCCCTTTAAATAGAAACATTATCTTCAAATCAATTCATTTTATTAGGCTTAAAAGTTTGTTATGATGGCTTGTACGCTCTAAGCATAATAAATTTTAAAATGTTACATATTATTATGCACATGGACGAAGACGACGAAGCCTACAGTGAACGCACTTGTCGCCCCTAGTTAAAAAGGACGAAGAGGATCAAAAGGATGTCTAATCAGTTGGCCGCTTCTGAGCTGCCCCTCACGACCTAATAAACGGCCTCTTTCAATCTCAACCGGTCCCTCTGAAGCGTAACAGAGTGGTGGAGGAGCTGGGTAAGCACTTCAACTACGGAACGATCACTGCTACAGCTTCGACGAAGCCGTCAACTTGCTGGCCTCCCACTATCTGTCGTGAGTGCTTGCAACATGCCCAAAGAAGCGGGCATTCCCAGAACAGCACTGTGTGGTCTGCTTCCGTACTACCGAGTTCCACCACCCTTTGCAGGAAAAGCCAGAGAAGATGTCTCCTGGATCGTCAAGTACAAACGAGTGAGCAAGTCCAATGGTTGTGATGCACCACTAAGCTAACCAACGTGATGTTCTCCCTGACCAACACCGCACGGGTGTGGTACGAGAACCACAAGGACATACTCAAAACGTGGGACATTTTTGTTGAAGAGCTCAGGGCATGTTTGGCGACTCGATTGCTAAAAAGAAGCGGGCTGAGCAAACACTGTTGCAACAGGTACAGCTACCAGGTGAGAGATGCACCACTTACATAGAATAAGTGTTAAGGCTGTGCAAGGTGGTTTGTGCTACCATGTCGGAAGAGGACAAAGTCAGTAATCTGCTCAAAAAGATTGGGGAGGGCGTGTATAATTTTCTAACTGAAAAAGAAAGCCACAGTTCTGTACCCAACGTCATTCAGCATGGTCGAACGTTTGAAACGCTCAAGATGCCTCGAATTGCACCCAAGTTTGGTCGGCTGGCTGACATTACAACTGTTGTCAGTGTGGACACAAATCCTGGCCTCGATCTCTTTTCTACCACTTGACAGATTGTTCGCGAGAAACTGTCCCACCGAGAAATGTCGTGTTCGACAGCTAACCATCCCCAGTTGTGTTGGCCACGGCCACGTGAGGCTATGGATGAGCCTCCTTTAATCCCATGGCAACCGACGATGAGTGCAGCAACTGTGGAGTGCGGCAACTGTGGAGCCCAGCCCCCCAGTTAAGAATAACAACCAGCTTTCCCACTTTGCGGTATGACCGACGGCCTCGGCGCATGCCTCCTCGACACGGCGTACCCAACCAGTATACCCGTTATACAAGAACAAATGGTTACGCTCGATTCAGTGATGAGCGACTAACGTTTCCACCTCGGCCGGTGTGCTATTCCTGCAGGGTTCCAGGCCG
Source organism: Rhipicephalus microplus (assembly GCF_043290135.1). NCBI lineage: Eukaryota > Metazoa > Arthropoda > Arachnida > Ixodida > Ixodidae > Rhipicephalus > Rhipicephalus microplus. The sequence continues at coordinate 13,765,711 of NC_134705.1, read as the reverse complement.
CATATTGCAGTTTTGCAACCATGCGGTGACTCCTTGGTATCACCAGCCACCCGACTTTTCACAACCCTTCGAACAGCCTCATGATATCTGGCGGCTGGCCCACATACCACCTGATGACAACTATTGGTTTAGCAACTTCCGCAACCACTCCCCGACATCTGACAAGAGTTTAACGCCTCCACCACGACCTTGTGCTCATCGTTCACTTTTGCCGCTGCGTCGCAAAACGCCCTCTTCGCCACCAGAAAACTAGCCAGTGCGACCAACGAGGGTGAGGTTGCTGGAAACGAGCTAATGACAGAGATACCTCCTGTGTGTATGTTTAAAAACAAATTTCATGTTTTTATGGATTATGTTCCTGTAATGGCCTTGGTGGACACAGGTGCAACGATTTCCGTGATGAGTGTTTCTTTCAAAGACGTGTTAGGGCGGAAAGCTGTTTTTACCTGGGATGAAACTTCAACGTTCTGTAAAGCTAGAGGAGAGCTGTTGCGCCCTATCGCTGTGTGTAGTGCTGACGTATTTTTGGGAGGCCTTATCAGAACGACAGAGTTTGAGATTATTTCACGGTCGACACATAACGGCATTCTCGGCATGGACTTTTTGCGAAAATGAGGTGCCACTGTAGATTGTCGCACGGGGAAAGTCTTTGTGAGTGGCCAGATGCAGTCAGAACTTCTAAAAACTCCTGCGGACAACCAAACTACGCTGTGTGTCTGTGGCGATATGTTCATACCTGGGCTAACTACCGTGCGTGTTCCTGTTGCTTGTCGCAGCACGGATACTGACAGCTTCGATGCAAGCATAGAGCCAATGCACATAAACTGCGTGAAGAAGAATGAGTTGGTTCCCCATTGTGTGATGTCGATCGATGGCAGATGAACTGGCCTATGGACTGTAAACTGTTCCTTGGAGCCCGTGACAATACCGGATGGTTTGAAATTAGCTTCGGTCAGTAGAAAACACACGACTTTTTCAGTGGTTGAGCTCACAGACGTACCGAAAAAACGTGCTGGAACTGGTTGTCACAGTTTAGATGGGGTCCATACGGCAATGATAAATATGTCCCTTTGCCCAAGCGAGCCCCGAACTTCAATGATTATGCTGTCGAAGCACGTTTCGGTATATGTTTTTGCACGGAAGGACAAAGTAATTTCTATTTTCATGTACCTTCGACACTGGCACGGCAAGTCCGATTCGGCAAAAATTATATCGCGTTTTCCAGTCAGAAAAACAAATTTTCAATGACCAAGTGCAGGAAATGATGCAAAAGGGAGTGATACAAGAGTCAGCCAGTCCGGGGGCAGCCTCGGCAATCCTTGTTAAGAAGAAAGACGGATCTTGGAGATTTCGCATCGACTATTGCAGACTAAATGCCGTGACTGAACAGGCGTATACCCGCTGCCACGTATAGAGGACGCAATAGACTGCTTACAATCGGCCTTTTATTTTTCCTCCGTAGACTTACGTTCCGGTTATTGGCAAATTCCGATGCACCCAGAGGACAAGGAAAAGACTGCCTTTGTAACCCCTGATGGTCTCTTTGAATTCAACTTGATGCCATTTGGACTGTGCAATGCACCGGCAACGTTCGAGAGGTTCATTCACGCCATTCTGCGTGGCTTGAAGTGGAACATCTGCACGTGCTGCCACGACAACGTCCTCATCTTTGGCGGTACGTTGAGTGAACACAACTTGTGTCTGGATATTGTTTTAAACTACATACGAAAAGCTGGCCTAGTTTTAAACTCAAAGAAATGCCACTTCTGAGACCGCCAGACACTTGTGCTCGGGCATCTCGTTGACAAGGATGGCACCCGCCCTGACTCTCAGAAGACACCAGCAGTTGAGACGTTCAATGTGCCGCGTTCCGTCAAGAAACTTCGTAGTTTCCTGGTGCTTTGTTCGTACTTTGGCCGCTTTATTCCGAAGTTTGCTGACGTTGGGTAATCTCTCACATATCTCTTACAAAAAGAAAATTCCTTTGAGTGGTCATTGGAGTGCGATTCTTCGTTTCGTCAATTGAAATTTCTGCTGACATCACGACCCGTCCTTCAGCATTTCAGTCCTTGTGCTCCGACAGAACTTTATACGGAGGCTAGCTGCATAGGTGTGACGAGCGTGTGGCGCCCTACCTAGCCATTTTCATTACCTCGCCAAGTTCAGCAGGCAACCTTGGTTGAGCTTGAAAAATAAACACTGAGGAGCGCTGCTCGGCAGTCAGTAGCTGTTACTCCACCATGCCTGTGGTCTCGTCCTTGTCAGAGAACGGCGCCTCGGCCCTCCCTCTCATCTACGGTCTTCGGGACAGATTGTGATACTGGCAACGAGTTCAGTCAACAAGTCGACCCACGCCATCAAGAGCAAAACAACGCCCCTCGCATCTGACGCCATACCACTGTATGGAAGGCTCGAGCCGGTTGAGGGAGACTGGTCCGCCTGGCTAATCTATAAAGGAGCAAGTTCGCATGTTTTTTCGGGTTAACGACACGCCCGATGAGAAACAGCGAGACATTTTCCTGGCAAGTTGCGGAACCCAAGTCTTTCAGTCTCCTGCTTGAGCTCCTAAAACCAGCTACACCGCATACCAAGACGCTCAGTGAGTTGCTCACTACACTGCGCTTGCACTTCAGTCCGGCGTCGTTCACGCTAATGGGGCGTTTCCGCTTCAACAACCGGAGCCCGCAGGAAGGGGGAGAGCCTCAGGCAGTTCGTCGCTCCGCTGCGAGGTTTGGTGCAAACTTGCGCATTCGGGAACCAGCTGGACTCGCTACTATGGGACCGTTTCGTCTACGGCATAAACAACCTCGGCATGCAGACGCGTCTCCTGGAGCTTCCCGACCCCTCGCTAGACGACGTGGTGAAAGCAGCGCTGGCGATGGGCTTGGCGACAAAAGAGGCCGGCGAGATTGCACGTGCGGTGTCAACGGAAGCTGCGGTCAACAAGATGGTGGCAAGAGGCAGTAAATGCAGTCGCTGTGGTGACGCCCCTTCCCCCTAACAGTGCTAGTTCGTATATTTGCAGTGCTTCATGTGCGGAAAAACTGGGCACCTTGCACGAGTATGCCGAACGGAAAAGCAGAAGAGCGGACCAGAGCAGCAGCCTGGATCAAGCCCAGGTTCCACACCAGCCCGCGGTCAGGGTAGGCACCGCAAGTGGCGGCGGGGAAGTGCTGCAGCAGGCTTGGGTTCCTCCGCAGCCAGGCTAAACGTCGTGACCAATGAACCGCCTATTTTCGACATGTGGCACACAGGCCTTGTTCTGCTATCTGTGCCACTGTACGTACTAACAGTCGAAGTTTGCGGGCGCCCCATTTCCATGGAACTGAGAACAGGGGCCAGTGTGTCCGTCATGGCTGGCAAACTTTTTAAAAGGACCTTCCCTGGAGTCGAGGCTTCAGGCTGACATGCTGCGAAGTTACTCAGGCGAGCTTTCTTAGGTGCAAGGCCAGACCCAGGTCAGAGTTCGTTTTGGCAACAGGGAAGCTACCCTTTCTCTGTATTTTACCATGAGGTTGTCACTGATGCTGCACAGCAGGAATTGAATTTGTGCACTGGGTATTGGGCTGTCAAAGGGCCAGGAAGCAGCCCTACATGGCGTACAAGACATTGCAAGCCTCCTAACGAAGTTCCCGTCACTGTTCAAGCCAAGGATAGGCACATTCGCCAGTATGACTGCTGGCATCCATGTACCCGAGAGAGTCCAGCTTCGGTTTTTCAAGCCTCCCCCGCTGCCATTTGCACTTAAGCACGGGGTCACTCGGGAGCTGCAACGGTTACAGCAAGAAGGCATCATGGTACCAGTCAGAACTGCGGAGTAGGCCGATCCTATCGTTCCAGTTCCCAAGCGAGATGGTAGTGTCAGAATCTGTGGGGATTTCAAGGTTACGATCAACCCCGCTGCTACCATCGAAAAGTACCCCCAGCCTCGGATTGAAGACTTCTGATCCGCTTTGTCTGGTGTCGAGAAATTTACGAAGCTTGAACTCAAAAATGTGCACCAGCAGTTGGTGCTCCAAGAGGCCTCACGGACGTATGTCACAATATCGACAACTATAGGGCTTTTCCAGTATACGTGTTAACTATTCGGCGTGGCTTCGGCACCAGCCATTTTTCAGAGAGAGATGGACAATCTCTTCAGGAGCGTGAGGGTCGTCACAGTTGACTTGGACAATATACTCGTTATCGGTATTGACGACGGAGACCACATGCAGAATCTGCACAACGTTCTGGCCAGACTTCAGGATGCTGGTCAAGGGGTAAAAGCTCAAGGGGTAAAGCTCAAGGGGTAAAAGTGCATGTTCCTGGTTCCTAGTGTAGAATGCATAAGACACATCTCCCAGGCCGGCATGACTACGGCCCTCCGTAAAATTGAAGCTGTTCTGAAGGCACCAAAGCCTCGAAACAAAAAAAAAAAAAAACTGCAAAGATTCCTTGGCCTCATCAACTTTTACAGGACCTTCCTGCCCAACCTGTCTGCGCATCCGCAGCCACTGTATACTCTGCTTTGAGATGGCCTGCATTGGGCATGGAAGAAGGAGCAGGACATGGTTTTTGAGCACAGTAAACAGCTAATCACCAAGGCACCGGTGCAGGTGCACTTCGATCCAGCCAAGCCTGAAGTTCTTACTGTAGACGCATCACCATACGGTGTAGGAGTCGTCCTAGCACACAGATATGACAAGGATGACCAAAAACACCCAGTGTCGTTTGCTTCTCGTCGTCTTCACACAACAGAGCAGCATTATAGCCAGCTAGATAAGAAAGGCCTCGCCCTCACGTTTGGCGTCGAGCATTTCCACCAGTACCTGCGGGGCCGAAAGTTCGAGGCAGTCACGGACCACAAAGCACTGCTGGGGATACTAAGGCCAGATCAGGCAGTCCCCGTGCAGGCATTACCTCGAGTGGTACGATAGGCCTTGAAGCTGGCGGCCTACAGCTACCAGTTGGCGTACTGTCCAGGAAAAGACGTGGGGCCTGCTACTGTTCCATAGCCAGCTGAAGTGCTCAATCTGGAGCATGCGTACCCCGAGATAATCTCTAGGTCTGCTGTGTCGCAGGCGACCAGTTGGGACCTGGCCCTGTCCCAGGTGGTAAAGGCAGTATCCCGAGGGTAGGAATTGGTGAAACAGCCCTACAGCCACAAGGCCGATGAGCTGAGCCTGGAGCAAGGCTCCCTACTTTGAGGTTCCAGGATAGTGACCCACAAAGTCTGCGGTCCAGGGTCCTGCAGTTGCTGCACGCGGGGCATCCTGGCGTGGAAAAGACAGAAATGATGGCCCGGTCCCACGTTTGGTGGTCTGAACTAGATCAAGACATTGCTCACATAGTGTTGAGCTGCCAAGTCTGCCAGGAACATCAGCGGGCTTCGCGTCTTGTGGAGATCACCCCATGGCGATTCCCACAGAGGACCTGGTCCAGCCTTCACGTGGATTTTGGGGGCCCCTTCAAAGGTCACTACTTTATGGTGGCGGTTGACGCATTCTCAAAGTGGGTGGAGGTTATACCTGTCACCACTCCGTCAGCAGGTGCGACCATTGCAGCACTGGAGCAGATCTTTGCAGCTCAGGGGCTGCCGGACATCATAGTCTCCAATAATGGGTCCGCTTTCGCCAGCGCACAGTATCTGGCCTGGCTGACAAAGAACGGAATCCACGGATTGATGGTTCCTCTGTATCACCCTGCTTCAAACGGTGCAGCAGGGCGGGTAGTGCAGACGATTAAGGACAAACTTAAAAAGAGCCAGGTGGGTGATTTCCGTGCGCAGGTCGCCCGCATACTCTTTCAGTATCGGGCCAGCCTCATGAAGTCACGGGCTGTGCCCCCTGCGAGCTTTTGCTGGGACGGATGGTGAAGACACCGTTAGACATTCTGCACCCATCCAGTTCACGATGCTCCTCAAACTACTGAAACAGAAGCTGGCTGCTGACAAAGGGTGCTGTCCTGGGCATTGCCCGAGCCCGGAATGCTAGTATTCGCCAGGAATTTCCGCTCTGGCCCACCTTGGTCTGCTGGACAAGTGGTATCACCTGCAAGCTCCTCCTCCCTGCTCATACGAATGCAGGATAGAACCACGGGGCACCAACATGCTGACCATGTGAGGGCTAACCGTGCGACAGGGCTTGCATCCGCGGCAGCACCAGTTGAGGCCAGTGAGACAACCATTTCGCAAGGAACAAGGAACAGGCGCCTCTAGTTGTGCGCCACTAGTTGGGCCCCCTGCAAGTTCAGTGCCATCCCTGCCAACCACGGCAGATTCTCGGGAGGAACCGAGAGCGGCTCAGGCAGCACCTGGTGCTACTGCACCTAGTCTCTCAACACCTGTACCCAGGCGGAGCAACTGACAACGAAGGGCACCAGACTGCTTTTTGCCTACCTAAAGCAACGATCAACTGGCTGGGACTTGTAAGTTTTTTTTTTTGTGTGTGTGCAATAACTGGGGTTGAGGAGTGTAACGAGCGTGTAGCGCCCTGCCTAGCCTATTTTCATTACCTAGCCAAGTTCGGCAGGCAAGCTTGGTCGTGTTTGGAAAATAAACCCCGACGAGCGCTGCTCAGCAGTCAGTAGCTGTTACTCCACCATGCGTGTGGTGTCCTCCTTGTCAGAGAACGGCGTCTCGGCCCTCCCCCTCGTCTACAGTCTTCGGGACAGATCGTGACAATAGGTATCAAAGCCATCCTAGTACAACGTTACAGTGGTCGCGAACACATCATGGCATACGCAAGTCACTCCCTAAGCAGGCCAGAGCTTACACTGTAACGGAACAACAATCTCTGGCGGTAATATTTGCCATTCAGCGGTTTCGGTCTTACCTTTACGGATGCCCATTTACAATCGTCACCGACCACCACTCGTCTTGGCTTGTCAACCTTCGTGGCCCATGCGGCCGCCTTGCGCGCTGGGCACTCCGGCTGCAAGAATGCAGCTTTACCGCCACTTATAAGAGTGGTCGTCAACATGCCGATGCAGACTGTCTTTCTCGTATGCCACTTAGCCCAACAGATTTCACACTTAGCACAACAGATCACTCTTCTACTTGGCCCACCTCGCCTGATTATCAGCGATCGTGGACGACAATTCACAGCGGATGTCGTGGATGTCGTTTGTGTGAGTCACGCCTGCGCCACTCGACACCATACCACCCTCAAACGAATGGGCTGACAGAGCGTACCTATTGCACGTTTATCAACAAGCAATCTGTGTATGTCTCATCTGACCGCAAGAAATGGTATGAGGTACTCCCGTTCATTATGTTCGCGTTTAACACAGCGAAGCATGACACTACAGGTCATAGCCCTTTTTGCTATATGCACGTTGGCTCCAGCACACAATCGACACAACCTTACCTTTCTGTGTTCACGACAACGTCACTGTCCTCGATACCCTCTGCCTCGCCGAAGAGGCATGTCGCATAACTCACTTACGCACATTGGCATCACAAGACATAGCGAGAGCACGTTATGACATTCGCCACCGACCTGTGACTAATCCCCATGGTGATTTGGTGTGGTTGTGGACTCCGATGCTCAAGCGAGGGTTATGCCAAAAGTTTTTGGCCACTTACGACTAATCTTTTGTAACTATCAACAGACTTACAGAGGTCACCTATGTAACAGCTTGCCTCACGACGAGAAGTCGATTCGACAACTCGAATGACTCGTCCGGTGGCTGGTGGCTTTTGTCTGTGCGGAGAAAAATGTTGCGCACAAGGGTGAAGACAATGAATCCTACTGTGAACGCACTTGTCACCTGAGTTAAAAAGGAGGAAGAAGATTAGGAGGATTTCTAATAAGTCGGCTGTTTCTGAGCTACCCCTCTTGACCTAATAAACGGACCTTTTTAACCTCTACTGGTCCTTTTTCAAGTGTAACAATATCATAAGGGTAATGACTCACATCCTGCCGAAAACAAATCCTGCTACTACTCAAAGTTTTTTGGACTTCCTTTGAGGGAAAAAAAGAATAGGATTTGCCTAGCGGCCATATTTCAATTTTTTTTTAAATATTGTGCAGGTTAGTTTAGTTACGTCATAATAAATATGCCCAATTTTCTTCATATGTCATATGTACCATTTGAATTCGATTCGAAATATTCGACCAAAATCACTATTCCCTTCGAATTCCCAGAGCCCCTAAAACTCACTATTTGCACAAGTGTCCAGGGTCGTTACCTAGTCAAGGTCTATCCCCACAGAGTAGCTTCAACCAGCCGAAAAGCTTATATTTTCAGGTTTTCAAATCGTAAAAATTTTTCCTAGTAAGCATACAGCTGATCTTCTGCCTTTGTAGCACTCGCAGTCACCGGCTTGCACACTCAAAAGGGCGCAATGCAGCAGTTTTCACCAAGCAAAATTACTTTCCTTTGACATCAACGTTCATAATAACAGCAGGACATCACTAGTTAGGCACTAAAGTATTCAACACATTCTACCATTATTCTACGCAAATTTGTGGTCCATTGCCATTATGTGACAGTGATGACACTGCATCTGACTATTTTCACGGGAGGCAGTTGGCAACACAATTTTGGTTCTTATCGGTAGAAGAATGTGCATTGGTTTTGATTTTTTTAGAGTTGAAAATAAATATTTGCTCACACCTCTTTCAACTAAGTAGTGCTGCCATTAGCAGCCACTGGCAGGTATAATTTATTCCACCTTTCTTGCAGAAGCTCAAGGTCGTGGCGTGCACTTATTTAGGCAATGTGAACCAGTTTTCTAGGCAAGGCTGAATGTCACTGCCAATAATCTTAAGGCTGGTGCACACCGGCGACTAGCAGCGGTCGCGCGACCATTTGCGACTGGTCGCAACCAGTCGCGAACGGTCGCAAACGGTCGCAAAGCGACTGCGTTGGCCAGTCGCTTCTTGACCGATTTTTCAGTCGCGCGACTGCAGTCGCAAAGCTGCTTAACCAATCAGCGATGCTCAATTTTTTTTTTCATTGCGCTGGCTTCCTGCCGCCAGATACAAACGAGTGCGTTCCTCTAGGTCTGTGGCACCATGGCCACCACGGAATACTTGGCTTGGAGATGGCGGGCCGCAGCAACTCGAGCAAATTATCGAATTTACGTGGTGGCATTCGCAAGAAGCTAAACACCGTCAAATTAAAGAGAAAATAAATTGTGCACTGTCTTTTCCCCGTATTCGGAAACTTTTTTTTGTCTTGAACTTGACTTGTCAGCGCATTCAACGCAGCGTGTTTGGAAGGCGTTTGTACTTCATGCCTTGGCAACGACTTAAGACTCCACGTTCGAGACGCATTTGTGCTGCATTGTAGGCTGTGGCAAGTCAAGGGAAATTTAAGGATGGTTTCTGAATACGTACGACTCTCGGAAATACTCCTCGTCGTGTCAGCGCAGCTCTGAAGGCAGGCGGCTTGCATGGCCGGTCAATTCCCGCGATCGAAAGGATGGTCACATCCACTACCGGCTTTTTTTTTCTTTGGAGGCATCTGTGATGCCAGCGCTGACACCATGGCACAGTGCATCAGCACCATGAAATTGTCTTGTTCTTCGCTTGAATCGAACTTGACGCTGTTGGGAACGCTGTGCGAGAACGGACTCAGCTGGCGGCGATCAGCTGATTGCGCCGGTCTCAGGAGTTCTCGCTCATAACGAGATCCGGACGTGACTCTCCGGTTTTGCGACTTCCGGTCGCTCGCATGCAGCCTCTGTCGGTGTGAACATCAGTCGCTTTTTGGTCGCCAGTCGCGAATGGTCGCGCGACCGCTGCTAGTCGCCGGTGTGCACCAGCCTTTAGTTTTTCGATTTTCCGACGCCCCGATAGCACAACGGTTTTGCGTGGTCCCCTGAAAGTCGTATTATCGGGGTTCCACCGTATGCAGTCGATACCGAATACAGTCGAGCCCGCTTACAACGAACCTGAGCCTGACGCGGCATCCGTTTGCTGTATACCGAAGTTCGTAGTAGATGAAACACAGCTTTTAAACAAGTTGCGAGTGAAAACACGTGAAAACACAAAACTATTTGCCCAAAAAAGCACGTGATGCACATGTTTCGAAGAGCAGAAGCGATAAGGGCAATCTTGCGTTTATTTCAAACGGCAGCGTGCTCTTCGCCGAGGCCCGTGGCATAAGCTGCATGAGGCACTGGCTTCAAAGTATTGTCGTTCTCGCAATCCAATTCCTCCAAATCGCTCCTGCCGTGTACCTAATTTACAATGCCCTAATCTGTGTACGGTTCCGTGGTGTCGGCATCATCATTGGCCGCAATTAAACCATCGCAACAGATATCCCACTCGCTCTTCCGGGTCGTAGTCGAGAACTCGCTGCCACAAACCCCCCGAAATGTAGGTTCTGTTCGGAAGCTTCAGGCTTGTCAGCGGGCCCGTTGTTGATGAAGTTGGCATCGCGAAAACAGTTTCGCGCGCATGTAGCCATCACCGCGGCACACGAAATATTCACCACCTCCACAGCTGAATACCGGGACGCCCAAAGCGGCAAGTTGGCTGCTAGGTAGTCAACAGCTATGACCAAGTGCTACGCAACGCGGCACCTAACGCACGGATTACGCCCAAGCCAAGCGGTCACATTTTCGACATTTTGTTGAGCAACAGGAAAAAACATGCAAGGCCTCCCGTTCGTCATCCTGACCACACACGCACATCGAGAGCGAGCAAAACACACACACGGAACACACATGCCAAAACACGTGGTATAGCTCTGGCTCCGTTTCTAGTCAGAAAACAAAACTTCTGAATTTGAGTCAGAGTGGCTGGCGTCACGGAGCAGTGGAGATGGGCGAAGGAGTTGTGTCAAAAGAGGAGAGCCATTTGCGAGAGAAAGGCAAGGAGTCGCGAAAGAGCAAAGAGAGGGGAGGACACGGTGGGATGGCGACCTTGAAAACCAAAACACGCGGGAAAGAGGCAGGCCGAGCAGCTTGCTTGAAAGATCCGCAAAACACGCAACTCGCACGCGGAAAAAAATTGAAAGATAGCCTGCGCGCGCAGAGGTCTAAGCATGGCCGCCTGGATCGGCGTGCATGGCAGTGTTCAAAAAATTGTTTTTTTGCACTGGCGGGTTGGCGTGGCCTCACCTACTTCGATATTTTGCGATTCGTTTCGCACAATTTAACAGCTAATCTTACGCTTTCACACGCGTGCGGAGGGCATGCTGAGCCGAGAATCGCGTATTATCATCAGAGTGGGTGGGGTAGCGTACGTGCGTGCACTAGAACGATATGGTAAAACAAGACTCAGACAATCGGATACAGACGATGTTCTGGTCTGGTCATTCCAGGCCGGCGACGTCAACGACAGTACCAGCGTTCAAAAACAGGGGAGATGGCTGCCCGGTCTTCGAAAGATGGGTGGCAGTGTGAAAACACGGGCCGCATCTGGCGATGCGGGCTGCTCAGAATAGCGGGGGGACCAAGGACGGAAGGGTGTGTAACAAAAAGCGGTCGGAGAGAGCGGCAACTAAAGGGGCGCAGAGGCAGGGTCGACCTTTAACAATAAGAATCTATGGGCACCTCGCAGATGCCTCATCCTTGGTCGAAAGTGGTTTCCCCGGAAGTCGGCAGAGTGCCGACTCTGTTCACTGTAGCGGATCGGTGGCGCTCGAAGACGTTCATTGTGAGAGCAATTTTGTGCCATTGAAAAAATGTATATTTTCACGGTCATGCGGATATTGTTCATTCCAAGCAAAAGCTAATTTTAAGTGGGGCCATTATATGTGGGCTCGACTATACATAAAACTCGGGTATATAGAATTATTGGCTCTATCGAACAGTTAAAAAATCCCCTTGCATTTCCCGTGCAAAAGTATAGGACTGGTGCACCTATATATGAAACTCTCGCACAGAAGGACATATGCTGCATCGAACGCACAGACGAACATTTGCTGTATCGAACGCTGCACCGCGCTGAAGCCCAGAAAGAGCGAAAATTGATCAATTTTTCGGCAGCGTTCTCACAAGTTCCAATCTCTTTTCCCGGCCAGGTGATGAAAAGACCACATTATTTCATCGCGCTGATCAGGTTTTTGCGCGGCACTTACGGGTGCATCGGTATGTTTAATCCATAATCTGCAGGGGTTAATGCACGAGCATAGTGTTAAAAAAAAACGTGCCAAGGACACCAAAATGAGAATGCAAAGTGAGTCGGTTATCTCACCGCAATGTTTCCATTTCTTTCCTCCTTTGCTAGCGCAAAATGACATATGAGCCTGAAAAGCATGGCCTTCGAAATCCTATTGACATATTTTAGCATTCTTGGTTTTAAAACCCATGTCTCGAAGGCTTTGCTTCTTCTAGCTTTTTGCATTAAAGCAGCTGAAAGCAGTGGCTACCAGATGCAAAGCCACAAGTCAAATCAATATAGTCAACATGTCAGCTGTGAGAACATGTGAGCCAGGCGGGCCAGGTGACGACTTGGCGTGGGTCATGACCACTGAAAGTGATGCACGGTGCTTTAATGAGTTCTGCGACTGATCAGCATTTGCAAGCAGCATCTGGGACAGTGAGTGTCTTCACCGGTGCTGATGACGACTGTTTCGGAATGCATCAATGCTAAAATCATGGCTGCCATTGCAGGTGCTATGGAAGTGTACCCGTGCGATTACAGTAAAGCCTCGTTACAAAGAACACCACATTAACAAACATTTCAGATAAACAAAATAAAAGATCCCGTGCCAACTGCTTATAGTTTCAATGTAAAAATATTTCACTTGTACGAACTTCGGAATAACAAATATTTCAGAATAACAATCATTATTTATATTCCTGTGTCATCTTAATAACACCTCAGTACTACGAACTTATATCCCAAAATGCAAAAATTCTCAGATTTTATTCGCTGTATGGGTCATCGCGGTCGGAGCTGTAAGCTAGCAGACTACGCAGTGCGAGCGGATGCCTTCTTGCAAAAACCCGAGATGACGCAGGAAGAGAAAAACGCAGAGGACTTTCTTTTTTTTTTTCCTCCTTTGTGGAGGTGACGACGTATCAGGTTTTGTAGGTGGAGTGGGGACATAGGCTAGGAAAACCTGACACGGTGCGGGAGAAGAAAAAAAGTTTTTTCTGATGTGGAGGCGACGACGACGCATCGCATTTTTCTTGCATGCTTTATCAGTTGTTAACGTGCTGTCACTCGTTTCAGGCTTCTTTATCTTGGTTTTCTCTGCGTATTTTGTGTTAGAAGTGTGTGCCGGCGTTCGCGTTGCCATGAACTCAACAACCCCTCCTACGGTAAAAAAGCGGAAGGAGTTTTCAGTGAGCGACGAAGTAGAAGTTCTTCGAGAAACAGAAGGCGTAAATAACCAAGCCGTCGTGGCTAAAGAACGTGGAGTGGCACGGTCGACAATCGCCACAATTCTAAAAGACAAAGAGAATATCTTCAAGCACCAGCAAGAATCTCAGCTTGCCGCATCAAGGAAGCGACTGGGGCTCGGGGACTTCCAGAATATTGACGCAACTGTGCTCACTTGGTTTAAAAGCGTGAGAGCACAGAATGTGCCCGTGTCAGGCCCAACGGGCAAGAAAAGGTGCGGCAGTTCCCTACTATTCTTGAAGTCACCGGCTTCAGTGTGTCTTCTGGCTGGCTCCACCGTTTTCGTAAACGAAACGATGTAACCTGGCAGACTGTGTGGCGACGGAAATGCAGCCAATGAATCAGCAGCAGCCACGTGGAGAGAGGGAAGTTTCTACAAAATGGTGAAGTCCTATCAACAGCTGATATTTTCAATGCAGATGAGACGGCCTGCTTTTATCAGCTGCTCCTGGATAAGACAATTCATTTTAAAGGAGAGTAGTGCAAAGGTGGCAAGAAGTCGAAGCTTTGAGTCACCACGCTGTATTGCTGATACAGATTGCACTGAAAAGCTGAAGACTCTAGTGATCGGGAGGTTTTCGAACTCAGCTGAAAAACGTAGCGTCGCTGCCGTGCCAGTGTCGGGCAAATCAGCGTGCCTGGATGACCTGCGAGCTGTTTACCGAGTGGCTGCTAACGGTAGGCGAAAAGATGAGCAAGTAGGGGAGGCACATTCTCATGATCGTTGACAATTGCTTGGCGCTCATTGTGAACATTCGGCTTACGGATGTGCGTCTTGAGTTCCAGCTGCTAAACTGCACGTCAATACTTTAGGTACCTGAGCAAGGCATAATAAGGAGCGTGAAGTCGCACTTCCGGAATCGTCTTGTTCAACGGGTGCTCATAAAACTCTGCCTACAGCGCCTGACAGCCATCAACGCACGAGAGGCTGCGGAAATGCTTACGAAGCTTCCATCCACCACCGAAGCATGGTGGTGGATGGAAGCATGGTGGAACAGGGTGGAGCTTTCCATCCACTACAGTCGCCGACCGTATATTCGGACTCGACGGGAACCGCCAAAACGTCCGAATAATTGGGAGTCCGAAAAAACGGATTCACTCGAAAAAAAAAAGCACTTTTACAGGCCCTATTGCCAGAAAAAACTGTCATGTGTGCACACACGCACGCTTCAGAGACCGTTTGCTTGGAAATAGAAAATTCAGACTTCAGACTGAGGCAGGCCGCCTTCTACCTGGCGAATTATATCCGCTTTCTTCGTCATCGTGAGCGTCTTATAGCTCCCACGTTGGCCCGTTTCTTCACTCCCGACGGCGCAGCAATGGGTGGCATTGTAGCCATTTCAGCACGCCACGAAACACGCAAGAGAGCGAGAACACAGACAACAAGACGAATCAGGCCTAGCCGCAAAAACAGCTGACTGACACTGCTGACAAACGCCACAGTGAACAGACTCTGTAGGTGGCTTGGCTTGGCCGCTCGACTGGCTAAAAAAAGCGTCGCCATACATAGCCTTTGAGATCGGCAATGGCGATTTCTGCGTGCATTTTGACACTGGCCAGACATCCATACATAGCTAGTGCAGCATATCAGTGCTGGCAACCTAGCAAACGTATTGTTAACGTCCCTTTCAGCCTGTAATGGCGTACGGCGACGCATCCGGCCAGTTAATCCGAATCACCAAATGGCACACAGTGGTGCGTCCGAATTTTCGGTCGCGAGTTTACATTAGGATCAATGGGGAGTGTGGCGGTGCCATGAAGATGTCCGAATAAACGGGCATGTCCGAATTTTCGGCATCCGCATAAACGCTCGGCGACTGTACTATTCAAAACTGCTGTAGGAAAACCGGCCTCATGACAACAAATGGCCAACAACAAAGTGATGAACCGGCAGCGGAGAGAAGCTCCTGTGAGCTCTGGAACGAGGTGGCCAAGCAGCTAGCCGTCGATCTTTCATCCACATTTGACGACTATGTCAAGTATAATGAGGCGATGTGGACGTCAGCGGAGCTTATGACTAATGACATCCTGCAGAGCATCCAGGGCACAGAGACTCGGGATGACGATTGCAGCGACGACATGGCCGATGATGTCACGGCAGCACCTGAAGATCTCGACGAGTCTGTTTCAGTCACAGATGCATTGAAATACTTGAAAAAACTCCGCATATTTGTAGAAAACAGCAACCGAAGCAGTGCATAAATGAGCGAAAAGTCTAGTATCGTTCGTGATGCAGAGTTTGTGCTCCACCCGTCAAAAAACTATCCCAGACTATTTCAAATGAACGTGCCTTATCTTATGTTCACATGTGCATTGTTGTGAGAAATAACTTAAAGGACGTACCGTTGCAGAGGTAACACGTTTGCGTTACTGAAATGTTATTTTTATGGTGAATTTTTGGACTTTCGTTAAAACGACCTTTCAGAATAACGAACAATTATCTGCTGTCCCCAAAAGTATGTTTTATCGTGATTTCACTGTAGTAATATGCCAACACTCTCGCTGCCGCCGCCAACCAATCTTTAGTCGTGCTACAAAGCTTGCATCGGTGATCTGCGTTAATCAAAGCTGTGGCGGCCGCAGGAGCTGAACTCACTTATTTGAAAAGCTTCAATGATATACTGCAACTTGACGACGCGTAAAGACAACTTTACAGACTGTTTTCATTCAAGATAAAGTGCGGTAACTTGCATTTCACACCTTGTTCTTCATTTTACTACGAGAGAATCGTTATGTTAGCACTTGTAACGATTTCTGAGGCCTGAAATACTTTATATTGGCCTTAAATTCACATATTTTATCGATCAAACTATTGATTTATCAAACTATTTTGCAATCCGCTTTTAGTTCGACATATCCGAGATCGACTGCATATAAATGCTACACTGCTTCACAAATGATGCCAGAGCAGGCTGAAAAACTTGCTCTGGCTTTCAGTTCTAACAATCACAGAAGGTTTACACTTGTTTGTCTAACAATCACAGAAGGTTTACACTTGTTTGTCACTTCTGCTGTGCTCCTTGATAAAGCAGCAGTTAAGCTACGATCCTTGAAAACCCTCACCTTGTCATCCTTCTCCTTTTCAGCAGGTATTGATGAGGGACCATTGGTGGCCGGAGATACAGCGTCATCAGGCACTGCCTTGGATGGCGAGTTTGTAGACAAGTGTTTTTGTGCCAACGAGCTGTGAGTAGCTGCCGATTCGTTGTCCACCTCCACCGCTGCACGGCGGGCCTCCGCGAGCTGAGCCTTCACCTCGGCAAGCTCCTGTGGCAAAAATTGCTATCTGGGACTACGCTTGGTCAACTGGCTATACCACAATGACATTTCCATTTACAGAGATAGAGACTACTTATTAGACCTTGGGCTGGCTGGTTCAAGATTACGAGTGGAAAAACAGGGCTAAAAAGACTAGGCACGAGAGCACCATGCTGACCGACTACATAATGTGCTTATTCCTTCCATGGGCATATACAGGTTGTCCCAAATGTCACGCAGCACAATTTTAAAGGGGGCCTGCAACACCTTTCAAGTAGCTATGAAATGGATTCACTAAAGGAGCTTATAGGCTCACTTTTTTTTTTTTTTTTGCAAACTTTTGAATTCGTCCAGTACGTGCGGAGTTACAAAGATTTGTCACACGCTATAATTGCATTCTCTTTTCTCTTGCCTTGACGAAAACGCTGACAGCTCAGCAGGCAGGGAGGCATGGGGAAAGAAAATCCAAAATGGCCACCTTGCGACCTTGAGCACATTTGATCTATCCCTCTTTTTTTCCCCCCGAATACACAGCTTTTCAATGCAATTGCATGTGCACGCCTGGACAAGTCATGCCTCCCGCAACGGCCCCTGTATTGACAGAATGTGCCATGCTCAAATGAGCCAATGGCTTATATAATGGCTGTGATGAACGATTCTTGAGCTTGTAGCATCATTTGTTGAAAGAAACAAAAGCAATTAATTTTTAGGTGACATTGAGAATTTATTGTGAACTACGCATAGCATGCTGAGCTACAATAATTGGCTCGCATGTTCTCAGAAGCCTCGACTACCAGGTCCAGCAGTATTTGGAGCAGTATAAAATAGAAGGCTTACATAAAGAAAAAATAATATATATATATATATATATATATATATATATATTGTTAGGGCGTTTATTAGCCGGCACAAAGTGAACATACACAATGGGGACAGTAACGGCCAAGCACGAACTCTCAGCGCGAGCGGCGTCTTTTTTGGGTAGACGCACTAGAAAACACTTGAGAGTTCGACCCATTTCAGTGTTCAGAGGCTTCTCTACAAAATATATATATATACACAATTTAACATCACCTCCATCACGCAGTGTGAACACGAGCACTGCTATTTCAGTGAAAGTTGTACTTTGAACCTTCCCGCTAAGCAAACAATAATAAAGTCCACATTTGTGGCACTGGTCAAATATTTGACAGACACCATGAATTTAAATATCAATATACTAAGCTCGCAACCTTGCCTTGAAATCTGAGAGATTCGCAAAACAGAGAAGTGGGGGGGAGGAAAGATGGGCGCACAATTTTGTTTCTTTTTTAGGGAAGCATAAATGTCATACGCTGCTTCAAATGATTGCCAGTAGCTTATTTAGACATCGGTGATTATACTGCTGCTAGGAATGTGCGGCGTACAAACGCATGAGTAACTGAAAAAAATGTGCAGTGTCCCACTAGCGCTAACAGCCCCTTCTAAATCTCAATGCGCCTTCACACAGGGCACCAGTATACTGCAGCAAAGGTGGCTCAAGCAGCATTAGAACCAAAGCCAAGAAATTTTTTTCCACCCCACTCCCCCCTCCCCTTTTCACCGTGGGGCTCGATGCTGCTTCGGCTCCCTTGCAAGGCACGTTCGACCAGGCTAAGTAACAATGGCGCCCGCCTGTTGGCCCAGCGACGATATCGAATATCTATCACGAAGACTGTGGCAGGGACGATGCAATTTCAAGACAAAAATAAATGTTTTATGTGCCACTGCTAAGGCAATAAATGTAGGCGCTGGCAGTGCCGGCGTTCGCAGCACGTCGAGCTTTTTCCCGAAAAGAAAACGCGGCATATGCTTCTAGCTTTAGTTCTTAACAAGCCATAGCCGATTTTCAGGCTAGGAAACTTATACTTCCTGCAAAGCATTGGTGGCTACCGCAACGCATTTTCGTCTTGAAGTTACGTCGTCCCGCCCATAGGTATCTGCTGCAAAATCCGGACCAATGGGCATGCAGCATTGTTACATTATCTGGTCGATCACGTCTGGTGACCATAGGGCGGATGCCTGGAATATTTTAAGTGTATTTTAGGTGCTATAGTTCGGGTCTGCATGCTTTTACTGATAGGGCAAGCTGCAGATAGCCGACGTGGCCTGCATTTCTTGCCGAAATTGGCGAACCTGAACAAAATTTTGAGGCTGGCTAGGCATTTTAGTGCAGTGTTGCACCTCTGCACAAATCATAGTAATCATAGATTCCTGGGTTTGGCGCAACAATCATGAATCGTATCAAACTGGCGCAATCGGCGCACCTGTTGCGACCCTGCACAAATCATAGTAAAAAGGCTACAAAAAAATTTGTGCTGTCATTTAAAGCAGCCCTGCAACACTTAATGAGCATGGACAGAAAGCTCTGCCAATCGGTAGTTGAGGATTCCGAGAACATACGTGCCAAATATTATGGTGCGGCACATGACCTGAAACTTACAATTAATTTTTGAAGTCAGCTCATTTTCTCTGATCTTGACGCTACAGGCTCAAATATCACTACCATCATCTTCACATCTTGTGTGCAGAATGGCAGACTGTTTGTCCATGTTCGAGCCTTCGTTACTGATGATATATTCAATATAGACGAGACCAAATTAAAGTTTGTCTGCACAGAAGTTGTGACCATGCACCAGCCATGAGAATGTTGTCAAAATAGAATGCTACATGTTCTTCATCTCGCATTGAAAAACAGCTGGAGCAGGTGAGATTATCGAAGTAAACTTGTGCGAATATTTGATTGCTTTGAATATTTGAACAAATATTACTGTTAAAATAGGGTGTTGCACGTGAAGAAAGATTCAGACGTCACTCAGCAAAATGCTTTTTATTGGACAAAACAGGCTTCTTGTAAGCGCGTGCGCGAGCTGGAACTGCAGCCACCGATCATTGTCGTTGTCTCCCATAAAAGCAGAGGGTCCGTCATTCACATGCATTACAATTATTCCCTGCAAAATAAGAAGCCATCCTGACAACCTATAGAAAAGTAAACATAGGAGGGTTGTAGCACTGCTTCAATCTGAACACACGGACGATTTCCTGGCCACGACGACGATGGTCCGAAAAGGGTTCCATGGGCTCGATGAGGTAGTTTACTGGTGATATTTTTTGTAGTACACGACATGGGCCGTGATACTTGGGCCAACTAAATGGAAAGGCCAGGTGTAGCAGAAGGGACACGCAGCCAGACAAGTGAATCCTGATCGTAGGAAGCAGTATTAGTGGATGCATCGTGGTGGTGCTTCTGGCACCTTTGGTCTTGTGTTGTAAAGGACCATGCAAGTTGGCGGTATTCTTCGGTGTATGTAGCGGCTTGGGATAAAATTGCGGATTCTGAAGCGTCAGGTCTGTACAACAAAATTGTGTCCATAGTGCGTCATCGCCCAAGAGTGGCATTGGATGAAAGGGAATATTTAACCTGTAAAACATACGGAAATGTTTTTCTCTTAATGTTTCCATATGTGGGCAAGCTATTAAAATGTGCATTACAGTTAGTTGCTCCTGACACTTATCGCATGTTGGGGCTTCTTCGCCTGCCAATAGGTAATTATGTGTGATGTGCGTGTGACCTATTCGTAGTCGACATATAACTACTTCGATAAAACGCGCTTGATGAAGACAGGTCTTCCATTCACCAAAAACAGGTTTAATTAGGGGAAGTTTGTTGTTTTGTTGTAATTTCCATTCCTGCTGCCAGTGAAAGGTGGTGGCCCGGCGAACAGCTTGAATCCCATCTCTGGCAGGTATGTTGGTTTTTGACTCGCGCATCTCTTTTGCTGTTGCAGCTAGTTGGTCTGCCCTTTCATTGCCTGGGATCCCGACATGACTCGGGACCCAACAGAGGCGTATGGTGTGGTCATCAGGTGTGTGGGATAGCATGTTTAAAATATCGCCTATGAATGGCTCATACTGAGATTTATAATTGAGACTTTTCAGCGCGCTTAACGAGTCTGTAAATATTACGGCTTTTTTATGTTTTGAGCTTATAATGTATCGTACTGCCATCCATAACGCATAGCACTCAGCGGTGTAGATGGATACGAACTGCGGTAGTCTAGTTATTTGCTC
Source organism: Rhipicephalus microplus (assembly GCF_043290135.1). NCBI lineage: Eukaryota > Metazoa > Arthropoda > Arachnida > Ixodida > Ixodidae > Rhipicephalus > Rhipicephalus microplus. The sequence continues at coordinate 13,745,078 of NC_134705.1, read as the reverse complement.
GTGTGTTGCTCCTACCACGCTGCTTCCGACATAAGCAGATGTTTTCGAACCATCAGTATAAAATTCTTCGTAAGTGTTGTACGTTTGTTATAATGTAAAGAATTCTTGTAGTATATGTTCATGTGGGGTGTTTTGTTTTTTTATATGTGTGAGTGAAAAATCCAAGAATTTGGAGAAATCACTCCATGGGGCCAAACTGGGTGGCCTTCTAGCAATGGAGAGTGCTTCGTTATGAATATTCAGGGCATGAAATTTTTCTTCAAATCTTAGTATTAGTGGCTTAATTACGTTTGGTTTATTGGCATAGTGTTGTCGTAGGTAACAGCGTGTGACAATACTGTGGCATATATGATCTGGTGAAGAACGAACTCTAAGGACAAACGTGAGCATTAGTTTCGTTCTCCTATATTCCAAGGATGGTTCGTTACTTTCGGCGTATAAGCTCGAAATAGGTGAGGTTCGATAGGCACCTGTTGTGAGGCGTAACCCTTTGTTATGGACAGGGTCTAGGCGCCTAAGGTACGAGTTTCTTGCTGAACCGTAGATTATACTACCGTAGTCTAATTTGCTGCGTACTAAAGAGCGGTAGATGAGCACGAGGCACTTCGGTCGGAACCCCAGTGCTTTCGGAACAAGACTTTGAGGACATTGAGGGCGCTGTTGGATTTCACCTTGAGATTATTAATGTGTGCAAGAAAATTGAGCTTCTTATAAAATACGACCCCCAGAAACTTCTGTTCTTGTTTTATTGGCAATACTGTTTCGTTTATTTTCAGTACGGGGTCTGGTTGTAAGCCTTGTTTCAGGGAGAACGCTACAGCAACCGTCTTTTCCTCAGAAAACCGGAAGCCATTTTTGTTAGCCCATTGTGTTAGCTTGTTTAGTGCAATTTGAATCTGTCGCTCGCACGTCGCCATGTTAGATGACCGGCACGCTATTTAGAGACCATCCACATATAGTGAGTGCATAAGAGTAGATGGTATGACCTGGTTCACAGAGTTCATTTTGAGGACAAAGAGATTGATTGATATGTGGGGTTTAACGTCCCAAAACCACTATATGATTATGAGAGACGCCGTAGTGGAGGGCTCCGGAAATTTAGACCACCTGGGGTTCTTTAGCGTGCACCCAAATCTGAGCACACGGGCCTACAACATTTCCGCCTCCATCGGAAATGCAGCCGCCGCAGCCGGGATTCGAACCCGCGCCCTGCGGGTCAGCAGCCGAGTACCGTAGCCACTAGACCACGACGACAAAGAGAGTTGTGCTTAAGACACAGCCCTGAGGCACACCGTTCTCTTGAGTAAAAGTTTCTGAAAGTGTGGTACCCAAACGAACCTGAAAAGTTCGGTTCGATAGAAAGTCGGACAAGCAGTTGAGCATCCTTCCGCGAATTCCAAGATCTGCCAGGTCTCGTAAAATACCGTACTTCCACGTTGTGTCATATGCCTTTTCAAGATCGAAAAATACTGCTAAGCAGTGCTGCTTGTACAGGAAAGCTTCTCGTACTGTATGTTCGAGGCGAACGAGGTGATCGGTGGTGGAACATCCTTTCTTCTAACCACATTGGTGAACATCTATCAAGTTAGCGGTTTCTAGGATGTATGTTAGCCTAATATTAATAACGCTTTCGAAGGATTTCGCCATACAACTTGTAAGTGCTATGGGCCTTTAGCTTGTTGGTAATGTAGGGTTTTTTCCGGCTTTGAGAAATGAAATTATAATGGCTTTTTTCCACTCTGTTGGCATTCTGCCAGTGATCCAAACAGCGTTAAAGAAGTGCAGCAATGCCTTCATCGCTTCCTGGGACAAATGGGCGAGCATTTGGTAATGTATTTTGTCTGGGCCAGGTGCTGTTTTTTTACCTTGAGAAAGCACTCTGTTAATTTCCTGCAGGGTTAAGGGGGAGTTGTATGATCTGTCGTGATAACCTGTAATAGGAAGCTTTTGTTTTTCTGTAGATTGTTTATGTTTTAGAAAAGCTGCCGAATAGTTTGCTGAGCTCGAAATAGCGCAAAAGTGCTGCGCTAGTAGGTCTGCCTGTTCGCCTAAAGTTGTCTGGATGCCAGGGGTTGAGAGAATGGGGGTGGTATATGAACTGTAGTTGCCGTTAAACTTGTGCGCCTGATCCCACATTCTTTTAGATGTGATGGAGCTGTTGATGGATGAAATGTACTTTTTCCACGAGAGTTTTTCAGCCTGCCTGCGAATAAATCTTGCCTTTGCTCTCGCTTTTTTAAATGCTAGGAGGTTCTCTCCTGTAGGATGTTTACGAAAAATGCCCCACTCCTTGTGTTGCATTTTTTTAGCTTGTGTGCACTCTTTTAGCTTGTGTGCACTCTTGCGGTAGTGTGGAGCACCCGAAGGTCACCATTATGTGCTTGGTTGGAATTTCTTTGTTTTCTCTTCTCACTACGATACGCTGTACGTGAACGACGTTTTCGTCCTTCCAGCCAGCCAGAAGCTCATCATTTGTTAGGTCTTTTAGGTCATCGTCTGACACAACGCCTTTGACAGTGTTCATCGTTCGGTGCGCAGAGACGGTTACGGGCTTGTCCCCAAATGCTACTAATTTTTCTAGTTTCTGAAACTGTGTCTTGTCTTTAACTTCCACTAGCAAGTCTCCGCTTGCCATCTTTGTAGCCTTATAGCCAGTTCCAATAGTCTCGGTTAGGCACCTGGACACGAGGAATGGGAGATGTTGCGAGCTTTTTTGTCCGAGCTTTCGCAATGAATAACGTGGTACTTAGGGAAATGGTCTTGTTTTTCTGAAAAAGGCATTACACTTGCTTCGGTGCGCATGACTTGAAGCCAAGCTGAATGTCGTCGACATATGTACAATAGAACATCATGCGGGGAATGTACAAGTGCAAAGAATTCATTTTGATGATAAAAAGTGTGCAACTAAGCACACCACCTTGTGGCACGCCTGGTTCCTGGACAAATGTTTGGGAGAGCACACTGCCTAGACGGACACGGAATGTCCGGTTTGACAGGTAACTTTCGATTATATGAAACATTCTTCCGCGCACACCAAGGTGGGACAGGTCTCTTAGAATTCCGAAACGCCATGTTGTATCATATGCCTTTTTGATATCGAGGAACACAGAGAGAAAATATTGTCTATGGACGAAGGCGTCTCTTATCTGTGCCTCGATACGCACCAGATGGTCGGTGGTGGATGTACCCTCCCGAAACCCACACTGAAATTGGTCAAGCAGATTGTGTGTTTCAAGGAAATGTAAAAGTCGGCGGTTTATCATTTTTTCAAAAAGTTTACAAACGCAGCTGGTTAGTGCAATGGGCCTATAACTTGAAACTGAGGAAGGGTCCTTGCCCTGTTTCAAAATAGGGATAACAATAGCCTCTTTCCAAGAAGCAGGGATGGTGCCCGAAAGCCAGATAGCATTGTATAGAGAGAGTAAGGGTTTTCGCGTTTCGAGCAACAAGTTTTTCAACATTTCATATGTGACACGGTCGTAGCCTGGAGCAGAATTATTGCAAGAGTTTAGCGATGTTTGTAGCTCAGCTAAGTGGAAAGGTTGGTTTTATTCCTCGTAATTTGTGCACTTGGATTCTAGTTTCTGCTTTTCTATTTTTCCTTTGTGTCTTTGGAAAGCTTCAGTGTAGTGTGACGAGCTAGACACCTGCTCGTTGTGTGCACCGAGGAAGTTCGCTTGATCTTCCAGGCTATCACCCTGTGTGTTTACGAGTGGGAGTGAGTGTACTTGTCTTCCTGCTACCCTACGAACCATGTTCCAGACTTTAGCCTCTTGTGTATATGAATTTATCCCTGATAAAAACTTGTGCCAGCTTTCTTTTCTGGCCTGCCGACGCGTTCTCCTGCCTCGAGATTTTATTTTCCTAAAGCTTTCAAGGTTTTCCGCTGTCGGCGAGTTCCGCAGCAACCTCCATGCCCTGTTCTGTTCCTTTCGCGCATTCTGGCACTCAGTGTTCCACCACGGAACGTGTCGTTTGCCGGGCAGTCCAGATGTTTGTGGAATGCACTTGGTTGCTGCGTCAGTAAGAAAAGCCGTGAGGTACTGCACATCTTCATCTATGCCTAACCCGCATATGTCAGTCCAATTTAGGTGAGTAAGCTTTTGAAATCGTTCCCAGTTGGCTTTGTTTACCAGCCATTTAGGAACATGTGGAGGACATTCATTTATTATTGGTGTACTCAAAACTAAAGGGAAATAATCACTTCCGTATGGATTATTTATGACTTTCCACTGAAGTAATGGTACAAGTGAAGGAGATGCGATACTGAGGTCTATGGAAGAGTAAGTTTTGTTGGCAAGGTTATAGTATGTTGCCTCTTTCCTATTCAACAGACAAGCACCCGATGAAATGAGGAATTGTTCAATGAGACGACCTCGGGCATCACAGCGAGAGTCACCCCACAGACCATTATGTGCGTTCAGGTCCCCAAGGACCAGATAAGGTTCAGGTAGTTCATCGATTAAAGACTGGAATTGAAGTTTTTCGAGACGGTGGTGCGGTGGTATGTACAAAGAGCAAACAGTGACAAGTTTGTTTAGAATAACTGCTCGGACAGCCACTGCCTTGAGGGAAGTTTGAAGGGGTAATTGTGTGCATGCTATACCTTGACTTACTATAACCGCTACACCACCTGATGGTAGCAAGGCATCATCTGTATCCTTTCGGAAGATTATGTAGTTACGTAAAAAGTTTGTGTTAGTTCGTTTTAAGTGTGTCTCCTGTACACACAGCACTCTTGGATTGTGTTCATGGAGGAGTTCTTGTAAGTCATCGAGGTTTCGAAGAAGGCCTCGGATGTTCCACTGTAATATTTCTGTCTGCATATTTAAACAAGAGAGATACTGCTGTGTGTACAGAGAGTATCCTGTGTTGGAGTGAGCTCGTTAATTCAGGTGGCAGGACGGTCGTCCGGCCCCGTTATTGGTTTTTTATTTTTCTTAACGCGCTCCAAGGAGGCGCGCCGCTCTTTTGGTACCAAGGGTACCGTTGTATCCATTGCCTCCCCAGAGGCACTGGTTGCCCGCACATGCGAGCTGGTGGTTCGAATTTTAGGCCTCGCCTGTTGAGGGGAGGCCTTGAGACCAGAGGACCCTCGAGTCTCCGGCCTCAATTCGCTAGGCGGCGGAGTAGACTGAACTACTGCCGCCTTGGGGGCAGGTGCCACAACCGTCGGCTCGCTCTGCGCTGGCCGAAGGAGTGACGAGGGCTGGTGCGGCGTTGCCCCCTGACGCGCCGCATCAGCATATGTAGCGCCATAAAATGGCGACACTCTTCGTCTTGCTTCCTTGAATGTGATGTTTTCTTTAATTTTCAATGTGATAATTTCTTTTTCTTTTTTCCAAAATGAGCAAGACCGTGAGTATGCGGCATGATTTCCGCCACAGTTCACACAATGTGATGGTTCTTCGCAATTGTCAGAGTTGTGGCCTGACACTCCACATTGTGCACAAGTTTGGTGACCACGACAGCTTTGTGAGCCGTGGCCATACTTCTGGCATTTGAAACAACGACGTGGGTTAGGTATGTATGGTCTGATCGACGTCTTTGTGTACCCTGTTTGAATACTTTCTGGCAGATTACTGGAAGCGAACGTGAGTATCAGGTGTTTCGTTGGTGTTACCTTGTTGTCTCTTCTAATGGTGATACTTTGTACATTGGTCACATTCTGACTCTTCCACCCTTCCAGAAGTTCCTCTTCAGTCAAGCCGAGCAAATCAGCATCAGAAACTACTCCACGGGTTGTGTTCATCGATCTGTGTGGCGTTACAGCGATGGGAGTGTCACTAAAGGTTGATAGACTCTGTAGCTTTTCAAACTGTTCTTTTTCTCGAACTTAAAGGAGGAGGTCTCCGCTGGCCATTTTGGTAACTTTGTACCCGGCTCCAAGAGTTTTTGTGAGACATCTGGCTACTACAAAGGGTGGTACGGTTCTGGCTTGCTTGCTGCTTATCTCACTATGTATAACATGAAAATGAGGGAAGTTTTCACTTGATCGGTTGAAAAAGCCTAAGTCTTCGGTGCGTACACGCTTTAAGGCGGTACGATCATTTAATAAGGGAAATGCTCTATGCATGCCAGTTTAATTTTCTTCAGAAGCGCTGGCAGCCACCCACCATGGAGCCCAACGAGGGGACGCTACAAGTTTGTGGATGCTAAAACCTGCAGACGCCAGCCGTACAACGCAACTATAACCCAATGCGCCTAGACCAAGGTAGGCTATTTGCACAGGGTTAACCCTAGCCGCCAGAAAGTTTGGAAGCAAACGAAAGAGAGTAGAAGACAGGACAGATAAATAGTAAGAGATAAAGACGGGGATGTAGGGAGAGGGAGATAGGAAAATGCGACTGCCGATTTCTCCTGGGTGGGTCAGCCCAGGGGTGCCGTCTACGTGAAGCCGAGGCCAAAAGGGTGTGTTGCCTCTGGCGGGGGGCCTTAAAGGTCCAAGCACCCAGCGTCGGCTCAACCCCCAGGATCCCCTTTTCCCCGGACACAGCAAAGCCACGCACGGCTAGGCGTGGGAGGGAGTCAAAACTCCCCCGTTAGCTCGGGTCCGTGGTGTCGCTACACACCAAACGCCTGCTTGCAGAGGCGCCCCTGCGGGGTCAATTTATAACATCTCTGTGAGATGAATGTGAGTGCAAATTGATGCTAAAATAGTGCTTTTTCTCCGCCGAACTGTTGCTGTTACACACGAGCTATCGTGTTCATCTTGGTCTCGTTTGGATGGGTCGCTCTTCATTTTCCATTTCCCGCCCCCGCTGGCTCGTCTTGCTCATTGGTTTTTGGGCAAAAACGCGTCATCGAGAAGCACTAGCGCGCGATTCTATTGGCTGCTTGGGGCACGTGACAAAACGTAGGCATCCGATTGGCCAGGTGGCATTTCCGGCGTCTGCTTCACCATCGTGACGTGCACGGACATGCGCCATTTTAACATGGTGCTACTGACTGCCTGCGGCAGTAAAAAAGTTCCGTGCTACAGCAATTTGTGAAGCAGGTGCGGCTATCGTTTGTTTGCTGTGAACTTTAGAATGAGCCCCGCTATGGCTCAGGACAACGAGGATAACGAACTTGCCGTGGTCAACGGCGGTTGCCGAGTCACCGGTGTAGGTCTAACTCACGTACGAGCCCATTGGCTGCCGACAACGTCTCTGTTTTGCAGGCTCATCAGTTAGAGGACGGCAAGTAAAAAGCATAAGTGAAGCTACAAGAGATATCAATGTTTGTTGTGACGGAACGGAAGCGTAGTCTCGCTATGCGCGTCGATGCTGCACTTCCCCCCACCTGACGAAAGGACTTTGAACTGCGCGACGGGTCGTCAGCGTGGAGTACGCCACGCGTCGACGAACAACAGGTCAATCTGTTCGCGGTGAACGTGCTCGCCGCCCGCGCAATGGAGGCTACTGGCAACAGGTAGACTGCTTTTAACGATGTGTTCGCAACGTTGTCATGGTATCCGCTTGAAAATGTGGCAGTCTTACGTGAAAAAGGAAACTAACACCTCGGCACTCGTGTAGCCTTGCAATTGATTAGCAAGGGAGCAAGTTTGGCTCACGACATTTGCGGGTAACTCATTTTGGACAAGCCGGAAAACATCGCTGTGATATTCGACGGTCCGCAAATGACACGCGCGCATTCATCGCACATCGCCGTCAGTACAGTCACCGAACTGATAAGCGGCCTTACGGCAAACGAGCACACGGCGACAACTTGCTACAGGACTAAAAGAAACCACACACTCGTGCAAACAATCAGTCCTATTACATTTCTGGTGCATATTAACTGACTTGAAGTATGTGTGCCATGATATTTTTCACTCGGAACGGCAAAATAAAGTTTTAACTGCATTATTCTCGAAGCACAGATTTTGACCACTTTCTTTTACTTGTTCGGTAAAAGTGGACCTAGGACAACTAAAGCTGTAATTGATTTTGCACAATGTAGCTAAATGTGCACAAAAAATAAGGCTGAGAACCTATTTTTAATGGGCAGCTTCATTTTTTATTTTTTTATAAAAATTTTTGTTTTTGGTTAGATGGAATGAACTTTATTGTGCTGTTATTCGAGAAGTACTCGTTCAATTATCGATCAGCTTACAATGTTGCACTCCTTAGGCTTTCTAGTATCCACATTTATGTTAGTGACTATGTAATTCTAAGTACATACATTTTTACGGTTTTGTACACCCTGCATGAAAATTCCTGCAATATATCAGAAACTATTACAGATAGCAAAATAATTTGTTTTGTAGCATGGAGCTATATGTATAAACCACACAACATAGCAAGTAGATTTTGATTTCTCTTGAAGCAAGTTTTTTAAATTGGTCTTTTGTCTGACCACACAATAGCCTCATTCAGAGCTATGAAGTTTAGTGTACTGTAAAGTAAAAAATAATGACCAAATCAAAAAGTGCTTCTTATATTGTGTAGCTTGTGCTTTTTAGTGGTGATCCCTATACTATTTGTAATTTTCGGACTGATGGTTATTTTTCTATTGTGGTAGCAACAATAGATATTGTTGTCCTAATTAAATAATTAACTAACTAAGCGATAGAAAAAATAACTACATAGTTAGAATATGGAAGACAAGCTGAGTAAGCATGCCAACTTTTGTCACATTTGGTTCAAAAATAAATGAGAGAGCCCTAAGACCCATGTCCCCTCTTAAGTACATGAGTGTCACCTGTTACAAAATCAAACCAATGGCCTCATGCTCACTAGTTATTAAAGAAAAAGCTTTTTCTTCATTTTTTCTGTAATAATGTGCTACCACATAAAAAAAAGATACAAAAGGTTTGTTCATCATGTGAATTGAACCCAACGTCACAATCACAAGCTCACCTATTACTCTTATGCTTTCTGGCAAATGCAGATGGTGACATTTTTAAAAATTTTTGTGTGCAATGACTGACTATAATAACAATTGTACTGTCTACAACCTAAATATATGATTAAGTAAAAGATTACTGGTGAAAAGAAATTGCACCTCTTCATTATTCGATATTCAATTTGTATTCGAAACTATGTATTCATATTCAATTCGTATTCGAAAATTTTGATATTCGCACACCCCTAAAAAAAAATATTTTGTGGATGTTGAACCGATGTGAATCAACAAAACTTCTTGAACCTTTTGCCAATTGGAGACCTGTGTCTGGTAAGAAATCATGAACATGTCATTGATTTTTAAAAACAATCAAGACAGAAACCTTCTGGCCTTCTCTATTGATCTGAAGGATCTTAACTATTCCCTTCCTCAATATGACCTGATGAAATGCGTAGCCCACTGCTTAGACAGGTTTGGAGCAGTATGTTTTAAATACGCTTTCAGTTTGACATTTCATCAATTTTTAAAGCTTCTTTTTATTTTTATTTTAATTCTACTTAGGCGGCATGGGAAGGCACTGTTATTAAATAAAAGAAATGGTATCTGTTCTGGGTCTTGCATTGCTCCTTGCTTAAAAGTGACCTGCACCTAGCAAATTGTGGCCACGCTCTTCATGATAGACTAAAAAATCACCTTGACGTGCATGTACTCAGATCTGTGGACAATTTTTTAATTGTTTAAAACCATTAATTGTGTAGTTTTGACAGTGAGGTCTCTAAAATCATAACCACATTCACAAAGGCCCTGTCCCTACAGGTGTTGACACATGAAATGCCCAAGGCCAATATCATCAAGTTTTTAGACTTAGGACTCTACTTTTGATCACAGAAAGTTTGCTGAAGTAATGAGCCATGAAGCAATAAGCTCGTCCTGTCATTTTCTTCTCCCATTCAAAGCTGAATAAACATGCCATAGTACATTTCTATTTTCTACAATCTCAGTATAATCGCGGGAAAGTCAGGAGTGGATGTGGTCTTTTCTGCTTCCGAACATCTACAAAAGTTATGTCGATTGGTTGATTCACAATGCAACAGTGTAAACGCTTGTCTCATTAATCATTGAACATCTTTCGTAAACTGTCCTCGCCACATTGTTTATGCTATTCCACTTGCCTGTACAAGAACCTATGTTGGTCAGACTGGCAGATGTATCAGTCAGAGACAGAAAAAGCATCATTGAATGTCACAGAAACAACCTCAAGTCATTTGGGCATTCATTGTGGAGATTGCGGATGTAAGCCCTAGTTCGAAAACACAAACACAGTAATTTTATTTAACGCACCTGGCAAAGACGACAAGCGAGATTATGGAGGCATAGGAAATTGTGAGATTAGCAAACATGTGCGTTAGCCAACCTTCCCTATTGCTTTCTCAAAGAGCTTCAATACCTTGATTTGATGCAGTGACATACATTTTTTGCTGCGTTGTGACAGAGCATTGTACATGTGCTCGATTGAACGATGTGAATCCACAACACATTCTTTTGTTATTTCCCCTCACTCACGACGTATTGATGGGTCCGTGCAAAAATAAAAGATCAGTTGAAAGCAGTGCTCTGTTCGTGTCAGTTCTCTTCTATGTCCTTGTCTGTTTGCGCTTATCACACTTCGTTTGTCCTTGTGTTTTTACACTTGCTTTAGATAAAAGAACAGATCATTGTGAAGTTCGCAAATCAAGTTGAATTGGTGATTAAGATGGTGAAGTGGAAGTGCTGAACAATTGCCAATTTAATTTTGAGAGAAAGTGCTTCCATCAAGTCGCACGTAGCCCAATGGAGCTGCAAGAACAAAGTTTAGACAGGGTGTGTACCACCTATCAGTTCCATGCTGGCTGAAGTGCCATGCTTCGCAGCTACCATAGACATTAGTGCCACAGTTCCCTATAGTGTATTTATAGAAAACTCTAGGTCTGGAGGTACATGCAGTGAAGCAAAGTAATCTTGCACAAAGTGTTTCAAATCAGAAAGTGCATGAACGTTTACTTGAACGTTGGAGACACCTATGTCCAATTCATGCATTCAATTGCGTGCAAGCAAAGTGGGTGATATGTCCCCCCCCCCCCCCCAAAAAAAAATACTGCATCTCCACGAAGTGAATAAGTGGGAGAAGCAGCGGAATAGATCGGCCTACTAATCGTAAGTCACCCGTAACATTGCCCCCTCACACATGCAAACGAGTGACAAAGCGGTATACAGTTATGCACAATGTTTGAGACTGGCAAGGCACAGGTGCCTTGGCATAGTGAACTTGCCACATGTCAATAACCTCAGAGGGCTAAGTTGTTGCTGAGGCTTCATCCTGGATAGTTTTCACACGGTTGCTTACCAACAGTGAACTTGGGCCCGCCAATAAATGCTGCCTGGGAGAGCTACCGCTCAGTGCTTCCTCATCTGTTCCTTTCATACAGCATACACGTGGCACTTGGTCTTCAAGTGCTAGCAAGCATACGCTAGGTGTGCATCCCCGCAGCAGTAACAAGATACGCCCACCAACGCTGCCGAGATGCAGAGGCTAGAGAAGGAGCATAAGCTTGTGCTATCTCCTCGGCATCCCTCTTCGCTGCTTCCACTGGAAGGGTGGTACGCATTGAGTCTTCTTTCCAGCAATCTTGTTGCCAGACAGAGCATGTCTTCAAGCTCTTTGCCCAAGTTGCAGTGCTCGGAAAGGCTCTTCAGTGCTGAAATGAAGTTGCTGACTTTTCGCGTGAACGCACGAGTTGAAGTGTAAACGCTGCACAACAGCAGAAAACTTCAGGCAGCAGTGGTTTCCCAGTACCGACAAAATCTCATCCAGTGTCTTGTAATTTGACTGGTCGGGCTTGACTAAATTGTCAAGCAGCACAAATACTGGGAGGAGAGGAGTGGTGGGAGAGGGACAGAACGGTTAGGTTCTGCGACATTATCCAATTATACCAAAAGTAGAGGCGCAAATTTCCACCACCTAGCTCCACATTAGACAGATCTCAGGAGGTTGACTGAAGGCAACTTCAAACTATAACATTTCCCAACCTGAAGCACCTAAATCGCATCTACCCCGAACTATACCCAGATGACTCGTGTAAGCTGTGTAGCATGAGACGCGCCACCCTAGAGCATATGTTATGGGAATGCACACAGATACAGGACGCCAATGCAGTCTCCCCAGAACAGCTTGGGGCACGGTGGAGAGCCGCACTGATCAGCTCAGATCGGACAGATCAAATATGGGCCATCCAGCGATCACGGGAGGCGGCTGAGAGACAGGGTCTCTCCACCGCCCCTGGCGTGGCTTAGGCCCACGCCTCAATCCGCTGGTTAAATAAAGTTTGCTCACTCCCTCACTCACATCATCTGCTTTCTGCATACAGTCAAATCTCGTTACTACGAACACCGAATTAACGATTTTTTCAGATTTACGAATATTTTGAAAATCCCCGCCAGATTGCCTATATATTTTCAATGTAAAAATATTTCAGAACAACGAATTTCAGTACAATGTATATTTCAGAATAACGTGCATAATTTATTTGCTCGCCCATACGCAAGGAACATCAGTTTTACGAATTTAGTTAAAAGTAGCAGCACCGCAACTCTCACGTAGCGCAGTAGCCGCTGTTTTTTTCCATGCACGGAAGCTATCATCATCACCGTGTTGAGAGCCGACTGCTAGCACCACCACACAGGTATGGTTTGATGTGTGGCAGCTTAGCAGGCCTAGCCTCGTTGCCTCGTCCTTCGTCGTGCGTCCTTCGTGCCACGCACGTGTGAAGTCTGCTGCGTTTTGTTGTTCTTTTTTTCTTAGCTTTCTGCAAAGTGTTTGGAGACCCGACGATGAATGCACCAGGTGACAGCGCTAAGAAGAGGCGAAAGCAGTTTTCCCTGCAAGAAAAGGTGGATTTGTTGAGGGAACTTGACTCGGGCAAAAAGCAAATTGACCTCTGCAGGGAGCGTGGCATTGCCCCGTCGACTGTCGCGACCATTTGGAAAGACAGAGAAAAGATTCTGAAGCTTCACCGAGAGTCACAACTTGCACCTACGAGGAAACGGTTGCGCCTGGGAAATTTTCAAGATGTCGACCAAGCTGTGCTGACCTGGTTTAAAGATGCCCGGCTGCAAAACATCCCAGTGTCTGGCCCAATGCTTCAAGAAAAAGCCCGCGAGTTCGCCGACGCACTTGAAGTAACTGGGTTTGATGCAAGTGCGGGTTGGCTTTTTCGTTTTCGCCAGAGAAACGGCATAACCTGGCAGGTAGTCTCAGGTGAAGAAAAGGCTGCGGACAAAGAGGGTGCAGATTCCTGGCGGAACGATCGTTTCCGAGAGGTGGCAGAGTCGTACTCCGAAGACGACATTTTCAACGCGGACGAGACCGCGTGCTTCCACCAGCTCTTACCGGATCGGACGATGCACTTCAAAGGTCAGCAGTGTAAAGGAGGCAAGAAGTCGCATCTCCGCGTGACGGTCTTGCTCTGCTGCAATGCGTCGGGCACGAAGAAAATCAAGCCGCTTGTCATTGGAAAATACGCAAAGCCTCGCTGCATGAAGAACGACGTATCCCTACCGTTCGACTATTGTGCGAACAAGCGTGCCTGGATGACAAGAGAATTGTTTTCGCAGTGGCTCATCAAACCCGACGAACAAATGAGGAAAGAAAATAGAAAAATTCTTTTGATCGTCGACAACTGTTCAGCCCACATTGTGAATGTTCGCTTGATGCACGTTCGCCTGGAGTTTCTGCCACCGAACAACACGTCGTTGCTGCAACCACTAGATCAAGGCATCATAAAGAGTGTTAAGGAGGAATTTCGCAAGCGCCTTGTGCAGCGTTTTATTATAAATCTCCGCTTAAAGCAGCCGACATCAGTCAACGTTCGTCAAGCGGCGGAAATAGTGACGGGAGCTTGGTGGAACGTGAAGACGTCAACAATCCGTAACTGTTGGCGAAAAGCAGGCCTAATCAAGGCGCCTGCCCAGGTTGAAGACAACCTGGAAGAGGACCACAGCAACCCAGGAGACCTGTGGACTGAGGTTGAGGAACTGTTGCCCCGACGTCTCTTCCTTCGACGACTACGTGGAGAGCGACAGCGCAGCACTAACGTCGGCGGACATGACAACCGAGGAGATTGTCAACAGCGTTCGCGACGTCTCCAGTGACGACGACGACGACCCGAAGAAAGAGGACTCTGTATCACCGAACACTGAAGAGGATGAGACCATATCGCACTCGGATGTTTTAGTGCACATGAACAAAGTCCGCACCTACATTGGTCGGTGCAGTGATGTGCCCGATGAGGTGCTACGTAAGGTGGAAGGTGTTGAGGCGTACTTAATCAGCCGTTTGTGCTCCACGCATCAGAAGAAAATCACAGATTTCTTCAAATAAAGAACATTTCAAGTGTGTGTAATTTTTTTTTTTTTTTTTTTTTTTGTGTTTGCTTGTCGGCGCACAAGGCAACTGCCAAGGTACGTCATGTTCGCTCCTAGGTTTGACCTCTTGCTTACAATCGAAGTTTTTCATTACAACGATATTTCAAAATAACGTACGAGTTGCGGCAGCCCCACTTAATTCGTTATATCGAGATTTGACAGTACAGCAGTTGATGAACACGGCTGTGCACTTGACTACAGTAATGTAATTTGTCATGGAAAATGCCTCGAGCCAGTACACAAAGCAGGACCACATGTTGCATCCTCCTTTGAAAGGATTGCTGAAATATGAAATTTAGATGGAAGATCGAGCAGCACATATTCGTGAGGAAATTCTTTTCGTTCTCATCACCAGTTCATATAAATGTAGATTTACAAGAGTAGATCTATTAGTGTGAAAGCAACAGGGCATTTCAAGAGCCTAAAACAAGTTGACTATTTATTTCATCTGCATCCCCATTTTCCACTCACCTGGCGTGATGTCCCTGTGATGCCCCCTACACCAACACAACAGAACCGTGCAAGGGCACTGTGTGTAAGCGTTGTGACACTCGAAACATGAAAAATAACATTTGACTACACTTCCACCCTCAAAAGATGGGAGCACAGTTTTGACACTTTACAGTGACCCTGTTTGAGGCCTCTGCTTTCTAACTAGTGCTGCAGTGTAGTCGTGTAATTTTTCGGATTTCATCTGTTTGGGGCACAATTTCTCGGCTCACTTGCAAGGCATGTTGAACCAGACAGAGCAAAAACAGCATGTAACCCTTGGCCTAGTGACGGCACTGAATATCTATTGGTGGGATGTCGCAACTTAAACACCGAAAATGTTTTATGTGCTGTTGCTATGGCAACCAAGGTGTCCACTAGCAATGCTGGTGTTCGCAGCCCGTCAAGTTTGTTCGAGTGTGGAAAACGCAGCTTAGGCTTCCAGCTTTAGTTCCTAACATGCCATAGCCATGTTTACTGACCAAGAAAATCGTATTCCCCTAAACGGCAACTAATTTTAGCCTTGAACTTGTGTAGTCCTGCCGATAGGCATTCCCCGTGATTAGCTGACTGATGGATGTGCATGCAGCATTGTTACTTAGGTGAGGCTCACGAGCAACCTCACATAATGGGTCTGCGCACCTGAATTGGATTGATTGACGATGCTAACTGCAGCTCACCAACGTGGCCGCTCTCTGAAATTAACGCAAGTGAGAAAATTTTGAGGTTGGTCGCAGTGGCGTAACTAGATAGGACGGCGCCCAGGGCAAATATATTTCCGCGCCCCTCATTATGCCCGTGATAATGTTTGTTATTATTATTATTATTATTAATAATAATAATAATAATATTATTATTATTATTATTAATAATAATAATATTATTATTAATAATAATTATTACTACAGCTCCTATTAATAATAATATTATTATTAATAATAATTATTACTACAGCCCCCCCCCCCCCATTAAAAGCGCTAATGTAGGCTTCCGCGATTGCCTACTGGCGCGCGGCGGGCCATTTCGGAGGCCAAGGGCCACCAGTTCTGATTTCGATGAGCTACGCCCGCGTTTTTGTATAGTATTTTTCTTTTTTTATTCAAACTTCCGGAAGTCCCTTACCCGTCATTGTTCTCTTCCAGTCCACACTGCAAAAATCTTGACGGCACGGGCGCTTCCCAGGCCCAAGTTTCTCGTACCTAAGCTTTCGCGCTATTTGTGCATCCCAAGGAATGCAGGGTGAGTACAAAACAAAGCAACCAGCTAGACACCGCGCCCTCGGGTCTGGTATGGGGGTTAAACTGGTCGGAGTGTTCTGCCGTTTCGCTCCGTTCGCTGTTCCATTGATGGAGGTCATCCTTGTGCGGCCGCATTCTTTCAGGGAAGTTCTTGGTTTCTCCAACGTACGAAGCGGGGCAGTCGGCACATGCTGTCGGGTACACTACGCTCTGCGCTTTTTTCGCAGGTGCGTGTTCTTTGGGCCAAAGGATGAACCTGCCCATGGCGGTGGATGGCATGTGGGAAACGTTGACCCCCGCCCTTCTATTGCTTTGCTGGCGCCCGCGATGCAGGGAATCAACAAACGTCGCCGTCGTGTCACGCTTTCTCCGTCTTTCCTCCAGAGAACTCTGCGAATAAACGCCTTTGTTTAGCCTTTGGTGCCGAGGTCACGGATTATATTCGCCCTTCCTTCCGCCGCTGCGTGGACGATTAGTCGTTGGACGATCGGCTATTTCGTTGGAGTTTTCTGTTCTTACTCAAAAAAGGTGCATTCGAACTTTTTTATTTTATTTTGTTTACGTACGTGGTTGGTTTCAGGGAAGCTTTCAGTAAGTGGTTTGGGAGGCTGGTGGGGTTCGCTGAAACTCATCTAACCCAGTGCTGCGGAGCACAAAACAAAGCTTAGCCGAGGGTCATGGGAAGGCACGGAGGTAGCGCAGCAAAATGAAAATAGAGGATCCTTTTCCCGATGCAAAAGCCATTGCGGCAACCCTTTCCTTCACCACCATCCCCACTTCCAGTCGTACATTACAACCTCGCCCCTCCCCCCTTCCAGGCGGTTTTACGGAAAAAAACATTGACAACCTTTCCAGGGGGCGCCAACCCGAGGACTCGGCTTGGCGCCCCCTCCCTAGTGGCGCCCGGGGCACTTGTACCCCCTTGCCCCCCCCTAGTTACGCCACTGGTTGGTCGAGCATTTTGGCATAGCGCGGTGTGCCAAAATGCCCAACCAGCCTCAACATTTTCTCAGTTTCACAGTATTGGCTCAGCTGGGTGCAAAAATTTGAAATTTTATCAAATTGGCATGGCTGTTGCACCCCTGTCCTCAGACTCTGCTGGGACAATGACCTGGCACTCCACTCAGCTACTGTGTGTTGTACATGGGCTTCTAACATTTCGCCTCTATTGAAATATAGTAGTCGAGGCTGGGATTTTATCTCACCACCTTTGAGTGAGCAGTCTAGCATCATTACTATACCTGGGGACAACTTTCTGTGGCAATAAAAGAAAGGCTACGTGGGCGGAGCTACCGCTCTTGTACTTCTTTACGAAGTAGTCCGGTTCGGCTAGCATTTTGACTGACGGCCGCGTTCATGTTCTCTCACTGCACACAATTTGATATGCCTGCTTACACAGTCATTTGTGAAAGAATTTCGACACAAGCTTCTTTGGCAAGTCGTCGAAATAGCTGGAGGCCGACGCGCGCTCACCTAAAGACGAAGACACCATTTTGACTGTGAAATGCACATAAAATGTGCAATGTTTTCAGATGCACAAAAACGCGAAGCGACTCTTCGTAAAGCAACAACAAATATTGGTATCTTCTCGGCACGTGCAAGTCTCTTCGAAAACAGCATCTAGCAGAAAATGTTGTTTTCTTTTTTATTTATTTCACACGGAAAACATGAACGTATTCGTGGCACTATATTCTATAGCGGTGGCACATGCCCACTTGGGCTCCATAGCCCTCCCTTCGTTGCCACACAAAGTTCTCCCTAAGTATAGAGCACCACAGTGGGCGTATACACAGTATGACACCTTACTGTTTTGAGTTGCAAGAAATTGCAAGACTTTCTATGAGACAAAATCAGTATGGGCACCAATGAGGCAGTAATGAAACTGAATCGGTTAGAACAAGCCAAACTAAATACAGCTGACGCAATAGGCAGCAATTCCTTCTCAATCACACTTATTCAGAAAGAAAACTCGAAAAACCCATGCAATTAAAACAATGCTGTCTATGGTGTTCTCTTAGTGGAACTTGTCCGAGTGCTGGACTCAGTAAGCCAGGATCAAGCAGTGTTGGTTACAGGAGATCTGCCGAGAAATTCATGTTATTTGTGGGTAGCAAAAACACTCAAGCAACATTAAAGTTTTAAGTACTCGTTGTAAACCAGTGACACAAACCTGCTTCAGGCGGTCATAGTCCTCCCGCATTAGCTTGGTCCCTTCAAGCTCACGCACCCTGCTTTCCAGGTGTGTCCTTACATCCTGGGCATTCCGGCTCTCCTACGAGATCACACGGGTTCATCAGGTGAGCTAGTGTTGCATAATAGTAGCACATACTATGTGTAAACCATTTTAGGAAAAACCACATGACACACACAACTTTTTCCTTGAAAAAAAAGTGACACATCAGGCGAAGATTTCTGCCATATTTCCTGCATCTATCTTGCGGATCTTTGTAAAATCACTTCTCTAAATAATGTTAGTAACTCAATTGCTGACAAAAAAAACACTATGTAAGACTTGTACATTGAGTGCACTGTGTTGTCTACAATTATCACGTTACTGTGAGGAAAGTTGTATATTGTTAGACTAAAAGGTATTTTAATGACAGATTGTGCAAACACAGTTACAATGCAAGAAACAAGCAATAACCAGGAGGTTCTCAACGGTACACTGTAAAAGTCATGTTTGCACGCTTGATTTGTGTAGATGCACTGTAATTAGCAGTTTTCACAATTAGCTTGCACATAAAATAAAGGAAGCCACAGTTAAAAATGAGTTAGGAGATATGTGTAAGCTCTGCTTTAATTTGTTGTTGGGATATCCGAAAATGAGGAAGATGACTTTGATGTGGATGAAATAAACAGTCGGAAGCCTATCTGTCTGTTATACGAGCTGCGCCAACACAGGCTGGGCTAGCCCGAAAACCCGAGCTTGGCCCGGCCTGCGGGCTGGGTTGGGCCTGATAACAGATGGTTGGATCAGGTTCAGGCTGGGCTCAGGCCCATCAGCTTTGGGCTCGAGTATGGCTCGGGCCTCAGTCAGGACCGGATCAGGCGTGGATCTTTTAGATATCGGTATAATGGCGTGCAAACACTGTTTGGTTTCGTTTTTTGAACATGACACATTCTCAACTTATTTTGTCGGCAGAAAAGCTGAAGCCTCTTGAATGAAGCCTGCTGAGGCAGTAGGACATTGTAACAGATGTAACAACCTCACAACAAGGATCTTCTATTTACACTGTTTATTACAGATACACTTGTGCCCGAATACGCATAGTAGCTAAGAAAGAACCAAAGGTGCGCAGTCCTCGCGAGCCTCATAATGCCTTATGAGTTATGAATATGCCTAACCCTCCTCCCGCTCTCCCACTAAGCTGAGCCCAATTGTGCTGCTACTCACTAATCTGTGTGTTTGTGCACTTCAGTAGCATCTTAAAAATGACTGCGGGCAATAATGAAGAATTTCCTAAAGCAAACACTAACTGGAAGCTCAGTTTACTATAATTTAGACAGAAGAACAAAGATGGTGAGAGGAAAACGGGAAACACCGTGAATCGACTTATAAATTATCTCATGCGATCACACACGAGCTCTATTAAAATAATCTGATGTTACTATTTTTTTTAAAGCACTTAATGGACTTGAAAAAAAGTGCGTTTGCATCAGCCGACCTTGAGCTTTCGTGCACATGCATAATTTTATCCAATTTGCCAATAGCGTCTGTCGCTGGAACGTAGTGCGTGAGGTAGTGCGCAGTGCTCTCGTTAGGTTTTCATATCAAAGAAAATGATGGAATGACTGGAGCAGTGCTACTGCATCAAATTTTGCCAGAAACTGGGTGACAGCCAAGCGAAAACCATGGGGAAGATCAAGATGGCTTTCGGTGATGATGCTATGAGCTGCACACATATTAAGGAGGGGTACAACTGGTTTAAAGATGGCAGCACATCAGTGTAGAGCGAGCCACGCTCCGACCGGCCATCAACATGCCGAAATAATGAGGTCATTGCCGAAGTGAACACTGTGGTGACATGGGACCGTCATGTGACTATTCGGGAGATTGCGGAAGAGGTGAGCATCAGCACTTTCTGTGCACATTTCATTATGACCCAAGATTTGGCCATGAAGAGAGCTACGGCGAAATTCGTGCCAGAACTGCTCACGGTGCAGGAAAACCAACTACGTGTTAAAGTCTCACAGAAAATGCTCGATTTCGCAACCAGTGACCATAACTTCATGAACACCATTATCACTGGTGATGAGTCTTTGATGTACGGATACAACCCAGAAACCAAATCCCAGTCGTCACAATGGAAACATTGCCCGTCACCAAAACCAAACAAGGCCTGCCAAGTGTGCAGCAAGGTCAAAAGGATGCTGAGTACTTTTTTTGACTTTCGCAGTGTGGTACACCACAAGTATGCACCACAAAGTCAAACAACCATTAAATAGTACTACAGGGATGTCCTCCGTCTCCTACGTGATGCTGTGCAGGGCAAGAGACCCAAGTTGTGGTCAAACTGGCACATCAATCACGACAATGCTCCTGCACATTCCTCACACTTGGTCCAGAGTTTTTTGGTGAGAAATCAGACTCCTGTAGTTCAGCATGCTCCTTACTCTCCTGATATGGCCTCTCTGTGACTTCTGGCAGTTTCCCAAGCTCAAGAGGACATTGAAAGGAGAGCAATTTCAGAGGAGGACGTTATGGCTGCATTGACAGCCAAGCTGAACTGTATTTTGAAAGAGGCCTTCTCAGATTGCTTCCAACAATGGCAGCACCACTGGAAAAAGTGTGTAGAGTACCAAGGAGACTACTTTAAGGAGGATTACATTTCTAATATTCTGATTATGCCTGTTATTTTTCTTCCAACAAAAGTTGGATACCTTTACAAATGAACTCATATACTAGATGTTTCACTTAATTCTGATAAAAAAGATAAAAAAACCATGTGCTCTAGGAGGTTCTAACTCCTGTACATTAATGATAGCCAAGTGTTTAAAAGATGCACTTATTTAGGTTGGAGAGGGTGCATTTTAGGAAATAACCTCAGTATACCAAGGTAATAATATGCTGATATCTGCCTGACTGTTTTTGTAATTTAAGCTAAATTGGCCGAGGTTGACCAGTTTTACGTGGCATACGGTCAACAGTTCTGAGCAACGGTAAAGAGCTATGACCTCACACAGTGCACAGCTGGTGCGCCGAAGGCCTGGAAGTTTATGAAGTGACGTGTTCCTAGTGGGCTGTGCATCGTGGACGTGCTATTCCCCTACAGCCGATATGACTCGCACATGCCCAGTGTACTGATGCAATGATATAAATACAATGCATGCATTAAAACCTCATTCATTCTTTTTCTGCACCCTGCTGTTGCTTCAGTCATTAGCAAGTGCGTTACATGATGTCACAAGTGGTGCTCGGGCCGCCTGCGAAGAAGCAGATAAAGCTAAGACCCTCGAAACCTCTGCAGCTGACTGGTAACCTGGATTCGTACTGGGATGGCTTTAAGCAAAAAATTTGACCTGTTCCTCTAGGTGACTATGCCGTGAAAACATCCCAGGACCGAATCGTCAAAAGCCGCCTTCCTGCTTAGTGTTGCTGAAGACGATGCCCTTGAGGCATTCAAACACCTTCCAGTTCAGGACCGAAGGAAGCCGGGAAGACCACGGCACTGTCGTGCGAAAGTTTGAAGCCTGCTTTAAGGTAGAAAATGAAATACATGAACAATACATGTTTCGCTCAAGGAACCAAGCTGAGAGAGAGCAGTTTGAAAATTCCTTCGGGACCTTAAGAAACAGGTGGAGCAGTGCAACTTTGGAGATTCAAAAGATTTAATGGTCAGAGACAAGTTAGTGTTTGGCAGTAACAATGTGAAACTACGTGTAAAAATGCGTCATGGAAAAACTGAACTCTGCAGAAAGCAGAAGAAATATGCAAGGTTGCATAAGTTTTGGCGCAAAGAAAAGTGGTCTGGTGCGAAAGCAACGATACGATAGATGCTATCTCAAAGCAGACAGAGAAACAAGTTTAGAACAAAACAGCAGCGTCAAAGTCACAATTATCGGTGCAAAAAGTGTAAATGCTAGCACAAATTATGCCAATGTTTTGCTTATGGCAAACAATGCAAATTCTGCAATAGGCTTCATCATTTCGCAGTATGCTGCTCGATGCATATCGGCAAAGACAAAGTCGACGAAGTCGATCAAGGTTCCGAGTTTGCTGATGATACCTTCGAAATACTCGAAGCTGGCCATTGAAACAGGAGAAGGAAGGATTGGAAAGTGACCGCACATGTTGCCACAATCAAGTAGCACTGTTTAATGTTGACACTGGCTCCCAAGCTAGCCTACTACTCTTTGCTGTTTACCGAAAAATAGCAAATGAATTTCATTTTAAGCCCTCTAATTCAGTACTTCGAGCATACAATGGAGGAGCGGTCAAGAATTTCCGGAGAACGTCACGAACCGTCACTGCAAGAGACACAACTAAAGAGATCATATTCTTCATTGTCAAGCGTGGCCAGGCCCTACTTGGCTTGGATGATAGTAAAAGCTTGGGACTTTTTCGGCACACTGTTGGCACAGTTGACGCTTCACACAAGTATGAGGTAATAAATACTTTTAGCACGTATTTACAGTCTCTGATGCCTAAAGCAGCCTTACAGCATGGTGCTGAAAGCAGGTAATGTGCCCGTCATGCAGCCACCACGCCAGGTGCCGCTCGCATTATCTGAGCCGCTTTGTGAGGAGCTGGAAAGAATAGAGCATGCTGGGATTATCCCGAAAGAAACTGCCCCAACATATCGGGCGAGTTATTTAGTTTTGGTGCAAAAGAAAGACTGCAGTTTAAAAGTATGCATCGATACAGGGCATATCAAGGAACATATCAAGAGGCAGCTTTGCCAGCTTCCTAAACGGGAAGATATCGAAGCAGGACTCACCAGGGGTAAGGAGACTAAATTGAGAACAGTTTTTGGAACAGCAAAATTTTAATTTTGGAGCAGAAGAACCTTGGTTCGGAGCAGTTAGCCGCATTGAATATGTCGTCCTGGAA
Organism: Rhipicephalus microplus; assembly: GCF_043290135.1. Lineage (NCBI taxonomy): Eukaryota > Metazoa > Arthropoda > Arachnida > Ixodida > Ixodidae > Rhipicephalus > Rhipicephalus microplus. The sequence continues at coordinate 13,722,011 of NC_134705.1, read as the reverse complement.
GCTTGAAAATACAATTTTTTAGCAACGTAAGAGCACAAGTGCATATTTTAATTTGCTCATAATACACATAACACTGAAACTGATTTTGAAAGAAGTTTTTTAAGCACATTATTGCCAGGTATGAACTGCCTGCCTTTGTACATATGTACCACATGACCTATCAATCTCCCGAAAAAACACGTGAAAAAATACTTTTAAAAAAGTTTTGTTGAAAACTAGGTTGCCCGGAAACAATTACTAAGAGAAATGCATCACACTCAAAAAGAAATTTAAAAATTGTGATTGCACAAGAATCTTTTTTATGAAACAGTGGTCCTTTGCTTAAACAAAAGCCTGACATGATAGCATCAAGAGCTTTCAACAGACAACGAAAGTGCATATGTACCACCACAGTTCGCGGCCACTTCATGCGGGACCCCGTTCAAGATGCCAAGAAACCTCCCTGAACCGACTATCTGCATGCGTATGGCACTAGGTAATAAGCGAATGGTACTGATAACGCCTCTCCACGCGAGCTACAACGTGTTATTGATACGGCACACGTCGATCAGTTCTATTTTTTTGATATCGTAGGTGGTTACTATCAATGTAGAACTCCCGGCTGATAATACATCGAATTGCGATTGCCGCCCACGCCGCGACTCGACTAAAGCACTTGCACCGTGCAGCGCAGGTAAGAAACTCGTGCCTACCTATACGAACCGCTGAACGTTCAGATGCCAGTTTTACTGCAAAGAGAGAATAAAAGAAAGAAAACCAAGTCACACAGTGAAGCGGCCGCCAACCGAAACATCGATCGAACATGAAACTAAGCAAGCTTGTGTAGCCCAGAGCCGGCACGCAGCAAGGCCTTTTGAAGTGCTCGTTGCAAATTGAATAACAAAACGGAGCAGTGGCAAATCACTATTCATGGAAGCTGTGCAACCTGATTACCGACACGTCATGAGTCGCTAATAAAGCGCCGAGGTGCCCGTTGATATAGTTTGAAATGGTCTAAACGCGCATTCTGTCTCCACGGCTTCGAAAATAACCGAGTCTCTCTTTCTGCGGACACCTAGGTGCGAATTTCCCATGCAATGGCTTTTTAAAATGCAATGAGAACTCGCTTGTTTAAATAATGGTGTCATCCATTCGCAGATTTGCAGTGGCCGATGAACCTGACGAACTCTGCGCCCGAGCACTCCACTCTGGCAGAGGGCAACAGGAGAGAATCTATCAATGGAACATACCCCCTCTCTCCGGAGCACACGGCAGGGTCACGATGGAAAGCGATATGTGCGTCTTTCTTCTTGCTTGAGTGGGCACGCTAGGCACAGCAACGCTACGCTAGCAAAACGTGAGCTCCGACGCGAGGAGCAACTGACGCGGCCTGCGTCGGTTGGTGCTGCTAACGTTACCATCGTTTCAAGGGACAGGGTGCTTGCAACTTCCAGTTGAATCCGCCGATTTTCGTGGAGTAGAAAAAGTTGCTCCGTGGAGTGGATCTCGCGACGGAAAGGCTCTAGATCTGCCAATGGAACACACAAAGAGCACTCTCAATCTGCCAATAGAATAGACTTGCTCCGCATGGAGCAGAAGAAAGTATTACCAGAAGTGCTCTGAATCTGCCAATGGATGACACCATAAACTAGTATCTAATGGGCATAAACCAGGAATGGGTTGCACACGTTCTGTCGCTCACGGAACTCAATTTGAGAACGTGCGCGCGCCAGAGCATGAGTTCGTCACCAGAAAGGTACAAATAAAAAACATGATTGGGCGCGTCCTATCAGTCAACTCGGCCTTTTTTCCCCACTGAAACTGAGCTATGCATAAAAATTCTAGCTTTCAAGGCTGTTTCAGAGCAGTTCGGCGCAATTTTCGCAATCTTTACGGTTTTGGAGCAGCCTGGCACAAGACAACGAAAACGCATCAAAAATGTGCACTATGCGCAGCTGTCGCACCCCTGACTCACTAGTGCTCCCTATTTTAGCAGATTGGAAGCGAACTCTAGGTTCCACCAAATTTCTCTCGACGAACAAACATCAAAGATGTGTATTTTTCATTCACATGGATAGAGCGCACCTCAACAAGGACGCACAAGAAGAGACACACACACGGAGTAGAAAAAGTTGTGTGTGTGTCTCTCTTCTTGTGTCCTTGTTGTGGTGCCCTATACCCATATGAATGATGAGCCCAACCAACTAGCCCGGTAACGTGCCTTAACATATGTACTTTTGCAATCCCGTTTGGCAGGTACCGATATCTATGGCTGCCTATGGGCATTTAATCTGCGCCGGAGGCTTTTCAGCAGACACTGAGCCAGTCCTTTGACGGCTTCCAAGGCATTCACATCGACGACATACTGGTTTGGGGCAAAACCAAAGGTGAGCACGATGACAGATTGACGGCAGCCTTGAAGGCAGCTGAAAAAGCTGGCATGACGCTCAATGCACAAAATGTAAATTTTAGTTGACAGGAATACAGTTCCTAGGTGATGTAATCAGTTGGAAAGGCATATCACCTATCCCAGAGCTTATTCAAAGTTTGATAGATGATCTGCCGCCAAAATCAAAGGCTGACATTCAGCACATGCTCGGGCTACTAAACTACTTTGGCAAGTACATGCCCCGTCTGTCTAAAAGAATCGTGTTATTGCAAGGTCTTATCAAGTTTAAGAACATTTTTGAGTGGACTGAAACAACACGAAACGAAAGCGGTCATTCGCATCTTAACTTCAGTGCCAGTGCTCGCTATCTTTGACCCCCAAAATGCAATTAAAGTGACACGTGATGCTTCGAAAAGTGGTGTAGGTGCTGCGCTTCTGCAATGTCAGGCACACAACAGCTGGCGACCAGTTGACAGTCGAGAAAGGAGTTCTACTGTAGGGCAAAGTTGTAGTAATGCGAAGCATGCGGTGTGAAATCCTCAATAGGGTTAACGCCGGACTGTGCAAGTGTAAAGAAAGAGCCAGAAGCCTAACTTTTTGGCCAGGACTTAACAACAATGACATTACTCGGCTTATTCAGAGCTGCCCAACTTGCAAGAAATATGCCTACAAGCAACCACAAGAGCCTCTTCTTTTGCGCGAAACTCCAGCATGCCCATGGTATCGGGTGGGATAGAACCTGTTTCAGTACACAGAACGATCTTATGTCGTTGTGTTTGATGCCCTTTTCCGATTTCCCAGAAGTCGAGCAACTGCGTGACACGACGGCAAGTACTACAGTGGAGGCTTTCAGTGCTATCTTTGCCCGCCGAGGAGCTCCGGTTGAAGTATGCACGGACAAGGGGCCACAATCAGCAAGCCACCAGTTCACGCTCTTCCCGAAACAGCACAATTTTGCACATGTCACATCAAGTCCTTGCTACTCCCAGTCCAACAGACTGGCTGAGAAAGGAGACCAAATAGTGAAGCATATTCTGAAAAAATTCACGGCAAATAACTACCAATATGCATAGGATAGTTAAAATAGCGGAGGAGTTTTACAGAGATCTGTACAGTAGCCGGGACAACCACGACTTTAATACTATAAGAACTAGCAGTAACCCAGATGACACCCCAACAGTAATGATAGAAGAAGTCGGAAAAGCTTTGGAGAGCATGCAAAGAGGCAAAGCTGCTGGTGAGGATCGGGTAACATCAGATCTGCTGAAAGATGGAGGACAGATAGTGTTAGAAAAACTAGCCACCCTGTTTACGAAGTGTCTCCTGACGGGAAGAGTACCAGAGTCTTGGAAGAACGCTAACATTATGTTAATAGATAAGAAAGGATATGACACGGACTTGAAGAATTACAGGCCGATTAGTTTGCTCTCTGTAGTATACAAGCTATTTACAAAGGTAATTGCTAACAGAGTAAAGAAAACATTAGAATTCAATCAACCAAAGGAACAAGCAGAATTTCGAGCAGGCTACTCAACAATCGACCACATTCATACTATCAATCAGGTAATAGAGAAATGCTCAGAATATAACCAACCACTACATAGCCTTCATAGATTACGAGAAGGCGTTTGATTCAGTAGAAATATCAGCTGTCAAGCAGACACTGCAGAATCAGGGTGTCGATGAAGTATATATAAACATCCTGGAAGAAATCTACAGGGTATCAACTGCTACCATAGTGCTTCATAAAGAAAGCAACAGAATACTAATCAAGAAGGGTGTAAGGCAGGGGGACACAATCTCCCCAATGCTATTGACCGCGTGCTTACAGGTGGTTTTCAGAAGCCTAGAATGGGAACAGTTAGGGATAAGAGTTAATGGAGAGTACCTTAGCAACCTGCGCTTCGCCGATGACATTGCATTGCTGAGTAACTCAGGGGACGAATTGCAAATCATGATTACTGAGTTAGACAAGGAGAGCAGAAAGGTGGGTCTTAAAATGAATCTGCAGAAAATGAAAGTAATGTACAACAACCTCGGAAAAGAGCAGCGTTTCGAGATAGGTAATAGTGCACTTCAAGTTGTAAAAGACTATGTCTACTTAGGGCAAATAATAACCGCGGAGCCAAACCACGAGATTGAAGTAACTAGAAGAATAAGAATGGCGTGGAGCACATTTGGCAAGCACTCTCAAATTATGACAGGCAGATTGCCACTATCCCTCAAGAGGAAGGTATATAACAGCTGTATCTTGCCGGTACTTAGCTACGGAGCAGAAACATGGAGACTTACAAAGAGGGTTCAGCTTAAATTGAGGACGACGCAACAAGCAATGGAAGAAAAATGGTAGGTGTAACCTTAAGAGACAAGAAGAGAGCAGAGTGGATTAGGGAACAAACCGGGGTTAAGGATATCATAGCTGAAATCAAGAAGAAAAAATGGACGTGGGCTGGGCATATAGTGCGTAGACAGGATAACCGCTGGTCATTAAGGGTAACCAACTGGATTCCCAGAGAAGGCAAGCGGGTTAAGGGGAGACAGAAGGTTAGGTGGGCAGATGAGATTAAGAAGTTTGCGGGTATGAATTGGCAGCAGCAAGCACAGGACCGAGTTAACTGGCGGAACCTGGGAGAGGCCTTTGTCCTGCAGTGGACGTAGTCAGGCTGATGATGATGATGATGAAACATCCAAAGGCTCCCCGGGTGCGCCGACCCTCCACCCCTCGGAAGCGTAGTCTCGCCGACTAACCTCCTCACATCGGCGGCCGAGCAAGCCCTGGAAGGTTCTTGAGGGAAAGGGGCGTTGTCACAGAACGAGCGCTAAAAAAAAAAGGGCGCGGCGCCAAATTCTTGCGATAACGCGCAAAAGAGACGCCGCGAGGTCAAAAGAAAAAAAAAAAAGAAAACAAACATCCAAGGCTCCCGGGCGCGCACTCTCCCCGCAGAAGCATGGCTTCGCAGACGAACCTCCTCACCCCACATCGGCGGCAGCAAGCCCGCGACTTTTCTAGAACGAAGGGGGCGGGGCCATACCGAGTTGACTCACCGGCCGGAGAGGGCATTCCAACCGTCTCGCCCTCTTCCCACCTTTCGCCGCGTATCGCGCCGACGAAATGACGAGAAATTTCTGGAAGGTGGCGCGGAAGGTATTTAATCGAGCGGCCGAGACGAGACATCAGGAGAAGACGGAAAGTTAGCGCCGGAGCGCGTAGGAATTCCGCCGTGTAGTCGGCGAAGGTTCTGCCCGTAGTGACAGAACAGGAGGAGACGGAAGTGAGCGCCAGAGTGCGTAGAGATTCCGCCGTGTAGTCGGCGAAGTTTTTGGTCCGTAGGGACGGCTCGAGCTACAGGCAAGAGCGTGGGTTTACCGCTATCGAGCGAAGACGCGGGCAACAGCTGCGTGTGGGAAGCCGACGGATTTCCGGCGAAGAAGCTTGAAGCTTGGAGAGTGGCCATTTGAGGACGCGAGGTTTCCTGGGAGAGAAACTTCGAGAGCTTCGGAACGACAACAACGCTGGACTTTGAGTGAGTGATTCTCGGAAGAGTATCATTCAGACCTTTGTTCCAAGGACTTTGGACTGAATAGGTTTTCTATCGCTTTAGTCCTTAAGTGTCTTGGTTGTTCAATGCATGCGACTGCATTGTAGTGCGTATTGTTGTCCGTGTCCGTTGTTTCAAGTGTGGCTGATTGTATTGTGTAGTACGTTGATTGATTGGTTTGATTGGTGACATATTGTATGTAACTAGTGTGGAGTGTGCATTTTTGTGTATTATTTTCGATCTGCCATTATTGAGAATATAATTTGTTTGTTTATCAACTCTCGGCGCTGTCTTGTTCTTTGGGCCACAGCCGGCGTCGGCTGGCGCACCAATAAGGACCACTTCTAAATTGTCCACGCTTTCGTGGTGCGGTTCGGGGGGCCGATACTTCGGCTCTTCGAATTAGCCTGGCGATCGCCTCCCTAATAAACGGGACAGGTGTGACAGGCGTGATGATGCAGAGTTGCGTCATCTGTCGCGGACCGCCCTAGAACCGTCTCGCGCTTTTCCCAGCCTTGGCTGCGTATCATGCCGACGAAACGATGAGGATTTTCCGCAATCTAGCGCGGAAGGTATTTAACAGAGCAGCAGAGATGGGAGAGCAGGAGAAGGAATTGTGCGCCAGTGTGCGTAGGGTGTTTCCCCCGTGTCGTCGGCCAAGCCTTAGGTCCTTAGTGACAAAGGAGGAGAAGAAGGAATTTCCCGCCAGAGTGCGTAGGGTGTTCCGCCGGTGAAGGTTTTGTCCTTAATGACAAAGCAGGAGAAGATGAAAGTTGCACGTAAGTGTGCGTAGGGTCTTTCTGCCGTGCGGGCGTAGCCTTTTGTTCTCAGTGACAAGGGAGGAGAAGACGATTTCCACCTAAGGGGTGAAGACACGTGCTACAGGCAGGAGTGTGTGTCTACCGCCAGCGAGTGAAGACGCGTGGCAACAGCTGCGTGTGGGAAGCAGACGTGCTAACGGCGAAGAAGTTTGGAGCTTGGAGAGCGGCCATTTGAAGACGCGAGGTTTCCTGAAAGAGAAACTTCGGGGGCCGCGGAACGACAACAGTGCTGGACTTTGTGAGTGATTGTCGGAAGAGTATCATTCAGACTTTTGTTCCAAGGAGTTTGGACTGAATAAGTTTTCGAACTCTTTATTTAGTCTTCAAGTGTCTTGGTTGTTCGATGCATGCGACTGCATTGTAGTGCGTATTGTTGTTTGTGTCCGTTCTTTCGAGTGTGGCTGATTGTACTGTGTAGTACGTTGTTTGATTGGTGACATATCGTATTCAACTATTGTCTAGTGTGCATATTTTTGTATCGATTTGATCTGCCATAATTGAGAATATAATTTTGTTACGTTCATCAACTCTCGGCTCTGACTTGTTCTTTGGGCCACAGCCGGCGTCCGCCGGCGCGCCAAATAGAACCACTTCTAAATTGTCCACACTTTCGTGGTGCAGTTCGGGGGGCCGATATTTCAGTCCCTAATTAACGGGACATGTGACAATTAATCTGGCGTCCGTGACAGGACCTTTTTGGTGCACAGTGTGTCCAAAGTAGTGAGAAAGAGCCTTGAGTCGTTGATAGTGCTATCAGAACAATTTTTGTGTGTTGCTCAGTGCTCTCGTTAACGAGTGGGCAGAGAGTGTTTCGATAGACTGAGTTGGCAGATACCTTGTGCACGCGGCTAGAATTTTATTTGCGAGACACCATGAATCTCGAAAAGTTAGTAGCTCTAGGTGAGAAGATGGATCTTTCTGGCGCCGAACTACAGAAGTGGGTCACCCAGAAAGAAAAGGAAGAAAAAGAAAGGGTCAGAGAACAAAAGGCAGCTGAGCTGGAAAAAGAAAGGTTGGCTTCGAAAGAGCCAAAGCGAAAAACGCAGCTGAATTGGAGAGAGAAAGGCTGGCAGCTGAAAGGGCGAGAGAAGAAAGAGAGGCAAAGGAGCGACAGCTGAAAGAAGAAAGAGAGGCGGAGATGGCTCAAAGGGAATGGCAGCGGCAGCACGAGATGGAACTCGAGCGGCTCCGTTTGCAACAACGAAGTGAAACTCCCGTCCAAGCTAGAGTTGAAAGCAGCGAACGGGAAGACCATGGCTTCCGCTTGAACCCAAGCAAACTAATGGTAGCGTTTGATGAAATGAAGGATGACCTTGATGGTACCTTCACAGATTTGAGACGATTGCAAGGAGCCAGAACTGGCCGGAACATCAATGGGCAACTGCTTTGAGTACCTGCTTGAGTGGCGAAGCGCTCAGTGCGTACGATAGGCTGACGCCGACTGATGCAGTCAACTATGCAAAGATGAAAGCTGCTTTACTGAAGCGATTTAGATTTACTGTGGAAGGTTTCCAGGACAGATATCGGACAGGAAAGCCAGCTGATGGTGAGAAGGCTACGCAGTACGCCGCCCGACTTGGCCATTATTTCGACAGGTGGATCGAACTTTCAGGCACAGCACAGGAGTATGATGAGCTTAGAGAGCTCCTAATTAGAGAGCAATTTCTTATCAGTTGCCACCCAAGCCTGTCGCTGTTTTTGAAAGAGAGGAAAGCTGAATCACTTGAAGGTATGCTTGAATTGGCCTACCAATTCTTGGAAGCGCAAGGTGGCACAAATTTGCCCAAAGTCAAGGAGTGTCCCGAAGATTCGAAGAATTCGGTACTCGAACAAAAAAAGCGTGCACCGGAGAGTGTTCCGCAATGTTTTCTGTGTAACCGAGTGGGTCGTCGCGCGAACAGCTGTCGAACTATCTTTACGAGCCCTACTGTTGTAAAATGTTTCAAACGTGGTCAGACTGGACACAAGGCAGACGCATGTTGTAACGGAGCAAGTCAAACTCACCAGGTAGCCTGTGTGCACGTGGCACCAAAAACCCTTGATGACAATGTCACCTATGGATTCGTAGAGTTGAAAAATGGTGAGAAACTTCCTATTTTGGGTGCTGTAATGACAAAACGGCCAACCGGTGTTGCAAAGGGAATGCCAACGCTGCCTGGAAAAGTTGCGGGCAAGAAGATTATGGTGTTAAGAGATACCGGTAGCTCCACTCTTATCGTGCAGAGAAATTTGGTACGGGAAAGTGAGTTAACAGGCCAAACGAAACCGGTTTGTCTAATTGACTGTACGGTTCAGATGCTTTCCGAAGCAGAGATTGAGGTTGAAACCCCTTACTTCAGCATGAATCTGGCTTGATAATTTCACGAATTCGTATCTGTCGCGGTTTCGCATCACTGAGACTCTACTGTAGGTTTATATGAACACCTCCCAAATTCGTTTATGATGCGGCGGAGAAAGAGGAGGAAAAAAATCTGTCACGGAGTGGTGGTTGTTAGAAGAGGAAAGAAAGGCGCTTAATCTTTGCAGACCGGTAGAAAGCACGGCGCAGCGCTTCCGCGGAGAGTTGCCTCTCTCTCAAATGCCGATCTGCGACGCGCCGGTGCCATGGCTCCCTCTTTTTTGTCCCTGACACGTAGAAGTGTGGCCGTTTGGGCTAGCTGGTATGACATGACGATAGTTATAGCGCGAGCACAGAACGACGACAAAGAACGAGAAGGATACGTCTCTTTGTCATCATTCTGTTCTCACGCTATAACTGATTGATTGATTTGATTGATTTGTGGGGTTTAACGCCCTAAAACTACCATATGATTATGAGAGACGCCGTAGTGGAGGGCTCCGGAAATTTCGACCACCTGGGGTTCTTTAACGTGCACCCAAATCTGAGTACACGGCCCTACAACATTTCCGCCTCTATCGGAAATGCATCTCACGCTATAACTATCGACCCGTAGAAACCCTTCTCTTTTCAACGCCGCGTGCGAAGAGAGCAAGAAAAAAAAAAAAAACTGCCGCGGAGTGTTCGTTATCTCTCGAACGTCGATCTGCTTCTCTCCTCATGAAAGCACTCCTCCTTTATCGTCACGTGCTGGCTACGCTGCAGCTGCGGTGCAACGGGTAGCACGGAGATGCAGTCCTTGTCGTCATCTTATGTTGGATACAACTTGATAAGGCAGGAGAGGCCCCACCCAGATGAACGAAGCGCTGCAGCCAATTCGCTCCAAGACTAAAGAAATAGTACCGCTCAAAAAATTGTGACTGCTTCTAAAACGCGTATTTGTCAGTATAAATAAGATTTGTCTATTGTGACGAGTGCTTTGATAAGACTGTAATGATGAAAATGCTACAGCACATTCCGAATTACAACAGAAAAATAACTCGGTGCCGTGTACAATGCCGTGCATCGTCTGCTACGGAGCAAGGTCGACGGCACCGGGTGAGTAATTGTAAAGCAGTCACTGGCTTCATAGCATAAGATTCGTATGTACTTTTTGTGTGTTTGCACAAGCTTCTTTTTGTTTTTTTCTGTTGCGAACGTGTAATCTCCTGAGTTCGCGCACGTTGGCACACGGCCTTCCGTGCCCGAGGTAATCAATTATACAAGTTGCAAAACTGCGATACAAAATCCGGACACGCAGTTGGCACAATTTTTGGGTAGTTAGCCAACGTTCGCGCCACATTGGGAGTAACAACACAAAACACAGATAATGCGTTTATTAGTGGGCGTGCAGATCAACAGGTTGCACGACAATCTTTTCACTCCTGACAAGGGGGTCAATGACGTGTTCGGATTTCGATCCATGGAGCCTATTGAGAGTTTCACAACTCATATGATTGAATAACTCTGTTCCGTGCAAGTTCACAGTAGATACCAGGCTTTGGCAAACTCTCCTCATCGTAACTTCACTTAGGTGCGAATAAAACACCATGAAACAAACACGCAGAATGTTTGTTTGCATCGGTATGTCGCCACGAGATCCTGTTTCCAGAGGAAGTGCAGCGCAGACATTGATGTTCGTTGCAATCTCTCTTCGCCGGCTCACGGCTCAGAACAAGCACACGCGGCACAAATTGTGTATCGTAAGCTCACAATGATATTTCCGGCATGACAGACCATCTCACATAATTTGAATCCACTCTGATGAAGGGAGACGCACACAGTCTACAGGACTCGGCCCAGTTCGAAGCGAGGGCGGATATGTAAGGCATGTTCTCCGTCGGATGGGTCTGCGGCTAGTTGGCGCATGACGTCACCTGAAGTGCGTGTCTATTGGTGGAGGCTCGTGTACATCCACCTTTGAGGGGAAACCGCTGCTTTCATAAAGAGACCCTGCAACACTTTTTGAGCATGGTCAGAAAATGCAGCCGATCGGTAGTAGAGGCTCCCGACAACACGCGAGCCAATTATTATAGCACAACACGCGACCTGGAATTCACAATAAATGATCAAATTCAACAAAAAATTGGTTTCTCTTCTCTTGAAAAATCACGCAATAAGCCCAAAAATCACTCGTAGGAAGCCCATCTATCAGCCATTGCCTGATTTGAACATGGCGCACTCGGTTGTTACAGAGATTGCCGCGGGAGGCCATCACTTGTCCACGCGTACACACGCCATCGCACCGAAAAGCCACGTAATAAAACAAAAAAAAGAAGGAAGTGCTCAAGGTCACGAGGGGCGCATGTCGTTTTTTTCCCCTCTCATCTCTTTTTGCTTAGCTTCCAGCGCTTTCGTCAGGATGAGAGAAGAGAAAATGAGATTGCAGCGTGTGACAAATCTTTTTAACTGAGTTCGTACTGAATGGATTCTTAAAATTTTTGCGGCATGGGTTTTGCGAGGCAATAGGCTTTTCCAGTGAATTATTTCCATGGTTACTCACAAAAGTGTTTCAGGGCCCTTTCAAGTTGTACCAGACTATATGTTATAGGCCTGTTTGCAGGAAGGTAAAGAATTCTCTCATTGAACTCGACCGCTGTCTCAAGTAATTAAAACATTAATTATAGTTATTTATATACTGCCGCAATTACAGTGTCTAGCGATTTTATGATTTCTGACGTCAAGCCGGGAGCCGCATAAAACTGCCTAATGTTACGAGCCGCGTCGGTGGCCGCAGAGTACCCTGTAGGCAGCAAGGAGCTGGGTGGTGGTCGTCATTCCCCAAGCCACGGGGACCGGCGTAGAGGAAAACTTAACAAGACGTTTATTTACAACATGTCGAACAGTAACGTCGGAACGACGACTCTTTTGGCGTCTCTCTTTTTGTGCCTTCTGGCGTGCTGCTCCCGCTGCCCGCCGTGCAGTTCCGAAAATAAGGGCTGAATGTCACTTCGGGGAACCAAGGACTCATGGAGAGCACAACACAAGACAAGAATCCCTTCATGCACATGGCAGACGCACGTGGCACACGCGCAGGGACTTGAAGGCGACCACGCAGGAGGAATTCGCTGCAGTCGCCCTTGCAGCACACAACTGGCCTTCCGCACATTCCAGAGGGACCCGCTCGTAGCCCCTGCCCCGCAGGCGAAACGCACAGCCGAGACAAAGACAGCCGGTGCAGGTGACAAACCCGTACCCCACAAAAGAATGTCCGAGATGACGGGAAGTCACGCTTAGGGGCAGCTGGCCCAAGGACTTCGTTACTGCTTTGTAACACTAGCGAGCCGCATACGACTCGCGGGCCGCAGGTTGCGGAACCCTGAGATGGGCGGTTTGGTGCAGTTTGGTGCAATTTTCGTCGATTTTATCAGGTTGGCGTAGCAAATCTCGTTTGGCGCACTTTAGCGCAGTTGGCGCAGAAGTGGAATCCCTGAGTCTGCTAACTCTCTTCACTGAGTTGAAGCCTGTAACTGTAGGGCTAAGTTTTTGTTGTAACGCATCGTTTGCACTATGGCCAATCACAATCAAGCACTACAAGCTGACCCAATTTCACACTGGCAGTTCAGAAAGTTATGAGAAAAAAGCAGGTTATTAGCACAACAAAATGTGACATATGCAAGAGAAAACACAATGCAAGCAAGAATTGCACGCACCTCATCATACTTCTGCTCCAGAAGCTTCTTCTCCCCTTCCTCATCCTGCAATTTGGCCTGCAGTTCCTTTAGCTTGACTTGCATCTGCATAACAGCGGAGCAGCAGTAGTGAAGTGAACACAATAGCTTTACCAAAAAAGCCCAACACTCTGCAGCATCGTGTTTCCTTCCATAATTTACGCCTTCATATACTTTGCACACCACCAGTATTTAGCCAGCTTTATCCCCTCCCCCCCTCCGAAAAAAACAAAAAAAACTGTGTGCTCACATAATTTGTGATGCTCCCATCTCCCCTGAGCCAGCTTGCCAGCATGTGCACAAGGAGACCTTGGATCATTGAATGCTTTGGACGGGCACACTTCACGCCGAGCAGGGGAGGACAGTTACACACAAAACAAGCTGCGAGCGTGCAAAGTTTTTTCTTCCGAGGACCTCACCCTATCTGCGATCTCTAGAATACCGTACACGCACTCAAACCTGTCGACAGGCTGTTAGAACTGCTCGAGCGTTTGCCTCCCTCTATCTCGCCCATCATTTCGACCGTGAGAATGCATGCTCGCAACATGAAACAGACTATTTTCCATCCCGGACGCATGCGAGGGCCTCTAGCTCCAACTATACCCCACCTTCTCTGTGTCCACACTACCAACGCACGCTTGCTTGACTTTGAAAGCTGAGGTTTTGCCGTACATTTGTCGCGTTTTTTAATGTTTCCTTGCGATCAGCCACCATAATTATATATACGATGAAAGTTAACCTCACTGTTAAAAAGTTTTCCGAGGAAAACAGGAACTGTGCCGCCGCCGAGCACTTCAGTGTGAAGTTTTTGAAGTTTAACATTTAGCGCGTGAGAAAGCAGAGGAGCGTGTGCTTGCTAATAAAAATTTTCTGCCACTGATGAAGACTTTTTCAATTATGTGTTAAGTCCTCCAGTATCGCCATGTCGTTGGACCCGGTTTCTTTCACTCTATTGTGACGTCCCCGCAAACACGGACTGAACCCCGCTCCTTTCAAGTTGTTTTCGTTCGGTTCTCAAACCCACGCTTAAAAAAAAGGAAAAGAAAACCTTCGGTGTAACGAATGGGCATTCAGGAGTCAAGTACCAGAAGGATTATTTCTACTATTCTCACGGGCTCCCCCACGCAGACACGAGGACTGGACGACGCCTCGTCTACAGACCATGTGACAGTGTACGGTGGAGATAATCGGCGCGCACCCTTCAGATTTGTGGCATGGGGGACCAGCAGAGCACCTTTTGTTGGTTCGGGGAATGTGACTCTGCCACGGCAGCTGTGCCGGGTCCAGTATGACTTTCCGTCAGCCTTAACGAAAGTAATGTACAACAACCTCGGAAGAGAGCAGCGCTTCGAGATATGTAATAGTGCACTTCAAGTTGTAAAAGACTATGTCTACTTAGGGCAAAACATAACCGCGAAGCCGAACCACGAGATTAAAGTAACTAGAAGAATAAGAATGGGGTGGAGCACATTTGGCAAGCACTCTCAAATTATGACAGGTAGATGGCCACTATCCCTCAAGAGGAAGGTATATAACAGCTGTATCTTGCCGGTAATTAGCTACGAAGCAGAAACCTAGAGACTGACAAGAGGGTTCAGCTTAAATTGAGGACGACGCAGCAAGCAATGGAAAGAAAAATGGTAGGTGTAACCTTAAGAGACAAAAAGAGAGCAGAGTGGATTAGGGAACAAACGGGGGTTAAGGATATCATCGTTGAAATCAAAAAGAGGAAATGGACATGGGCCGGGCATGTAGGGCATAGACAGGACAACCGCTGGTCATTAAGGGTAACTAACTGGATTCCCAGAGAAGGCAAGAGGGTTAGGGGGAAACAGAAAGTTACGTGGGCAGATGAGATTAAGAAGTTTGTGGGTATAAATTGGCAGCAGCAAGCATAGGACAGGGTTAACTGTCGGAACATGGGAGATGCCTTTGTCCGGCAGTGGACGTAGTCAGGCTCATGATGATAATGAAGTTCATTGATGATGAAGTTCTGTTTCTGGTCTACATTAATGACATTGTCAATGTAATTAGCACCCCAGTACAAATTCGTCTATTTGCTGACGATTGTGTTTTGTTTAGAGATGTAACCTGCATTAGTGACCAATGTGACCTTAATACTAACTTAGGCAATGTATCAAAATGGTGTGAACAATGGGGAATGCTTCTTAATGCAAACAAATGTGTGTATCTCCCCATAACGCGGAAAAAAGTGCCATTAGACTACACATACAATTTAACTGAAGCACCTTTACTTAAAGTAGCCTCCTATAAATACTTAGTCTTAACTTTAACAAGTACCTTATCCTGGAATTTGCACATAAATAACACCTGCTCTGCCGCTTTCCGTAAATTATGCCTTCTGCGCCACAAGCTTAAGACTGCTCCGCCTAGCGTTAAACTCCTCTCCTACTTTACCTTAATTAGGCCTAAACTTGAGTACACCTCCATAGTTAGGGATCCCCACACAAAAATTAACGTTCAAAACCTAGAAAGAATTCAAAGAAAAGCAGTACGATTCATATATAGTAAACTTATGTCAACCGACTCCCCCACTGCATTACTAATGACAAATGGTATAGAACTATTACAAAATCGAAGAAGAAAAAAGTTGGCTACAGTTTCTCTCTGACATAGTAAACCACAGGCTACCCTTAGACACCGCAGCATAAGTATCCCCCTTGTTAAGCAGACCCACTCGACACCACTATCCTCATTCCTTAACACCAATCTTCGCAAGGACTGATACTTTTCGGTACTCCTTCTTCCTACAAGCAATAGATGATTGGAATAAACTAACCGCAGCATTTCCTCAACGCCCTTGACCTTTTGTGTAAATACTCTTCTTCCATGACTTCCTTGAATTGTATTATCACCTTGTTGTTCAATTGTTACTTTTTTTAAAGTCATAACCCCTCTGTCTTATATGCAAAAAATTTGTGTAAAAAATGCTTTGCGACCTTGTTTCATTCTGTTACTTAGTGTTTTTCATGTATGCTCACCCTGCTTGGACTGTTTGACCGCAGTATTCAATAAATAAATAAAAATAAATAAAAGACATTTTCTGCCACTCCATGTTGTGCGTGAGAGTACTTTCAAATGTTCATTGTTTTCAGACACTTGCTTTTGAGGTACTTGATAATTTGTATAAATGTGAGCTTTGCATCGAAAATAAGTCCCAAAAATTTATGCTCTGTTTTGACAGGCAAGTGTTGACCTTTCATAGCAATGTGTGGATCGGGGGGGCAGGCCTCTCTTGAAAAAAGTATGCACCAGCTTTTTTGTGGGTTCAATCTGAACCCATTCTCTTCTACCCAGTTGATGACTTCATTAAAACTGCGCTGCAGCTGATGCAGACAACTCGCCAGGGAGCACGATTTAAACCCTATCTGTACGTCATCAACATAAGTTCAGTAATATACATTGTGTGGGGTGGACAGACGTAAGGAGTTGATTTTTACAATAAAAAGAGTACAACTGAGCAAAACTTTTTTTGCACCTAGTTGGTTTATGATCATAGAAGTACTTTTACAGCACAAACACAGACACACCACAAAGAAAGCAACAACACAAACAAGCACTGCGTTTGTTTGTGCCATCGCTTTCTTTGTGGTGTGTCTTTGTTTGCAGTGTAAAGGTATCTCTATGAGTACAACTGAGCACTCCACCTTGTGGCACTCCGGTTTCCTACTCAAACTCTCTCAATAAAGCATTGCCGACGCGCACTTCCGTTCCAATTTATGGTCCTCTATCTTTGCCTTATACTGTTTGAATGCTTCAGAATAATGTGACGAACTGGATACATGCTCAAAATGTGCGCCAAGCAAGTTTGCTTGGTCATCTAAGCTGTTGCCCAATGTGTTTATTAATGGAAGTGAATACGTTTCTCAGCCTCTTCCCCTATTTACCCGGTTCCAGACCCCGACTTTATGAGTGTAGGATTCAATGCTTGATATTGTCGGGGTGCAACGCGAACAAAAGAGGGAGACGTTGACACAGCGATAACAGTGGGTTCTCAGCAGCCGAACAGCCAAATCACCTTCTTCATTCTCTAACAACCACAGCGTGTCTACCAATTTGGTATTTCTAAACTTTCTGACTTTTCCAGGTTCTCCATGATGATTAAAAGCAAATTCCACGACCGCCACGTCTGCTTGAAAAACTCTGTGCACTGAAAAAAAAAAAAAAAAAAAAACCTCGAGTGGTAACGAAAAATCAGGCGCTCCATATAAAATAAGTAAAAGTACTTACCAGACGCACTCAGAATTTCCTGAGCACGTGCGATAAATGTGAAAAATATGTATATCTGGCCAAAATAAAACCCCTGAGCCGGCAGTGAGAAAGTCAGCTCTTTGATGTTTGGAAGAACAACGAAGCAAACACCTCGTCAAGGTAACTACAGATGAAAGTTTGAAGGAGCCTGCGATAGTCCAACATCGCAGTGAAAGCTGCTACGAAACATAGAAGTGGTGCCATCTCGCAGCACCTGTGCAAAATGAGGACACTGGAGCAAGACCAGTTCTACCACTAGAGTACAATCTAGTTTCCTACAATGGCCATAGCCCAAGCCGCTTAGGATTTGGAATGAATAGAATTAAATTAGATCGAACTGAACTGCTGTATTTACTGACTGAACTATTTAGGATGTGGATTAGGTCTGACTCGAACTGGATTGCTGTACTACTTACTATTGATTTGCATACCCGTCTAACTTTCGCACCTCCAAATATACTTTTGGAGGTAAAAATAAAATCAATAACTACAACCCGCGTATTCTCTGTATCTTGCCTTGACAACGAGTAACGACAATGTTGTATATGTATAATTTTCCACCTGCATGGTCCTTTGTGACGGCAGTATACTGTAAACAAATAAATAAAGAACAGAGCTGCACTGCAAAATTTTCCTACTTTCTTTTTCTGACAAGCAAGCACATCAATGTTTCTATTTTCTGTCTCTGGGCCCTGACCCTTGAAGTGCAACGGAAGTTCTCGGGCAGCTGCAACAAAAGGTGGGGACGGCATTTAAAGTGCCGATGTTCCAATATGTGGCAGCAAGAAGGAATCTGTCAAGGTGCAACAGCTACCTTGATTCCACAGATGAATCACGAATGTCAGCACAATACCTCGATTCACGTACTCTGCTGTGGACGTGACGCTGAAAAATAATTGCAGATATATGTACAATCTCACGAAACTGAAATGAGAAATTTACCTGAGTTTACACAAGTGCTACCCTTGAAAACACGAGCTACCAGCAGTAAGTGTGTAGTTGAGGCATTTGCTGTTGCATCACCAATAATACTAATAATAATAATAACAATAATATTCATAATGTCGTGAATAAGAAAGACGTTGATACCATCAGGTGAGCTATCATCAGCACAAGAAAAAGGCACGAGATCGGTGATCAAGCACCGTCATCTGGGTTCGCCTGCCTTCCTTTAGAGCTACCACCCACTTGCTGAGTCCTTCAATAAACCCCCTTCACATTTGGTGGATCGTGCTGGGTAACTGCATCACCTACACCCTGGAACTCCGATCCCACACCCTGCCGTCGACCGTGCAAGTTGACGCTGCCCAACAGCCAGCACCTCTCATGGCTTCTACTTGCCCCGGCCCGGTTCACCAGCGAGACCCCCCGATCTTTTCGGGCGCCGAAGACCAGGACGTCGAGGACTGGCTGTCGTCCTACGAAAAAGTCAGTGGACCAAACAGGTGGGATGACTCTGCTAAGTTGAGCACCGTCAACTTTTACTTGGCTAATGTGGTGAAACTGTGGTACACAAACCACGAATCCGAGTTCGAGAACTGGGCCACTTTCAAGCAGGCAATATCCTCGGTTTTCGGTCGCCCTGCCATGCGAAAGTTGCGCGCCGAACAACGCCTGCGCTCACGGGCACAAGAACCTGGCGAAACGTTTACCGCCTATATCGAAGATATACTCAATTTCTGCAAGCGCGTCGATGACGCAATGAGCAAAAGTGTCAAGATCCAGCAGAATATGAAAGGTGTTGATGACGACGTCTTTCAAATGCTCCTGGCGAAGTCTCCTGGCACGGTGTCTGAAGTGGTAACTCTGTGCCAGAACTACGACGAATTGCGACGGCAACGAGCTCTCACCCGTCGTCCACTTCAGCCTAACCAACCACTCGCTGCACTGGACGTCGCACCTGACCACTCCCGCCTTCTAGCACAAATGAAAGACTTTGTGCGTGAGGAGGTCGCACGTCAGCTTTCCCTCCTGCCGTTTTGTCAGCGCCAAGAGCTCCCGCAGCAGCAGCAAGAGCAACCACCGACACCGTTAGCTCCCATGCTCCGACATGCACTTCAGGACCAGATTGCCGAGGCTATGCCAGTGCCCTTTCAGCAACAAGTTGTCGCCGCGCCTCTTACTTATGCTGACGCAGTAAAGAGGCAGCAGCCACACCAGCCCTCGCCGTTCAATGAACTGCCGCATGTCACCGCTCCTACTCAGTCTTCCGTCGCATGGGCTCCTCCCCTCGCTACCATAGCCTCGACTCAGCCGTATGCCGCGTGGGCGGCGCCCCTTGCTGCCAATGCCTGGCGAACGCGCGATAACTGGCCGATCTGTTTTGCGTGCGGCGGACCTGGCCATATCTCCCGATACTGCCGTCGTCGCGTGCCTGCCTACACAGACGTCCGACCACGAAGCAACTACATAGACCGACCACCTTTTGGTTATGAAAGTTCGGATCGTCATTCAAACACGTCTTCCCGTGACTATCCAGCAACTTCGTCTCGTCACTCATCTTCACCCAATCGACGCTCCTTGTCACCCATGTGTCCACGACCAGCCCCTCAAAATGAGGGAAACTAGCCGTCGCAGTTCAAGGGGCAAGAACTGCGCTATTGAAATCTTCAAGTCCTCGCACCTTGCCGTCAAATATCATCGAAGTTTTTGTAGACGGCGCCCATGCATACGCTCTTGTGGATACCGGTGCCGCTGTGTCTGTTATAGACGCCAAACTTTGCCGCAAGCTCCGAAAGGTGACCACGCCGCTTGATATGTTCTTACGTGCAGCAAATGGAGAACCTGTTCGACCTATAGCAGCCTGCACTGCTCGACTCAAAATTGCGGAGGACCACTACATTGTTGAGTTTATCGTCCTTTCCTCGTGCTCTCATGACATCATACTTGGCTGGGATTTCCTATCCCGTAATTGTGCCGTTATAGATTGTGCCCGTTCCGAACTTGAACTGCTTCCGTTCTTCGACCAGCCCTACGACCGCACTAATCAAGCCGCGCACAAGCTAGTTGTCAAAGAAGACACTGACATTCCACCGACAACAGCTGTTTTGCTCCCTGTGGTCTCCGACGGCATCCGTGATGAAGTAGCATTTTTCGAGCCATCAAGCCTCTTTCTAAGTCGAAAACCACTTCTGCTCGGCATCTGCAAGGTCCCCCTTGCAGATGCCGATCGACCAAAAACAGCCTTCGTGACACCGGACGGTCTGTATGAGTTTAATGTCATGCCCTTCGGCCTCTGCAATGCGCCTGCCACCTTCAAGCGCATGATGGACTCGGTTCTTCGGGGTTTGAAATGGCAAATCTGTCTCTGCTATCTCGACGATATAGTCGTCTTTGCGCCAGACTTTGGAACACATCTTGAGCGCCTCAAACACGTCCTCACGTGCCTGAAGAATGCTCAGCTCCAACTCAGCCTCAAGAAGTGTCACTTCGCTGCTCAGCAACTTACGATTCTCGGGCATGTCGTATCAAAGGACGGTATACTTCCAGACCCGGCTAAGTTACGTGCTGTCGCCGACTTCCCCAAACCAACGACTATGAAGCAGTTACGGAGCTTCGTGGGGTTATGCTCCTACTTTCGCCGGTTCGTGCGCAACTTCGCCTCTATCATTGCGCCTTTGACCAAACTTATAGGCAGCACCACTGATATTTCGTCATGGTCTTCTGAGTGTGACCAAGCCTTCTGTACCCTTCGTCGTCTCCTCACTTCGCCACCAATACTGCGTCACTACGATCCTACGGCAGCAACTGAGGTCCACACCGACGCCAGTGGTGTCGGCCTCGGTGCGGTTCTCGCGCAACGCAAGCCTGGGTTCGCCGAGTATGTCGTCGCCTACGCCAGCAGAACTCTTACCAAGGCTGAATCAAACTACAGCGTCACCGAGAAGGAATGCTTGGCGATCGTTTGGGCGCTTGTCAAGTTCCGCCCATACCTTTATGGCCGTGATTTTGATGTAGTAACGGACCACCACGCCTTATGCTGGTTATCTTCGCTTAAGGACCCATCGGGTCGTCTTGCCCGTTGGGCTCTTCGGCTTCAAGAATATGACATTCGCGTGGTATATCGTTCCGGCCACAAGCATGCCGATGCTGATGCACTGTCATGATCTCCCCTAACCCCGGACATCGCATCTGTTTCCTCGGACAACACGTTGTCGGCGCTTGACGAGGACACCATCTCTTCTGCACAACGCAATGACCCACGGATCGCTTCGCTTCTTGACGCGTTATCCGAGGCACCGACACTTCCAACCACTCGAACCCTGCGCCGCCAGGCTCCGCACTTCAGTATTCGGGATGGCCTTTTGTGCCGGCGCAACTATTCAGCAGATGGTAGGAAATGGCTACTAGTCATTCCCCAAACGCTGCGCTCTACCATCTGCGCGTCGTTTTATTCCGACCCGCAATGTGCTCACGCCGGTGTTTTCAAGACCTACGAGCGCCTACGAAAAAGGTACTACTGGCGCGGAATGTTTACCTTCGTCCGCCAGTTCATTCGCGGCTGCCACGAATGTCAGCGGCGGAAAGCCAGCCACATCCTGCAACAGGTTCATTGCAGCCACTTCCATGCCCAGACCGCCCATTCGACCAAGTAGGAATTGACCTCTACGGTCCACTACCATTAACAACGGCAGGCAACCGATGGGCTATCGTGGCAGTGGATCATCTAACACGGTACGCTGAAACTGCTGCTCTCCCCACAGCTGCAGCACAAGACGTCGCAACTTTCATACTCAATCGTTTTGTGCTTTGTCATGGTCCTCCTCGAGAACTCCTCAGTGACCGAGGGCGTGTCTTCCTCTCCGATGTAATACAAGCACTTCTTCAACAGTGCCATATGGTTCACCGGAAGAGTACAGCCTACCACCCACAAACGAACGGCTTGACTGAGCGGTTTAATCGTACTCTGGGGGACATGCTCGCTACGCATGTCGCTTCTGATCAAACAAACTGGGACCTCGTTCTCCCATTTGTTACATACGTGTATAACACCGCTACGCAAGTCACTACCGGGTTTTCCCCATTTTTCTCCTGTACGGTCGCGAACCATCACACACCATCGACACTTTACTGCCATACTCGCCAGATCCCTCCGAATACAAGCCTGTCTCGGAAGCCGCTCGTTACGCAGAAGAGTGCCGCAAGCTAGCCAAGCGGCTTACTACATCCGACCAACAGCGCCAGAAGGAGATCCGTGACGACAACCATCGTTCTGCACCAACGTTCATTCCTGGAGCACTTGTATGGCTTCATGTACCGCCCTGCGCCCCTGGTGTATCACCCAAGCTACTCTCCAATTATCATGGTCCCTACCGCGTGGTCGAGCGTACTTTACCCGTGAACTACGCCATTGAACCCCTCACGCCACCGAGCGACCGTCGTCGGCGTGGACGTGATATAGTTCACGTAAACCGTCTGAAGCCGTACTTTGACCGGCTTGTCCCCACGTGTTAGATCGCCAGGATGGCTTCAACTTTTTCGCCGGGGGTAATTGTAGTGAATAAGAAAGACGTTGATACCATCAGGTGAGCTATCATCAGCACAAGAAAAAGGCACGAGATCGGCGATCAAGCACCGTCATCTGGGTTCGCCTGCCTTCCTTTAGAGCTACCACCCGCTTGCCGAGTCCTTCAATAAACCCCCTTCACAATAATATTATTAAAAGGCCTGAGTAGCCTGGCAAACTTCTGCTGATGACAGTTCTAGCCTAGACAAATCAAACGACCTTCAAGCCGAGCAGAAATCGCGGCCTAGACAAACATGCATAAATTTACAGCCGTGAGTAATGTGGTGGTTCGAAAGTCAGATATGCCATGCAATATGTAAAATTTGTGATATGTAAACTATTTTGCAATATGCAAAATAGTTCATGTACCAACGTGGAATCTAAGGAATGCCTTAGCCAATGTGAAGGACAAGTTGCCGAGCAGGGATTTCCTTGGTGTTGTTTATGCCATAGGCTGCCACAATTGTGACAATCAGAGCATCAGTGTGATACCGGTGATTTCGAGCAAAGAGTTGAGCATAAATATGATGCCACAAAACAATGCATCGCCTCGACTGCCCTCGCTGAACACGCGGAATCCACAGACCACCAAATAGACTGGTCAAACACATCTGTTCTGAACAAAGAAAAAACCCGCATGTTCCCAAGGGGGACTCGAATAAATGGGTCACAGAGTGGTGGGAATATCACGTTAATGTTGTATAACTGGATATGGTTTGAGAATGCTAAATTGTTATTTCATCTTTAATATTCGTATTTATCAAATGAAGGGAGAGTGTTGCCTTCAACGAGTGATGGGACACTAACCTTCGTTTCTGCCCCGCTACTGGTTGAAGGTGCTGTTGCTTCCATCACATCTACTCAAGTAAGCAAAGAATCAAGTCAAGCAAAAGCCAAGTAAAAATGCCCTTGACTGAATTGTGAACGCACAATCCGGTGCTTACCTATACGATGCGGTCAGTGAACGGTTCTGCAGCATAAGCAGCCAGATTTTACTAGCAGACGCTGCCTGCATCAGCCTTGCAAGGCGAGAGAATGGGGGAGCAATAGTTGGCACGAGGCGCAAGCATGCACAGTAGGATGTAGACACCACTGTAGTAGGTGTGACTATAAAATGCTCCGCATTTAACTCTTTCCTTACCACGCGCTAAGGCATCCTTCACCGGTGAACGACGATTTCACGCCTTTATTTTTCAACAAACACCGTGCGTATGGACTTGCAGCGCCATCTAGGCGATTGTACACGCACTAGAATTTATGTTTCTGTACGGTTTGCATTTTTACCACGTGGCGGTGATTTTTAAAGGGCGCGCCCATTCAAAGGTTGAAACGCATGTGATCCGCGTGATGGCGTCAACATCTGAAACCAAGCACGCTCGGAAAAAAGCGATTTCGCTCGATGCCGACGCCTCGACGAGCGATCTTTTGGATTTCTCGAGCAGTGAGGAATCGGACAACGATGTGGTGACATCAGATTTCAGCTCCGATGAAGAAATTTTATCAGATCAGCCAGGAACGTCAGCTGTTAGTCGCGAGTAAGTTTGGTTTTCACCTTCTGTTTTGCTTATCGTGTTCTGGAGCTGGCTGACTTGCTCAGTATGTGTCCCACATATTATTATTATTTCTAGCGTGTCTACTTCATTTGGGCGCGATGTGCTGCCTCCAGCACAAAGACACGTGGACTTCCGACCCCATAGGGATTCGGGCATCGACCTCGGCATGACACTCCGCAGTAGTGCACAATTTATAGCTCGAGAAGTTCTTGAGCTATAACTTTCATTTTTTCAATCCTACTCCAATACGCTGTTTTAAATATTTTGCATCTCTCATAACTTTTCCATAATTTTTTACTCGGAAGATATAAGTATATCATTACGACGTTTGTTGTGAACAAACCTAATTATTTGCGTTTGTCAATATTTGTTACCTATTTAGATCTGCCAGTTCTTTCGTCAAATGTACCTTTCAAACCCTACATTTAGTACTTGCATTTTGGTATGTAATATTTTGCTGAAAAATTTTTTTTCTTGAAAAAAAAAAAAATCTCGCGCAGGACAAACTCAGAACTTCACTATTTCGCTATGCATCAGGCAATTTTTTTGTAACTCAAAAACAGCTTCGTCAATTTTAACAATTCTTCTAAATAATGTTGCCCTGTGAATACTAAACATTTTGTATATTTCAGAATTCCTCAGAAAAATTTTGTGTCGGAGATATCGCTTCGTTTTTAAAAAAAAAATTCTTGAAAATATTATAATTTTTTCGTATACGAATTTTTTGTGCCGAATAAATTTCCTTTATTGTGTTCAAAATAAAAAGCATTCAAAAGTACGTTCATTCATCTTTATTTTGATGTATTGCATGGCACTGTAAACATAGTAGCAACGGCACGGAAAATTCCTAGCTGCAACATACAAAAATGGGCCAATTTTCCCGTGGTAAGGAAAGAGTTAAAATAAGCTTGCATCATGCCTGCACCTGGAATCAGGATACAGACGATTGTACATACGCTGAACAGGAGTGATGGGACACTTTTGACAATGTACTCCAGCTGCTCATGTCACGTATTTAAGGTGTACTTGGGTACGCTGGCGCAAGCATGCACATTAGGATGTAAACACCACTGTAGTAGGTGTGACTATAAAATGCTCCGCATTTAAAATAAGCTTGCATCATGCCTGCACCTGGAATCAGGATACAGACGATTGTACATACGCTGAACAGGAGTGATGGGACACTTTTGACTATGTATTCCAGCTGCTTATGTCACGTATTTAGGTGTACTTTGGTACGCTGTCCCTTTATTAGAGCTTTTATGGTGAATAAGGCTCTCTCCCGTATCGGGTGTCGAAACGTCAGTAAACTTTGTGCTCCATGGGTCAGGGTATCATTTCATGTTTACACTAAGAAGCAACAGTTATGCACTGCCTTTTTCACATCTCTTCTAGCAGCTCACTGTAGTTGCAGTTGAGAGAGCGACATTGTAAGGTTTGATCAATGGTAATGCTTATTTTTGTGACAGCCACACAAAACTGCTGTCAGTTTCCATGACCTAGTCAGGTTTTTCAGAGATTCCTCGACTTTTCCAGGTTGGTAGACACCCTGCAGCCAGAGCCTCACTAATGGTATCCGCGAAATAACCTTATCGACATTTTTGTCCACATGCACACACGTGTAATTTGCTTCCCTCTCAAAGAGCATCAGCTCGATGCTAGGTCAGTATTGCAGAATTTTTTTTTAAAGAAAAATCTTGCGCAATGACTCCCTGACATAAGGCTTCATGCGCACTATGTGGACGAGTTGAGGGTGATGCTGGCGACGCTCGTACTATACGAACTGTCGAGAAGGACCTCATACTTATGACGTGTGCCTTTTTCGTTTTTTTTTTATGTTCTTGCGTGTTCTGATGTGTTTTGTAGCTAGAATTGTATACTAAGATTATTTAAAATATGTACACTAGATCTCTTTTATTCTGCTTTTGTGTCCTAACTTTGTTATCAGCTAAAATTGATTATTCAGTAAACGCTGAATCCTGTACTCCCCTTTACTCTCCTTCTGAATCTATTTTTTGTAAACCCACTCCCCTCTTCAATGCCTCTGGCCCTGAGGGTACAATAAATAAATAAATAAATAAATAAATAAATAACATCACTCAGTTTTCGCAGCACTAGTTATGGTGCAAAGTATCTCCTGTGGGGTTGCTGACACCCCCTGTAAAGTTGTTTGTGACGTGCAGCGCGCGTGTCTCGTGCAGAAGCTGTGTTTCGGAGTCACATTTATTGAGCGGTAGGTGGCGTGTTTGCGAGCATAGATTATCGCTATCATCATCATGGTTGGCAGAGCGGTAGCGCCGGCAGTGATCCCTGGCGGAAGGCAAGCCTTGGTGGTGGGAGAGAGTTGAGCAAGTCTCTTTCAGCGTGGGGCGGTAGCGCAGACGGTTGCCTCCAGCGGTAGGTCTGCCGTGGACGGCACCGCGGGCCATCTTGGTGGGCCCACGTGGTGGGTCATGCGTTAGCGACACCGCCTTGTTTGTCATGTTGTTGAGTGCCGTTTAATATTGTGTAAAGAAGTCTTACCGTGTTAATCACGATTGATGCTATAATAATTTGGCTGACAATACTGTCGTTTTCTTAATTAGTTAAATAAATGTGTGTTGTTGGCTTTGTTTGTCTCGACCGTGTCTGATGTGTCCGTGTTCCAAGAGCGTGAGGCTCGCTCAGCATAATAAGACCCCACACTGGCTGCCCAACAAGGAGCTCCTGGAGCATCGGACGACAGTTATCGCAGTTCTGCACAAGCTTTTGTTAAAGCAGGGGTAGGCGTAAGGGGACTTAGGTAGAGTAGGCCTAAGGGGACATTGATTGCTAGCGTTGGCAGTGCGCTTTGTTGAGAGCGAGGCGATCTGTTGTTGTGGCGTGTTTCAGCTTGTCGGCACGTTGAGTTTTTTTCCTGCTCGCAAGTGATTTTTTGTTGTTGTTGTCGTTGGTTTTCAAGAAGGTTGTTCAGTTGGAACGAGAGCCATGCTGTCTGCATCTTGGGGTGAGCAAAGCTTGGAGCATGTAGATTGTAGGCAAGGCCCGAAGCGAGCGAGTACGGAAGCTTCGTGGGTTGTCCGATTTTCTGTAAGTAAATTATTCAATTTATTTGGGCTCAGGGAGCCGGACGTCCTTGCTGTCTTGTCTTGCAACTCGACGCTGGGGCGTTGTGACACCGTACGGGACGGTGGACGCCAATCGCTCGATAAGCTGCTGTGTGGGGCGAGCAATAGAGCCACCTTACAGAGTGGATGTCTCCTTGCGGCAGCCTCTTCTACGCCTAGGCTGATTGCTGGGTGGATGCCGGTTGTTGTCAAGCGATTCATTAGGCCGACGGCACCGCGCAGCCACCTGTCGCACGTGGCACAACTAGGTGGATCGTAGCGCTGAGGTGTTGCACTCTGCTTCCCTCATTTCTTTTTTTTTAATCTTGCAATGCACGAGTTAACAAAAGTGATCTTTGTTTTATTTTAGTTAAGTGTCTCGGCCGATACCAATGTATTAGCTAGTAGTACTGACCATCTTATCACATCCGTGAGGCGCCCAAAGCTCCCTTCCCTTTGGCCTACTCCGTTGTTCTTTTGAGTGTTTGGAATGTACGCAGCGGGAGTGATGCAACCCACGGCTGGCTGTCTCCTGCACATTGTCAGCGCTGCCGGCCAGGAATGCGGTTGTGAGGTCAAGAGATGGCATGCCTGGGGCCTGCGCAACTGCCTGCAGTCTGGCGCCCTCATGAGTGCAAAGGTTGTTTGTGCTACCATGTGGTGCACGTGTTTCTTGCAGAAGCTGTATTTCGGGGTCACATTTATTGAGCAGTAGAAGGCATCGTGTTCGCGAGCGTAGATCACCACTATCATCATCATAGTTGGTAGAGCGGTAGCGCCGGCGATGACCCCTGGCAGAAAGCAAGCCTTGGTGGCAGAAGACAGCTGAGCGAGTCTCTTTCGGCGTGGGGCGGTACCGCAGACGGTTGCCTCCAGCGGTGGGTCTGCCGTAGATGGCACTACGGGCCGTCTCGGTGGTCCCCGTGGTGAGTCGGGCATTAGCAACACCGCCTTGTTTGTCATGTTGTTGAGTGCTGTTTAATATTGTGTGAAAATGCCTTAGCGTGTTGATCACGAGTGTTGTTATAATAATTCGGCGGACGATATTGTCGTTCTCTAAGTTAGTTAAATAAATGTGTGTTGTTGGCTTAGTTTGTACCGACCGTGTATGATGAGTCAGTGTTCCAAGAGCGTGACGCTCGCTCGCCATAATCAGACCCCGCACTCCTTAACAGGTTTTCGGAGAGTCCTCATTTCCATATGGGCGTCCAAACCAATGCTCTGTCGCCGGTCTGTAAACGACTGTTCTGTGGTATTTTAGCGGCCTGCGTCGTACTCTTGCTGCTGCTGGATTCGCAAGTGTGCTAGTTGCCTTGCTTCTTCTGCGCATTCTGTAAATATCTCTGCTTCCAGGACAATATTGTCACATTCGTGCGATAGCAGCACATCTAACATGGTTCGTACTTCCCGTCTGTGAATGAGGCTGAACGGTGTCATGCGGGTTGTTTCTTGTTTGGCTGTGTTGTATGCAACGAGATATATGGCCAGATTTTGTCCAAATTTTTGTGTTCAATGTCTACGTACGTTGAAAGCATGTCTTCCAATTTTGTTTAGACGCTTTGTAAGCTGTTCGTTTGCGGGTGGTAGGCGGTAGTCTTACGATGGGTTATTCCACTCAGCATCAGGATGTGATCCAAAAGAGCTGCCGTAAATGTGGTTCCTCTGTCTTTGATCGCGACAGTTGGTGCACCATGCCTGAGTAAAATATTCACGATGAAAAATCTTGCCACCTCCGGTGCTGTACCTTTGTGGATAGCTTTTGTCTCGGCATAGCAGGTCAGATAATCAGTTGCGACAATATCCCAGCGGTTCCAAGCAGTAAAAGTAGGAAGCGTAGTAGAAGTGTCTGCAAAAATAGGTTGGTAAGTTTAGTGGTCACTTTCTTCAAGTTTCGGCACAGTTTCTCACTAATTACAGATACGGCATCTCCAGTGTCAACAAGTTCGTGCACCTTAATGCCATCAATATGGAGTTCGATTTCGTTCGGTAGACAGCAGTTAGGTCTTGAAATTTTCGCTGCCAAGGCAGTTCTTGCCTCCGGAACTGCGCCCGTCAGTTTTGCCCTCGTGGTGGGCTGTTGCCTTGTAACATTGGAGAAATAGATCGGCGACGAGGAGAAGGCGAACGGCTTGAGCCGGATGGCCAGCGACCGGGATGTACGTCTTGAGGTGGATTGGCAGAAACAGCATATCGCGGCTGAGTGGGCACGTAGTGCGAGGCCCCTGCAATGTCATAAGAAGGGAAGCTGCGACGGCGGCAGTGACGAGCTATGTGGCCTGGTATGCCATAAGAAAAACATATTGGCCGATTATCTGGAGTGCGCCGTTGGCTGACGGTAGGGGCACTATTCACTAAATAAGGTACCGTAAACGGTCGTGCAGGCGGCAGCGTCATATAAACGTTCAGAGTTGTTTCGTATACAGCCAGAGACGGGACGGTCAACGGGCGGGCAGGTGGCATCAACGAATAAACGTGGCGAGTTGCTTCGTAGAAAGCCAGAGACAGTGGAGCACGTGGCCGAGCAACAGCGGCTGCATACGTTAGTGGTGAGGTAACAGATGGTGGAGCCTGAGCTGGCGGCAATGCTTCGACAACTTGCGATTCAGTGACCTAGCGAAGCGAGGGCGACAAGGGTGCCATCGGCTCGGTAGTTCTGGTGATTATAGATAGCTGCCGGGCAACCTCCTCGCGTATGAATTGCTTTACGAGTGGCATCAACGTAGAGTGGTAGGCAGTGTCATGGCAATAGTCGAGGGATTAGAGGTCTGCGATGTCTTGAGCAGCGCAACGTGTGGAAGCGTGCTGCCTACGTAGCTTATCATAGCTTTGGCAGAGCTGAGTCAGCTCGGCAACCATCTGGGGACTCTTCACAGCAAGCATTTGAAATGTACTGTCGTCGATTCCTTTCATGATGTTTTTGATCTTGCCTGCCTCACCAGAGTCGGGTTGACGAGCTTGCAGAGGAAGAGCACATCTTCGATGTAGCTTGTGAAAGTCTTATCTGTTCTCTGTACTCTGCCACGCAAGCGCTGTTCAGTTTGAAGGCGGCAGACAGCACGACGGCCAAATACTTCTGAGACAGTTTTCGCCAATTCCGACCAGGTACTGGAATCACTTGGATGATTTCTGTACCATAGTTTCGCCACGTCGGTCAAGTAAAAACTCACATTTGTGAGCTTATCGGCTGCGTTCCACTTATTGTATGCGCTCACCAGTTCATACTCGGCAATCCAGTTGTCCACATCTTGGTACTCTGTGCCACCAAATATGGGGGGGTCACGCTGCCGGAGAGCACTAGCGCAGAAGACGGGTACGAGTGCGAGATCTGGAGTGGCGGCCTGAGATGGTCCCGGATCAGTCATTGCAGAAGGTGGTTGGAGTGTACGTCTGCGAAGTTCCAGGGTTAGGATCAGATGTATCCCAGCACCTCCACCACTTGAAACGGGGTGTTGAACAAGCAGGAGTTCACTGGGCGAACGAAAGATTTATTTGGCGCAAGGGCTAACTGAATGCAAGCCTGAAATCAAAGCGCATCTTCTTCTTTTCTCTACTCGAGCTCCGTGTCCACTGCCCTCGCTACATTGCAAAGTCTCTGATAAATGAAGTCTAGTTGGAAAGCCAAGCTTCTTCATCTATATGCATCGCAAGGGTCCACTGGCAACTGGAAACAATTGGGACCAGTTCAAGTGGTTTATGGTCTAATTTCTAGTGGGGACCAGTAGCAAGTAAGTCTCAACTGGCACCAGTTCCAAGTAGTTTATGGTCAAATTCCCAGTGGGGACCACTTGCCAATGGGTCCCAGTTCGAACCCACTGGCAACTGGTCCCCACTGGGACTTGAACTGGTCCTAGTTGTTCCCAGTTAAAATATTTTCACCTGGCAGGCGCAGTTTTAGTGTAGAAAGGAGCAAATGAAGCAGGATGTAGCAGGCTTCCGGTATTGGCGAAGTTTGGCGCAGCTATCGCGTCATAGTACAAAGCTTGTGCAAATAGCCATGCTTCAGTCCTAACTGGGCACAGTACACTTGACGAGAAAAGGTTCTAAAATAGTTCCTAAGCACATCCCAAACACACGTGCATGCTTTTCAAGCTGCTTCACAATGTTCTATAGCATGTTGCTGGCCCTGTCAGCCAATTATTGGATTATTTATTGAAAATAAGGCAAATTATTTACCTTCTGTCCCATAACCAACCACAACCCTCAAAAAATTAAGCAAAACCAAATAGGTGACACTGAATAGCCTTCAACTTCATTGCAAACTCAAGGTCTTCCGCTTCATGATGTTTGCCATAGCTACACGAGAAGTCGACAATTCAAGGAGTAGGCAGCGGCTCTGCACATACCCATGCAATAGAGAAATGCTGTCCATGCGGTGGTACGTAGGCGGCGCGACAGTGGAAGCAAAAAAACCCTCGCGAGGCGATGGTCACCTGCGAGGGCAAAAGTAAAAGGCGCGAGCAGTGGTTGGCTGTTCAAAACTCGCAAGACAGCTACAAAATGTAAAAGGCGAAAGGAGGAGGATGCCAGCTCCTTTGTTCCTGCTCTTTGAGCCGACGAGTAGCCGGAGAAAGCATAAGAGAGAAAGGAAAATGAAAAAAAAAAAAAACTTTCCGCAACTTGGAGATTGTGCAGGCCGAGCCCTCTTGGCCTTACCTTATTTCGAGCGTTTCGGGTTCTGACGGAGGTGTAGTGCCGCGCAGAGGTCGTCGAGCGCTGTGAGTGCCAAGGCGCATCTTCCAACTCGTGCGCTCGGGTAAAATTATCGTTCAATATAAACGTGCAAATTTCCATACTTTTACAAAGAAATTTCAAGGGGATAACTAATGAGTTCGATATACCTGAAAATTCGATATATGTGGGTTCGATATAACAGTGTTCGACTTATATGTATTCAGGAAAAAAGTGTATACTCAAGGGCTTGTTGTTTTGTTATTTGACATGCTGCTGTTAGATTTTATTATATTGTAGCAATGTTGAAAAACTCGGGGGTATAAGAAAACGTATTTATTGAAAGGGAGAACCTGTGCCCACAACTCAAAGTGACTGTGGTCGTAAAATTATGTGTCAGTCGCACACTAAAAATGTCCTTCAGCCACCTTCTTTTTCTTCTCCGCAAGATGTCCCGAGCATATTAGCTGGGTTCAGCTGGGTGCTTGTGCTATCATCATTGTTGTGCGGCAACACATGGTGCGCATGTGTGTCTCTGCGCGCGGCGATGGACGCGTTGTTTGAGGCAAGATGTTGTGGCATAATCCCGTCCTCATACGCATCGTCCCCATGTGTCAGGCAAAGAATGAATTCCTGGTAAGTTGTTACTGGTTTTTCGATGATCTTTCATAGTAAGGCTTCACCCCAACTTCAGTGAAATCTCGGTATAACGAACTTCAGGAGACTGTGGAAATTGGTTCGTTATTTTGAAAGGTCATTATAGTGAAAGCTCGAAAATTAACCATAAATACTTAGTTTTCACCGACCAGAACGACTTACCTTTACAATGGTGGGTCTTTGAACTTGTTTTTCACGAGAAAAAAACTAATTCACAAGTAAACACAAAAAATGCATGTTTACATTAAAAAAGCCTGTTTTTTTTTTTTTTTTTTTTTTTTTGACGAGAGCAGCACAAACTTTGCAGCGAGAAGGCCTCCAGCTCATCCAGATTCCTGTGGTGCGATTCAGATCTTTGGTCACAACCGCCTGCTTTTTGCCTTCCAGTTGCCGAAGAATGTCCATTGTGTCACTTAGCGACAACTGCTTCCGCTTCTTCGTCACAAGCAGAGATGAACTCATTTGTAGTATCACCACTGCGCGAATGGCGCCTTGCATTGTGGACGCGATAAGTAATCACCGAAAAAAGATGAGCATGACTGAAAAAACAAGGCCTCCAAAGAAAAACTTGAAGCGTCACAGCTGTCATCGCCTCTTCAGAAGAAAAAAAGTGCTAAAAAAGAAAATTCCCCCGCGTTTCATTTTTCGCTCTCTTGCTGTCTCAGGCTTTCCGCGCCCATGCTTACTGCTCTGCAACTCCCACTGTGCCTCACTGACCTTGCCCTTCCATGTTGCCCTCGCCTCTGCACTCGCCTGCAAACCTGCAGCGTCGGCGTTTCAACAAAAAGAAAAAAAGGAAGTCGCCCTTTCACTTTTTTTTTTCCTCCACATCGTTGCGCGTCTTCCGAGAAGCAAGGCATCCGTTCGCTTTGTCGTCTGCTTCTGTACCATTCCAGTGGTCGCGACGGATTTCAGAACATAAGTTTGTAGTACTGAAGCGTTAATATAATGCGGAGCTAAATGACGCTCATTATTCTGAAAAGTTCGGTATTCTGAAGTACGTAGTAGTGAAATAGTTTTACATTGAAACTATTAGCAGTCGGCTCGGAATTTTTCATAAGTTTGTCAATCTGAAAAGTTCGTTAATGTGGGGTTCGTTCTACCGAGATTTCACTGTACATGTACAGCAGGTTGTGACATTTTGGGCTCCCGTGTACAGTAGATAGATATATATATATATATATATATATATATATTATGAGGAAGAATTTTTTTTTTAGACGAGCTCGAGCTGGCACACACTGATGATGACATCTACAGATGAGGAAATTATAAAAATGATGATGACACGTTCATTTGATAAAGAATAGTCGGTGACTGCACTCACACTAATTCCCCGTCACGCTGAAAGCGGCCTTCTGGTTGCACGAGAGACAATTTTAAGAATTGCGTCGGGTATAAAGTTTCAGTCGAGAGACGTGCACAATTTCTGTCCCATGGCAATGGTGGTCGGTGGAAGCGTTAAGTGATGCGATACAGTAATTAACGGGGGACGTTAGTTCAATCACTGTATAAGGTCCTATAAAACGCTTGAGGAATTTTCCACATAAGCCGGGCACATGCACGGGAGTCCAGAGAAGAACTTCGTTTCCTGGAGAAAATGTGACAGCACGGTGAGTTGAGTCATAGCGAGACTTGCGAGCTTCCGGAGAGATGCCAGTGTTGATTCGGGCGAGATGACAGCAGTGCTCAAGTCGAGACAAAAATTGTGCGGATAAAGGGCCTGCTGAAATAGCAGAAGCCGAAAGGAGACGTCTAGAGTTACACTTACAGAGCGGCCATGGACAAGAAAATAGGAAGAAAAGCCGGTGGTGCGTTGCGTAGCCTTATTGTAGGCGAAAGTTACAAATGGAAAAATGGCGCCCCAGTTCATGTAGTCAGGGTTGATGTACATGGCAAGCATGTCCAAGAGGGTATGATGAAAGCGTTCCCTTAAGCCATTTGTTTGTGGATGATAAGTAGAAGTTGTCTTGTGGATGGAGTTGGCGGCGCGTAGAACCTCAGCAACAATAGAGGAAAGAAAGCTTTGCAGCAGTCACTGAGCTGAACACAGGGAGCTCCCTGGCGTAAAAATATGTTACGCAGAAAAAAATCGGCTACTTCAGTGGCTGTACCAGCGTGCAGCAAGGCTGTTT
Source organism: Rhipicephalus microplus (assembly GCF_043290135.1). Taxonomy (NCBI): domain Eukaryota; kingdom Metazoa; phylum Arthropoda; class Arachnida; order Ixodida; family Ixodidae; genus Rhipicephalus; species Rhipicephalus microplus. The sequence continues at coordinate 13,687,358 of NC_134705.1, read as the reverse complement.
TCGCGTAACGAGTGAGGTGGTCAACAGCCATTACAATCATCCAACGATTTCCATTGGAGGTCACAAGAAGGGGGCTGTACAAATCTATCGGGACGACTTCGAATGGCAAAGCGGGACAAGGAAGAGGTTGCAGAAAGCCAGAAGGAGCAGTAGTGGGTCGTTCCCGCCGTTGACATGGCACACGAAGAAATATATTTGTCAATGGCGGATGAGAGGCCAGGCCAAGTGAACCCGACTGGGTATTTTGTCGTACGTTTTGTGATAGCCGAGATTCCCAGCAGCAGGATCATCATGGAATGTCACAAGAACCTGATGTTGTAGACATCGCAGTATAACGGGGACTTATTTGTTTCCTTCAACGTGGTAAATATAGCGATGTAAGACACTATCTTGAAGCTTGGATTGTTTCAGTTGTCGGCGAAGTCGGGCGTTCGAAGGAACGATGTGCCTTCTAAGCGTGCTATTATGGAGCGGCAGTCAATGTGTTGATGCGACACAAGAGTAGAAGGGGGGCCGGATCTAAGCCAACTGAGACCAGCGATGGGTAAACCTGCGGTGGAAATTGGTGACGGTGGGCTATTACGGTTGGGTAGAGGGCAGCGAGAGAGAGCATCAGCATCTTGGTGCTTCTTACCAGACCTGTAGACGACATCAAAGTTGTGCTCTTGTGAACGAAGCACCCAGCGGCCAAGACGGCCCAATAAGTTCTTTAGCGGCAAAAGCCAGCACAATGCATTGTGGTCGGTGAGGACTGTGAAGTGGCGGCCGTGAAGGTATGGATGAAGTTTTTGTACCGCCCATACAACAGCAAGGCACTCTTGTTCGGCTATTGGTAATTTTTCTCGGCAGCAATCAAAGCACGACTGGCGTGAGCGATGACACATTCGCGTGCGGTGTTGTCACGCTGCAGTAGAACGGCACCGAGACCATGACCACTGGCGTCAGTGTGAAGAATGGTGAATGCACCTGAATCGAAGTGACATAGTACCGAGTCCGATGTCGTGGCTTGCTTCAACGCGGGAAAGTCTTCTCACAGTCTTTGGACCAGACAAATGCAGCGTTATTTGCAAGCAGTTGATGGAGCGGAGAGGCCAGCCTTGCGAAATCATGTATCAAGTGCCGAAAGTAGGATGCCAAGCCAAGAAAACTGAGTAGGTCTTTTTGACGCAACAGACGAGGACACTGGAGGACAGCGGCAAACTTTTCAGGATCCGGTTGAATACCGTCTTTGCTGACTAAGTGCCCTAGAACCTTGATCATCGTGCTTGTGAAGATGCATTTTTTCGTATTCAGCTGTAAACCAGCTTTTGCAGGGCAACCTAGGACTTCTTCGAAACGTTACAGATGTTGCGAAAAGGTAAACGAAAACACTATGATGTCGTCGAGGTAGCATAAGCAAGTTTTCCACTTCAGGCCACGCAGTACACTATCGATCATGCGTTCGAAGGTAGCGGGCGCATTACAAAGTCCGAAAAAGATTACGTTAAATTCATATAGCCCATCTGGGGTGGTAAAAGCCGTCTTCTTTTTGTCAGATTCGGACACTGGTATTTGCCAGTAGCCCGATCGCAGGTCAAGGCTCGAAAAATACTCTGCGCCATGCAACGAATCTAGTGCTTCATCGATTTGTGGGAGAGGGTAAACTAAACATCTTTGCGTGTTATTTTGTTCAGTGCCCGGTAATGAACGCACAAGCGTACTGTTCTGTCTTTTTTTTTGCACTAAAACAACTGGCGAAGACCATGGATTCGAGAAAGGACGTATAATATTCCGACGAAGCGTGTCTGAGACGTTTTCCTCGATTATCTTTCTTTCTGCAAAGATGGGCGCCGGTAAATAATTCAGGAGCCGTCAGTCTAAATTTGGTGAGTCGTGGAAGTTATCATACCAAGGACAGCAGAATGAACGTCAAACAAAGAGAGATGTCTGTTCATCTGTTCAATAATTTCAGCAATTCTCGACTCTGGGCTGCTGCCAGATCAGGGCTTACCGTCACGGATAGAGGAGTGGGAGATTTTAGTGGCGACACGCTTGGCTCTGGTAGGTCTTCTTGACTTGGAAGGGCAACAATTGCAATGAGATGCAGGTCAATAGAGCATGTGACTATTGATCCACAGGGCAACAATAAGGGTTCGGGAGTCTGATTTAACGAAGTAATAAAAGCAGACCCTTCAGAAAAACGAACAAGGCCTGGAATGACCAGAATGCCTCGATGTACCGTGTGGCCATAAGGTAGTAGAAGCACTTCGCCATCCACAATGTTGATGCAATCAACATTAATTACTTCTTTTCAAGATGGCCAAAGAACATAATCTGAAGTGGTGATGAGACGAATGCGCTCTTTGTGTTCTGATACAGAAGAGTTGGTGAGATTGAGGTGGATGAGGCGCTGACAACAAGATATAGAAGAGCATGCAGACCACAGGAAATCCCACCCCTGAATGAGTTCGTGGGTGCATTCACGGAGAACTGCAACAGCAATGTGATGACGAATACCGTCTATGAAAACACGAACTGTACAATGGGGGAGTGGGAGAGTAATGGCGTTTGCCGCAGCACGGAGATACGGGCCCGAGTAAGGTGTAACTTTGAGAAGACGGGAGAAAAGGTCGGAGCGAATAATCGAAATAGAAGCACCAGTCCACTAGAGCTTCGACGAGTATACCTTCAACTAACACTGTCTGGAGGAATTGCTGGCTGTCCGGTGGATGCAGTTTCCCCTCCTAAAACTGCATTAGGGAGTTTTCCGAGTGGGCATTTAGAACACTGGAGGCAGGTCCCAGAGGCGACACGGAACGGCGATTGGGAGATAGTTAGCGACGGGCGAGACTCACGGGAGTTCACAGGCAGATCCATACTGTAAGGTGGAGAGGGCGAACACTGAAAAGAAGACCGGTAAGGCGTGCGTTGGTAGTTTGTGAGTGGACTGAAGCGTCCGTGTTCCCCTGGAGTGTAGCCACGTTGCTCGTCCTGTTGGCGCCTTCGGCAAAAGCGAGATATGTGACTGACCCCTTTGGCATAATAATAACAGATTGGGCATGGAGAACGCGGCATGGTGTAATATGGCTGTGGTCGCATCGGTGGTGACACTAAAGCCACAGGTACATGGACACCTGGTGTAGCCACTGGGATAGTGGTGGATGCTGAGAGCGCTGCAACTTTTGCGAACATTGGTACCTGACGAGGTCTGGATTCGGCGGAACAAGGTGGATGTGACGCAGATGCAATCTCTTGCCTAATGATGTCCCGCAAGTTGGTTGGAGCTGAGGCTTAAGTAGATGGTGGAGCGCAGGAAGAGCAGCGCCCATGAAGCTCCTCACAAACGATGTCGCGGACCAAGGCAAGAATGTTGAGGTCCGCAGGAAGACAAATGTCCGAGGCATCAAGGCAGAGACGAAGAGACTGAAGTTCTTCTAGTCTCTGGCAAATGGTGATAACATCTTGAGTCGTGGTAGGGTTTTGCGACGCAAGGGCGTTGAATGGGATTGTATTAATGCCTTTGATAATATGGCGTATTTGGTCGCTTTGAGGCATAGATGAGTTTACATGCTTGCACAAGGCAAGAACATCCTCAATGTACGAGGTTTTTAATTTACCCGCCAGTTGAATGCGATCAGCAAGCTTCTTCGTAGCTGCTTCAGCGCAAACACTGGGGGAACCGAAACTCTGACGAAGCTGCCAGGCGAACATGTCCCAGTCGGGAAGATCTTGGAGGTGGTTCCAAAACCAGGTTTTGGCAACATCAGTCAGGTAGAAAGGGAGCGTACGTAAATTGTGTAGAGTATCCCACCTATTCAACTCGCTGACGAGGTCATAGGTGTGTAGCCATTCTTCAACGTCATCCCCTTTGAGACCCGAGAATACTGGCGGATCGCGCTGGTGACTGGGAATGGCCAGGGTCGACAGCGGAGGCTGCACTGGGCCGGTGGTGTTGGATGGACCAGGATTGTCTTGCAACTGCCATGGCAGGTGGTAGTAGACGACGACCCGAGCGGAGCTCCAGTGGTAACATGCGAGAGAACTTGGGGATCGAGAAGTACCGTCCACCACTTATGAGGAAGAGCTTTTTTTCGAGACGAGCTCGAGCTGGCACACACTGATAATGACATCTACAGATGAGGAAATTATACAAATGATGATGACACGTTCAATTGAGAAAGAAGAATCGGTAACGACACTCACAATATATATATATATATATATATAGACTTTGCTAAATCAAATGTTTATCTGCCAAGCTGGGGACTTCGAAATTCGGGAGATTCCTAAAACCGAGCAGTAGGGATGGATGGATGAAAAACTTTTATTGGGGTCCTGAAGGATTCGACCCTTGTTTTATAGGGGTAGAATCGCGGGCTGCTCCCATGTAGGGGCGGGGAGGCCCAGCCTTACCGCTGCATCGTGGGCCCTCTGGACAGCCTTGAGTTGTAAGAAAACCAGGCTCGTGAGCATTAAATGATAGGAGTTTTCGGTGATTCTTCATTTTATTTTTTGTAAAGAGGGGCACCTCCAGAGCATGTGGTTAAAATCAGTGCGATTGTGGTAGTCTGGTGGTAAAAAAAAAACACTAAAAAGTGGTGCACAAGTGGTTCTTTTTGTTTTTAGAGCAGCAGACATGTCATTTGGTGCTACGAATGATTGCCAGTAACTTTTTCAGATGTCAGCAATCATACTAGTATTCACAATCATGCAGCGCATACACGCATGACTAATTGAAAAAAATGTGCTGTGTCCCATCACTATCGCTAAGAGCCCCTTCAAAATTTTAATACACTTCTCCACGGGACACCAGTGTACTGGTGCAAAGGTTGCTTAGGCAGCGTACTGAGCGGGTTAGAACGAGGCTAAGAAATTTTCGAACCGCTACACCCCTCCCAACCGGCCCCAACTATATCTTGTTTTGTTTTTTTGTTTTTTCATGGTGGGACTAGGTTTAGGGCCCAACTTCATGGCTCACTTGCAAGGCGCATTCAACCAGTAACAGTGCGCGTGCGTTCGCGCTGCGGCGCCGGATATCTATCGCAGTGACGACGTAACCTCAAGCCAAAAAAATGTTTTATGTGCTGTTGCTATGGCAAACAATGTGGTGGCTTGCATTGACGGCGCTCGCAGCACGTCAACTTTGTTCGCAGACTGGTCGGGCATTTTGGCGCAGCGCAGCGCAATTTCAGTGAATTTCGTGGTGTTGGCACAGCTCGGCGTAACAATAAGAAATTTTATCAAATTTTTTCAATTGCCACAGCTGTTGCCCCCCTACATTATGCAAGGATGGTAGCATTCTTTTTCTGGCACGTTTCGCTGTAGAATTGTACGAGTTTGTTTTCGTCTCTTTTCACGAACGAGACCTCTGTTCCAAAAAACCACCAGGGTCCCTCTCCTGCATTCAAGCATGCGTGTCATTAGCATTACCCCGGAAAGAATACGTTCATAGTCTTACTAACTCGGCTCCTGGTTCTGATGTCATCTGCCCTAAGCTTCTCAAAAATATCAAAACCTGCAATTTATAAAATTTTAGCACCACTTGCTTAGCAGTCTTCTGACACGGGATGCATCTCAGATGATTGGAAGAAATCTCGCGTAATTTCCATACTTAAATTGGGTGGACCGTCTAATCCATCAAATTAAAGACCTATTTCCTCACCTAGCACGTGTGGCAAACTCCTTAAACATATAGTTTCATCTGCTGTCACCAAGTTTCTTACAAAACACATTTTCTTCTCTATCAATCAGCACGGTTTCCTATATAGTCGTTTTGTGAAACAGAACTGCTTGAATGAATTAATGACTACCATAACTGTTCATTGCTTTCATCAAAGTGATACTATATTTGTTAACTTCGCAAAGGCCTTTGACAAGGTTCCTCACTTGCGGCTTAATAAAAAATTTACAGGCCTTTACATAAAAGAGTGGACTTCCTTTAAGACAAACTCGAAGGAGCCACGATCATTTGCTTGTCTTACTAGGAGTTCATCTTATCAGAAGCGCCTCTTGCCCCAATATGCTGCTTGAAAACACTGCATGATGTATACTTATAATGGGGAGGAAAGGAATAAGAAAACGCATTTGGCTCAGCTTAGTAAAAACTGTGCTTTCAAGTAGAGTATTAAGACCAATTTAATGACTACTCGATTTTGTGGATTTGTAATAGATATGCTCATGAATAAATTGCCAACAGATTTTAATAATAGAATTGCTGCATGGTCCTATTTTGATTATTAGAAAAAAGACAAGCACAATTTCCCTTCAAGAAATGGAGAATTGATTCTTCTGGCTGTTCACCTTTTGAGAGGCTGTTGTACTGGCTTTACTATCACTTTTGGGTATGCCTCCATTGCACACTGCTACCTTGACAAAGCCTATATTCCCTAAGCTTTTATGAAAGTTTGCAAACGTTAGTTTGAGATTCATATATTTTCTTATTTTCAGCCTGCAGTAAATTTACCCAGCTGAAGGTCTCCATATATGCTTCTCATGATCACAAGCTTCGAGCACACAAAAAAGACATGAAGCAGCGATATTTAGTGTGCAAAATCACCTTCCTTTGTCAGGCACTTTCATATATAAAATGAAGCATCAAAATTTGCAGCATTTTGACAGATACGATGCACACAGGCCCTATGCAGTACAACGCAAACTGACCACAAGATGTGCTCAGGTTCCATTGTGCGACGGCAATGACAATGAATCTGACTCCTCTGATGGGAGATGGGAGGACATATACAGATTTTGTTTCATGTGAAATATAATGTACGTACAATCTTTCTCTGTTTTCATTTTCACTTGGTTTAATTTCAACCTTCTCTTCCCTAGGGTTTTCCCCTCTAACCAAGCTCTTGTGTTCTTCTGTTCTCTACAGTACTCCTGTTGGGAAACGCGAAAATGCGAGGACAATACGAAAGCACGAATGATTTCTGTTGCTTTCTTTGCTGACAAGGCTGGCCCTTTTTCCACTCACAGGCAAGGAAATGCCAGCTTTATGTGCTGACCTTTCTTCTCCGCTTATCTTGCCTTCTCCCTCCACCTCGCAATTTGCTTTCGATTTGCTTCGAGTCTTTGTACCAGGAAGGGCTTTTTCTTCTTTTTTTCATTTCGCTTTTTCTTGTTTGCCTAAATGCCCCCACCAAGACTATAATGTTCATTGCGTAGAATCCCCATAGTTGTTGGTCGCGTGCTCATCTTGGCAGAAGAGGCCTGTCACGTGGTTTGTCTTACGCCGACTTTTTTTGCATTGAGTCTATGGGAAACCAAACAAACACTCCCGTGTTAATTGTTTTAGGCAAAATTCATCTTAACAGAGCTTATCTTAACACGAGTTTACTCTAGCATTACGGACTCATAAACTGTTTTGTGGATTAAAGTGGAACTTCGATTATACGTCTCCTGGTATCACAACAACCGACATATTGTGACGAATCAGTTTGGTCCTGGCAAAATCCCCATAAAGTTAACGTATCAAGAACCTAGATTATCAATGCAGTTTTACGCCAACGTCGCATCTTACGACGACTTTTAGTTTTCGTTCAAAGGATAAAAAAACACCCTTACTCAAATGAAACGTTAAGCTAATATTCACAAGCGCAAAATATAAACTTGTGTTCCCCTAGGTTGACGGTTGAAAAAGTCGATAGCGAGACAGAATGTCTTTTTAGAACGCAAACTTATTCTCCCGGCAGTTCATCTACTTCTACATATGCTTCGATCGTTCGTGTATCCATCTAGGGTCATTACCTAGTCAAGCTCTATCCACCCAGAGTAGCTTCAGCTGGCCGAAAAGCTGATATTTTCTTGTTTTTGGTTCGTGGAAACTTTTCCTGATCGACATACAGCTCATCTCCTGCCTTTGTCACACTCGTAGTCACAAGCTTGCGCATGCATAAGGGCACGATAGAGCTGTTTTTAACGCGCAAAATTACTTTCGCTTGACGTCAACTATCATAATAGCAGCGAGACACCACTAGCTGCACTTCACAAGACAAGAAATTACAACGCTCACAGTTTGTGAGCGTTGCGAATTGACCACGAGTTTGTGTAGAATGCACGAAAGCATTAAACTCGTGGTCAATTTGCAAAGCTCACAAACTATGAGCATTGTAATTTCTTGTCATTCTACACAAACTCGTGGTTCGTCGCCATTATGTGATAGCGTTCAGACTGTGCCCGACTCTTCTGACGGGAGGCTCTTGACAACATGATTTCCGTTTCGTTTTCAGGCACAGGCAATTTTGGGACTCTGTTTATCGGTAAAAAGATGCGCGTTAAGGTCGACATTTTTTAAGGTTGAGAATAAAGATTCTCTTGTGCCTCCTTCAATTAAGTGACACTGCCATTAACACTCCCTTATTGTATTCACTCCTTTCCAAAACTTGTTTAAATTGACTGCAAAATGATGGCGAAGCTAAGTAGAAGCACTGTGACGTTTCTATGACTCGCCTTCACAACAAAACGAGAGGTGCGTTGGTACCTCTTAGGACAATCCGGGATAGACGCACCTGGCATTGTAGCAGATGATACATTGAGTGTTGGCGAAGCTAAGTAGAAGCACCATGACGCTCCTATGACTTGGCTTCACAACAAAACGAGAGGTGCTTTGGTACCTCTAGGGACAAGCCGGGACAGACGCACCTGGCATTGCAGCAGATAATACATCGAGCGTTTCTCACCTAATACTGTACTGTTATTTACATACATATATAACACATACTTTCGAGGAAAAAACAAAAATGTTTGTTTTGATGTGTTGTAAAAAATAACTCATTATCTCTTGATGCCAAATTTGGACTGCAATGGCAGAGAAATGCATAACTTGGTTGTAAAATGTTTCTACGTTTCGCTTCCATCTCTTGGTCACAGAAACCTCTTGCAACAAGTTTCATGTGCAAAAGAATGAAACAAGTTTCAAATAAATATAACTTTATATCACTTTGTTTTACACTCGGCAAACAAGGGTCGCTAAGCAGATCCGAAGCCTGTACTTCCCCTAATTCCCGTGAAGGTATAAGCACCGCTGAAGGAGTCTGCATAAACATTAGTGTCGGATTCCCCTCCAAGTATTACTAAATAAAATTCTATGTTGCAAGCCAATCATTTTCTTTGATTTTGTCTAGTTCGCAACTTGGAGCTCACGTCACCAAGCAGAATGTTCCCACCATCAATTTTGTCTATGTCTGATACTACCATTCCCTCGGTGATCCGGTTGGTCATCTTCGTAATAAGCAGATCTAATGTAGCAGTAGTGGTTTCTTTCTGTGATGCGACCTTGGCATTACTTTGCTCTGCCCTGCAAATCTTTCATCCTATGCACGGAACGTGAATGCCCGCCCTTTCTACACACTTCCATTGCAACACTCCATCTGTGACTGCCAGATCTGACAATGAACACAGCAGAATTCACAACCTATGGAACAACACACACTGTTGCTAAACTATGCCGCACCACCCAAGAATTTCCAAAGTCGCTATTGGGCCAAGTGAAAATGCTAAGATATATTCTCCACCTTTTTTGACAGGGTGGCCCAGCATATAGCTGGGCGCCCCTTCTGCTCACTTTTTCCTTTCTCCATAGGCCAACTATAAAGTCAGTGGAAAAACATTTTCAATGTCACGGCCGGACTCGAGTCCTTCTCCGGCGCTCCCCTTACGGCCTTCGCATTGGGGCGTTTTGCTGCCTGCCGCCGCAAGTTCGGGGTGGCGCTGCTAGACCACTGTTGCTACGCCGCCTCCAAGCGCGTTCACGGGCGCAGTGTGCGCGCCACAGCGCTATGGCCATCATAACAGCGCTGAGTACGAGGAACAGAACCAACTGCGGCACCTGAATTCTTGAAGATGAACGTTTTATCCACACAATACAGCTCGGTCGTTGCATGTGATGAGGTTAAAATGGTATAGTCGACCTCTGAGAGCACCGCTTACCCAGTCGCAACCATTCCGGCAGCTTTCCCGGATTTTCGCACACGCGTGTTGTCACAAGCAACAGTAATCCATTACAGCGCACAAAATTCAGAGAGAAAAAGCAATATTTATTTTGTCGTAAGGTGGACTAGAACTTAAATAAAAAAACAATTTCTGTGCGAGGTGAGCACAAATACCTTTTTCTTTCAAACCCAGGCTAGCAATACAAATTAACACAAACACAAATGCATGGTACAAATAAAGCGAACCTCCATGACATACTCATCACAGTCTGAAATATTTTCTAGACGGCTTGTCTAGACGGCAAGCCCGAGGACTTGAAGTGGTGCTACCCGACATGAAGCTGGGGTTGTAGTAGGTGCGCGGTTACAGATACCTGAATAGCCGGTACCGTGCAGGTGTAGGCGGAGTGTGCTAGGAAAAGAGCAGTGCGTACAAGGAAGACAAAATAAAATAAAAGGCGAAATTTGTCTCTTTCGAGCTAAGTGCGCCTTTCGTAAAAGGTGGGCCGCGTGAAAATTGGGCAACCTGATACGGTACTCCGACGTTAAGTTCGCCCAGTCTTGCATGGGAAACGCGCTTAGGTTACTTGTATGCGCATCTGATGGCTCTGAAAAGGAGCTATTATACACATGAACCAAAGGGCTAACGTGTAGCGTAGATGGGTTGGAGTGATTCGAAAGATTTTACGAGAGGTACATTGAGGAAAGTATTCGGGGCGTGATCACATTTCAAATTTGCGAAGCGTAAGCGCAGTGTAGGAGTAGCATTTTTTGTTTTCATTTTCGCGCTTGCGGCATCCATCCGTACGTCCGTCCGTCCGTCCGTCTGTCTGTCTGTCTGTTTCGTGAAGTAGTAGGCACAAGGAACCTTGTAGGAATTGGTGACACAAGAACGAAGCGCGGGGACGCGCGGGGAGCCGGCGGAGCTTACAGTGAGGTGGTGCTGCCCTCGTGCGATTAGCCGCCGCACCACGCGTCAGAAAAAAATATATGCGCGGCGCCGGTATTGAGAAGGCCGTAAGGAGCGTGCAGAAGGAGCGTCGAGTCCGGCCGTGTCAATGTATACGAGCCTTGTGAAAAAGAGACAAAAAGACGTACGAAGATAGAGTGACTACTCAAGACCACACACAAGACGCACTCAGCAAGACGGTGCCTGCTGTGGCAAAATGATGTGTGCTCTTTAAATGGAAGACTTTAGGAGAGAATACACTAAATTCTAGGCTTCATTAGAGGGCTTTGAATATTTGAAGAATTACGCCAATTCTTGAGTTTGCTTTGATTCAAATTTAAATTATGGCAAATTTCAAAGTATTCGACATGAACAAAAAGATGTATCTTAGTCTGCAGGTAAATCCCCTGTACATGCCATTTAACTGCATCAAATGGGTGTTATACCGTGAATACAGCTATGCAGCGGTAAACCACACTGCCACAAAGCCCTACTTCAAAGTTAATATAATAATATTATTATTAAACATATTAAAGAATAATATAATAATAATAATTGTTGAAGTTTAACATCCCAAAATTATCATATGATAATCATAGAAACCGTAGTAGAGAGCTCCAGAGATTTCGACCACCTGGGGTTCTCTAACATGCACCTAAATCTAAGCACACGTGCCTCAAGCATTTTCGTTTTCATTGAAAATACGGCTACTTCAGCTCGCATTCGATCCTGTGACCTGCGGGTTAGCAGGGCGAGCGCCTAAGCCACTATACCATTGTGGCGGGTGCCCCACTTCAAAGCTAAATGAACACCTTACCCTCACATCCCTGTTTACTGGAACCTTAAAATTTCAGTGTTTAGAGTGGGACCACACTGCCACTCAGATAAAAATTTCAGTGTTCAGAGTGGGGCCACACTGCCACTCAGTAGCCTCAAAGAAACATGCTGCAGTGTCAATGGGGATATCATCAGACGCAAACCAGGACTGCGATGCCAGACAAAGAGTATTTCCAGCCAGAAACTGCCATTTAGGCAGGGAGAACACTGAAGTATGGCATGGCTCAAGCAAGCTGCACTTGAATGAGACCACTAAGGTGCAGAGACACGGGTTGTACATTAAATGGTATAGTTGGAACACTACTGTAATACCCATTCGCTATTTTAATATGGCCCTATAAGCACACTTCCGAGGCGAGTGCCTCATGAGATAAGCGATAAGCATACACAGACACCATCACGGACATTTTAAGGTGAGTACTCCTAGTGCAGCAAACCAGGCACGACCATACAGATACCTCCTTCACTATACTGGGCAAGGTCCACTGAATGCAGGAGAAGGGAAACTGCAGGGCACATACCTCGGATGTTGTCTGCGCATGGAGAAGCAAAAAGACGAGAAGGTGCTCAGAAAAGTGCTGGATGCAAACAGGTGCTAATATTGCATCATCTTTTTAGGACATTATCCAAGTCTATTGCTATTCTTGACAACGCACGTAAAGCACAAAACAATTCTTATAAATCAGTTTGTCATCCACAGTGAATTTTCACACAATGTGCACGAGTTGAATGTGAAATGTTACCTGGGTCACTCGTAAACTAGTCCAAGTTGTGTCACATGACCTAGAAAAAATACACCTATATTTATTTGTTTAGAACCTGAAGAGCTACCTGCATATGCTTAAGTGCTAGGAGCAGAAGTCTCTCTTTTTTTTTTTTTTGTCTTTTGAAAAGTTAGTTTTGCTATCTTCATAGCAGCCGTAATACAAGCACCAAATTTGGATCTCTGCAGATTGACTAATGATGATCTGATTTGAAAACTGCTCGAAGTGCTGCATTTAGTGCACATGGTTGCATTCAGCTAAGCAGATCCGTATATTTGCCAGGTTAGACCTTAAAATACAGAAAATATCTCCCACCCCTTTTAACATCCCTTGTAAGCATGGTTTAACAGCAAAAGACTATTCTGCACCAGACACAGGGTGAAAAGACAAGATCACCACTACACAAGTTATAGTGAAACCCCAGTGAAACAAATCTCGCAGTGCAACGAAAAATAATCTGAAATCATCTCAAATTTTTATAACCCGAGAACATGGTAAACCAGTATGCCACAAATGAAAGCTAACACAAGTTTTCATTTATTGTTTTTACCACATCATGAACCGCTCTGAATGATTGCCAGCAAAATTTCTAGACATAAACGATCATATTTGTAGTTGTAAATATCCACACAACGTTAACTAGTTACAGTTACGATCCCCGACTCTTCTTAAAGAGACACTCAAAAACATTTTCGCGTGAAATATAATTTCCCAATCCCGAAAACACTTCTCTCACCATGACATGATGCTTGGCAAACGAGAAAATGCACGAAAAAAAAAATGCAGGAGGCCCCATGAGATACCCACATCAAATGCGGTGATGTAGTGAATTTTAATGCCCTCTATTGGGTCCCACATATCTCCTCCTCAATAAAAAATGAAGCGCATTATCATCAGTGGGTGCCATACATCTATTATACGAAGTTTTCGGAAGTTTCATCCAGCCAAATTCGCCAAAATAAAAAGCAGTACATTGAAATTTGTCACGTCTAGCATGGAGGTTTTAGTGTGAAATTTAAAAATAAAACTTCGACCTTGGTTTCCTCCGCTAATACGTTATGGCACTAATGACCGTGAAACTTATGACATTGAACATCTCAGAGTGTAGTTTATCAATCTAAATTAAATCACTGTTTCTTTTTAATGTCCCTTTAAAGGGCCAGTAAACAGGCTCCGCCATTTTTTTTTACACCCCCCATACGAGCTCGGCAATTCTTAGATTAGACCACAGCGATCACATTTTCTAAATATTACAGCTCTGCGCGTCGCGCAGAGCCTCTATTTTGAAAAATGATTCTCTCGCATCTTTCCTATGCCTGACCAACCCCCTTGCATGCGCAGTGACGTCAACTTGGCGATTCGCGAGGCGACGTAGCATGTAGCTAGTTGAAGCAGCTCACTGAATGGTCTAAATCAGGTGTGAAGCCAACATCAGTTCCTGTTCCCACCCACAGCTACCAAACTGCCCCTTGTTTTTTGGCAATGCGGTGAAAGAACCAGCCTCACAGTTGTCACGTGCTCGTGTACACTCCTCGCTCAACTACAGCGCCTGTGCGCACTTCGCCCTTGACATGAGTAACACGGGTAAAAAGCGTTGCTCTGTCGTCAAATCGGGCAACTGGGCAGCACAGAAGCATCGGCACTGAGTGCCTCTTGATAGGGCCCTGCGCGCTGCATGGCTGCAGCGAATCGGCCATTCAGCGACTTACGCCGGGGACCTGATTGTTTGTGGTCGACACTTCGCACCTGACGCTTACACGGTTGACCCGCGGCTGGTGCGGCAAACGGTAAAAAAACAACCACGCTTCCTAGCAAGCGGAAGTGCGTTGCGACCAATCGAGTTCGCCGATCGTGTCAATCGCTGCTGTGGTGTCACGTTGCCGAAGTGGGCAAAGTCAAGACGATGGGCTACGCCTTGTCTTTCATGCAAGGAAGAAGAGGGCGAGGCCGCGCAAAAATTTGAAATCAACTTAGACCGATGTTCTAACCCTTGTAACTTTTTAATATAGCACGTATTCGCAAAATTTTTGTGGCAGAATTTTCGCAAAGACAAACTGCACATATATATATATATATATATATATATATATATATATATATATATATATATATATATATATATATCTTTTGAACAATTTTTGACCTCAGGGCTGTTTACTGGCCCTTTAAGTCACGCTTTTTCGCATGACAGCAGCGTACTGTGGCAAAAATGACATAACATACACACTTGCACGCTATGCATGAAGGCTAGAAAATTTCGGAATCACTTTCCTTCACCGTTATTTTCTTATCGTGAATGGTTTGCTTAACATTTGAGTCTCTCCCATGCAAACCTGAGAGTTGGCCGATGTGCACGTCCCACACCAATCGTGCATGCTGACATTGTGAGGCATGTAGGTCCTTCACTGTTACGGTCCTTGTCTACATTTTATAGATGCCTGATTGTGAAAAGATGGCTTGCATCGATGTGGCCGACACATGCAAATACATTACATCCCTACCTCAGAAAAAGCAGCACGCTTCGGGGTGGACAAAAAATGGCACACCAACCCCATCAGTAATCTTAACACGAAGCCATGTACAATGCATAAGGGCCTCCACGATTTGTCCGCAAAACTTGTATTGTCTTCCATCGCAGTGCAAGCACTACCGATTTGAAACCTGCATGGTAGCATACATTCGTATCAAAGGTATCAGAGTGAAAAACAATTGATAACTGCAGTGTTCGTATTGCCACGAAATTTGTACGAGCTGTGATCGCACTACCGAGGTTCCATTGTACTTAAGGAAGCTATCTCTTTCGAAAAACTGATTACTAGCACATCATTCGCTCATATGAGCTTCGGATGGTGTGGTTGGGTTTAAGTTACACCGTAACGACAAATGCTTTTTCCAATGTGGTTTCAATGCACAGACGCAATTAAAATATGCAACACAGTTAATGGTTCACAGTGTTGATCACACCTCTGCCTGTTGCTCCTCTATTAATAACTGCAAGAAAACTTCAGGGATATGAACTTTGCCGGGTCACGAAAAAATATTCGTATAATACAAACTGTATACCACCAGAAAACTGTTAACAAGCGACAAAAGAAAGCTGGTATTTGTCTCATACACTATTTCTCAGAGCTGCAGTTGCGTCATAGACAGACTTTTAAAAAAATTGCAGGACTGCTCATAGTTTCAGTGTAAAATTATTTCACTACTACTACTTCAAAATACCGAACTTTTCGGAATAACGAGCATTAATTTAGTTCCACAATATATTAACAACGTCTCAGTACTACGAAATCATGTTCTGAAATTTGTTGCGCCCACCGGAGCGATACGCAAGCAGACGACATAGTGAATAGACGCTTTGCCAGGCCCGTGGCATGTTATAAGCTTCCCGTCCACATCGTGAGGCGTCGTCACCATCGAAATGTCGACAGCGCACCGCCGGCGACGGCAAACAAACGCCATCTAAGCCTATTTTTTTTAATTTATTTGTAAGACTTGAGAATGATAAGCATCAAAAACTGTTTCTCATTTAATTTTGGGCATTCAGAAGTAATGCACTTTAGGTGGCAGCGCGGACAACAGTCGTACCGCACTGCACGTGAAAGGCACGCAGATAGATTGATATTAATTACAGAAAGTTTGCCGAATACTGCCAACAAGGTGTTTCGGCATCTCCAGCTATAGAAGTGATGGAACCTTATCAGTATACCTTTACTTACTGCAGCGAATGTTTCGTTGAGTGCAATGGATATATCAGCCAGCGCTGGACAGCTTCTGAGCTCTGGGCATCTGCATTAGAGTTATGCGTAGTACGTACCTTGTTTGCACATGAGCGATGATGCACGCATATTGTTCACTGATATACATGCCAAAACATTACTATGTGACCTTTATTTCATGTAAACCTCGATTGACTTGCAATAAAACAAGTTATTGCCGCAAGTTTGCGATTAGCGTTGTGATTTTGCTCGGCCTGTATGCGGCATCACTCACTTACTAAAGTAAGTATGCAAGAGACTTACAAGCTTTTAGTAAGTAGTTTACTGCATTAAACTATATGTAAATGAGAAAAATTGAGACAGAGAGCTGCTCCAACGAGCGGGCGACACAGCCATAATACAGAAACAGACGACGACGATGTCGTCTGCTATGCGAACAGCCAGCCACCATATCAAAACGTCCTGGTGCTTTGAAACCGATTTCGTTTTATACGCAATTATAAATTATACAATCAATATTTTTAGTTATTATTTGTTCAAAAAAGTTATTTGAAGGCAGAAGATAATTAAAACTTCTTCAGTTGTGAGTAAAATAGTGATTTTTTATTATTTGTACAACGGCTGTCATAATCCAGACGGCGATCAACGAGTCTAATTTTCGTTCCTATTGGCTCTATGTACATGTCACTTCACTGGCCTTGCTTCTCTGAGAACGCGCGACGGCGCGGAGGAAAAAAAAATTGGCCCCTTATCTGCATGTTACACTGCAAATGTCGTCGAAAGACATTTGCAGTCTTGCATCTGGAGAGAGTGAACAAAACATTTCTTTGATGTTTTGCACAAGAAAATCGGTGAATGGTATTCTGGAGGCACTGCGTTAGACCGCCTCGAGCGTTTTAAGTCCCGTCACATGTGAGGCATGAGCGCTATCTGGCACTTATCTAGGAAAACGAAGCGCGCGTGCCCTGGGCTCCCATCTCTGAGATGATAAGGTGTAGAACGCAAGGCGACAGGTAGGTGCCACCACCATGTCGTCTTAGCAAAGCATTGGAAGCACTTGCCTTTTCGTGCAAGCGTTGCCTAGTAAGCGCAATGTGAGAAGCACTACGGTCCTTATAATTACTTATGTATGCACTTTCTAGTAAGGCACACACATAAAGAATATTGACATGTTCTTAAGGCGCCTCAGATATGCACAATATTTGCTTTTTAACTGACAATCACATCCTGGCTACGGCGGCTGCATTTCCCATAAAGGCGGAAATGTTGTAGGCCCGTGTGCTCAGATTTGGGTGCACGTTAAAGAACCCCAGGTGGTTGAAATTTCCGGAGCCCTCCACTACGGTGTCTCTCATAATCATATGGTGGTTTTGGGACGTTAAACCCCACATATCAATCAATCATCAATGATTGACAATCACACAAGTATGAACGCTAAATCTTGATCAATATTAGTGGGCGCTGCAGATGGGGTAGGCCGTTTGGAGTATCGTTTGGCCACTTTGGTGCTGTTAATGTGCCGTTAAGAGTGTACAAACAGACAAATGTACAGACAGACTAACATACAGACCAAAATTTTTGCAACAGGTCCTCAAGAAAGACTATAGTCTTGGAAAAAAAAAAACGAAAGGGCGACTTTGTTCTTCTTTTTTTTTTTTTTTTGAAACGCTGATGCTGCAGGTTTACAAGCGCAGAGGGGAGGAGCGAGGGCAACACGGGAGGGCAAGGTCAGCAAAGCAGAGTGGGAGTTACAAAGCAGGAAGCATAAACGCGGAAAACTTGAGACAGCGAGGGAGCAGAAAGCGAAGCGCGAGGTAATTTCTGTTTTAGCACTTTCTTTTTCTTCGAAAGAGGCCATGACAGCCGCGACGCTTTGTTATTTTTTTATCTTTGTCACTTCTACATGTGCTTTAGGAGGCCTAGTTTGTCAGTCTTGTTAATCTCTTTTCGGTGATTACTTATCGGGTCCGCAAAGGAAGTCGGCGTTCACGTTGCAGTGCTGCTAGAAATCAGTTCATCTCTGCTTGCGATGAAGAAGCGGAAGCAGTTCTCGCTAAGCGAAAAAGTGGATATTCTTTGGCAACTGGAAGAAAAAAAGCAGGCTGTTGTGACCAAAGAACCGAATCGCACCACAGGAATGTGGATGAGCTGGAAGCCTTCGTGCTGCAAAGTTTGTGCTGCTTGCGTAAAAAAAAAGAAATGAATTCACAGACTTGTTTACTGTAAATGTTAATTTTTTTTGGCGTTTACTCGTGCATTTGTTGTTGTTTTTTTTCTCGTAAAAAAACGAGTTCAAGGACCCACCGTTGTAAAGGTAAGTCGTTTTGGTCGGTAGAAGATGAATATTTATTTATCGTTAATTTTTGGGCTTTCACTATAACGACCTTTCAAAACAAGAAACAAATTGCCACAGCCCCTAGAAGTTTGTTATACAGAGATTTCACTGAACAACTGCCCACACCGAATTTCCCATTATGATGCTTTAGAATTATCACCAACTTTTTTTATTTACCAGCTTATAGAACATAAAGAGAATTTTGTAGGTCTTTCTATGGCTGTGATTGGCCTGCACATTTGCCTGTGTTGCACCTTCTCACTAGACAACACTTCGGGGTGCCTTTAGCAGTTATAGCATAGTAAAAATATGTATTATCATTATATCGTACACTCGCTTACAAGCGAAGTTCGCTAAATGAACCAAATATCTGTCCCGAGCGAGACAGGTATTTTTTGTGTACTTCTTCTTTAAAACCTTATTTATTATTATCCTGTACATGACGCGAACGCGCCAGCCTGGCTCTTCCCATGGCAGAACAGAGACGTCACGCCTCCTGGCCCTGCCGTGGGTGTATTTCGTGTGTATTTGTGTTTAATTCTTAGCAGAACGTGCGAAGGCTCAATAGAAATGTTAGTCTCTGGCTTGAGTATGTCTTAGCATACATTCGACGAGCCACACTGTAATATGCTTGAACGTGGCCAAGGAAGAGCAGAAGAAATTTGAGAAAGTGATTGACATGCTAGAAAATCATTTCATTGGAAAAATAAACGTAATAAACGAAGAGACAAGGTTCAACCAGAGGCGGCAGGAGCCTGGAGAGACAGTGGAAGCTTTTGTGACTGCTTTGCGCAGATTGGTAGCTCACTGCGGATACGGAGCACTGAAAGATGAAATGGTGCGCGACAGGCTAATTGTGGGCTTACAGGATACAAAGCTGTCAGAAATGCTACAGAGCTATCCGGATCTCACGTTGGAGGCGGTGGTGAAAAGAGCCCGGCAGTTCGAAGGCAGCAAGCTGTGTTAAGACAGAAACTCTTATCCGAAAAAGCGTCTGTTGATGCCCTGCGAAAGGCCGATAAAGGAGCTACTCCAGAGCTGCACAAGCAAGAACGTCCTTCAAAACAAGGAAAATTGAAACATGAATGAAGCAGATGTGGTAGACAGGAGAAACAAGGCCGCATAAGCTGTCCGGCTTCTAAGGCAAAATGACATTTTTATGGGAAGAAAGGACACTAAAACATCCGAGTGCGATATGGTCTCATCCTCTTCAGTGTTCGGTGATACAGAGTCCTCTTCCTTCGGGTCGTCGTCGTCGTCGTCACTGGAGACGTCGCGAACGCTGTTGACAATCTCCTCGGTTGTCATGTCCGCCGATGTTAGTGCTGCGCTGTTGCTCTCCACGTAGTCGTCGAAGGAAGAGACATCGGGCAACAGTTCCTCAATCTCAGTCCACAGGTCTCCTGAGTTGCTGTGGTCCTCTTCCAGGTTGTCTTCAACTTGGGCAGGCGCCTTGATTAGGCCTGCTTTTCGCCAACAGTTACGGATTGTTGACGTCTTCACGTTCCACCAAGCTCCCGTCAGCATTTCCGCCGCTTGATGAACGTTGACTGATGTCGGCTGCTTTAAGCGGAGATTTATAATAAAACGCTGCACAAGGCGCTTGCGAAATTCCGCCTTAACACTCTTTATGATGCCTTGATCTAGTGGTTGCAGCAACGACGTGTTGTTCGGTGGCAGAAACTCCAGGCGAACGTGCGTCAAGCGAACATTCACAATGTGGGCTGAACAGTTGTCGACGATCAAAAGAATTTTTCTATTTTCTTTCCTCATTTGTTCGTCGGGTTTGATGAGCCACTGCGAAAACAATTCTCTTGTCATCCAGGCACGCTTGTTCGCACAATAGTCGAACGGTAGGGATACGTCGTTCTTCATGCAGCGAGGCTTTGCGTATTTTCCAATGACAAGCGGCTTGATTTTCTTCGTGCCCGACGCATTGCAGCAGAGCAAGACCGTCACGCGGAGATGCGACTTCTTGCCTCCTTTACACTGCTGACCTTTGAAGTGCATCGTCCGATCCGGTAAGAGCTGGTGGAAGCACGCGGTCTCGTCCGCGTTGAAAATGTCGTCTTTGGAGTACGACTCTGCCACCTCTCGGAAACGATCGTTCCGCCAGGAATCTGCACCCTCTTTGTCCGCAGCCTTTTCTTCACCTGAGACTACCTGCCAGGTTATGCCGTTTCTCTGGCGAAAACGAAAAAGCCAACCCGCACTTGCATCAAACCCAGTTACTTCAAGTGCGTCGGCGAACTCGCGGGCTTTTTCTTGAAGCATTGGGCCAGACACTGGGATGTTTTGCAGCCGGGCATCTTTAAACCAGGTCAGCACAGCTTGGTCGACATCTTGAAAATTTCCCAGGCGCAACCGTTTCCTCGTAGGTGCAAGTTGTGACTCTCGGTGAAGCTTCAGAATCTTTTCTCTGTCTTTCCAAATGGTCGCGACAGTCGACGGGGCAATGCCACGCTCCCTGCAGAGGTCGATTTGCTTTTTGCCCGAGTCAAGTTCCCTCAACAAATCCACCTTTTCTTGCAGAAAAAACTGCTTTCGCCTCTTCTTAGCGCTGTCACCTGGTGCATTCATCGTCGGGTCTCCAAACACTTTGCAGAAAGCTAAGAAAAAAAGAACGACAACAAAACGCAGCAGACTTCACACGTGCGTGGCACGAAGGACGCACGACGAAGGACGAGGCAACGAGGCTAGGCCTGCTAAGCTGCCACACATCAAACCATACCTGTGTGGTGGCGCTAGCAGTCGGCTCTCAACACGGTGATGATGATAGCTTCCGTGCATGGAAAAAAACAGCGGCTACTGCGCTACGTGAGAGTTGCGGTGCTGCTACTTTTAACTAAATTCGTAATACTGATGTTCCTTGCGTATAGGCGAGCAAATAAATTATGCACGTTATTCTGAAATATATATTGTACTGAAATTCGTTGTTCTGAAATATTTTTACGTTGAAAATATATAGGCAATCTGGCGGGGATTTTCAAAATATTCGTAAATCTGAAAAATCGTTAATTCGGTGTTCGTAGTAACGAGATTTCACTGTAGTAAGCTAGCATCTGGCTGCAGTATGCTACTGCCTGCTAGAAAATAATATAAAAGCAATATTCTCCGAGTTTGTTATTTCTCATTTGTTCATTGCCAACTATCATACTGCTTAGACTCATGGGCATGGACCTTTAAAACTTACCTCGATCCTATCCGCATTTTACAAAAGCGAGCGCTTAGAATAATAGATAATGCTGCACATAATAAACCCAGCGCACCATCGTTTCACAAGTTGGAAATTCTACCTTCTGATTACATACAGCAACATAAAACCGCAGTCACCATACGTAAAGTTATTGCACACAGTGTACCTTTCCGTGTATTTATCTTTCCTTCCTCCTCCAACGTCACTAGATGCATGACATCACGAAATTTTAATCTTACACCTACTAATAACGTCTATAGTGAATGCTTACTACAGTTTGTAGGAGCTAAAGTGTGGAGTAACATACCACTTCAGATTAAAGATACTAAGCTTTCTCAAATGCACTTCAAAAATATTTGCTAAATGTAGAACAATAGTAAGGATCATGTACAAAACCTTACACATAATTTGATGTTTCATCTGAACTTGTTTCTTTGATTGATATCGAACAAAGTGTAACAATGCTATAATCTTTACATTTCTGTATGTGCTATCATGCATTTACGTCACCTTAAGGAGAGACACTGGTCTTCAATTTTTTTTAAATTTTGAGTAATTAGAATTGAAATTTTTATATGATATGCATTTTTTACAGCTGAAAACAAAAAAGCAATTAGTTTTGAGCTCTCACTTCAAGATCTTAAAATATTGACTGTTTCATAAACTTACAATTTGCCTACTGTGTTACAATGATGTTCAAATGCAGCACCCCGACGCAGCGCTGATAGTTGTGTTGAGCTGTGCAAGCCTGGCACAGCGACGGGGTGGCCGTTTAAGAAAAAATAAACAACAGTTCGTTCTGGGCTAAGGGCTCAACATGTTCTCAAGTTCTTCGCGGGCCTGATGGCCTACTGTTCACGGTAGTCACTACCGCCTGTCCACCAGTTACTCTACACATGTAACAACTGGCGACGAGGATGAAAGGAAGTTTCATGTAAGTCTTCGTTCCCGCAGCTCTCTGTCATCTGTTCACCATGCCAAGTTTCGGCAACCTCGAGCCATTCGAGGGGGGAGGAGACGACTGGCTCTGTTACGTGGACCGGCTCAAAGCATTTTTCCTGGCGAATGATGTCGCCCCAGACAAGCGTACTGCCGTGTTCATCAGCTACTGCGGGCAAAAAACGTAAGCTTTGCTCCGCAATTTGGTCAAGCCCGCCAAGCCCAGTGACAAGAACCTGGACGAGATTCTTGAAGTGCTTGGAAGCCATTATTGTCCGAAGCCCTCTTCCGTCATGCAGCGTTTTCGTTTCAACTCGCACGTTCGCGTGGAAGGGGAATCAGTCAGCAATTTTATCGCAGCCCTAAAAAGCCTGTTCGAGCACTGCAGCTTCGGGGCTGAACTCTAAAACATGCTCCGGGACCGCGTCGTGTGTGGCATCAACAACGTGGATGTTCAAACAAGATTTCTGGAAAAACCGGACCTCACCTTCGACAACGCTGTGCAGACCGCCCTGGCAATGGAAGCAGCAAAAAGGGACGCAAGTGAGATAGCGCAAGCGAACACAAGCAGCGCTTTCTCGACTCACCGTGTCTCGTCAAGTTCTGGGGGCGTCACCTGCTACTGCTGTGGGGACGGACACCTTGCATCAAAATGCAAGCATGTGAAGATATTCTGCAATTACTGCCACAAACGAGGTCATTTGGCGCAGGTGTGCAATTCGCGACAAAGGGACAGCCAAGCCCAAAGCAACAGGCCTACCAAGGCACGTTCGTTCTCGGCTTGCAGTTCACAGTCGTCGAGTAATCGTCATCGTGTTAATACGGTACGCAAGGAGAACGTCGCTACCACTTCATCTTACGAAGTGTTTGACATGTGGCCGGTCGACTACGCCACACCGCCTCCATCTTTCACAGTCACTGTTGACGTTTGCGGCAAGCCGCTCCGCATGGAAGTGGACAAGGGGGCAAGTGTCTCTGTCATGGCCAAGTCGCGTATTCTTAAGCTTTTGCCTTCTGTTCCTGTGCAGCCGTCACAAGTGCTTCTGCGAAGCTATTCCAGGGAACTAAAAAAGGTTCAGGGCAAAGCTGACGTCAGTGTGAAGTTTCATGGCAGGGAGGCCGACCTACCTATTTTTCTGACCAGAGACGGATCGCCCACTCTTCTTGGACGCAACTGGTTGCGTGAACTGGGCATTGGCGTCTCCGACGTTGAAGTGAACATCCACGCACTTTCCGACGTCAAACACCTAGCCCAAGACTACGCGGAAGTGTTTGAAGAAGGCCTTGGTACATTCAAGGGTGCTAAAGCTTCTCTACATGTTCCTTCAGATGCTCTGCCTCGGTTCGTCAAGCCACGTCCACTGCCGTACGCCTTGACCGATGGAGTAACTCAAGAAATCCATAGACTAAGAAGAGATTCCATTCTTGTTCCAGTCAAGACAGCAAAGTGGGCTGCACGTATTGTTCCTGTGACCAAAAGGGATGGACGCATCAGAACCTGTGGAGATTTTGGTGTCACCATAAACCCAGTGGCAACAGTGGAGCAGTACCCCAATAAAGGATCGAGGACCTGTGTACTGTGCTTGCTGGAGGTGAGAAATTCACAAAATTGGATTTGCGAGGTGCGTACCAGCAAGTTTCTCTTGACGAGGCCTCTAGGGAGTACGTCACAATTTCGACGCATATGGGGTAATTTCAGTACACCCGGTTGCTTTTTGGTGTCTTATCTGCTCCTGCCGTATTTCAGCGCGAGACGGAGAACTTGTTCAGGGGACTGCCCCATGTAGCAGTCTATTTTCACGACATTATTGTGACTGGCACAAATGATGCTGAGCACCTTCGCAACCTTCGTGCTGTACTTGGCAAGCTTCAGTAATCAGGCCTCAAGCTGAAACTTGAAAAATGCCATTTCTTAGTGCCGCAAGTTGAGTATCAGGCACATCATCAGCAAGGAAGACCTTTCCCCGAATGTTGACAAGGTAGCAGCCATTCTGCACGCTCCTGTGCCTCAGGATGTCAGGGAACTTCAGAGTTTCTTGGGACTTGTAAACTTCTACAGGTGCTTCTTACCCAATCTTTCATCACTCCTTTGTCCACTGCACTTACTTCTTTGTCAAGGGAAGAAGTGGGAGTGGAGACATGAACAACAAGATGCATTCAATGCCTGCAAGCACTCGGCGACATCAGCTCCAGTTCTTGTGCATTTCAACCCTGCCAGGCCTGTTTGCCTCAGCTGTGACGCATCGCCTTATAGTATAGGTGCAGTTCTGGCGCACAAAGATGCTGATGGCAGGGAACATCGCATTACTTTTGCCTCGAGGAGCTTGTCAAAAGCAGAACAAAACTACAGTCAACTCGACAAGGAGGCACTGGTTTTAGTGTTTGGTGTGGATCGGTTCCACTAGTACTTGTGGGGCATCTCATTCGAAGCACACACTGACCACAAGCCACTTCTTGGTCTGCTGGGTGCCAACAAGCCCGTTCCCGTGCAAGCTTCGAACTCGAGTGGTCAGGTGGGCTCTGAAGCGGTCTGCTTACAAGTACGAACTTGTATACAAGCTCGGCAAAGCGCTCGGCCACGCTGATGCTCTTAGTAGACTGCCTCTCCCAACTGACACTAATGCATTACCACGACCTGCTGAAATCTTCTTGCTAGAGGAGGCATATACGAGACTCCTTTCACCAGGTGCTGCAGCCCAAGCCACACGAAATTACCAACTTCTGGGCCATGTTGTTTACGTTGGGGGCTGTTCTGAAAGAAGAAAGCCTTCCAGCAGGACCAGAGTGGAACCCTTTCAATACCAGAAGCTCCGAACTCAGTCTCCATGAGGGTTGCCTACTCTGGGAATCAAGAGTAGTGATCCCAAAGTCATTGCAGGCCCAAGTTCTTGGTGTTCATGCCAGCCACCCGGGTATCGAGAAGAGCAAGATGATTGCCAGGAGTTATGTTTGGTGGCAGGGCATTGACAATGATATTGCCAACAGCGTGAAGAGCTGCGCTACGTGCCAGACTCAACATCGAGCTGCACAGCCGGTTCAGCAGATGCCGTGGCCTTTTCCACAGCGACCCTGGTCAAGGCTTCACATCAATTTTGGGGGACCATTTCTAGGTCACACATTCTTGGTTATTGTGGATACGTTCTCAAAGTGAATAGAAGTCTTTCCTGCGTCTTCCACATCTGCAGAAGCTACCATTTCTGCGTTGAGAATTGCATTCGCCCAGAATAGCCTGCCTGATGTCATAGTTTCCGACAACGGTCTTGCCTTTACCAGTGCCCAGTACCTTGATTTCTTAACTCGAAATAGAATACGCCGCATGCTTTTACCGCCGTATCACCCTGCCTCAAATGGTGCAGCTGAAGGAGTTGTACAAACTGTGAAGAACAAACTCAAGAAGTCTGGTTCTGGGAACTTCCAAACGCATATCTCCAGATTTCTGTTGCACTATAGGACCACACCACATGAACTGACAGGTCGGCCACCGTGTGAACTCTTGACAGGAAGAATGTTCAAGACACCGTAGGATGTTCTCATGCCAAGCCTGCAGGCATCTGTATTCCTAAAACAACTCAAGCAGAAGTTGTATTCTGACAGAGGATCCCGGCAGGCTCCATCACTGCAGCCAGGTGATGATGTGCACGTGCGAAACTTTCGCAGGGGCACACCCTGGGTGCCTGCCAGTGTCGTGGACGTCACACCATCATCAGCCAGTATCCGTTTTGAAGATGGCACCTTGAGAAACTGACACAGCGACCACTTGCGCCTTGTGCAGACAGAAACATTGGCCTCTCCTGGAACTGCTATCGCTGCAGCTCCACCACAGTTGGAGCCGCCGCTTCATCATTCGCCAGCTGTTCCAGAAGTGCCTCATCAGGGACAGCCACCTGGAACTAGCTGCGCCATGGAGAGCGACGGGACTGCGCTCAACAGTGGTGTGCATGTGAACAGTGACTCTGTCGTGCCTACGCCTAGCACGCCGAAGTTGCGACGTGGCACAAGAACTAGAAAACCGGTGAATAGGTACTCGCCGTGGTCTTCCCCCTAAGAGGGGAAGAGTGTTACAATGTTGGTTAAAATTCAGCTCCCCCACGCGGCGCTGATAGTTGTCTTGAGCTGTGCAAGCCTGGCACAGCGCAGGGTGGCCGTTTTGGAAACAATAAACCACAGTTGGTTCTGGGCTAAGGGCTCAACATCTTCTCGTGTTCTTCGCGGGCCTGATGGCCTACTGTTCACGGTAGTCACTACCACCTGGCCATCAGTGAATCTACACATGTAACACACTGTTTAGACACCTTCCTCACAAAAGATCGCTGTAAATTGACTATCACAGAGCTGTGCAAAAAACAGTGTGTGCAAGAAAACCATAATTTTATTTTTAACTTCATTGGTTTAAGAGTTATGGCATTAACAAGTAGACTCATCAGAAATCTGAAACAGTTGCTCAACTATATATCTAATTAAAACACTGTTTTTAATAAAATTACCATAAATTTTTGGTTTTGTTGCACTCATCAATGTGTAAACTTTCAAATGCTGCAAAAATTGTCAAGATCCAACCACTAGATCAAAAGGTACTGTGGGCAATGGCTTCAAATGTGATGAAAAATGATGTTTTGGGTGAACGAGAAATGAAGTTTAGGGCACCAGTGAACATGTGTATTCAACAGGCAAAGGTGTAAATCAGTGCAGTAATCATGCTAGAAGTCACCAGGAGTATAGTCGTCATCATTCTTCATGCGCTTTATTTTCATTGCACGCCAGATGTTTCTAGGGTTTCCATAGTTCAGATCGGCATACAGCCTTTTAACGATGCTCGCGCAGTTGTCAGTAACGTGCACGGCAGCCTTCTGCGAGGCAGAAATCATTTCCATTTCCACATAACCTTTATATGTCTTTGTGTACGTGCATATCTGTGAAACATCAAGGGTGAAAAAAAAAATGGAATTCAACGCAGCTTGTCTGTTTGCCGTTCCGCGCAAACCACGAGCATGTTCGATCTCAGAACGGGCCGCGCTCCGCCTCTCCCCACTGTTCTCGGCTAGCTCTGTACAATTTTCAGTTCCCCGCACTCATCACACGTCAGCACAAGTTTTGTGGCGATGCCATATTCCCAATCTTTCTCCGAAATGCTGCCAGGCCCGCCACATACACCGCACTTCATACACTCAAGCAGTTCATTCATGATCGCTAAGCTTACGACGATGAACGGCGTTCCAGTAGTCACGGCGCGGTCGCTTCAGAGTCTCGAAAAACAGACTGCTCACGTCGTGTTGCTGAGGTCGACGAAATATCTCTTTGAATGTCACTAGCACAACACTCAAGGGCCAGTTTTTTAGCGTCGGAAACTAAAGGAGTGCGGATGCACAGATCTCGCGTGCGATCGTTGGCCCCGGCTATCGCGTCTGTGATCGCGGGAGCCGCATTTGCGACAGCGTTGGAACAGCCAGCTTTTTCAGTGTTCTCGGCGGTAGAGGGTTTTGCTGATAAAAAGACGCTGCATGTTCTCAGATGCCTTTTCGCTTCTTTCCGAACACATGTGAGCAGTGAGAAACTTTTGATGATCGCCTGCCATCACACCGATCGCGCAGCCATCGCTTAGACCTTGTCACAAAATAACGAATTGCGTACCGTTGTCTAGCAGACGAAACCCTTGACGTTCATTAAGGGGGTACGCGGCCTTTGAAAACCGAAAAATCGCAAAAAAGTCGATTTTTGGCAAACCACATATTCGGGCAGTATGTGCCATAAACTACCTTTTCTGTAAATATCAACGTCTAATTCGTCGCGAAACCATTTGAAATAGAGTTTAAAACATGCTGCGGCGGCCCTCGAGCGGCGCGCGCGAGTGCTCAAAATACCCCAACTTGGCGTGATCGCAGTTTCTCGACCGCTCGAAGGAGCGCCGCCATTTTGCTGTTGTCTTGTTTGTGAATTCTTGCTCTTTCTTTCCCTGCCACCTGCGTCGCCGGCGGCAGCGTAGGAGAGGAGCAAGCCGCTCATGATTGGAGGGCTCGCGAGAGCTTTCAAGTTTCCCGCGGCTGAGGCGCGCAGCTGGAATTGGGCGAAGCGCACGCTCCCCAAGGACGCGGGGGAGCCCGCGACTGCCATTGGCTGCTGCGCGCGATGACGTAGTGCTCTTGCGCATAATGCGGCCGATGCGGCCGCTCGTCTGCTGCTCCTCCGTCCGGCGTCTTTGTGTTCCGCTCGCTTCCGTGTATCGTTGCAGCCGTTCGCATACTCTCCACGTTTCAACTGTCTTCGAAACGATTTTCAACCGTCTTTATGAGACGATTTTCAACCGTCTATACGAGACCGTTGTTGTGTTCGCTCACAATGCGCCCAACGAAAAAGAAGACGCTACAATCGTTCGGTGCAAGAAAGCGAGCTATGAAGCTTGTCCGCGCGGCGAGGCTCTCCGCTCGCACATGCGCCGACGGTGATCGCGCCGACGGTACCTGTGGGGCAGCTTTTGCTTCATCTACGCAAGAGAGTGGTCGCATCGACGCGCCTAGCAACGGGACTCCTGCTCCGCCGGTGCAAGAATTTGTCGTTACAAGTGCACCTGGTGTCTCCTGCTCATCGACAGTGGCTTCCGCATCTTCTCTTTCATCGGCCTCGAGTGCGATCGCGTCGTCAACTGTGCATTTGCGAACAAGTTTCCTGACGTGCGAGGAGAAAGAGGCGGCGGATCAACAACGCGCTGCTGTGCAAAGAGAACTTGGCGCTAGGCCAGCGACGGAGCGGAAGTTTCAGGCAATGGAGCGCGATCACGAAGCTGCCACCACTACAAGTGAAGGCGAAAAATTTTTCCTTGTGCAAATGGATGCCCTAGACGACCTGCTATCTCGGACCCCGTGCCACCGGTGCACCGCGATTGGGATGAAGGTACGAGGAGGCACCCAACTTGGACTTGCTGCAAAGCTTGAGCTAGTATGCTTGCATTGTGGAGTAGTTTCAAGCTCATGGAGTTCATCTCGTCAGGATGACATAAAGGCCTTTGATGTGAATGTAAGAGCCATTATGGCAACAAAACAAATAGGCAAGGGACAAACAGCTCTCAACGACTTTTGGGCAGCGATGAACGTGTCCCATCGTGGCCTCCATCACAAGACCTTTCAGAAGCACCTGAAGAAATTCAGGGAACCGCAGACACAATGCATAGAAAATTTCTATGCAGAATCTGCTTCTGCTGTAAAAGCCACTTACAAAGAAATGGATCAATATTTCACCAGGGATATAACAGTTTGTTATGATGGAACATGGCACAAGCATGGGCACACATCCCATATTGGAGTCGGGGCAATTATCGAATACCATACGGGCCTTATCTTGGACGCCGTTGTTCTGTCTAATCAGTGCCTTGGTTGCCAAGTAGGGCCAAAGCCTGGAGACGCAGACTATGCATGCTGGCTGGAGAATCATGTGTGCCAGAAAAACACCGACTCTAAATCAGGGATAATGGAGGTTGAGGCAGCTATCATCCCCTTTTCACGCTCACTGTCGAAGCACAACCTCCGTTACACAACGCTCGTGTCTGATGGAGATAGTGCCACTTTCTCTGCCCTTGTACAAGAAAATGTTTATGGACTGGTCCCCATTTCAAAAGAGGAATGCCTGAACCACTTTCAGAAGAGGATGGGGACTGCACTTCGCAACCTTGTGCAGAAAAGTGACAAGGCTTTGGGAGGGAAGGGCAGGCTGACAAAGACCCTCATCGACAAGTTGACAGATTATTATGGCTGGGCCCTACGGAACAATTCCGATGATGTGGCTGCAATGCGGCGGGCAGTGATGGCATCGTACCACCATGTGACGTCGACGGATGAAGAGCCGCACCACGACTTGTGCCCAGAGGGTGCAGACTCCTGGTGTCGTCACAATGCCAGCAAGATTACCGGTGTTCCACCTCCGAAGCATTCGTACAAGCTGCCACGCTATGTTGCAGATGCACTTCTACCCATTTATGAGAGGCTCTCACAGGCTTCTCTTCTGAAACGCTGCCTGGGAGCAAAGACGCAGAATGCATCAGAGTCCTTTCACTCTGTGCTGTGGTCCCTCATGCCCAAAGAGCAGCATGCATCACTGATTGCTGTGGAGACAGCACTGCATGATGCAGTGCTAAGATACAATGCTGGCTGCTACAGGGCCACCTAAGAGCTAGCTTCATCAGTGGGGCTAACACCTGGCCACCTGGCCATTCAACGGGCAGCCGAGAAAAATTCTCTGCGCTTGAAAAAGGCTAAGAAGCGATCCCTAGAGAAGACGGAAAGGCGGCAAAGAAAGAGAGTGCCAAGGGACACCTCCAGTTACGCTGCAGGTTCATTTTAGAACTGCCTATGTGCTCAAAACTTTAAAACGTCGTTTTCTCAAAATGACTTTTTTGGCTAGTGAGGCTGCTTATTCCAGCCATATCTCTGGAACCACTCATTGGATTTCCATAAGTCTTTTTTTATTATGTACATGAATAAATTTCTGAGGGGGTGACAAGCCCATTTTTTCAATATATTGTGTGTGTTATTTATTATATTTAATCAAAATGTGATTGATAGTATCCTAATCACGAACACGAAGTTTGATGGTCTGCTAAAACTTTTCAGCAAGGAAATTAAAAAAAAAGGGCTCTGTTACCCCCTGGAGTATCAATCTGGGAATCATCATAGTTAATTTCACAGTTCCAGCACCTTTTGAAAGTTCTCCAGGCCTGGAATAAGAGAACCATGTGCACTACCCTGATATTCTGCTGTAACTTGAAAACCAGTGAACATAACTTGATGAAATTTTGTAGTTCTTCTAATGCTTTTGCTATAAGTCTATCCTGAAAATTTCATTAAGGTATCTCAATAAACAAATAAGTTGGTATCCGATGGTAGCCTCCCCCCTTAAAGAACCGGGAACTGCCCCACGTGATAGAAACACACCAGTGATGTGCGAGTATTTGGTTTTTCTTTATTTGCAATAGCTGCGTTGTTGATAGACACTAGGAACAGACAAAAGAAGATAACGTCTTTCAATTGAGACCAAAATAGCCGCACTACTTTGCGCGGTTTTCAGATTCTGCAGCATCGAATATGACCGTTTTTGGGGTGGTTTCGCGAGTGCATATGGTCACTAAACTGACTTAACCCCGAATCACTAGACAAATATGCATCACATGGCAATAGCATTTTGGAAACACCTTCTTCAGACCTTATGTATCATTAAAAAAATACTCCAAAAATCAATTTTTTGGCCTTCGAGACTCGTGTCTCCCCTTAAATCTTATTGAAACCTGTCCTGTATTGTTTGTTTTCTTTAAAAAAAAGTTTCTTTGATGTTCTGATTTTTTATACAAGTTGGTATTCTGCTTGTTTACCTTCTCCCTACTGGCCTATGGCTATGGGACTAATCAGTGTTGTGAATTTACATGAACTGTATTCGAAACAACCTTAATATATCTTCAATCTTGAAGCGCTTCTCTCTTCCGAATTTGTTGTACATTACTTTCATTTTCTGCACTTTAATTTTAAGACCTACCTTTCTGCTCTCCTTGTCTAAACTCTGTAATCATGAGTTGCAATTCATCCCTTGAGTTGCTTAGCAATGCAATGTTATCGGCGAAGCATGGGCTACTAAAGTATTCTCCATTAACTCTTGTCCTTAACTCTTCCCATTCTAGGCCTCTGAAAACCTCCTGTTCTTTCCAAAAAATCTTTCCAATGCGGTAAACAGCAGTGGAAAGATTTTTTCCCTTTGCCTTACACCTTTCTTGATTGGCATTTTGTCGCTTTAATCATGGAGCAGTAAGGTGGCAGTTGATCCACAGTAGATTTTTTCCAGGATCTTTATAAATGCTTCGTCAACACTCTGATTCCACAGTGTCTGCATTACTGCTGATATTTCTACTGAATCAAACGCCCTCTCATAATCTATGAAGGCTATGTATAGTGGTTGGCTGTATTCTGAGTATATCTCTATTACCTGGTTGATAGTATGGATGTGGTCAATTGTTGAGTAGCCTGTTCGAAATCCTGCTTGTTCCTTTGGTTGATTGAATCCTAATGTTGTCTTCATTCTGTTAGCAATTACCTTTGTAAATAGCTTGTATACGACGGAGAACAAGCTGATCAGTCACCATGACCTACCATCTGACAAAACGACATCAGCGATGTTATTGGTGGCTGTGTCAGTCACTTTTGCTGGCATCCTGGTTGGCCCTGAACGGTAATTCCGTGCGTAGACGCAGTCTCCGGGTCTTACGGGCAGCGTGGTTCGAGCTTCACAATCATAAAGAATCTTCTGCTTGAGCTGCTTCAGCAAGACATTAGCTCTCAGCCTGGATGCAGCAACGTTACAGCAGTCTTTAACTTACGGCCCACGATCAGCTTCACTGGCAAGCACTCGGCAGTTTCGCGGGGAGTAATCCTGCATTTGAAACGACTACGAGCATGTTGGCATGTACAACTTCCTCCAGCCGATTTCTTTAACTTTGACTTGATGCACTGAACTGCCTGTTCTGCAGCAGCGTTCGATGCTGGATGGCATGGAGGTGTCGGTACTTGTTCGATGCCATCTCGATGCAGAAAGTTTTTGTATTCTTCACTCACGAATGCTGGTCCGTTGTCCGACACCACTACGTCTGGTAATCCATGAGTAGCGAACATGACCTTCAGGTACAGGATAGTTGCCTGTGCCGATGGCGTAGATATAGGCAGGGCCTCTATCCACTTTGAAAATGTATCAATGACGATAAGTAAGTAGTAGTTCTTCAGAGGCACAGCCAAGTCAATATGGAGGCGAGACCATGGTCTGTCCGAAAACAGCCATGGCGTCATCCCTATCAGCCGTGCACCCTCTAGTCTTCTTGATAGACCTGACACTGGCGAACTGCAGCTGTAATGTATTCGGCATTGGTCGTTCTGTCCATTGACATTGGTCGTTCTGTCCCCTAGTCTTCCCTATGGGTGAAAACGGCACCAATGCGGAACTGCAATGCATTGCATATGAGAACCACCGGTTTCTTGGGGTCATAATGCGCCAGCACTGCTGCTGAAACAAGTAGCTCCTTGCTCCCTTGGAATTCACTTTCGTGATCTTCACGCCCCTCCCAAGAAACTATGGCAACAAGCAGTTCGTTCAAGTGGTGCAGCACACTAAACAGCCGCGGCACAAACTTGCAGTAGAAGTTGACTAGGCCTAGCTAACTCTGTATTGCCTTGACATCTTCAGGTCTAGGCACCTTCAGCACGGCCCTAACCTTTTTAGGGTTAGGTTGAAACCCCACAGCCGTGACAACGTGACCCAGGTATTCAGCTTGTCGTTTCAGAAAGGTAGATTTATACAGCTTAAATTTTAGCCCAGCTTGTTTCAGTCAGCCTAGGACTAGGCCCAGATGTGTTAGATTGTCCTGGTCGTCACGTCCAGTCACAAGAACGTCGTTGAAGTACACTACCATGTTTCTGAGTCATTGAAGCAGGTCTTCCATCTCTCGCTGAAAAAATTGAAGGAGCAGATGTGACGCCAAAAGGCAAATGCGTGTATTGGTACAGTCCTTTTGGTATGTTGATTATCACCAGCTTGAGAGATGCCTCGTCCAGTTCAACTTGCAAATACCATCTTTCAAGTCCAATTTGCTGAACATCTCACCACCGCTAAGATGGCTAAACAGGTCTTCAACGCCTTGTATTAAGTATTTTTTGGGCACTGTCACGAGATTAACAGTGACTTTAAAGTCACTACATATCCGAAACTGGCCACTCTGCTTCAAGATGGGTATGATAGGTGCAGCCCATTCTGAAGCCTTAACTGGACACGGCAATCCAACTCGTTCCATGCGCATCAGTTCCTCGTTGACGCGATCGGTCATTGTGAATGGAACAGGCCGAGCCTAGAAGAACCTTGGCTTCACGTTGTCTTTAATTGTTACCTTCGCGGACGCTCCCTTCAATGTTTTCAAGGTATCGTCAAAAACACTCGCATACTCAGTGATGAGTTCCCTAACCGAAGTGATAGCCTTAACGTCCATCACATTCTGCAGCTCGATTCCGAGCCTTTTCATTCAGCCACGCCCAATCAGGGACAGGCAGCGTCCTGGAACGACGTAAAACACGTCCTGGCACTCAGGATTTCCCAGTCGTACAGTTGCACGCAGGCTGCCTTTCACTGGGGACAGCTCACCAGTGTAACCTTTCAGCATGATGCTCGACGGTTCCAGTACACGTGACGGAAATGTGCAGTGAAAGATCTTTTCCGAAACGACAGACACGCTTGCTCCCATGTCGAGTTTCGTAGTGAGTGAAGTTCCATTCATGAACATCTCCACCCGGTATGGACTACCGTCATGATCCGCTGCGTGCACTGGCAACATTTCATAGACTTGCAGTGCCAGCTTTTTTCGTCTATGGTATGGATTGACTAATGCTTTCGCGATGAAAACGCTGAACCACTTGTGCTCGTAACTGTAACTGCCTTGCCCATGTGTACTGGCGCCAGGTGCCCCTTGCTTCGACACTTGTGACAGATGCTACTTGCATGTCGACACTGTGTCGCTAGATGCTCGCCTCCGCAGCGGTAACATGACACTGGTTTATGCTTGTGCTTTCCTGTATCAGCTGACAGAGCACGAGAATCTTTATTAGCTGCTTACATCAGAATAACTGTCTTCTTTGGGGTATCAAGGGTCGAATCTGGTGACTCCAGCAGTCATTGCGGCATTGCTTCTTCGTTGATACCTGCCACAATAGGGTCACTCTTTTCAATGGTCGCGGCGAAAAATGCTTGTTCCGAGTGCTGCAACTGAGACAGCAGGTTCCACAGCAATGAATATGTGGCCGGTCCTAAACAGGTAAGAAGTACTGCTCGCATTTTTTTATCTTTATTGTCATAGTCCATGAAAAATTGGTCTACCCGCTCTTGATACTCATGCCAGCTGGTTCTTGCCATGTCGAACAGCTCAAGCTTGTCGACTCCAGGCATTCTCACTGATACACAGTAGAGAACACAGCCCAACAGGGGAAGTTCCAGGCATCACCAGCAGATCACACTTCCATCCTCGTTGCCACTGTCATAGCTGGTCATAGCCAACTGGGGGAAAGCAGCTAAAGCGAAACAGTACGCTTAATACCATGAAAAAACACTGCCCTTTATTTCCTATGCACTCAGCTTTTATAGCAGCTTGGTGATGACGTAACACAATGCATATCACATAAACTACAGTCTTCCAGTCCACGTACTCAAGCTTACTGATGACACCAGCAGAAGGAAACCAGGCAAAATCTGGTACTCCTCTGTATATCTTCCATTTTCCTGTGAAGCAGTCAAGTAAATGGGCCAATAGATGTCATAAGCGTTGGCAGGGGAGTGCAAAAGAGGCATTCGCCCCCTACACGAGCCCCTCCCCCACTCCCCACCCGCTCGGCAGCAGTGGAACATTGGTTTGCATCCCCTAAAACCAAATCCTGTCAATGCTCATGGATGCTGTTGAGCTGTGCATTACAATTAAAAAAAAAAAACTGGTCGCAATCAGTGCCCACAAAAAAAGCCCTAACAAAGCTGTACCACCTACCTCCTGTAGTCCGTGCAATTGCTGGAGGTCCGCTTCAAAGGCTGCGCAGCGCTCCTCCAGCTCTTTTTCCCGCCCGGTCGAACCTGCATTCTTCTGCTGCGATGCCTCAGCCTGGGCCTACGCAATGCAAGGCAAACTCACTCAAAACTAGCCTTGAGCAAGTATTTCGACAAATATTACGGTATGCTTCGGCTTGAATTCAAATTATTTGAAATGTTGAAGAATTCAAAGTGAGGTGCATATTAAAATGCAAGTGTAACCCCCTGTGGAGGTGGTTTCAAAGCAGTGCAGCACTGCTATACCGCGAATATACCTCCCAAAGAAAAATGTGTGCTGCCGTGAAGCCCCATTTTAAACCTAAATAAACATATTATTCTCCAAGTTTAAAAGATTGTGATACCAGTTTATTACTCTAAGTGTAGTAAATTTTATGCACAACAAATTGCCACCTCCTCTTTCGCTACCGCCCTGTTTCACAGTCTGTAATTTTCAGCGCAAATCAGGCCTACACTGTTTGAGGAGCTTCAGGATGGCAGTAGATCACTTTTTCAGTTTAGGTTTCAGTTTATTGAGCATTTTCTTACGCACTGTTTAACTGTCTCTAATTTTCAGCGCAAACCAGGCCTACACTGTTTGAGAAGCTTCAGGACGGCAGTAGATCATTTTTACAGTTTAGGTTTCAGTTTATTGAGCATTTTCTTTACAAAATTGCGGAAAGAAAAAGCAAGGATGGAAGCAAAAAGCCGCTATGTTAGCAGCTTGACGAGGCTCCTAGCCCTTGTACTTGGCATCAGAGAAACCGCAAGCACAAATATGAAAAAAATTGAACATTGATTTTCAAACTTCAGGAAATCATGAAATAATACCAAACAGCACATTACACATCAGAGTTCCAGGTTTACATAGAAATTACCAGAGCCCATACACACACAAAAAAAAATAAAACAATGAACAGCACAGAGTCAATCATCAAAGTAGTACGCGTGCTGCTAAGCGGCTAAAAACACTACAAGATTACAAAAAATGTGTACAACATTTAAGTATAGGAAAAATGTAAGTTCTGAAGAGGTACAGTAAAAAACACTGATAAGTTAAATGTTGCATGTTCTACTCGTAAAGAAAAAAAAAAGAACACTTACATAACTAGTAACAACTTAGGAAGACATCCTCATACACATGAGCACTATTGAGGGGTGTTTTCTTTTAGACACAGCGTTCCTGCCAAACAATTAGGAGAAATTAAACCATACACGCTGCCATTCTGTATGAGGAACTTCTCAAGTTGTTTGTTACGTATGTTAAAGATGCCAATGTTTTTATTTTCATGCATGCTAAAACAAGTGGGAATACAGCGCTCAAGTCTTTTTAAACCATGCTTAGTTCGAGAATAAGGTACAAATTAGGAAGGCCTTTGTCTGATGTTGTAATGGAATTGTGTAGCTTTCTTAAGGTTACATAGTTTAAGAAAACAAGCATTGTTTGGCAGCAAGCTTTGTTGTATTTAATTTTAAGATTAAAGCTGTGTATTTGATCAATGGGTAAAATGTTATATACTCTGAATAAATAACCTGTATGCGCATCATGCTGTACTTTTACAGTATGACAAATCACATTTTCCTGCAATAAAAATATTTTATTTCAATTCTCTTTAGATGTATCTGCCCACACGAGACTACAATAGTTTAGGTGAGATGAAAATAACACATTATAGAGTAAAAGTTTGATTTTCTTTGGGAGCATCTGTCAAAATTTAGAGAGTATACCACATGTCTTCCCTATATTCCTAGTTACTTTTAAACGTGTACCTCCATTTTAAGATTTTCACTAAAAGTTACTCCTAATGACAGAAGTTCTTTTACGACTTCCAAAGACTACGCCCCACCTCTTGAACTTTACAGATTGTTCTGGAACCTACATCGCTGCTACCGATAACACTAGAATATTTGATGGCAAGTGTATAAATGCCGACACGCTTCGCCACTTTGTCAGTTGATTGACGGCCGACCCTCTGTTCACCGCTATCAGTGCCAGTGTCTTGCTGTAATCAGACTTTCCTTTTGCGTGGCCACAAGTACGGCGCGAATAAACAGTTTCATCTTCGACCTGAAGTCTGCTCCCTTCATTCACATCACGACACCGTGACATCTAGTGTAGGTGCTGCTTCGTTCATGTACCGGACGCCAAGCCATGAACCCCGCCCACGTCTCAAAGAAGACACTGCCAGCCATGAGCCCTGAACAAGCTGCAGGCAGCAGGGTTTGCCACCGGAATACGGGCTTCTACAAGGCAAGGCCCGAAAGATGAAGGCCATGATATGAACTGCAGCAACGATGACAACTGGTGTACCACAGCCAGTGATCGTAATGCAGCAGCCAAGGGAACCATTGAATTTTCGTGGGTCATCGTTTAAGGTCCAGAGACCTGGGTGGAGACCTACGACCGAGTGGCTGCCCTCAATCACTAGGACACAAAAAAGAAGCTCCTTCGCGTCTACTTATATCTGGAAAATACAGCAAGGACTTGTTTCGAGAATCAGAAGTCTGCCCTTCAAACCTGGAATCTCTTACGGGGCACATTCCTGGATACGTTCAGAAGCATTGCCCGCAAGGAAAGAGCCACCACACTGCTGGCGACGAGGGTGCTACTCCCAAACGAAAATGTAAGAATCTTCGTGGAAGAGATGACGCGACCGTTCTACCACTCTGACCCCCGACATGCTTGAGGAGAAAAAAGTTGGTTTCCTCATGCGAGGGTCAAGCAAGAACTCTTCGCTGAACTGCTCTGAAACCCCTCGAAGACCATCCAGGAATTCTCGTCGGAAGCAAGATAAACTGAGAAGATGCTGGTAATGCGAACCCACAAGTACAATCGGCGAGCGATAGGAGACCGCCCAGCTCTTCATGCTCTCGGCTCCGACGTCCTTAGCGAAACGATACGAGCGATCGTACAAGAAGAGATGCATAAATTGTTGCCAGCCTCACAGAATCCCGTGAGCCCGATCGCTGAAATTGTACGCCAGGAAGTCCAGCAATTTTCTGGACACCTCAACCAGCGCAGCCAGAGCCACAAGCCATAAGGTATGCTGCTGTAGCCAGATGAAATGTTTACCTGTGGCGCCGAGGCCGCGCCGCCGCATTTTTGTCACCAGACACCACCGCCGACGCCATACCATCCAGCCGCCGGCCAGGGCAACGCTCTGAAAATAACCGACATGTGGTGCGCTCCCGTGCACCGGCCTCTTTGCTACCACTGCTTAGAAGCTGGCCACACCTTCCGCCACTGCCAGTACTGCGAAATGGGACTGTGTGGTTTCGCCATCGACGCATCGCATCCACAACGAAGTGAATGACCACGCGACATCACCAACAATCTCGCAGCAGCACAATGGACGCCTCGAGGCTCTTCCCATTCACCATCGCCCAGCCGTTACATGTCGCCTCATTGGCAGTCGAACACTGGCCCGACTAGAAACCGGTCGCCTAGCCCGCACTCGGAAAACTAAAGGCAACAACGGTGGAGGTGCGAGTGCTGTACGACGAACTGTCGCAGATCCTCCACTGCTGACAATGCCGCCACACAAAACCTCGAGAACGGGCTGCAACGTCAATGTAATCCCGATGTCGAAACGTCACAGCCGGAAGATGACTTTATGGCGCAATGTCAAAGAAGCCGTACCAACCGTCGTAGCCGTGATCCGACGTCATGACAAAACTCGAACGCGAAGCGATGAACTAGGCACCTCGACGTTCTCATCTATGGCCACAGCGTCACAGCTCTCGTCGACGCCGGTGCCGACTATTCCGTCATCAGTGGGACGTTCGCCGGGAAGTTGAAAAAAGTTAGGACCACCTAAGAAGGTATCGAAATTCGTGCAGCTGGGGGTCACCTAGTTATGCCGGCAGAAAGTTGCACAACCAGAGTCACCATTAACAGCCAGATTCGTCCCGCAAGCTTCATCGTACCACAGCATTGCTCTAGAAATGTAATCCTTGGAATGAACTTCTTAAGCCTTAATGGCGCTGTTATCGACCTGAGAACAAAGTTGATAACACTATCCACTGAAAAAGTACTGCCGCCGCACACGCTGTCAGGAAGGCACGCCTTAAATCTCCTGGAAGACTGTCGCGATTCCTCCTCGCTCTAGCGTCAGCATTTCCATCGGCACTCAAGAATCAATAGACATGCAAGGCATCGTTGAAGGTGACCGAAACCTATTGATCAGCCACGAAATTCGCCTTGCGAAAGGAATAACCGAGCTGCAAAGAGGGAACGCAAGAATGATGCTCACGCACCTCAGCAGCGAGTACAAGCACGTGAGCAAAAGCACGATGGTTTTGTACATCGAAGAGATACTGGAAGCCAGCAACGTTTTGCGATCACCAATTCTGCCGGATCTACTTCGACGACTCAAGCCTTTCAACCGGCTTTCAACCTTAATCCAAGCCTTGCGACGCATAGACAAGAGGAGCTCAGAAACCAGCTCCTGCAATACAAAAACTACTGTTCGTCATCGTCAAGAATTCGACAGAACCCTGTCGCGAAACATCGAATCGTAACATAAAAAAATGCCAGACCACTCCCTGAGAACCCGTACAGAGTTTCGACACGAGAACATGAGGTTATAAAGAAACAAGTGGACGAAATGCTACAGGACGACATTATCTAGCCTTCAAAGAGCCCATGGCATCACCGGTAGTGTTAGTAAAGAAATAGGATGGCACACTACGCTTCTGCGTAGACTATCGGCACCTCAACAAGATCACAAAGAAGAATGTATACCCTCTCCCATGAATAGACAATGCCCTTGATTGACTCCACAACGCATTTTTATTGATGGACCTCAAGACAGCCTACTGACAAATCGAAGTAGACGAGCGAGACTGAGAAAAGACTGCCTTCATTACACCAGACGGCCTCTTCAAGATCAAGGTCATGCCCTTCGGTCTTTGCTCGGCACCTGTGACGTTCCAGCGTATTATGGACACCGTGCAAACTGGATCAAAGTGGCAGAGTTGCCTCGTGTACTTAGGTGATGCCATATTTTCCTCAAGTTTCGACGAGCATCTCAGGTGCCTAGAAGCTATACTTCGAGCAATCAAGACTTCCGGACTCACTCTGAAGCCAGAAAAGTGCCGCGTTGTACACGAGGAACTCTTGCTCTTAATACATGTGATAAGCAAGTCTGCAGTACGCCCCGACCCGCAGAAGACAACAGCAATCGCTCAATTCCTGCCACCCGCCGACAAGAAGGCCATGCGTCGATTTTTTGGCCTGTGCACCTATTACAAGCGTTTCGTCAAAAATATTGCCCGCATTACCGAGCCACTCCCCAACCTTACAAAGACCGACGTTGAGTTCAAGTGGAAAACACCGCATAAGGAAGCATTACAAGAACTAAAACGATGCCTGCAGACACGGCCGATACTTGTGCATTTCGATGAAGAGGCCTACACAGAAATACACACTGACACAAGCAGTGTAGGGCTCGGAGCCGCCCTGGTGCAGAAGATTGATGGGCTTGAAAGGGTCATCCGTTATGCGAACCAGTCGCTATTCAAGGCAGAAGTTAACTATTCCACGACACAAAAGGAGTGTTGTGCCATTATCGAGGCTATTTCCAAGTTTCGACCCTACCCTTATGGCAGACACTTCAGTGTTGTGAGAGACCACCATGCCCTCTGTTGGCTAGCTAACTGCAAGGACCCTTCAGGTCGCCTCGCACGGTGGAGTCTGCGACTTCAGGAATGCGACATCATCGTCATTTATAAGTTGGGGCGAAGACATAGTGATGCCGACTGCCTGTCTCGCGCAACCATTGACCTACTGCTGCAGGTTGACGAAAATGGCGACTGCTTCTTGGGATTCTCAAGGGTCGATGACTTTGCACAACAACACCGAGCCGACCCTGAAATCAAGGGCCTGGTGGAATACCTCAAAGGCAAAGCTGGCGTTGTTCCAAAAGTATTCAAGCGAGGGCTATTGTGGCTTTTGTTGCGTAACAACATCCTCATCAAGAAATACTTTTCACCACATCGAGCCAACTACCTCACCGTGGGCAACGTTTCCCGCATGTTCCCACGAATACAGAAGAAATACTACTGGCCCCGCCTTTCCGCCGATGTGACTCGTTATGTGAAGACATGCGGGACTGCCAATAACAAAAGACATTGCAAACTAGGCCAGCCGGACTTCTCGAGCCCATTGTGCCACCTCCCCGCCCGTTCCACCAAATCCGCATGGGCTTACTTGGGCCGTTTTCAACATCGAATTCAGGGAAAAAATAGATAGACGTAGCTACCGACTACCTCACGCGCTACGCCAAGCCAAGGGCCCTGCCCAAAGGCAGTGCCATTGAGGTAGCAAAGTTCTTCGTCGAAAACATTGTCATGCATCACGGGGCTCCACAGGTCCTCATTACTGACAAAGGTACGATCTTTACAGCAGGTCTAACTCAGGCGATCTCGAGGTACAGCCAGACAAGTCACCGCCGCACCAACGCCTATCGTCCACAGACCAATGGCCGCACCAAGCGTCTCAATAAGACCAGCGCCGATATGCTGGCCATGTACGTAGTCTTCCAGCACAAGATGCGAGATGAAATCCTTCCGTATGTGACATTCACGTTGTGGAGATAGGTTTGCACAACGCTTACCTACTAAGCGCTACCGTGTAAGGATGCGACGTCCTCCACTGCCACTGCGTGCGAAGACGCTGTGGCCGGGTTCGTCGATTTCTCTGGCGCGGCGCAGAAACCACGCACGAGGCAGGATAACAACAACGGGTTTATAAGCCCACGATGCAGCACAGTGCGACACTCATGGGCTTGCAGGCCGAACAGGAAACTCCGCAAGACCGATCAAGTATGCTTGCCTAGGGCGCGACGACTCCCGCACAAGGGCCGAAGTCGAACGCACGAACGAGAAGCCGCCTGCTAAGCAGCGCGTCAACCTCTTGTGCAGGCCTGAGAGCATCTGCCGCGACAAGCGAATCGTCGGGCGCAACATAGCTCATAGGAGAGGAGGATGTCACGCACGGCCCAAAGGGAAATGGCACTGCGTTGTGACGTAGGCCCGCGCAGCGCACCAGCGTAACGTGTCCGGACATGCCAGCGCGGGAAGGAGCCGACAGTTACTGGCCCAGACCAAGAGGCGCCCTGGCAGCCATCTTGGCGAATGCCGGTGCTTATGCGCGCCCGGGCTACGCCGTCGGCGCGCGCGGCAGCTGGGAAACGAGGCGCCCGGTAGGAGGGCGCTCTCGATTCCCACATATCCCCCTCCTAAGACCGAGGCCGCCCTAAAGGCGCCGTATTAAAGCATCCACCGACACTGAAAAACTGAGGCCCAGCTCCGTGCCGTCCATAAGAT
This sequence comes from Rhipicephalus microplus, assembly GCF_043290135.1. Classification (NCBI taxonomy): domain Eukaryota; kingdom Metazoa; phylum Arthropoda; class Arachnida; order Ixodida; family Ixodidae; genus Rhipicephalus; species Rhipicephalus microplus. The sequence goes on along the minus strand of NC_134705.1, from coordinate 13,643,804 downwards.
TGTTGGGCGCCCCGGTGTCTTTCTTCAGCGGCGTCTTAGCAGGAGCCTGGGGCCGCGGGAGGGCGGCGGACACCGCAGCAGCGATGGCCGACTTGAAGAAGAGTCCGTGATGAGCGCCGCCACGACCGCCTGATCGGAGTCGGTCGACAGGGCGGGTCGAAGGCCCGGGCCAGGCGTTATCGCCGGAGTGGACAGGACCGCAGGGTCACTGCCGAACTTTGCTCGGTGAACCCCCGAACGGAGGTGGGTAGCCTCGTGCGCCAGCAGGACACCACAAGTGTCGCAGTAGGAGGCCTCAGAAACAGGCCGCATCGAGGCGCCTCCGGAAGCGTCGAGCAGGTCCGAAAGGGTGCATCCGCAGAAAGGACGCGGGACGGACTCCGAGTTTTAAAGCCACCCGGATTTTGCGTTGCTTGGACCAGCGACGAGTCGACACGAAGACGACCGGGGCCTCAGTGCCATGTTGGAACGTCCACGTAGCGACTTCACGACGCGGCGATGTGTTGTTAGCCGGGGCCGGGAGAGCACTCGACGGAGGCGGCATAGACGCGGCCAGTGCCTGCGGACGGACCGAGCGCGCGTCTGGTCTCCCGGGCTTTTTCTTGAAGGAACGGGCCATCGAGGAGGACATCACGAATGCTGGGGTGTCGGTGGAAAGCAGAAACGCAACTGAAGGTGTGGCCCCGGAAGCGCGGAAGGCTGGCCCAATAAAGAGAGCCTACTCTGTCGGATTGAAGGTTGCGTGAACCAATAGGGTGCACGCTTCCCTTCTTCCGCCGACTACGCGGAAGATACTAAGTGAGAGAGTGAGCCCCCGGGAAAAGGGCTTTTATCTCTCGAGCAGCGGGAGCGCTGGGAACTGGATGGATATTCCGCGCGCAGCGCGTGTAATGATGTTCCCAGGGAGAAAGCTCGCCATGTAGCCGTTACTGTTGCTGCTAAATGGGCTCTCGCACAGCAGCTATAAAACTCCGCTCCCTTAGATGAAGAGGATAACGTCCCGCTACATGCCAGAGGCGAAAATCAGCCTAAGTGCGTTTTCGCAGGATGTACCGGTGGCGTGGTTTGGATCCAGCCTTATCCCGGTTTCCCTGCGGTTCGCTGACCGCCACCCCTTCTCGAAGTCGTTGCTGCGGGCAACGAAAGATTTGAGGTCAAAGACGTTAACTGGACAGCGGACTGGTCTCCCTTAGGAGTCAGCCAGCTTGTATACCAGGGGCGACACTTTGGTGTGCACTCGATATGGGCCCAACCACTTGGCCGAAGGGGAGGCCGAGATGCTTTTGGCGGCGTCACTCAAGACATCATTTCGCTTGAGGACAAGATCGCCGACATCGTAACGGACATCCCTATGCGACCGGTCGCACTGAGCCTTCTGACCAGCTCTCGCTTTTGGTAGGTTGGAACGCGCCAGGTTGAGGGCCGCGTCCATCCGTGAGTGCAGTTCCGCCGTATAGCCAGACGGGCTGACCTTCGCGGCGCTTGCCCCGCCGCCGCCCCATAGGACGCAGTACATGGGGTTAGGCAGCTCTTTCCCAAAGTTGAGGAAAGCAAGCGTGTACCCTGTCAAGCGATTGACCGTTAACCGCAAGAAGCCAATCTGGTTAAGACAAGCATCCCAATCCCTGTGTTGCTGTGCAATGGCTGTCAGCAAGGGCTTGAGGCTCCGGTTGATTCGCTTGGTCAGGTTGGCCTGCGGGTGATACGTGGTTGTTTTATGGTGCTTAATGCCAAAAGCAGCACACGCATCCACAAACACCTAGGCCGTGAAATAGGACGCATTGTCCGTGACCAACTCCGCTGGAAAGCCAAAGCATGTAAAGACCTCGGTCAACTTGTCCCAGATTATGCGTGCCGTTAACTTTCGAAGGGGAAGCAGTTCGACCCACTTCGTGAAGTGATCTGTGACAGCCAGGAGAAAAACATGGCCTCTCCGGCTTCCTGGGAAAGGTCCCATAATGTCACAGGCCGCGACCTGCCAAGGTTGTTGGCTGTCGATCGGCTGCATGAGCCCGGGAGGCTTGCCCCCGCGAGGCTTCACGCACTGGCACACGCGGCATGAGCGGGCGTAGTGAAGGGCGTCGCGCTTCATGCCAGGCCAGGTAGCAAAGCGGCACAACTTTTGAAAAGTCTTAAGGCCAATCGTGTGTCCGGCCAACCGCGAGTCGTGGAAATAACCTAGGGTGGCTTTCCTTAGACTGCAGGGTATCACCACCTTGAAATACTCCAGGGGAGCTTCTTCAGATGGGACGTAGCGCAGGAGAACGCTGTCGGCATGAAGCAGGTACGAGTCCAACGTGCCCGCAGCAATAACAGCCTGAGTACGGCACTCGGCGCTGACAGCAATACCAGCTGTCTGTTCGCGCCCGGCGGCTTGATCGCCACGCTCCGCTGGGGAGCTCAGCTCTTTGAGCTCGTCAACGATGTGTTGACAAAACGGATCGTCCTGCTGTGCCTTGAGCAGCTTCTCTCTGCTTAAGAAGATACCGGTGGACGTGACAGGGTCTACCAGGTATGTGTCCTCACTCGAGGCTCTCGACTCGAAAGTCACTTCGCCATCGGGGTTCGCGCCTTTCGACCCTTTGGAGCCAGAGGGCCCGGGGTCTACTTAATGCGATTGTTCTCGGGAGTGGTGGACACAAGTGCAGGACGCCATAACGGGGACACGCGACAAAGCGTCAGCCACGCCGTTCGAACTCCCTTTTCGGTAGCGCACAACAGGGTTGTACCGCTGCAAGGTCAACGCCAAGCGCGCGAGGCGGCCCGGGGGCTCGCGCAAGCGCTTAAGCGAGGTGAGTGCCATGCGGTCCGTTTCCACCACGAACGGCACGCCGTCGACATAGCAGTCGAACTTCCGGAGAGCAAAAACTATAGCGAGACATTCCCTTTCTGTGACGCTATAGTTATGCTCGGCGGCGTTAAGTGACCAGCTCGCAAAGGCGACTGGCCGCAGGACGCCGTCGTGCTCCTGAAGGAGTACCACGCCGAAACACAGGTCACTCGTGTCCGCTTGGACAACGAACTCCCTGTTCAGGTCGGGCAGCTTTAACTCGGCTGTGGCTACTAGAGCTTCGGAAATCGCCTTGAAGGCTCGCTCTTGTTCTGGCCCCCAGCTCCATCGTGCCGACTTTTTCAAGAGTGCAGTCAAGGGCGCTTGGAGGGCCGCACAGTTTGGGATGAACTATAGATAGTAGTTCACCATGCCCAAAAAGCGCCTCAGGCCCTGAATGTTTGCCGGCGTCGTGTACTTCACAATGGCACGTACCTTCTCCTCGCACAGCAGAACACGACCGCTCTAAATGATAAAGTCTAATAGTGCGATGCGAGTCTCAGCTATTTGAGCTTTCTTCGGGTTCAAAGCCAACCCGGCGGCACGCAACCTCCCAAGGACATCCTCCAAGTGGTGAAGGTGTTCCTCGAACGTTCGAGAGAAGATGACGATGTCGTCGAGGTATGCCATGGCGTGTTGCCATTTAGCGTCCCCTAGAACGGGGTCTATCGATCTCTGGAACGCAGCTGAAGCTCCAGAACAGCCATATGGTATGCGAGTAAACTTGTACAAACTTCTGTGAGAGGTGAACGCAGTTTTCTCCGCGTCAGCCTGCTCCATCTGAACCTGTAGGTAACCGCGGCTAGTATCTAAGGTGCCGAAGTAGCAAGCAACGCCTAATGCAGCCACGATCGAGTCAACGTTAGGCATAGGATAAGCATCCTTCCTCGTGACCTCGTACAGCGGGCGGTAGTAGACACAGAGCCGGTGGGAGCCGTCTATTTTGGGAACCATTACCACCGGTGAACCCCAAGGACTGTTTGAGCGTTGGACAACTCCGGTCTGAATCAACTCATCCAGTGCCTGGTCAATTGCTTTCCTCTTTGCTGCACTAACGGAGCGAGGATCGCATTTCCATCGTTGTGCGTCGCCTGTCTCAATCCGGTGCCTCACCAGAGAGATGCAACCCGGGCGTTCTGTGAACGTGTCGCTGAAACGTGTCAACTGCGACGACAGGCGTGCTTTCTCGCGTTTCGACAAGCTGTCGGCAGCAGTGAGCCATGCCATTGTAGTTGCTGCTTAGCGGGGGGGGGGGGGGGGTCACCGGCATAGTTGAGACATCGTTCACCGCAGCAGCATTATGCTCGAGGGAAAACTGTACGCACGGACCGTTTTCCGCCGCGCCGGCCAAAGGACCAGTCTTGGCGTCGGAGGGAGAGACGCGGGTCGCGGTGGCAACGCTTGGTCTCCTTTCGTCCTTTTTCCTCGTGGCGTCCGTCGACTTACTGGCAGCCGAGACCACGGGAGGTGCAGCGAAAGGCCGTAGGGCGCTGGAAGGGCCGTCCCTGTAGCCTCCGCTTGCAACGTCAATCACGATACCTGTACGCGCGAAAAAGTCGCGACCGAGAATCACAGGCACGAAAAGACCAGGGAGATGCACAAAGCGCTGTAGGCGTGCGTGATTCTCCCAACGCACAACCAAATGTGCAGCGCCGGACGATGTGGCGGTACCGCTGGCAAGGTGAAAGGCAGTGTCGCAAGCTCGAATGTGAACAGAGCGGTCGCGCAAATGAGTCCTAACCTCTTCGCCGAACAGAGAGATCGAAGTCCCGCTATCCAGCAACGCCGCAAACTCTCGACCAGCGATCGTAAGGGTGATGAACGGCGCCGGCGTGCCTGGAATATCATGTCAAGCGCGACATGCCATCGGTGCCAGAGGTTGTTTTACACTCCCGTGCTCTCTTACTGCTGCAGCCGCCAGCAAGGGGGAGCTCACAGACGGCTCACCCCGTTTCCCGACGGGCGAGGAGGCCCTTGTGTCGGATGGGGCGCGTTGCACTCACGCGCGTTGTGACCACGCTCACGGCAACGAAAGCAGACAATGCCTTTTCCTCCAACAGAGGGGGATTTCAGCAATCCTTTAGAGCTACGAGGTGTCCGTTCGCTAGCCGCAGTGGGGGCTCCGCGATCGGATATCCCCTCGAGCACTGCAGCACGGGGTTTCTGTTCTTGTTCACGCTGCCGGGCAACGGTGGCCGCCCGGGCGTACGAGTACGGGTCCAGAGCGTGGTCCGACACGTCGAGCGCGTCTCGGTCTCTCGCGGCAGAAGCCGCCTCATGGTTCGGAGAACCCCAGTATGACAAGTCACGACCAGCCCACGCGCAACTAGGCTCGAGAGACACAGACGGCGGTGGCGGCGGGTGATAGGCTTGCGCCGCCAGAATGTCGCCCTGAATACGCTTCGCATCCGATACCAGCTCGTTTAGGTCACGATAACGGGCGCTCCGAAGGTAATCAGCGTAGGTTGCATGAGCCTGACGTATGGCTCACTCCACCTTTTTGGTGTTTGATGCCGTAGGATTGGCAAGGAGGTAGAGCTCCTGCAAAGCCCGAACGTACTCAAGAAAAGATTCGTCGGGATGCTGTGTACGAAGCTCTAACTCACGACGCATGCGGCGCTCGTATTCAGGAGGAAGGAATTCGCTATGGAAGAGCGCCCTCAACTCCTCCATCGAGCAAATTTGGCGGTGGTACCGACGAGCCGGTACCACCGCGCCGCTTGAGCTGTCTGCGGCATGGGCAAAACAGAGCCTAGCATAACGCTGTCGCTCAGCTGCGTAGCCTGCCGATAGCGGTGCAGCCCCTCGAGGTACTCTGTGGCACTGATGCGGTCCGAATAACCGCTGTACTCAGGCAGAGGTACCCTTAAGCTACTTAGAACTCTTGGCTGAGGGGACTCGGGGTCTCCCTTTAAAGCACAAGGCTGCAAGCGCAGCCTTGTGCTTTAACCAGCAGAACCTTTAGGAGCTGAACCTTTAGGAGCTGCGCCACAGTTGCGTGCAGCGGTGATTGCTCCAAGGCGGGCGAGGCCGTAACAGGTGCGCGCACCTGTTCCCAAACATGCACGTCCGACCGAAAAGGGCCAGTACACGGCATGGAGGAGGGTAGGATTTGCGCTCCGACTGGTGCTTGAGGACTCACGCAAATGGCAAAAGGGCCGTCAGCCGAGCACGGTGGCGCACGTCTGTCGAAAGTCTCAGGCCAGCGAGCGTCGGTGAACGCGGCGACGTTGTCGGTTAAGCGAGCAGGCTCGCGAACGACACCGTCAACCCTTTGCGCTCGCGACCACGAGTCAGTAAGCGCGTTCCCGCCAACACCTTAGTGCCCCTGGTAGGAAGGACCGGGTGCGGTGATTTGAGCTGTCAACCGTGCTGCTGACGGGGAAAGGCCAGCGAGCGGAGACTGCGCTGGGGACAGGCCCATAAGCGCGTGTGTCTCGCACAGCTGATACAGCCCGTTACTGGCTTGGCTAGGACTGTGGTCCTCGTTCAAGCGACTCGCATCCCTGTAGGAGGCCCTGAAAAAGGGATCTCTCCCGGTGAATGAAAGCAGAGGGTCGCCGAGAGAGCCGTACCCCGTACTGCTGCAGTCGTCCGCCTCGAACGAGATCAAGTCCGTCGTCACAGGATTGAACAGAAACGATCGCCTCGAAGGGGTCTACTCTGAAGCCATGCTGAAACCAAGTTGGGCGCCAGTTATCTGGAGATAGGTTTGCACAAGGCTTATCTACTAAGCGCAACCGTGTAGGGATGCGACGTTGTGGTATAAAACGCTGCCCTGGAGAGTGTGCGTCATGCTTTGACGTAGAAAAATCGGTGTGCGGGGCCGATTTAGTAATTCAAGGTGCGCGGGAATCATGATGATGGTGATAGCGCTAAAACTATGAGCGCGCCCATGCGCGTGCTCGTGCGCGCACCACGTGAAAAAGCTCCCGAGCCACGGGGACAGCTCGGCTGACCCCAGAGAGCAGAACGCAAGGAAAGGTTCGGGCCACGCCCCGGCTGCTCGTTCTGACCCTCCGTGTCCGGGCCTCGTCCCGGCGTTGAAGTCCTCGGGTGCCTCCTGGACTGGGCATCGCCCCACCTCACCCCAGAGAGCAGAACGCAAGGAAAGGTTCGGGCCACGCCCCGGCTGCTCGTTCTGACCCTCCGTGTCCGGGCCTCGTCCCGGCGTTGAAGTCCTCGGCTGCGTCCTGGACTGGGCCTCGCCCCACCTCGCCAGAGAGCAGAGAGCAAGGAAAGGTTCGGGCCACGCCCCGGCTGCTCGTTCTGACCCTCCGTGTCCGGGCCTCGTCCCGGCGTTGAAGTCCTCGGCTGCGTCCTGGACTGGGCCTCGCCCCACCTCGCCAGAAAGCAGAACGCAAGGAAAGGTTCGGGCCACGCCCCGGCTGCTCGTTCTGACCCTCCGTGTCCGGGCCTCATCCCGGCGTTGAAGTCCTCGGCTGCGTCCTGGACTGGGCATCGCCCCACCTCGCACCCACGTTGGTCTGAAGCGGCGTTCGTCACGGCCAGCTGCTGTTCTGGTCTCGGAGCGAGACGCTGTCCCAGCTCTGTTCGCGGCAGTCGGCGGTACGCTGTTCTCGGTGGCAAGCCCAGGCGTTGACCACCGTACTGGGATGGCCCTGGCGGTTATCTTCTAGACCGAGCCCCGCCTCGGTAGGAACTCCGCAAGCACCAGGCATCGCGCCTCCTGACTACCAGAGAGCTCAAGGTGAAGAGCAACGTTCACGCCCCAAGCGTAGAATGTGAGTGAATGAACAAGAACAATAACTCTCTTCGCGTAGGACCGTTAGCGCGTGTATATCTGTGTGAGTTTATGTTGTGTGTATCCATTTGTCCGTCTTCGTGTGTATAAAAGTCTCTCGTTGTCCTCGAACGTCCTCTGTCCTCATCTGGCTAGCCTGCGCCCACAGTTTCCCCACAAATTTTGGCGAGCCTGCCAGGATAGATCGGCCTTACCTTCTTGCCGAGAGCCAGACGGGCGGGACGAACCGATGGATTTAGAGAAATTGCACGCGATCGGAACGGACATGGGCCTTGCCAGGATCGGCACTCAACATCTTTCAGGCGAGAATTGGTCGCACACAGGATGCCTGTAAACGTGCAAAGACTGCTTTGTATTGGAGAGGAGGTCGGGTGGTCTTGCGCCGACTTAGAGCGAATGTTGCAAGAAGACTTTGATGAGGAACAAAAGAGAATTGATTTCGAACTGCGGTATATGTGCAAAAATGACAATGAGCGTGTGCGTTTGCGACAGGAAGGAGAGAAGCTGTTGTCTGAGATCAGCACAGCTATCTTGGAAATCCGAGAGATTGCAAATAGGGTAGCGCTTAAGGAGGTTAATGAAGAGGGCCAAGTCAATAATCTCAAGGATGAGATAGCTCTCCATGATGTTGACACAAGTCTGTCAGACACACTCGAAAAAGTGTATATCGGAGAACATGATGATGTAGCTCTGTGTGCACGATCTGCTAGTGACTGTGTTAAGCAGACATGTGATGGCATTGAAGGTGACGGAAGTATAGAGCAGCATGGCCTCTGCAGTGGTCAACTGAAACCTTTCGGCCATACAAAGAGCACGTCATGCGCATCTGAGACTCTTGCTTCGGAGCCCAACGAAAAGCGAGTGTCATTGAAAAACCCTAAAACAGAGCCAGAAGATGACCATAATTCGAGAAAGAGGGGCCGGAACTCCAAGAGTAGTAGTGGAGGTAGGAACGCTGTGAGCCCAAAACATGGTACTCCGTACCATGCGGAGGAAAATGAACTTCGAGACAACCGAAAGATGCGGCGTGCTTTGGACTACGTAGCCTGGCGCTCAGACCTAGATGTTTGGATTGAATACTCCTCCATCTATATGAACATCGAGAAACCACCGCGGTACACAGAAGCACATAGGAAGGAAGAACTCTGGTTCTGCGCTAGTACGTGGAAGAAAAGGAGGAAGAGTACAAACCTGGTTGACCGATTCCGAACTGAACTGCGACACGACAATGGACTTCGAACTGCATGCGGAACCAATTCCCCGCGCTGACATAATGTTTGCCCGACTTACTCGGCGTCGATGCTTCCAAGCTTGACTCGACGAATTCATCGTGCTGCCCGGCGCCTGTGTTCGCCGCAACGGCATGAGTGAGTGGTCGTTGGCCTAGGCATCGGGTCACGAGCGTGCGGTGCCGTGCATTCCGTGTGGACGCTCTTGGTACATCGTCACAGAAAAGCATTATCATTGTTGAATGTGTTCAGTTTATGCGTATTGTGTCAGTTGTCTATGTCTTTCAGTTGTGCTCCGTCTTACTTGAGAATGTATTTTCTGTGTTCACAGTCACGGCTCTGCGCGTCCGAGTTCCTGGGTCCACGAACAACCACAGTCACCGAGAATAATTGTCAGCTAAGTGAAACCAGCTGTACGCTTTTAATATGGCAACCTAAGAGCTGAAATGTTATTTCAAGGCACATGAAGTCGAGTTACACTTGAAAAGTGTAGAGATTCTTTTAGGTGTGGCACAATCTTGTCACATATTTTTGCCTTTATTATTATTATTTATTTTTTTCACTGTCATCCGTCCATGTGGATGGGCGATGATAAAGAATACCACTGCCAAAGTGCGTTTTTATGCCGGTAAATCTTTGAGTGTATATTACAGTGCCCTGTGGTGCCGGCGAGACACTTGAACATTCTAGTCTACTCTATGAACATGTCGACCCTTCTTAACCCAGCGTTTCGCTGTTCTTGAACTGGGGGGAAGATGTGGTATAAAACGCTGCCCTGGAGAGTGTGCGTCATGCTTTGACGTAGAAAAATCGGTGTGCGGGGCCGATTTAGTAATTCAAGGTGCGCGGGAATCATGATGATGGTGATAGCGCTAAAACTATGAGCGCGCCCATGCGCCTGCTCGTGCGCGCACCACGTGAAAAAGCTCCCGAGCCACGGGGACAGCTCGGCTGACCCCAGAGAGCAGAACGCAAGGAAAGGTTCGGGCCACGCCCCGGCTGCTCGTTCTGACCCTCCGTGTCCGGGCCTCGTCCCGGCGTTGAAGTCCTCGGGTGCCTCCTGGACTGGGCATCGCCCCACCTCACCCCAGAGAGCAGAACGCAAGGAAAGGTTCGGGCCACGCCCCGGCTGCTCGTTCTGACCCTCCGTGTCCGGGCCTCGTCCCGGCGTTGAAGTCCTCGGCTGCGTCCTGGACTGGGCCTCGCCCCACCTCGCCAGAGAGCAGAGAGCAAGGAAAGGTTCGGGCCACGCCCCGGCTGCTCGTTCTGACCCTCCGTGTCCGGGCCTCGTCCCGGAGTTGAAGTCCTCGGCTGCGTCCTGGACTGGGCCTCGCCCCACCTCGCCAGAAAGCAGAACGCAAGGAAAGGTTCGGGCCACGCCCCGGCTGCTCGTTCTGACCCTCCGTGTCCGGGCCTCATCCCGGCGTTGAAGTCCTCGGCTGCGTCCTGGACTGGGCATCGCCCCACCTCGCACCCACGTTGGTCTGAAGCGGCGTTCGTCACGGCCAGCTGCTGTTCTGGTCTCGGAGCGAGACGCTGTCCCAGCTCTGTTCGCGGCAGTCGGCGGTACGCTGTTCTCGGTGGCAAGCCCAGGTGTTGACCACCGTACTGGGATGGCCCTGGCGGTTATCTTCTAGACCGAGCCCCGCCTCGGTAGGAACTCCGCAAGCACCAGGCATCGCGCCTCCTGACTACCAGAGAGCTCAAGGTGAAGAGCAACGTTCACGCCCCAAGCGTAGAATGTGAGTGAATGAACAAGAACAATAACTCTCTTCGCGTAGGACCGTTAGCGCGTGTATATCTGTGTGAGTTTATGTTGTGTGTATCCATTTGTCCGTCTTCGTGTGTATAAAAGTCTCTCGTTGTCCTCGAACGTCCTCTGTCCTCATCTGGCTAGCCTGCGCCCACAGTTGCCCACAGACGTCCTCCACTGCCGCTGCGTGTGAAGATGCTGCGGCCGGGTTCGTCGATTTCTCTGGCACGGCACAGAAACCACGCACGAGGCAGGATAACAACAACAACGGGTTTATTAACCCAAGATGCAGCACAGTGCGACACTCACGGGCTTGCAGGCCGAACAGGGAACTCCGCAAGACCGAGCAAGTACGCTTGCCTAGGGCGCGACAACTCCCGTACAAGGGCCAAAACGAACACACGAACGAGAAGCCGCCTGCTAAGCAGCACGTCAACCTCTCGTGGAGGCCTGAGAGCATCTGCTGCAACGAGCGAATCGTTGGGCGCAACATAGCTCGTAAGAAAGGAGAATGTCATGCACGGCCCAGAGGGAAATGGCGCTGCGTTGTGACGTAGGCCCGCGCAGCGCGCCAGCGTAGCGTGCCCGGACATGCCAGCGCGAGAAGGAGCCGACGGTTGACTGCCCAGACCAAGAGGCGCCCTGGCAGCCATCTTGGCGGATGTCGGTGCTTATGCGCGCCCGAGCTATGCCGTCGGCGCGCGCGCGGCAGCTGGGGAACGAAGCGGAGGGCACTCTCGATTCCCACAACGTCCAAGAAACGACGCAGATGACGCCGTACAAATTGGTCTATGAAAGGAGCCCGGTAACGACACTCAACGCTATGCTTCCAAACGTCGCCGACGAACAGAACCTTGTCATTGCCTACCGTCAGCGCGCGAAGAAGCTCGTCAACTCGCTCGCCTGCGCATCAAGAATCAACAGGCGATCGACAGCCGCCGTTACAATGTTCGACGAAGCTTCGTTGGTATCAGCCCGGGGACAGTGCTTGGGTATGGATGCCGATACGCCGACGTGGGCTCAGTGAAAAACTTCTGCGATGGTACTTCGGACCATACAGAGTAGTTCAACGAATCGGCCCACTCGACTACGAGATTGTTCCCGACGGCATTCGAAATTCTTAATGGCGCCATGCAAAACCTGAAGTCGTACATGTTGTGTGCCTCAAGCCATTTCATGCGCGAACCTGAGGACTGTATTGTTATTGCTGTGCTTTATTGCTTGTACTTATAGTTCATTTTCTTTATTATTGTATCTCTAACTTCATCTTTTTTTTAAGCATTGAGACGATACCTTTTTCAAAGGAGAGCAATGCCACATTCTTGCCTTATTTTGTGTAATCGCCTTGTTTCACTGTCCGTAATATTTAGCACAAACCATGCCTACTCTGTTTGAGAAGCTTCGAAACAGCAGTAGATCAATTTGTTAAGATTACGCACACTTCTTGAACTTTACAGACTATTCTGGAACCTACGCTGCCGCTAGCAATAAAGCTAAAATATTCTATGGCAAATGTATAAATGCCGACTCGCTTAGCCGCTTGTCAGTTGATCGACGGCAGACCCTCTGTTTGCCGCTATCAGTGCCAGTGTCTTGCTGCAATAAGACTTTCCTTTTGCGTGGCCGCAAGTGTGGCCCGAATAAGCAGTTTATCGTAGAACTAGAATCTGCTCCCTTCATTCACGTCAAAACACCGTGACAATATTTTACAGGTTATTACTTACATTCTCCTGCAGGTCATACCCTGCTACTTTTCAAAATTTCTTTGACTCCTTTTAAAGGGATCCTGCAACACTTCTTGAGCCTGGTCAGAAAACACTGTTGATCGGTAGTCAAGCTCCCGAGAACATGCAAGCCAAATATTATTTGCAACTCCAGATAACGCTCCTTGTGCTGGCAACACTAGCCAAAAAAAAAAAAAGCGCCTAACGGGGTCAACCTGGCACTTTCGTTGCGGCTTCACTTGGCGCTATGCTGAAGTGTCTTGATTGCAACGTCGGATCGCATCGCTTCGTTGAAGCGGAAAGGGTGCTGGCCGTGGACTGCCTCATACTTATCTGCATAAAGGATTTCATAGGCAAGCAGTGGAAATAGTTGCGCTGTGCAAGCAAACATCAAGCCTATTCGACGAGCGGCGTCATGTTCACTTCAAGTTGAAGAACCTGTCTAGCGAGCTAGAGGTTGAAGATAGCAACTGTTGATGTACACGGGTTGCTAAACTGCTACATGCAAGGCCTTATCAATTTTCAGGGTAAGTACGCTGAGACTCGTGCTGCCAATTGCATATATCCCATTAGGTTTTGTTGTGCAGTCAAAAGCTGAAACGCATGCCATTCACTTGATGACATAACGGAGATATTTTTGGGCCAGTGTATTTGGAGATAAGGCAAATCATAATTTAAATCGTAATAGGAGTGCTCCTTTTAGTTCACCGATCCATGTTATTGGGTTTCTAATGAATAAGGCCGTGTGCTTCCGAACACTCTCTTGTTCGTGTTGGCTGTAGTGATTTTGCCACGTGCATTTCTTACTTTCATTCTGATTGTCTTCTTTTGATTTCTTTTTTTACTTTGACTTGGTTTTCGCCCATAAAGCCTAGGTCAAGTATGCTCAGCACACTGCGCATTATTGTTCAAGAATCTTTGCAATCCTTATATATCATTTTCTTAAGATTAAGCCCCCCTCTTCATAGAGATTACATATTACTCCTCTAGCTGCGTCACCTCTAGTGATAACGCTAGAATATTCAATGTCAAGTGTATAAATGACGACCCGATTCACCGCTTGTCAGTTGATCGCCGGCTGATGATGCTGTGCTCACCGCTATCAATGCCTGTGCGTTGCTGTAATTTGACCTTCAGTTTCCTATACACAAGTTCGGCCAAATAAAGAGTTCGGCCAAATAAATAAAAACAAACTGCAAAGCAGTGGCCCACCTTTGCCAGCTGCTGTTGCCAGAGCAGCCGCTCCTTGTTGTGTCCCTCCTCCTTCTCATGCCAGCGCTTCTCTTCCTCCTCGACCGATCGCTGGAGGTTCTGTAGGATGTCCTCAGTCTGGGACAGCACCTGCTTGTAGTGGGACACCTAAGAGGTGATAGACACAGCTTAGAGGACACGCCGACTGGTTCCTAGTTTATGTGCACTACGTGTTAAGGTAAGCTACGACCAACCTCCTTGTCAAGCTTGGCATTGGCCAGAATGAGCTGCTGCAGCCGTTCCACATCTTCCATGACTCCGCTGGTTTGGGACTGCGTTGAGGCTGATAGTGCCTGGTGGTCACCAGTGCCCCGTTGTAGCTGCTGCTGCTGCTGCTGTTGCCACTTCTGCCACTGATGCAGCTCCCTCTCAAAAGCCACCAGCCACTCGGCATGGCTTAATCCAGCATCCACCTGCAGACACGCATGCACTTCAACAAACTTTCTAATTTGATCTAAATCAGTCGTCAAGCAAAAAAACAGCGAACTGGTTGCGCCATCTGTTGGATGATAATGTGTATAGGGACCACTCTCAATGATATAACCCATAAATAAAAGATTGCCATCAAAATAAAAATAGCAGTATTTTGCCATCAACGTGTTGTTCCTCTCAATGATATAACACATAAATAAGAGATTGCCATCAAAATAAAAATAGCAGTATTTTGCCATCAACATGTTGTTCCAGCTGATCATTCAGCATTTTGCTATACAACATTCTGGCACAGTAGGCGAATGTAGTGGCCTAGTGATGGACTGTTGTTCCTCACCCAGCTTCCTGCCGTTATAAGAGGCGTCACCTATGAGATGGCAGCGCATGGACTGCCACCATTACTACTATTTCTGGAGATGCAACAATGCCATGGGAGCAGTGGCACAATAATTTCACAAATCTTCTTGAAGTGACGGGGATGGAAGTGTAACTGCCACCACGGAAAAAAGCTATTCTGCTGGGATGTCTTGCGGTCAAGGAATGCCGTATTTTTCGCACATTAAGGCCCGGGGCTGGCAGGAATGCCAGACGCGACATAAGCCGGGCTGGAGGCAAGCAAGCTAGCAGGAAAAGACGAGATGGAAGCAAGTGGAAGCGATTAGTAAATCGAAACGTTCAGCCTATACGAACATCAGTTATCGAGCCCCATCAACGTACTGGTCGAGCGATGTCGATTCATGTTACGTCGGCAACTGTCGAATGAGCCAATACAAGTACGTCAGAGGGCTCCAACCGTTAGAAAACATTTGCGACTTCGGGGACTTGACAATGTCGACAGAATACGGAGCACCGAGTTGCGGGAAAAATTGCCCATGAAGCCGTCACAGCTTACGCTGGCACAGGCTGTGGAAATGCTGCAGACATACAAGCAGGCAGAGGAGGGCATTGCAGATTATGACCAAGGATCTCCACAAACAGACATACAGTGAAATCTTGATACACCGAATCTCAAGGAACCGGTAAAGATCATTCGTTATTTTAATAAGTAGTTAGAGTGAAAATATTACAAATGTGCACAAAAAACATGAATGCAACCACGTGAATCACCAAACTACACTGCATTTTATTCGTGACCGCACTATGCTCTGATGAGCACGAAAAAAACAAAATATTACAAAACCAGTGAACATTTATTTCAGAAAAGGTGCATCTATCTTAATGAGGGCAACTCGACTGCATAACACAATACAGTGAAACCTCGATAAAATCAACGCTATATTAACAAACTTTTTCAGATCAATGAACATTTAAAAAATTCTGCACCGACTGCCAATAGTTTTAATGTAAAATTATTTCACTACTACGAACTTTAGAGTACCCAACTTTTCAAAATAACGAAGGCTAATTTAGTTCCACATTATATCAACAGCACCTCGGGACTACCAACTCACGTTATGAAATCCGTCGCGACCACCGGAGCAGTACACAAGCAGACGACACAGCAAACGGACTCCTCGCTTCTCAGAAGATGTGCGACTGTGCGGAGGGGGGCAAAAACGAAAGGACAACCTTTTCTTTTTTTTGTTGAAACATAGACGCTGCAGGTTTACAAGCCCAGAGGCGAGGCGCAAAGACAACATGGAAGGACGAGGTGAGCGCAGCAGAGTGGGAGTTGTGGAGCATGAAACATGGGCGCAGAAAACCTGAGACAATGAGGGAGCAGTAAACAAAATGCAAGAAATTTTCTTTTTTAGCTCTTTCTTTTCCTCAGAAAAGAAGATGACAGCCGCAATGCTTCGGGTTTTTCTTATCTTTGTCGCTTTTAAATGTGCTCTGAAGGCCTTCTCAGTCGTGTTCATTTCTTTTCGGTGATTACTTATCGCCTCCGCAAAGCAAGTTGGCGTTCGCACTGCAGAGAAGCAGAGATGAGTTCATCTCTGCTTGCAATGCCGAAGCGGAAGCACTTTTCACCAAGCAAGAAAGTGGGTATTTTTCGGCAACCGAAAGGCAGAAAAACAGGCTGTTGTGGCCAAAAAACTTGAAGTGCACACGTCAAAAACAAAAAAATCACAGACTTCTTTAAGTATACGAGCACTTCTTGATGTTTACTTGTGCATTTGTTTTTTCTCGATCAAGAATGCAAGCGCGATATCAGAACTACGAGCTTGCCTTACTGCAAGAATTTGATGAGTGTAATGTGAAGTGAGTGCACAAGAGTGAGTGCGCGAATCAAGAGCACCAATGACTTTATTAATGAACTCTTCGTCGGCGTTTCTAGCATGGCTGAGCAGCTGCAGACAAACTTCACATGAAAGTAGACCGACTTTTTTTACAATTATTAGAGTAAAACATTATTACCTTGAACTTGGTTATTTTGAAATCTTCCTTAACACGAAATATTTCTGCAGTCCTGTATATTGCAATGGAAGTCTAAATGGATAATTTGAAGCAGCGGGCACTACCACTCCAGTTAATTCAAGAATTTTGGGTGCCATATGCTAATTCCAGATACTGATTTGCCGCAAATCCGCGGAAACGACACTCCTTATTAGCCACAAGGCAATGCAGCGTAGCATAGCCATACTAATGGCACCTGAAGCACCCCAGCCTCGCCACTTCTAGTGCAAAAAAAAAAAAAAAAACAAGACAAAGTCACAGCTTTGCCACAAAGGCAGGGCAACGAATGCGATAGCAACAAATTGGAAGGTCAGGCGCCGAATGATAAGCAGATCAAAACGTGCCCTGCGTTTCTCACGCACAAATGACGCTCGAAACGTAATCACAGGTATAGATGAACGCGAATAAGCGTTTCAGGTGTTA
Organism: Rhipicephalus microplus; assembly: GCF_043290135.1. Lineage (NCBI taxonomy): Eukaryota > Metazoa > Arthropoda > Arachnida > Ixodida > Ixodidae > Rhipicephalus > Rhipicephalus microplus. The sequence continues at coordinate 13,627,000 of NC_134705.1, read as the reverse complement.
CTTCGCTGTGTCTGAAAAGCGTGCCCTTTTCGCAAATGGAGACTGTGCAAGGATTGTAGTGACATTTGTGCGCCTGGTAACTACAAGAGAAACGTTCTAGTGAAAGCCCAACGCCAGCCAAGATGAGCGATCGTCCCACAGCGAGATAAGGGCGCGTAAGCGAGCATCCATTTTCACCACCAGGTGTTCTGCACTATGAGATGTAAAGTACGCGTGGGATATGAGAACGCGCGCTGCCGCGCTCATTCCGCCATCTTGCTGGTAATGCTGAAAACACGAAAGTTCGCCGCCGAGTCGCCCATAACCAGCGGTAAGTGGTAGATATAAATAGCTTGTCATTTGAACGTTCAAGGACGTGCTCCTCGGTGGCTCAGTGCCTAACGCCTCGCATTCGCGACTCAGAGGCTCCACGTTCGATTCAACGTGTGGGAGTCTTTTTCAGAATTTTTTTTTCTTTCTTGCATTTTCACATAGATACGTATACATATACAGTGAGTGACAGCGACACTCACATATACGCCGACGGCAAATTCCAGTGGAGAGTGTCTATATAATTTCTATGGCAATAAAAAGGGGGGAAAAACGGTCTCGTGGTCTGCTGAAATCTATACCTGCGGAACACAACACCTGGTTCACTGCAACACAGTGGTGACGCGTAGCCAGCATGTAGCATGTTCCTTACAACGTAAATGCGGCCCTTTCTTTCTGGAATTGAAAAAAGTAAGAGCAGTTTGGCGAAATTCGCAATGTATGCGCACCTCCCATTGCCGGTAGCTCCAGCAATTTGCACACTTGCGCTGCTGGCAAAGTTTTTGCCTGCACCCATGCTGTGAGTGCAGATGTAGATTTTCTTTCCGCAAGCTGAAGAATGACCACACATGGATTCCAGAGATCGCAACCACCTCATCGGCTCAAGGAGACTGTTTATAGCTCAGAAAAGTTTTTTGATTGTGATGAAAATGAGAATATAAGATTGTCACATCAATGGCACAAGCATGCCACTGCCCAATAAAAAATAAGTGATATTTCTGGCTATGGAAGTCATAAAAGTACAACTGCTCGCAAATAGTGATTTGGTTCTATCTATTATTAGGAGAAAAAAAAAGCTCTTGCAGGTAGACGTACTTTGTTGATAATAAATATGTATATAACTTCTAATTACATTCTATGCACTTTTTTCAGCTTTTCTTTACACCAAAGAGTACTTTTGCTTTCTTTTACGCGTCCGAAGAGGCAGCGGTGATGTTGCTGGCGAGCCGGCAAGCAGTGGAGAAACATGAGTCACACAAGTATAATAAAAAAAAAGCGCCTTGTGCAGTGCAACTGACTTCGAAAGATGCTTACAAGTCTTCATGTGTAAAGAACATAGAAGGCAGCTCAACAGTCAAAACTATCGTGCCTTCAGTTTCCACTTGACCAAGGCATCTGTATTTTCTCACAGCAAGGACCTTGTGCGCAGCGTGTCAATCGTTTGCATTAGTAGCACCTTTGGCATGATTCTTCAGCCAAAGGTGCTACTAGCTTTCAACGTGAAGGAACTGCGTGAAAAGAGTACTTCTCCCTGGAGCAGCCATATTTGCTCACATCAGCATTTTGTAGGAGTTCAGAGATATCGGATCTAAAAGAGTTGGCCGCCAGCCTTACTTCATGTAACAATACAATATTTTGCTATCGCTTTCATTGCATTGCATTCATCATGCCGTCGTGCAGTTGCCAAAACCAATCGGCTAATCATGATCATAATCGGCTAATCAAGCTATAAGTCTGCAAAACCACGGCGCGACGCAAGCGAAGGTGCGTGACGAGTAAACCGCCCAAGATCCCTCGTCACCGTGGTCTCGGAGAGTTTCCAACAGCGCCTAATCTGACAAACCCTTGGTGGTGACGATACAGTTGTCTGCATTAAAAAAAAATGCCAGGCTGAACATCGTCGGGAGCCACAGCATGTGCACACAGTGAAGCTGTGCGTGCGCGCATGGCATCGAAAAGGAAGAGCGAACGACATGGACACAGACACAGATACCATGGGAAACTATTTGGCATACCTCCCAAGTTCAAGAATCCTGAATCCGGGAGATATCTGCAACAGGGAGGGGGGGGGTGTTAAAGATCAGTAACAAACAAGAAACATCGCGAAAAACAAAAGGGGGTGCTAGGAGGGTCTCAAATGCAAGCACCAACATCAGCGTTGCAGTCTTATAGTGGCTAGGAGTGGTCGAACAAACGAGAGTTTTTCACTAAGGTGAGAGTCTCAAAGGATCAACACAACAAGCAGAATCTATTTCTGTCAAAACAACTCGTGTGTGTCTTCCATGTGAACGCACGGGACGGCGCAGCTGGCTGACACAAACGCGCGGGCCAAAGCTTTGCTCACTGCTAGATTCTTTTGACAGGAACGCTAAAACGCGTCTGGCCTCTTTTTATTGCGATAGCAATTATATGAACAGTCCAGGCTGTTTTTTCGCGGTCGTCACCACCGCCGTCCTTCACCGTATATGTACACGTACCTATATATATGAACACTCAAAGAAAAAAAAAAGCCGCCCGCGCTCGGCGCCGAGCTCCTCGCGATGCACTGACCCGTGCTTATCTCTCACGTGTACTTTGCCCCATAAATGGATGCCTGTGCGCGCGGGCTTATCCTTTGGTGGGGGAATCGTGTGCCTTCGGCTTTCACTGAAACGAAAGCGTTAGTTGCCGGGCCCAGAAAGGTCACTTCGGTCTGTGCACACGCCCCTTTTGCGAAAACAGTGCACTTTTCATACACAGCGAAGTATAACAACTGAGACATTTGTTAGTTTGTACTCATCTGTATCTGTGATTACGTATCGTGCACTGTTTTTGTTTAAGGGGGGACGCGGCCCTTGAAAACCGAAAAATCGCGAAAAAGTCGGTTTTTGAAAAACCACATTTTTGGGTAGTATGTCTCATAAACTGCCTATTCTGTAATTATCAGCACCTAATTCAACCGCAAAGTGCAAAAAAAAATACTATTTTCGAGGCCGCCGCGGCATCCAAAACAGCCGCAAATCCCGAAATCAAACCAAACTTCGGGCGCGCGCCATTCCCGGACCATGCGGTCGTCCCGCGCCATCTTGGTCTTGTTTTGACCGCGAATTCTTTCTCTCTCGTTCGCCGCCTTGCAAAATAGCATCGGCAGCACAGTTGAGACACTATTGGCGTTTTCCCGCGATGCGATGCGGAGCGCTGATTGGCTAGAGCAGCGCATTCATATCTCGCGGGAGAAAGCGTGCCCGCCATTGGCTGCTGTGCAGCAGCGGGGGCGGGCGCTCCTCTCGATGGCGCGTCCAGCGCGCTCGCTTCGTTGTTGCTCTCTGCTCCGTCCGCCTCGACAGACGTCTGCTTACGAGCCGCTCTTCGCCTTGTGCTATCTTTTCGATCATTTTTTAGTTTTTTTTTTTCTTTTTGCACTAGTTCTATGCCTTTCGTCTTTGTTGTTGCGGGCGATGCCGGCAACGAAGCCGAAGTCAGTGCGGAAGTCCGGTGCGCGGAGGCGCGCTATGCGGCTTGTACGATCATCGAAATTCCGCTATTCTGCTGCGGGTGCCGACTGCGTAGACGCTTGCAGCGACGGAACTGTGTTGTTGGCTGTCGCCAGTCGAGAATCCGACACATCGAGTGTGGCTGGAGCCGCAAATGCACCGAGTGTTTCCGAGATCGCCGGGCTCGACACGTGCTCCGAATCGATGCCATCCAGTGTGACACCGAGTGCTTCTGATATCGCCGGACCCAGCAGTTCGGCTGAATCGGTGCCGCCATCGAGCGTGAGTGGACCGTCGCTTCATCTGCGGACGCGTTTCCTAACGAAGAAAAAAATCAATGCGAATGCAAACGTCGCGACGCCGTTCGCGCTGAACTCGAGTCTACGCCGGCGACGCAGAAGAAATTTCAACTGATGCAGCCGGCTCTTGCACCTGCAGTGACAAGTGAGGGCGAACATTTTTCGCTCGTTCAAATGAACATCTTTAATGTCGTGCTCAGCCGCACAGTGTGCAAAGAATGTTTGAAAAGTGCTATGACTGTCCGAGAGGGCACCAAGCTTGGACTTGCAACAAAACTTGAAGTGGTGTGCGCCTCTCGTGGCACCGTCGATAAATTATGGACATCACCCCGCAAAAAGGACACGCAGGCCTTCGATGTAAATGTCCGCGCCATAATGGCTATAAAGCAAATAGGCAAGAGGCAAACAGCTCTTAATGACTTTTGGGCTGCCATGAACGTCTCTTACAGAGGTCTTCACCACAAGACTTTTCAAAAGCACTTGAAAGAGACGTTCAGGAAGCCAGAGGCCACCGCTTTGGAGAAGTTTTATGCTGATTCTGCCACAGCAGTGATCAAAACATATGAAGAAATGGACCCCAGCTTCTGCAAGGACATCACCGTAGTGTACGATGGCACATGGCATAAGCGGGCTCACACATCACACATCGGAGTGGGATCGGTAATTGACTTCTTTACAGGTCTCATCTTGGATGCTGTAGTTCTTTCAAACCACTGCCTTGGATGCCAAACAGGGCCCAAACCTGGAGATGCAGCATACGAAAGCTGGCAGAAGCACCACATTTGCCAGAAAAACACAGACGCAAAATCGGGAAGCATGGAAGTGGAGGCAGACTTGACTCTCTTTGGGCGGTCTGTATCCAAGCATGGCCTGTGGTACACCACTCTTGTGTCCGACGGAGACAGCCATACCTTCGCTGCCCTCACAGAAGAGAATGTGTACGGGCTAGTGCCAATTGTAAAAGAAGAATGTCTGAACCATGTTCAGAAAAGGATTGGAAGTGCTCTTCGAAACATTGTGCAGAAAAGTGATAAGCCACTGAGTGGGAAGGGGAAGCTGACTAAAGCCCTCATTGAAAAGCTGACAGGATATTATGGTTGGGCCCTGAGAAACAATTCAACTGACCTAACAGCCATGCAGCGTGCAGTGATGGCAACATATCACCACGTCACATCGACTGACCAGGACCCTCACCATGAACTTTGCCCAGAGGGGGCTCAATCGTGGTGCCGCCATAGAGCTGCAGAGGCAAAGCGTGAGCCACAGCCAAAACATAAACACAGCCTACCGGACTATGTCGCTGCAGCTATGCTGCTTATCTACGAAAGACTGTCACAAAAGTCGCTTCTTCAGCGCTGCCTGGGAGCGAAGACGCAAAATGCATCAGAATCATTCCACTCCATTCTGTGGTCTCTGATGCCGAAGGAACAACACTCATCCTTGATCGCGGTAGAAACAGCACTGCATGAAGCAGTGCTGCGCTACAATGCCGGCTGCTGCAAAGCAACCCAAGTGATATCGGACTCCATTGGACTTCAACCAGGTCATCTGGCCATCCAGCGAGCTCGTGAAAAAGACGCTTTACGCCTAAAAAAGAATTCTAAAAGACACCAAGAGAAGATGGAGGCCAGGCAAAAGAAGAAAAGAGTGCGCCAGGACACTTCTAGCTACTGTCCTGGAGCTTTTTGAAGAAAACACGTGTTTTGAACTTTCTCGGCCTGTTTTCTCAGAACGGATTTTTTTGCTAGTTGTGGTGCTGAGGAAAGCAAGAACTCGAAAACCATTCATCAGATTTGTGTGCCGTTTTTTTTTATTCTGTTCCTGAATGACTTTGCAAGGGCGTAACAAGCTCCTTTTTTTGAAAATTGGTGCTGTTAATTTATAATAAACAATTAATTTTTGATGAATCTGGTCATTACTGGTTACATCAAATTCAAAGTTGCGTGAAAATTTGGGGGGGGGGGGGGGAATTGAAAAAAAACGGCTTTGTAGCGCCCTGGGATAGCTATCAAGGAATGACCACAATGAATTTCAGCTTTCTACTATGTCCTGGGATTTCTCACGACTCTTCCTCAGGCACCCATGTGAAGCACCCAGTTAAACCTCAATAACTCTGGAACTAAGAAACACAGCTTCGTGAAACTTAGCAGTTGTGCTAGTTTTATTGTAGTGAACAATCCCTGAAAGTTTCATCCAGATATCTTAAAAATTAAAAAAGTTCGGTCTCCAGGGTAGCCTCTCCCCTTAAACAGTGCGTTACGTTACGAGCGGTAAACGAGTGGTAAACGCTGTTAGTTCGGTCTCGTCCTGCGGGCATCATTTTTGTGTGTCATTCATGTGTGAGCAGCGTGCTGCTCGTTTCGATCTGCTTGCCATTCTTAGCAATATATTCCAAGTTGTTGCTGTCGCATTTATTGCTTCGCCCTTGCGGCGAAACTGTAACTTTTTTTCAATTTTTTGCGTATTTACTGCCTTTAACCTACCGCTACATGCCCTTGGAGCTCAAAGAGCGCTATTGCATCGCCAGGATGGTGGTTTTGTACGCGGCGGTTGCGGCAATTGGCAGTTGGCGCACGTGCCTTCGGAACCAAGTCTTTTATGCCATCTACAATAGCATCTGTGGCAGGTTTGTCTGCAGAGTTTGCGAAAAGCCGCGTTGCTTTCACTGGTTGAGCCACACTTTCGGGGTTCTCCGTTACATCAATCGTGTCAAGAATGACCATGGTTTGTTCTCAGCGGTCGTGGCAACGACAATCGCATGCACTGCAGTGCGCCGGTCGCACGCGTTGTTTTGAAGCTTCGAGTATGTTGCTTTCTGCCTTCAATCGACAGTTCCCGTACTAAAGTTCGTATCACCTGCTGCGATTAGGAACATTCGAATTGACGCTCAATGAACATAGTAAAATTTGGCTGAGGAATCAAGAATTCATATCTGCTGCAGTTTCGCATCACAGAGATTATACTGTACTTTTACATGAACGCCTCTTAAACTCATTTACAATAAAATGGGTTCGAAAAGCCTGGAGCGCATTTAGCTGCTTCTTGTCAATGCAGCCAGATCAGGTACAGAAATTTCGATTTCTGGGACATTTTCATGACAACCGTACAACCGGAAAAAAACGGTCAAATTCCGGGAGTCTCCCGGCCAATCCGGGAGACTTGGCAGGTATGATTTGGTAAAGCGTCTTCAATGTACAGCGTGGCCCCACATATGTGACGCTAATTATAAAAGCATGGCACTGTCAATAGCAAAAGTAGTTCTTTTTTTTTGCTTTTGGTTGGAAAGAAGAAGGAGCACACCCACCCGTGGGCCTGCGGCGCAGTCTTGCACTCAGCGCAGCAGTCTTGCCTGCTGCATCATCCTGTTGCAGCGCTACTTTGAACACGATGATGGTACAGAGTTCCTGCCCAATGTTTCAGCAATGTACTCCTACTATACGAGAAAGTGCTTGGACAAGGCCAAGCAAATTGTTATTACCTCCTTTTTTCCAAGTCAGCAATACTAGCAACATTTTTCTTTCTAATCAACTATAGTAGTATTCTATACTTCGAAATGTTTTTGTTCGGTCAGCCACAGTTGGTGCTTTCAAAATTAAGTCATATTTCATACAATTTATGGGCTTTACTTAAATGAAACTTCTCATAAAGTGAACAAATTTTCTTGCCTCCTCGAGTTCCCTTTAAGAAAAGTCAACTGTAAGTTTGTTCAGTTTTAATCACTGAAGTCGTTTCTCTCCCTAGTGTTTCACGACCGGAGTAATCTAGTCGTAGAGAAGCTATTCTTGGTGCCGAAACCCGGAACTATCTCGCCGTGGACTGTGTTATTACACATCAACGCCTCCACAACTTGAATGCCTCAGCAACGAGGGAAGTGATTCTACTTAGGTGAGCGAACTATTTAACGAACTTGCATCTACAATGAAACGTCTCGTGAAGAAGATAAAAGCTATATGTGCTCAAATAACTTGCCTCATCAAGCAATACGACAGTCGGTCAGGACCTCTCGATGAGAACAAAGCGACCATCCAAGTTGGCAGAACGATTTTAACATTGTCAACAGTGAAATAGAACCGCTGGTAACAGATGAAGATGTGGAGAACGAGTTCTAACAGACGTGCGAGTATCAAGACTCCATCGTAACCTGCCTCCTCGCCTGCAGCAGCAAATGACTGTTAAGAGTCGCCCAATGAACACCGCATCAGCAGGCAATGACAGCGCCTTATAGACATACGTAGGAGCCCAGGACAAAGGTGAAGCTCCCAAAATTCGAGCTTGTGAAGTTCAGTGGGTGGCACTTAGACTGCCAACCATTTTGGGAAGTGTTTGAAGAGGTGGTTGACAAGAACAAAGAGGTGTGTGTCGCTTATCAACAAATTTACCTACCTGAGGTCGTCAGCCATGGGCGACGCTGCTGCTTTTGCGGGCCTGCCACCTACGTCTCGATGCTATCACGACACAGTAAAACATTTGAAAGGGTAGTTCGGGAACCACAAGCTCCTGCATGCACTGACTGCTCCCTTCGAACATAAACCGCACATGAGCGTTTGAAGACTTCACCGCTACAATGAACCGTTGCTGTTTGTAGCAAAACTGTTTGTTTCGGAACAGTCCCATCTTTGGTGACAGTTTCCAGCCGGATTTGCGTGTTAGTGGCGGCAGAGTTAGCATCTGGTGGTCTCGTTGGGTACGATGGAGCAAACATTGTTGTTGCATGCACTTGATGAGTGTCCTCGTTCCGTTCCCCCAGAGCATCATCCGGACGAGCGCAGCAGCTGTCTCTTCTCCTCGAGGGGTTTTGCGGCATCACAGTTTGACGTTTCATGCTTGCCCGTTTTACAAAAGAGCAGTCCTGTGGTGTCACGTTCTGGTGCAACATTGCAAATGATTGCACATTGCTGCCATGCACACTTGAGTTGGGCTTAGGTCTTGGGCTAGGAATTTACTTCGAGGGCAGCTTTACGTCTAAACCCTGCAATGCCGCAAGGTTTTCACGGCTCTCGACTTCGACTTTCAGGAAGGACAAAAGTTTGTTGAATGTGGCCACAATACCTTTTTCTCCTTCGGTGTTGTTTGCTTTGGTCCCTCGGAGGAATGAACTCTGCTGATCATCGAAAGTAAGGCTAGCGTCTGTGGGGCACTAGCTTCCAGCTAGTGTCTGTGGAGCACTAGCTTCCAAAGTGGAGAAGGTGTTGCGGTATGGCCCTCCGCACCATGGGTAGTAGCAATGCACCGTAGGGGTGTAATTTCCTTCCCAGCGACACAAGTCTACAAATGTGTACTGCAAGAGTATCGTAAAGCCAGCGCAGGCCCTATGTGTCGTCCGAACAGGGCACTGGCTTGATGTCCAGCAGGCTTCTCATGTGCTCCTGCATCACCACACTGACTGCACAGAGGCTGGGTTGTGGGCAAGTCGGAGAGGAAAGACTTAGAATTGGCTTCTTTGAGGGACATCAAAATGAAGGCCCATTACGAAGAGTGAAGTTGTTCTTGGACACGAAAAGGGGTGAGAAGCGTGAAATTGAAGTGCTAGAAACGGACGTCTGCGATCAAACGATTCCTGAACCACCGAAAGAAACATCGGAGAAATTGGAAGCTTTAGACTACACATGCACTAATTGCAGCAACGACGATGATCCGAAAGACATTGGCTTGCTGATTAGAAACGACTACTTGTAAGATTTGACCATTGGCCAGACAGTGAAATCGGGGAAATGGCTCAGAGCAGTGGAAACAGCTGCAGGGTGGACGCTGCCGGGTCCTGTTGAGGGAAGCAAGAACGACAGCCATTGCACCCAAACCGCGATGCTGGGCACTTCAGTTATGGAGAGGACAAGTGACATGCTCAGCAACTTTTCAATACTAGAGTCAATTGGCATTATTGAAGGGGAGCTGACAAGAAAAACAAGTCTCATGCTAGAATACTTCAATAGCACTGTCACCTTGGTGAACGGGCGCTACGAAGTCGCACTGCCATAGAAGACTGAATCAGCGCTAAGGGACAACACGGTTGTCGCCATGAAAAGGCTGAATCAGCTGACCAACTGTCTCAAGAAGACTCCAGACTTGCTCTACGAATATGATCAAGCGATCAGGCAGTACCAAGTGTCGGATATGGTGACATGTGGTGAAGGCAATGTTAACGACAACCATGTACTCTATTACATGTCGCACCAAGCCGTCGTTCGAGAGCCCAGATAACTCTGGATTGTATCTGACGCTTCAACAATCATAAAAAAATGTGAAGAGTCTTAACGAAAACTTCGAGACCAGACCAAATCTCATGACAGGTCGGATCGGCCTGTCGCTGAACTTCCGCAGCTATCATGTCACCCTGGTTGCAGACCTTGAGCAAGCCTTTCTACAAATCGGAGTGAGACCAGAAAACATGAATGCTTTGAGATTTATGTGGTATTGAGATACTCGTGAGCCTGGGAAAACATTGCCTGCCAATAAAACATGGGGCATGAAACGCGTCCCATTTCGAACCACCGCCAGCCCGTTCTTACTTTCGGCTACGCTGCAACATCACTTTAAGACATGCGAAGATCCGTACCCTTCAGCCGCAGCTTGTCTAAAATGAAGCCTGTATGTGGATATGTTTCAACTGGAGCGAACAGCGAAGGAAGAGGCTGTACACGAAAGACACCGCTATGTTCAGCGCCACCTCAATGAAGCTCCACCAATGGTCATCAAACAGCGAGCGCTTGCGGCTGCGGTTCATGGAGATGAGGTAGCATCCAAGCGTCTCAGGTTCTTACCCGGTGTGCTGAAGGTTTCAGGACTGGTCTGGGACCACATGTCAGACGAGCTGACTTTCGCCCCGAGTGTTTGTGAAAGTCACCAAACTCTCCATGCTCCAAACAACAGCTCGGATCTATGACCCCTTGGGATGATTGTCCTCCCTTCACCGTGCGAGCCGGTATCTTATTCCAGGAGCTGTGGCTGCGAAATATTCAATGGGATGACATCCTACCGGAAGACATCGAAAGGAAGTAGATTGCCTGGAGCGACGAGCTTCAGCGCATGCCTGAAATACATATACCACGTTACTACCGAACAAATGTGAGCGACTTGCAGCGGACATGTTTGCACATATTTGCCGACGCCAGTCTAGCTGCGTACGATGTTGTGGCCTACCTGGTCATCAAGACGATTGAGGGAGTTATCTCAACAATTGTTATCAGCAAATGGAGAATTGCGCCGCTCAAGAAATCGACCCTCAAAAGACTGGAGCTCATAGCATGCCTACTTGCATCTCAATTAGGTGGCTACTTGTTTTGTTGACGACGCTTGAAAAACGTCCTGAGCACATTGTTTTGGGGACAGACTCGGCAATCACTCTGTATTGGATACGTGATGACGGTCATAAATGGCAGGAGTTTGTGCGCAACCGCGTACTTGAAATTCAAGCAAGCACAAGTAAATGCACCTGGAGACACTGCCCAGCAACAAGTTTGACAACCGTATGCTGGAGAGAGCACGAGAGAGAAGGAAGATGCCCTTGTCTGTTATGCACTAATTGGCTACCACTGCTGCAAACGTCGTTTATGCGCAATGCCTGACACCCTCGTCTGTTCTCGTAGCCGTCGCCGCGGCCGCACTTGCGGCGTGAAAACAGTGTGATCGCAGTGCTGCGTTGCGTCAATATGCCAGGGATCCTACTGCCTTTGGAGTTGTTTCTGAACCACTAAAGCCAAACGTAAATAGTGTCGGGGCCGACTGCGTGGACAGGCGGCATCTGCACACTCGTGACGTTATGACGAGTAGTAAACAGACAAGATTTACGAGTTGGAGCGAGACGTACGGCCACGGCCGCAGCGTTCCATAGCGTGGGGAGCTCGTTTTTTGCCACGCGTGTTTAGCTCATGCCTAAGTTTTAACCACCCATAGTTGTAGTTTTAATCCCCATTCTAACGACCACATCTAACAGCCGTATGCTACCCTTCTTGTTTTGAGCAGTTTGCAGTGCTTGCTTGTACTTGCGAGTTTTAAACAGATCGGTACGACTTGTCTAAGTCGAACATTTTGTAATGTACATACCAACATGCTCAGTTCAGTTCGCTAATGAAGGTTAACTTTCTTCATTCTGTTTCTGAAAACACTGTTTACACTTGAGTTCAGCATGTTTAAGTCAATATAAGTTAAGTTTATTAAAAGTTATGGAAGAGCCATATCGCAAAAATATCATAATAGCGGGTCCCAGAGTTAAGAAAAACTGCTGCGAGCCTATTGTGAATATGCATGTTGCCCGTCTGAAGCCATCCACACGAAGGCAGCAAGAGTGACTGAGAGCGAAGGCTTAATGTGGAATCGTAAAAATGATAAAGTGAGTTGGTTGCAATGAAAAATAAAAAAAGGACTGCTGAGACAGGAGGAACCCGATGAAATTATTCACAGGATTTTTACATTCTCTGTCCATTAGTTCTTCCTAACTTATAATAAAACACCTGACTCTCTCTAAAGCCCGCATCCATATAGGTAACACTGTAAATTTATAAATTACTAATGCTTACTTTATTTGTGTACATTGAATATTCAATCCCTCCAGCGGTGCCCTCAGGCCTTGGAAGTAATACAATTAAAACATCTGGCATGAACAAACATACTCTTACAGAAATTTATTGATAACTAAAGCCACCCTTAACTGTCATTCAGTTCTTTTTTTTTTTTTTGCACCATCTGCCTGTGATGTATCTTTTTTTCCTATTCGTCATTGTAATAAGCTGCTCACTACCATCACAGTGATACACTTAGGAGCCATGCACATGTAAAATCTGGTTTTTGTTTCGCACTGCAACTACCCCATATCTTATTGATTGTGCTTCAAATACAGTAGAGCCCACTTGTAACGGCCCCACTTAAAACGAACTTTTGCTTCCAACGAACAATATCCACGTGACCGTGAAAATATACATTGGTTCAATGGCACAAAATCGCACTTACAACGAATGTCTCCGAGCGCCGCTGATCGGTTGCAGCGAACAAAGCCAGCGGTCTGCCGACTTCTCGGGAAACCAATTTCGACCCCCGATCAGGCATCGGCGAGGTGCCCATACATTCTTATTGTTAAACACCAATTCTGGCAATTCTGCCTCCACGCCCCTCTAGTTACTACTCTCCCCGACCGTTTTTTCTTACGCACCCCTCCCCGTCCTTTGTCCCCCGCTACTCTGAGCACCCCGCATCGGCAGACTAGGCCCGTGTTTTCCCACTGCCACCGATCTTTTGAAGACCGGTCGGCCACCTATCCTGTTTTTGATCGCTGGTACTGTCGTTGGCGTCACCGACCTGGAGTGACCAGACCATTTGCCAACATCGTCGGCCACCGACTGTATCCGATAATCTGCGTCTAGTGCACGCGTGTACGCTACCTCACCGACTCTGAGGATTTGAGATTCGTGTCGTGTTTAGGACTTGTTCTCGCTCAGTTCGCACTCGACTCAGCCTGCCTTCGCGCACGTGCGAAAGCGCGAAAACAGCTGTTAATTTGCGTGGAATGAATCGCGAGATATCAAAGTTCGTGAGGCCACGCAAACCCGCCGGCGCAACAAAATGATTTTTTGACCACAGCCACAGATTCTTCAAACATCGTTGCGCACACCGATTCAGGCGACCATGCACTCTTTACAAGTTTTTCTACGTGCGAGTTTCGCGGACCTTTCAAGCAAGCTACTCAACCTGCCTCCTTCCTGTGTGTTTCGGTTTTCAAGGTCGCCCTCCCGTCGCATCCTCTCCTCTCTTTATCACAACTCCTTGCCCTTATCTCGCAAGTCTGCTCTCCTCTCTTGATCACAACCCCTTTGCCCGTCTCCACCGCTCCGCGACGCCCGCCACGTTGGCTCGAATCAGTTTAGTTTTCTGACTGAAAACACGCCCAGAGCTGTTCCACGTGTTCTGGCATGTGCGTCGCGTGTGCGTGTCTTGCTTGCTGTTGGTGTGCGTGTGTGATTATGATGGCCGACGGGAAGACTAGCACGTTTGTTTTTCGTGCCGCTCAACAAAACGCCGGAAGTGTGACCGCTTGGCTTGAGCGTAATCTATGCGTTAGGTGTCGCGTTGTGGAGCACCTGCTCATAGCTGTTGACCACCTGGCTGCCAACTTGCCGCCTTGGGCGTCCCAATATTCAGCAGTGCAGATGGTGAATTTTCGTGGGCGGCGGTGACAGCTACAAGAGCGTGAAACTATTTTGGCAAGGCCGACTTTGTCGATCGTCGGGCCCGATGCCGAGCCTGAAGCTTCCAAACAAAACCATTGCAGCGGCGATTTGTGGCAACGCGTTGTCGACTTCGACCTGGGAGAGCAGGTGGCACATCTGTTGCGATGAATTAATTACGGCCGATCATGATGCCGACACTGCGGAACCGTGCATGGATTTGGGCATTGTGAATGAAGCTCGTGGCAAGAGTGATTTGGAGGAAAAGGATTGCGAGAACGACGAAGCTTTGAAGCCAGTGCCTCATGCAGCTTATGCCACAGGCCTCGGCGAACAAGCAGCCTGCCACTTTAAATGAACTCGAGACCGCCCTTATCGTTTCTGCTCTTTGAAACACTTGCATCACCGACTTTTTGGGGCAAAAAAGTTTGTGTTTTCACACACATCTTTTTTTAAAAGCTGTGTTTCATTTACTTCGGACTTCGGGATACAGCGAACGGATGCCGCGTCACTATCAGGTTCGTTATAAGCGGGCTCGACTGTATTGCCCAGGTCACCTGCAAGTTATACACGTGCCGTAATTTGGAAGAATGACTGCTGCACAAAGTCCGCAAATCTGCGGCATGCATCACGAACCGACACTGCAATGTGAAGTAATTAGGCAGTTTATTTTAAAACAGGACGTACTCAGTGATTGAACAACTGTTTCACGTTTTCGCGCCGCTCTCGCTGCAGGTAAACTGGGGCATATCATGAGCACTTGATAGTTTAAAGTCGTAATTACGAACTATATGCATCGATCGTATAGGCAATACCGTCAATAGCCTCGAAATTGCTCAAAACATGAACGGTGATAAAGGGCCATACCTGCAACAGCCTAATAAGTCGACCAGATTAAAAATTGACATGCGTTTAAGAACCGTGACGAACATGCTGCGAGATCTACGGGAAAAAGCGAGCTTTGATGCTAGCGACGCTGCGGCAAACAAATACGTCTTGTGTGTAGCCTGTCTACGCAATTTGCCCAAGACTGCTTACTTACGATATCAGTAGTTCGGAAACAACCCAAGAGCGATCCGATTCACAAAACACACCACACCACACAGCTGCTCTCAATACACCCCCGACGCAGCTTGCCTGAGACTGTTTACTTAAGGTTTGAATAGTTCAGAAACAACCCAAAAGCAATCTGATTCACAAACACACCACACATGCACACACAGCTGCTCTCAGTACCGGCGCTACTGGCGAGTCCGCGGCGGCCTTGCCTGCTGGCGCGGCAACCACAAAAAACTGCAAAAATTCCAACAGATTGCGGCAATGATGTTCGTGGTAGCCGCTGCCAATGAGTGTCGTAGCAAACAACATGGGTGTCCCCCCCTCTCTCGCGCATTCTCCAGCATACTGTTGTCGAACACGCGCCCCCGGCAAGGTAAACCCGCCAGATCTCCTTACTCGCGGCCTGCCTGCTTCCCGTTAAAAAACGTGTGAGCTGTGGTAGACGGGACTCTTATGGGTGCGTTTGCCGGAAAGTGAGTGGCCCCAAGGCTTTCCGGAAACTGCGTTTAAAGACACGAATTAGAGCGGAAGAGAAAGACTGAGGCCACAATATCAGCTCCTCCCAGTGATCTCGTGGACGTCCAGCGATTCGGCTCCTTCACCAAACTGATACGTGCCGCTGCTTGGGTGCTGCCCTTTAATCGCAATGATTAGATAGAAAAACTTCGAATGCGCAGCCCTCTCTGCAACAGAACTGAATCAAGCTTAGTTGTTTTGGATCCATCACGAACAAAAGAGGGGGCTACTAAGAGAGTATGAGAGTGTTCGAGAATTGAAGCAGCTACATCCAGATTTACCGCTGAGAAACACGTCGCTCATGATTAATGCTCATGATAGTGCTAAGAATCAGCAGAAGACTGCAACATAGGAACATGAGCTAGGAGGCCAAACACACCAGCGTGTTAGTGTGCTACCCAAAAAAAACCAGCATACCAAAGCTTATAATTAGAAATTGTCATCACCAGGTATGGCATGGAGGAATTCGCGACACTACAACGCAACTTTAAGAGAAGTACTGGGTGGTTGGAGCTAGACAGCTCGTCAAGAAGGCCCTGAAAGAATGCGCAACGTGTCAGCGTTGTGAAGAAGAAGATGTGCCTGCAGCAAGCAGCATCGCCAATGCCCGGCTCTCTCGGCTCGTGCTTCGGTTCGTTGCTGTGCCGATCGCTCGACGGTTCTTCACGCTGCCTTGTCGCTGTCTTTAACTGCTAATAAACCGTTTCACATTTGGTGGAGGTGCTGTTAATCCCCGTTACACCCTGGAGCTGCGTAGCCGCACGCTATTGCCCGTCATGACTGACAACGCCACTCCATCGGCGCCTTTGCCCCAGTTCAACTGCCCTGGCCATCCTAGGCTACGGGACCCGAAGGTCTTCAGCGGTGCAGATGGGACCAACGTCGAACACTGGCCCAAGCACTGTGAACTGGTGAGCGCCAACAATAAGTGGGATGAAGCCGACAAGCTGAGCTACGTCATATTTTATCTCACTGGCGTCGCCGAATTGTGGTTTAACAACCACAAACACAACATCCCCACATGGAGCGTCTTCAAGATGTCATGAGCTAAAGTGTTCGGTCGGCCGGCTGTCCGCAAGCAGCGGGCAGAACAGCACTTGCGCGTCCGCTCTCAGCAGACTGGCGAGACCTTTACCAGCTATATTGAGGACGTCGTCGACCTTTGTCGACGTACTAATGACACCATGCCCGAATATGACAAGGTCAAACACATCCTGAAGGGCATCGACAACGGCGCATTTCAAATGCTCTTGGCAAGAAATCCGAGCACAGTTTCCGAAGTCATCAGCTTGTGTCAGAGCTACGACGAGTTGAAGAAGTAACGCACTCTGTCTTGGCAGCCACAGCGTGGTAGTGAGTCACTGTCCAATTTCGACACCCTGCCTGACAATTCACCGTTGCTTCAGCAAGTCCGAGCCTTCATTTATTTATTTATTTATAAAAAGAATACAAAAATACAAAAAAAAAGAATTCAAATACAAAAAAAGGAACACTAAAAATAAGAAATGAAAAATTAATCAACATGACAATGGCGAAACGTCAAGTAGATACATGTTCAATGGAATCTGCACTTACAAGTTGTGATAAATGCAGATTATTCCAATTGTTTATAGTGCGCGGAAAGAAAGAATATTTGAAGAGGTTAGTTCTGGTCTTATATGGTGTTAAAGAAAATTCGTGACGATGCCGTGTTCGACGTGCTGCAAGTGGTGTCACATACACGTGTGGGTTCAGAGAGAAAGAGTTGTTTTTCAGTTGGTAGAGAAATTTTAGCCTGTGTATTTTCCTTCGAAGCTGAAGTGTCTGGATATTATGTTGTTTCATTAGACTAGTGGGAGAGTCAGTTATTCTATATTTAGAAAAAATAAACCTAACTGCTCTGCATTGAATCATCTCTAGAGCGTTTATGTTAATTTTTGTGTAGGGATACCATACGATGCTTGCATATTCTAGTTTCGGGCGAATGAGTGAAGTGTAGGCTAGGGTTTTAGTATAATGAGGAGTGTGCTTTAGTTTGTGCCTGAGGATAACACAGTTTTTTGAAGGAGGAGTTACATATGTTGGAAATGTGGTTATTCCAACTTAGGTCACTAGTTATCATGATTCCAAGATACTTGTATTGGTTTACTTTGGTGAGCGGTGTAGATCCTAGGTTATAAGCAAACGACTTCATATTAATTTTTTTTTGTTATAGACATGTAGACTGTTTTTTCCTTGTTCAATTCCATATCCCATTGCCCGCACTACGACAAAATGTTTTGAAAGTTAGAATTAGGCATTAATTGATCATTAAGAGAACAAACTTTGTTAAGCACTATACAATCGCCTGCGAAAAGCCTAATTTAAATAGAGGAAAAAATTTTGTTAACGATGTCATTTATATATATTAGAAATAGTAAACGTCCCAAAACACTACCCTGGGGTACTCCAGACGCTACTGAAAGTTCATTAGAAGAGTAATTACCGATTGATACAAGCTGTTTGCGATTATACAGATAAGCTGCTCCCAGTCAACTATGTATGCGGGAAGGTTAATTGATTGCAGTTTTTCAATAAGTTTACTATGAGGAACAAGGTCAAACGCTTTCTTAAAGTCCAGAAATATCACGTCGATTTGGCTCGACTTGTCAAGTGTACTAGCAAAGTGGTGAATAATTGTCGTTAATTGTGTTACAGTCAATAACCCTTTGCGAAAACCATGCTGGTGAGGAGAAAGTATATTGTTATCATTTAGAAACTTCGATATTTCTTTAGCAATAATATGTTCAACTAATTTGCAGCACGTGGACGTTAATAAAATGGGTCGATAATTGGTTACTTGTGCTGCGTCGCCCTTTTTCGGAATGGGAACGACACGCGCAGTTAGCCAATCTGCAGGAAGAATAGCTGACGACAACGAGGAACGAAAAATGATTACCAAAAAGGGGGCTAACGCTTCAGCATATCTGCGCAGAAAGGCATTCGGTATGTTGTCTGGTCCTGGAGATGATTTAATTTTAAGTTTCAGTAACATTGATACCACACCTGGTTGTGATACAATATCAGTGTTCGAGTCGCATGGCAAGCGATTTGGGTTTACAATGGTATTAGAACTAGAAAATACACTTTGAAAATAACGATTAAAGCGCTCTGCGATACATTGCTTATCGACGACAAGACCTTCGTGAACGATTTGGTCAATAGAGTTTGTTTTCCTGCTTATAAAAGACCAAAATTTTTGGGGTGCCGTGCGAATGAAGTTTGGCAACGTGTGCTGGAAATACCAGCGCTTAGCTAGCTGTACTTCAAGGTTTAATTTATCTTGCATTTAGTGCATAATCACACGGGAGGCCCGCCGTCGCCTTAGGCGCTTTACTTTCCTTTTGAGGTGCAAGATTTTTCTCGTTATCCAAGGAGTAGTTTTCGGTGCTTTTTTAGTTTTGTTGGGAATAAAGTTGCTAAGACAGTAAGCAATAATTTGTTTCAACTCATCCCAAAGTACAGTAGTATTGTTGCTTCGAAAATTATCAAGGCATAGTTCCAAATAATCCAAGACACTTTTATCTCTGGCACGAGAGTAATCTTTAACCATTATCGTTTTACATTTACTGGTGTTAGGTACCTTCAAAGAAAAAAAACATTATACTAGGTTGTGATCAGAAATTCCTGGATCAACCGATATAGAAAAGTTTTCTAATGAACCACTAATAAACACAAGGTCCAGTATGGATGCTGACATACCACAGGTGCGCGTTGGCTGTTTAACTATCTGATCCAGATTGTGAGATTGGATGATGTCATGCAAATATTGTAAATGTGAATTATTCGTGGTGCAAAAAAAACCCGTTTTCCCAATCGACATCTGGCAGATTTTAGAAGAACCTTATCGTTTGCGAAAGACGCCATGTGCGTAAAAAGATCGCGAAAGAATTCGGGGGGAGAGTCAGGTGCTCGATAAGCGGCAAAAAGTAAGAATGATTTATCCCAGCAAGAAAACTTTAGTGACACGGTTTCCAAGTTATCAGCCTGTCGTAATGGGGTAGCGGCTATAGTGTTTTTTAACAAAACAGCCCCCCCGCCCCCCCTAGTACTTCTGTCACGGCGATACGCCCTGTACGACGGAGGAAACACAACTGCATCTTCAATATTATCATGCAGCCAAGTTTCCGTTATGACAACTACATGAGGGTTGTAACTTAAAATAGTAGCCTCGAGGCTTTCTGATTTATTAACAACACTACGGGCATAATTGTTTAAAACTCGAAGTTCTTTAATTTCAGAGGAGGCCTCCACTGAGGAAAGTCAAGAATTTCTGGTAATGTTTTGACGACCGTCGATTTTGACCCTCAAGTTGTTGCTTTCATCCCATGTGAAAAGTTCATTGTTAATGCGCAGCTTATCGTTACGCAGGCTAACTTTCTTGCCTTGCTCTCTATCAGTTCTAGCGCTATCCCACAGCAGTTTACGTTTCCTTAGTGTATTGCGCGAATAATCGTTCTGAACTGATATTCGAGTACCCTTTAGTTTATGAGCATTTTTTAAGATATGCTGTTTTTCAGTGACATCCTGGAAGTAAATGATGACTGGTCTTCCACTACCCGCGTTACTGAGGCGATGAATTCGGCCGACAGATTTACAATTAACCGAAAGCTTCTTGGAGAAAACTTCTTCAAGAACCTTATTTTTAAGGATAGCTTCAGTTTCACCCATATCCTCAGGGATCCCAAGGACTACTAAATTGGATCGCCTTCTTCTATCCTCGAGATCAGTCAACTTCGCTTCAAGCAATTTTACAGTACGTTCAAGGTCATCCACGCGTGAGGCTCGTCTTTCCAATTCGACGAATCTGGCTCCCCAATCAGCTATAACTTTTTCAACGTTATTCTGTTGTTCTCTGAGTGCAGTTACATCCGCTGTCAACTTTTTCTGGCCAGACAGCAGCTCCCTCAACATCGACTCGACAGAAGCACCACCACTGTTAGTGGGGCCGGGATTTGACTCGACGTCACCGCACAACAGCAACAAACATACACAGTATACATCATAAGCAATAGAAGCACAGCGTTAGGGGCACGGCAAGACCAAAAGACCGCGACAATCACTCCTAATCGTGCTATAGCAGTTACTAACCTGCACGAGGTAGCAAAACGGTTTGAGCCACATGTTCGTCGATGGTCTGCCGTGCCCACCGTGAGGAAGTCCGTGAGGAAGTCGCCCGCCATTCCTCATCCTCATCCGTGATTCCTCATCCTCATTTCTCATCCGTGAGGAAGTCCCTCGCCAACTTTCTCTAGTGCCCTTCACTCACGAGACCACCACACGTCTACCTGCCCCGCTTCGCACTGCTATTTCGGAAGAGGTTGCCCAAGCTGTTCCTCTTGCGCACCACGAGCCACCTCTATCCAGCCGTGTTCATTGCCAGCGTGTCACGCAGCCGGTAGGCCCTCCTGTTGCCTATCCGCCAGCCGTGCAGCCTGTGGCCACACCCCTAACGTATGCAGGGCAGCCTGTGGCTCCTCCTGTCACCAGTTCGCAAGAGATGCAGCTTGTAGCAGCGCCGTTCACATATGCAGACGCTGTGCGTAGGCTTTCGCAACCACCCTACACCTCGCGCTCACAGCCCGCACACCCGGCTGCTTATACTACACCTTGGGCAGCCCCAACGGTCACCAATCTTTGAAGGACGCCCGATAACCGACTGATAAGCTACGCCTGCATCACTCCCGGACACGTTGCCCGCTACTGCTGCCATCAACCGCAGATGTTTGGCGACTATGTCTGATCGTCGCAACCCGGCAGCCAACCCTTCGTGCAATACGGGCCGGTCTCGTCACCTCGCTATGCCCCTCCCAACGACCTTGACTTCGTGACGCCGCGCGCACCCTCTCCTCGTCTGCGATCGCCTTCCCCCATGCGTTGCCGGCCTGGACCTTCTGACCAGGAAAACTAAGCACCGCAGTTCAAGAAGCAAGAACTGCGCCATTTTTGAACTGTCTAAGCCCTCGCCCCTCTCTTGCTAACGTGGTCGCAGTAACTGTCGAAGGTTATCGTGCTTTCGCCCTTGTGGACACTGGCGCCGCTGTTTCTGTTATTGACGCTAATATCTGCCGTGTATTACGTAAGGTCACGACGCCACTTTTGGACTGTCCCTCCACACCACAAGTGCACAGCAAGTAACGCCTCTCGCAGCCTGCACTGCAAGAGTGTCCATCGAAGGCATTGTTTACATTGTGGAGTTTATTGTCCTCGATGTCTGTTTGCATGACGTCATCCTCGTGTGGGACTTCCTATCCCGCCATAATGCCCTCATCAACTGTGCACGCACAGAAGTCGAGTTTTCACCCTTTTGTGATGTCCCATTACTTGACGCTCTTCATCAGCTGCCGAAGTTGTACGTGCATGAAGATACCAATATTCCACCTGAAAACTTTGCACTTGTTCCCGTTCCATGCAACGCCTACACTGACGCTACAGTCTTTTTTATGCCTTCCGATATCTTCACGAGTCGTCGAGCTCTGCCGCTGCCTTTCCCAATGATTGACCTTGCCGCCGGAAGGAGTAAAATGTTCATACTCAACCCGCTTTCCACACCTGTCACTTTGCTTGCGGGGGAATGTCCCGGCCGCATGCAGGATCTCAACCCTTCGTCTTTGGTTGATGTCCCGGATGACAACTGCGACCACCCAAAATCACTGCCAGCCCTCGAGGAGTCGTCCAAGGATACATTTTCCAGTGCCATCGCCAACACCCTCACTGCCACCAAACATGCCGACCTGCTTGATCTTCTGCATGAGTTCCGGAATTCTTTCGATGTGTCGCAACCTCAACTAGGCCGCACGTCGCAAGTGAAGCATCATGTTGACACCGGCCTACACCAGCCACTTCGTCAAAGACCATACCATGTCTCCACTGAAGAGCGCCGCGTCATCAACGATAAAGTCATCAACGATAAAGATAAGGATATGCTTCGTAGAGACATCATTCGACCATCTCACAGTCCCTGGGCGTCTCCTGTCGTCCTGGTGCGTATGAAAGACGGATTTATCCGATTTTGTGTGGACTATCGTCGTTTAAATATGATAGCCCGCAAGGACGTATACCCTTTGCCGCGCATTAATGACGCCATTGACACCCTTTACAGAGCAGAATTCTTCTCGTCGCTAGATTAGCGGTCTGGCTACTGGCAAGTTCCAATGGCTGAAGCCGATCGCCAAAAAACTGCATTTATTACACCCGACGGACTATACGAGTTTAACGTCATGCCCTTTGGGTTTTGTAACGCGCCCGCCACGTTTGAACGACTTATGGATAATACGCTACGTGGCCTCAAGTGGCATACGTGCCTCTGCTACCTCGACGATGTCGTGGTTTTCTCGCACGACTTTTCTACGCACCTCCTTCGCCTCAGGCACGTTTTGACTTGTCTGGCCGACGCTGGCCTGCAGCTTAACTTGAAAAAATGCCGCTTCGCTGCAAGCGAGCTCGTCATCCTAGGCCACATCGTGTCGAAACACGGCGTATTACCTGACCCAGCAAAACTTCGAGCAGTCGCAGAATTTCCCAAGCCGACGACCATGAAGGAACTTGGCAATTTTGTAGGCCTATGCTCTTATTTCCGGCGCTTTGTTCGCAATTTTGCATCCATCATGTCACCATTAACCCAGCTTCTTCGCAGTGACGTGAACCTCTCCTCCTGGTGCCCTGCATGTGACATTGCCTTCACTACTCTGCACCGTCTGCTTACCTCCCCACCTATTCTTTGCCACTTCGACCCGACTGCTCCTACGGAAGTGCACACAGACGCCAGCGGCGTCGGGCTAGGCACTGTCCTCGCTCAAAAAAAGCCCGGCTATTCAGAATACGTTGTAGCCTACGCTAGCCGCACTCTGACAAAAGCCCAAACTAATTACAGCGTGACAGAAAAAGAGTGGTTGGCTCTGGTGTGGGCGCTTGGAAAGTTCCGGCCATACTTATACGGCCGCCCGTTTGATCTAGTAACTGATCACCACGCGCTTTGCTGGCTCTCCACGCTGAAAGACCCTTCTGGCCGCGTTGCGCGATGGGCACTCCGCATCCAGGAGTACGACATTCGCGTCGGATACTGCTGCGGACGCAAACACTCTGACACTGACGCCCTGTCCCGCTTACCTTTGCCACCAGATCCGACGTGCGGAAACACGTGCCTCCAGACCTTGTCATCGTTAAATCTTGACTCAATTGCCACCGAACAACGTCGTGACCCGTGGATCGCATCTCTTCTCGAATATCTATCCGGTACGCCCAATCTTCCGGTATCTCGATCCCTCTGACGTCAAGCTTTCCATTTTGCCATCTGCGATCAACTTCTTCATCGGCGCAACTACGCTCCTGCTGGCTACCGCTGGCTACTGGTCATTTCACGCACTTTAGGATCGCAAGTATGCGCCTCTATTCACGACCATCCACAATGTGGCCACGCCGGGGTGTTCAAAACATATGAACGCCTTTGCCATCGCTATTACTGGTGCGGCATGTACAATTTTGTACGCGAATTTGTGCAGTGCTGTCCTGACTGCCAGCAACCCAAATCCACACCGACTCAATTGCCACCGAACAACGTCGTGACCCATGGATCGCATCTCTTCTCGAATATCTATCCGGTACGCCCAACCTTCCGGTATCTCGATCCCTTGACGTCAAGCTTTCCATTTTGCCATCGGCGATCAACTTCTTCATCGACGCAACTACGCTCCTGATGGCTGCCGCTGGCTACTGGTCATTCCACGCACTTTACGATCGCAAGTATGTGCCTCTATTCACGACCATCCACAATGTGGCCACGCCGGGGTGTTCAAAACATATGAACGCCTTTGCCATCGCTATTACTGGTGCGGCATGTACAATTTTGTACGCGAATTTGTGCAGTGCTGTCCTGACTGCCAGCAACGCAAATCCACACCGCTACATGCGACTGGCGAATTCCAGCCATTTCCGTGCCCTGCCAAGCCATTTGATCGCGTTGGCCTTGAGCTCTACGGCCCCCTTCCATTGACACCAGATGGCAATCGGTGGATTATAGTGGCGGTCGACCATCTAGCACGCTACGCCAAAACAGCCGCTTTACTGAGCGCTGCTGCTCAGGATGTCGCCTCTTTTATTCTACGTCGCTTTATCCTTTGACATGGCGCACCTCGAGAGCTCCTTAGTAACAGAGACCGCGCTTTCCTCTCCAAGGTCGTCGAAGCTCTGCTTTCGGAATGCCACGTCATTTATCGAAAAACGACAGCATACCACCAGCAGACTAATGATAATGAGCTAACGGAACGGTCTAACCGCACGCTGGGTGATATGCGCTCATTGTACGAGGCATCTGATCACAGCAACTGGGACCGTGTTCTCCCATACGTCACATTCGCATATAATACTGCAATACAAACAATCAAGGGATTTTCACCTTTCTTTCTTCTTTATGGACGCGATCCTTCCCATAAAATTCATACTCTACTTCCCTACCGTCCTGATGCTTCCGAATGTCCACCTATCTCCGATGCTGCTCGACAAGCCGAAGAATGCCGCCAGCTCGCCCGTGCGTTCACCTCGGACGAGCAGCAACGCCACAAAGAAAACCATTGACCATCTTTTCAGGATCCCAGCTATGCCCCAGGGTCTCTCGTGTGGCTTGCCATCCCATACCAAACTCCGGGACTCTCATCAAATCTTGTTCCCGGGTACGAGGGGCCTTACACTGTTTTGGAAAAAAACCTCTCTGATTAATTACCTAATTGAGCCAGTTTCCCGATCAAATGACATGCGCCGGCGTGCACGTGACATCGTCCATGTTTCCTGCCTAAAACCGTATCATGAGCTTCTCCCTAAAACTTTTTAGGTCGCCAGGATGGCTCCTTTTTCAGCGGGGGCGATTGTGAAGAAGATGTGCCTGCAGCAAGCAGCATCGCCAATGCCCGGCTCTCTCGGCTCGTGCTTCGGTTCGTTGCTGTGCCGATCGCTGGACGGTTCTTCACGCTGCCTCGTCGCTGTCTTCAACGGCTAATAAACCTCTTCACAGCGTTTTCATGCATTACCTGCGAACGAGGTACTTGCTCCTCTACCTAAAGACCGAATAACGAAGGGTATACCATTTGAAGTGACTGGTCTCGACTTCGCCGAACCTAGTCTCTTAAAAGGAAATCTACTGTGAAATGTGACATCGCGTTGTTCAGTTGTGGAATAACCCGAGCGGTTCATTTGGAGCTGGTGATCAACATGTCAACGACCTCTTTTCTTCTTGCCTTCAGGACATTTATAACAAGACGCGGCATTTCGAGCACGATTTACAGTGACAATGCACCAACCTTCAAGAACACCAAGACAGATTTGGCCTCTCTTTGGTTGCAGTCAAAAGCAAGGAAGTACATGACTACATTGTGAATTCCCGTGTAAAATGGAAATTCATTGATGAGAGTGCACCATTGTGTGGCGAATTTTACAAGCGCCGCGTAGGACTGACGAAGGAGGCACTAAAGAATACACATGGAATAAGCTTCAGTAGTATTGTGGAAACAGCCACTTTGTTGACAGAGGTTGAGGATGTCATCAATTCTCGCCCCCTCACTCATGTTCACGCAGAGAGCCCAATGAGCCCAGACTTCTCTGTCCAACATCGTTTCTAACTGGAAGGCGATTAACGGCACTGCCAGTATTGCTGTTTAGAGAAATCGGTGCCTTATCCTGCACAAACTTGAAGCAAATGATTTCGAGAAGAAACAAGTGTCTGCTGGGTTTCTGGCGTCAATGGAAACGAGATTACTTGCAGGATCTACAAGGGACCCGCATGAAGTAAACCAACGCCTCAAGCAAGTAAACATCGGCGAAGTGGTACTACTGAAAAGAGATTACCTAGCCAAGACAGCAGTGGAGAATGGGCACAATAGAAAGGGGACTCATTGGCAGCGATGGCCTCCTGAGGGCCTTTGACGTGCGTATGCCAGGCGGGTCGACTCTTCATCGGCCGATTCAGCTGCTTTGTCTGCAGGAACTTGACTTAACGAGGAAACTTAACGAGGAAACTTGACTTAACGAGGAAAATGCCCTGGTCATTTCGGTGGGGAGTGTGTTGCGGACAAACCCTTTTTTCTTTCTGCCCTTCAGGTGAAAGGAAGAGCCGCGAGTCTGTTGTGCAACCCCCCTGCCCGCAGCACTTAAACCGTGAAAGGCGCTCAACTGAAAACGTGTGGTTCAACCCTCGGAGGAAGGGACACATGCACCGGTGTAGATGGTCGCTTTGTGTGTGTGCGTGTGCATATTTGGCAGTGTGAAAACACGGGTCTCGTCTGGCGATGCGGGGTGCTCAGAGTAGCAGGCGGACAAAGAACGGAGGGGTGCATAACAAAAAGCGGTCGGGAAGAGCGGCAACTAGAGGGGCGCGGAGGCAAGGTCGGCGTTTAACAATAAGAATGTAGGGGCACCTCGCCGATGCCTAACCAGTTGTCGAAATTGGTTTTCCGGGAAGTCGGCAGACCGCTGACTCCGTTCGCTGTAACCGATCACCAGCGCTCAGAGACGTTCATAGTAAGTGCAATTTTGTGCCATTGAACCAATGTATATTTTCACGGTCACATGGATATGTTCGTTTTAGGCGAAAGTTCGTTTTAAGTGGGGCCGTAATATGTAGCCTTGACTGTACCAGCAACTTTGAATAGTGCAAGGCTTTAGCTTTTTGCAGAATGCAAGTGAAAACCTGTAAATATCATTAAGTTTTAAGATTTACTAAACGTGGAGCATTTCAGTCGGCGTAACAAACTCTCAAGCTTCAAAAATGATGAATTGATACGAAGGTAATGTAATGACACCGAGGATTACAGAGCCAACACGGTCGCCCTTCCTATTTATTTCAGTTCTTCCTCTTCCTCCACATTCAAGAACTGAACCCTTTTCTCTTCTTTTCCATCTTTTTTCCAACACTTTCCCAGTTTCTTTTCTTCACCCCTCCTGGGTTGATAGTGAAGAATGTTGCTTGCAGCGGCGAATTGAAGTTGTTTCTCATGAAGGTAACCTATGGTCTTGAGCACACCTTGCTGTACTGATATCTTGACGACATCTTGGTATACTGACATCTTGACGACATCTTGCTGTACTGATATCTTCACGACTCTAAAAGGCCCAAGAATCCTTATGTCCATACTCTGCAGACCCTTTCACACAAGCATCAGATCGTTTAGGTCAATGTCCGGCCTGTGTCCTGGGTGTCACTTGTCGAATTGGATCTTCATCGCCCTTCGGTACCTGCTTCGCTCCTCGTTGGTTTTGCGTTGTTCAAACAACTGCAGTTTGTCGTCGATTCCAAGTTCTTTGTCCGCTGGCAACTATGGAATTTTGCAGTGAGCAGCAAAGTGTGGGCTGCAGCTTGCAGCCAAGGCTCGCAGTATGTGTCCTGTTGTGGTATGCAACAGCCGCTTCTAGACAGCATTTCGACCAGCCTTTAAACGTTTGGTACGTGGAGACGAATGTGTTGATGTTACGGATGACTCTTTCAGCCATTCCATTGGGCTGCGGGTGAAAGCAAGCACAACGGCGTAGCGTAACACCCCGACTGTCTGCCCACTGCTGCAGCTTCTTACTCAAGAATGCCGGTCCATTGTTCGATATGACAACTTTCAACTGTGAAAATATCGCTCACTCGAGCAAAGATATAACGCTGTTTGCGTCTTCTCGTTCAGGATGCGCCGCTACCATTCTCGTGCATTGATATATGCCAATCGGGTAAGACTGTGTCTTGCAAACTGCAGCACTCCTCTTTTTCAATTCTGCAAAGTCCACGTGCACAACTTCAAAGGGTTTCTCCCAGTGGTTTGGCAAGACGAGCTCGTCGGGTCAAGGCCGGTATTTGGCTTTGTTCAACTGACACAAGTGACATGACGACACACTCTTTGATGTCTTTTTTTATGTTTTTCCATGTGAAGCATCTTAAAAACTTCTTATAGGTATGCCAAAAACCATCAAGACCACCGGATTCCGAACTGTCATGGTACAAATAAAGAACTTTTTTAACCAGTGTCCCTGGAACAATGAACTTGCCATCCTTGAATTGAAGACTTGCTAATCGAGACAAGGAATCTGTGTCTGTAAGTCGCACGATGCAAGACATCAAAGTCGTACTGCTGAAGTTCATTGACCCATCGGGCCAATTTCCCTCTAGGCGCTGACATATTCAAAAGGTGCATTAGTGCTTGATGGTCTGTGTACAATGCAAACTTCTTTCCATCGATGTATGATCGAAAGCAGCCAACCGCTATCAAAACAGCAAGAGCCTTCTTCTCAGTTATCGAATAATTCTGGTGAGTTCCGTTGAAGGTATAGGAGCTGCTGAGCTGGAGGTGAACGAACATCTCTTTGGCACAGAACAGCCCCTGTACCATAATTTGAAGTGTCCATATTCATCTCAAAAGGCGAGATGTAGTCTGGTAAGCACAGGGTCCGATGAAATGCGATGTAAAAGTTCCTGATAAGCCCTTTCACATTTCTTGGTCCAAACAGAGGGCACTTCTTTCTTTGTGAGCTCCGTCAAGCACTTCGTCATCTTCGAGAAATCTTTGATAAAACCCCTGAAGTGGCCCACGAGTCCTAGAAAAACTCTGAGTGAATGAATATCATGCAGTTTCGTAAGTGTTGTGATCCTTTGGACAGACTCTTGTTTAGTACTCTTGGTAGTTTCGTCAAACATTCTTCCAAGGAAAACGACTATTGACTTGAAGAATTCACTCTTCTTCTCATTGATCTTCAGATCCGCGTCTCTGAGGGCTTGTAGCCCATTTCCAAGGTGTTCAGACTGCTCTTCTACTGACGGTAAGTACACGAAAATGTCATCAATATAAATATTAGAGAAGATTCCCTAGTATGCCTTCAAAACACTGTTCATCATCTTCTGAAACCAAGCTGGCAAATTTTTCCAGCAAAATGAAAGTCTGTTGTACTCATACATGTCAAACATTGTAATGAACGCAGAGAACCTCTTCGTTTCTTCTTGCAGAGGCACTTTCCAAAATCCTTTGCAAAAGTCAAGACGAGAGAAAACTTGCAGCTTCCAGTTTCATTAATGATTTCGTCAATATACGGCATTAGAAAAGGGAAAAGGTCAGTTTGTTTGTTTATCTGTCTGTAATCGGCGCAGAGACGAAATGTTTCGTCCTCTTTAGGTGCGATGGTAATAGGCAAAACAATAGAAAACGTAGAAGGCCGTATGATGCCGGCATCAAGCATTTTTTTCTAGCTCTCCCTTCAGCCAAAGCTTCTTTTCTCTAGATGTTATAGGCCTTCAGCTTCACCACTGTTGTACTCGCAGCTCGAATGGAACTCCAAACTTTGAGGTCGCTTTTGGATATCCGCATATGCAAAGCAGTTCAGGATACATGCGAATGACATCTTCTACAGCTTACGGGGATGATCGCCAACGGCTATGAAGGTGGCCAGCTGACAGTCACCTTACGTGGTAACTTGCCCATCCCAATAGAGATTCAAATGTAGTTCTTGCTTAACTGGATGGGACAGGAGAAGCTCATATTTCACCACGTCGAGGACCAATGCTTTCCCATGGTGCTCTTGCCTTGACATGTAATAAGGAAGTCCGCCCATTCATCATGCACTTGTTTCTTTCTATCATACCCGTGAATGATGACAGGACAATCCTTCCTTACACTCAACTCGGGAATGACGCTATTCTTGACTAAAGTAATAGATGCTCCGTTGTCACCGAGAGCTTCACGTCTTTTCTATTAACTTGCCTAGACAGGTAC
The DNA here is from genome assembly GCF_043290135.1 of Rhipicephalus microplus. Lineage (NCBI taxonomy): Eukaryota > Metazoa > Arthropoda > Arachnida > Ixodida > Ixodidae > Rhipicephalus > Rhipicephalus microplus. The sequence continues at coordinate 13,596,722 of NC_134705.1, read as the reverse complement.
ACTAGCTTGGCGTGGTCAGCAAAATAAATTCTTTCTTGCATTTGAGACAAGATATCATCAGACTGCATTTCCGATGGAGGCGGAAATGTTGTAGGCCTGTGTGCTCAGATTTGGGTGCACGTTAAAAAACCCCAGGCGGTCTAAATTTCCTGAGCCCTCCACTACGGCGTCTCTCATAATGAAATGGTGGTTTTGGGACATTAAGCCCCACATATCATCATCATCATCAGACGTTCCTTTGATTATTGCATCCTTCTTTTTCTGTCCCGTGTTGTATTTCAGAGCTAAATCCGGTTTGCTAAGCGTATCTCACCACCCAGGAGCTGAAAGCGTTTCGGGCATGCGACCTGTAGTAGCTCCTCGAGTGTTTGAGGTTGTGATAATATGGGCAGAAGAGTGAAGACGACAAGGAAGAGCGCACGGGATCGGGGAGCGCGGGACAGCGTTTGAGGCAGCGAAGCGGGGAAGGTCAGACGGTTCTTGGCTGGACGACCGGTTCAGGGAACTAGGAGACATCCTCTAGGCACTGTACTGTCCTGGACTCCGGCTGGGTGACTGACCCAGGGACCAGGCGATCCGCTGCTGTTCCGGCTGCCGTTGCTGACAGCTAGAAAACTGACTAACGAGGCCTCGACTCCGGCTGGGTGACTGGCCCAGGGACTAGGGGAGGTTCCGCTATTCCGGCAGCCGTCCCGAGTGGTTACGAGTTCCCGTTTGCTGTGGGCCGCTGGTCCTGCTGCCGTTCCGGGTGGCTGGCACGACCCATGTGTGCTACTGGGACGAACGCGGCGGCTGAGAGCTGTTGCTCCAGGGCGGAGCTTCCGAGCGACCGCTACCCTCCTGCTGCTATTGCGGCAGAAGGCCGTGAGATGGCATGGGCCAACTCACGTTGAAGACGCCAACGAGACAGACGGCACGTCACCCCAAGCGATCGACTTCCAAGCCCAAGCAAAAAACGGCGCAAGACTTCTAATTTAGAGAGGGATTTCGCATAAAAATGCATGTGACAGACTATGTTTAGAAATGCGCCATTATAGTTGCTTTTGCCGTGTAAATATATTTTGTGTGTGTGTGTGTGTGGGTGTGTGTGGGTGTGTGTGGGTGTGTGTGTGTGTGCACTCGTGGCTCGATTGTTTCTTGGCTAGCGGTCCTGGGCCCAAATCCTGACACTAGGTCACAGAGGTCTTCCAAGATGAATACGGTGCTGCATGCACTAAGGAAGTCACAATATTATCAGACACACAAGTGATGAGTCGGAGGGAGCAGGGTCAGCCTTCATTTCTAAAAAAAAAAAAAAAAGGTTCACAACCGAACCAGAAGAGTACTTCAAGGCTAATGCACGGTCCCAACTCTGAAACCTGTTTTCAGAGAAAGTTGACAGAAAATTTTGCTTCCAACCTGCCCAAGTTCGTTTGGCCTTTGCTGTTTCTTGTATCTCATGCCACATCTTCGCGACGCTTCCCAAGTACAACGGCATGATCCTTACTTTATAACGATCGTGTAGCCGAGAATTTCAATCGCACGCATATCAGAAAAGCCAAGCCAGACCTGGGCACTTATTGATGATAATACATCGTAGACCTCTGGCTTAATTATTTCTGTTAAGTGTCTGTGGGTTTCGGTCAGTGCATGTTCACGTTATACAAATGTTGTTCCCGCTTGCCGTTTTCTTCCTGCAGCTTGATTACAGCTTCAAAAATATTATTACTTTTCAAAACACAGTTTGTGTCAATGAAAGTCATATCCGCTTTACCATAAAACTCTCGTCTTGACATCATCCTCATGGCTCACTGCGATGTACACACACATTGTCCTCTGGAAGTCCTGGCTGCTCGGGGGTGTAGCACAAGATCCTGTCAATGGCAGTGGCAAGTTTGTAACAACACTGAGAATCACAGAGCCAACACCATCGCTATTCCCTTTTATTTCAATTTTTTTCTCTTCCTCCACCTTCAAGGACTGAGCCCTTGTCTCTTTTTTCTGTCTTCTTGCTTACATGTACTATGTTCATTTAACCTTACAGTGGGGATTCGGGGGCAGTGCGGATTTTTTAACTTGAAAGTGTTTTATGCCGGGGTCCACCCTGGCTCCACGGACGTACTTCTGGCACGAAAGTGACATTGAAGAATGTATACCAAAAAATTGGGAAGAAGAAAACCGGGAGGCGAGCACCTGTCTTGTGGAATCAAACCAGCAACATCACAATTCTCAACGCACGGCCCTAACTACTACGCCACAGAGTGCACGTTGTCTGGAATGCTAACGGCAAGCCATTTATATACACCATACACCGTTTCGCAGTCCTCAAAGCTTCGAAACTTTAGCACGTTTCCATTATCAGTGGCGAGATGAGTTATCAGGCTCGCATTGGGTGTGCTCTTAAGTTCATACATATAAAAAAAATTCAGAAGTGCACCTAATGGAGACTGCCCTTATGACAAACCTGAACTGACTGTCAATACTTGTTTTTAAACTTGTGCGAATAATAAATTTTTAGTCTGAAGCAAATAGTGACTTGTTTGAATAATTTTGAATTGAATTTGAATGATATGTATCACATATTATAAAGAAAAATGAGCATACTTGTATTACACAAACTAACATGCTCAATATTTTGCGTTCTTGCAAATGAGTTTTGTGGAAGACAACCACCTGTTCGTAGTACGAAGCCACAGGGAAATTCGTACGGATTTCTCAGAAATAAAAGTAAATTATCCCGGGAGCAGGCGAAACTTTTGGCAACTAAGAAGCCTTTCTTTCTGAGAAATCCATACGAATTTCCTTGTTGTTTCAAGCTACAAATGTCTTGTTTCCCTTATTTTTAATTCTTTTTGGTGCAACGAAAGGGGAAGCAATTTCGAATAGTAGCAGGATTTGAATTTTGGTAAAATGCAAGTGATAACTTGTGAAATATTTACTTTATTTAGTGCATATGAGACTGTATTACACGCCTTCAAAGTAAAAAAAAAGAAAGAAAAAAAATTGGCCCCGAATTGGCATGTTTCACTGCATATGTCGTCGAAAGACGATAGTCTTGCGTCGATGTTCTGTGCAAGAATATTGGTGAATGGTATTCTGGAGGCGCTGCGTTAGCGTCTCGAGCGTGTAGCGAAGGCGAACGAGCGCATAGAGGCACGTTAGGCACGAGCGCCATCTGGCAGTACGAAGACGGAAGGCATGTGGGCTCGTGGAGAAAGATGCGTGCTTTTCTTCGAGGTGATGAGGTGTAGAACGCAAAGCGACGGGCAGGTGCCACCACCGTGTCGTCTTAGCAAAGCGTTGGAAGCAGTCGCCTTTTTGAGACTCGGGTTGCACTGTCAGTTCAACGTGATAAACACTACGGTCCTTAGAATTACTTGTGTGTGCCTTGTCTAGTATAAAGACACACATACAAAACATCGACGTGTTGTTATGGTGCCTCAGATATGCGTAATAATTGCTTTTTAATTGACAATTGAACAAGTATGAACGGTCATTCTTGAGCAATTTTGGTAGGCGCTGTGGATGGGGTTGGCCGTTTGGTGCCGTTTGAGCTATCGGTAAGGGCGGACAAACAGACAAATGTACAGACAGACAGACCGACCAAAATTTTTTCGTCGAAGGTCCCCAAGAAAGACTGTCGTCTTTAAAAGAGGAATCGATGGTATGATGATAGATGTATGTTTGTTGAATCTTGAAGCGGGGTTTCATGGCAGTTAGGATTTTCTATGGAAAGGTGTATTCATAGTATAGCATGCCTCCATCGCAGTGCAACAAAATTAGCAGAGGAGGGGTTACATTCAGACTAATGTACCTCTCTTCGTTCATTTAGAATACTTCTAAATTTTTAGTTATTCAATGTGAATTTGAACTGTTAATTTTCGACGGAATATTCAAAATGCTCGAATATTTGCACATGGCTAGAAACACTGCGGCAACCCAATGAGGTCTGCCAGATAGGGAACACACCTTTGTGTAGTGAACCGGGAACGCCGCAACAGTGTGGCAACTCGCGCAATTTTTCTGTGCTGTCTACAGTTTGTTCGAATTAAAGGGGAGTGGTGCTTAAATGAAAGAAAAGAAGATAAAAGTGAGCCCCGTAACTGTTTACATCTTGAGTGCGACACCTCAACAGTGGCTCACAAGGGAAGAAGATAAGGAAGGATTAAAAGGATAGAGTGAAAAGTAAAGATGAGGTATAAAACGATGGGAACACGGTCGAAGGAGTCCGAGGACGGGGTACCACTCAGCGAAAGTTTCGCGGCATCAGGAGATAGCGGTGGGCGACCAAGCTGCGCTGTTGTCGGAGGACGCAGGGGTACAACCGTTCAGCACAGATTCCAGCAAGCGAGTCCCCTTGTTCAAATTTATACCTACTCAATGAGTTGAATACATTGCATGCATTGCAAAGAGCAGCATTTACTTTTTGAAGTATTTTTGTGCACACATTCGAGCACCTTCACTATTTAAACTAATAAAACAGTATTCGAAATCACTGTGATTGTAACCTAAATTACTGGAAATTTGCAATTTGGTTACTATTCGAAATTAACAAATAGATGTACAGAAAGAGACGAAAATTCCGTGGCTACTATACCATGTATTTCTTTGAAAGCATGGCCTGGGAATTTTGACCTGGATTGTATATTAGCCCACATATAACCCCCTGTAAAGATGTTTCACTGTATAAAAGGCATGTATCATGATTGCATCTTTCCAAGATGATGATGATGATGATGATGATGATGATATATGGTGTTTTTTGGCGCAAGGGCCATTTGATGGCCAAAGAGCGCCAGTTCATGAGAACGAAATGTGGACAATGGTTGTGATTAGCGGCTGTATAAGGGCCATAAAATTCCTCGCAGTAAAGCGGGTAGAAACATACAAGTAATAAAATCATGACCATGCCGTGAAAGGTGTGTGTGGTGTGAATAGGTGACAAAAGTTGGTGATAATGAAAAACGATGGTGGACATGTGTGGCATTAGCACAAGTACCTCACACGTTAGTACCCTTGCGTGCAAGGGCCGTGAGGCAAGTGCTTTCCTGTGTAGCCACCGCAGCAAAAACCTCTCTAGAGAGGTCGTGCTACGGTATGCCCGGGTATATGATATGAAAATTATGGATTTCCTTTAAAAACGCTAATAATGATTTGTGACTAAAAAGCGGTTCCCTACCGACGAACATTGCAGGGTGTAAAGGTATATGTTGTCGGTAGGATAGTGGGAAGTGTTGTCTTCTTAGTGTGTCTAAATGTTTACATTGAATTAAAACGTGAAGAACTGTTAATGCCTCACCACATTTATCACACAATGGTGGATCACCACCGGACAAAAGATGTGTGTGTGTCGTGTATATGTGTCCTATCCTGAGTCTTGTTAGTGTTACCTCTGTTAGACGTGATTTTGATACTGGTGGCCAATGGCCAAGGTGTGGCTTGATAACGTGTAGTTTGTTTTGTGTGTGTGTATCCCACTTGCTCTGCCAGTAATCCCCGAGTTTTCGTTTGAGAGACGGCTTAAGATCAAGGGCCGGGATTGATGTCGGTGTAATGGCGGTGCTTTCGTGGGCGGATGCAGCAAGCTGATCCGCCATCACGTTGCCTTGAATCTCACGGTGCCCTGGCACCCAGCACACAACAACATGTCTGTTGAGTGTGTAGAGGGTGCATAAAATGGAGTAAAGTGAAACGAGGACAGGGTTTTTTTTGTTTTTTAAGACTGTGCAGAGCCGTTACCACACTGAGGGAGTCTGTATAAATTACTGCTTTTTGTATTTGTGATTGTTTGATGTGTTTAGCTGCCACAAGTATCGCGTAAGCTTCCGCTGTGAAGATACTTGTGCCTGGATGTAGAGGGCCAGCATCCGAAAAGGAAGGGCCAACAGCAGCGTAGGACACAGAGGAGTTAGACTTAGAGGCATCTGTAAAAAACTCAGGACGTGTGTATTTGTGTTGAAGTTCCAAGAAGTATGTTCGAATATGGGCAATAGGCGCATGTTTAGTAACTTCTAAAAAAGACACATCGCAATCTATAGTCTGCCACTGCCACGGTGGCGGGTATGCTACAGGAGCCATTAAACTGTGTTCGAGTGACACTCCAGTGTCCTCAGCTAGACCCTTCAGGCGAACTGAGAAGGGCTGCCTCATTGAAGGCCTGTTTTGAAAAAGAATGGAGCTCGACAAGTCATTAATAGTAGAGTATGAGGGGTGCCTCTTGTCTGCTTTCACCTTAAGGAAATATACAAAGGACATGTAGGTTCTTTGCAGATGAAGCGACCACTCATTTGACTCAACGTAAAGGCTTTCTACGGGGCTGGTGCGAAAAGCACCCGTAGAAAGGCGGATGCCCGAATGGTGCACGGGATCCAGCATCTTCAAAGCACTTTGAGTCGCTGACTGATAAACAATGGCCCCATAATCTACGCGGGTGCGAATAAGGTTTCTATACAGGTTCATGAGGCATTTCCTGTCACTACCCCACGTAGTACGTGACAACACTTTTATAACATTCATGGCTTTTCAACATTTTGTTTTTAAATATTTTATGTGGGGTACGAAGGTCAACTTGTTGTCCAAGATTAAGCCTAAGAATTTATGCTCGGCTTTCACGGACAGTTGTTGCCCGTTCAGTTGAATGTCGGGTTCCGAGTGCATGCCTCTCTTTCGAGAGAACAAGACACACGTGCTTTTTTGTGGGTTAAGTCGAAATCCGTTTTCATCTGCCCATTTGGAGATCTTATTTAAACCCAGCTGAACCTGCCGCTCACACATGGCCAAGTTGCATGACTTGAAGCCAAGCTGAACGTCGTCGACATATGTACAATAGAATTTATTGCAAGGAATGGACAAGTGCAAAGAATTCATTTTAATAATAAAAAGTGTGCAACTAAGCACACCACCTTGTGGCACGCCTGTTTCCTGGACAAATGTTTGGGAGAGCACACTGCCCAGACGAACACGGAATGTCCGGTTTGACAGGTAACTTTCGATTATATGAAACATTCTTCCGCGCACACCAAGGTGGGACAGGTCTCTTAGAATTCCGTAACGCCATGTAGTATCATAAGCCTTTTCGATATCAAGGAACACAGAGAGAAAATATTGTTTATGGACAAACGCGTCTCTGATCTGTGCCTCGATACGAACTAGGTGGTCTGTGGTGGATCTACTTTCTCGAAACCCGCACTGAAATGGGTCGAGCAAATTATTTGTTTCAAGAAAATGTACAAGTCGGCAGTTTATCATTTTTTCGAAGACTTTGCACAAGCAGCTTGTAAGTGCTATAGGCCTATAACTCGAGGGTAAAGAAGGGTCCTTGCCCTCTTTCAAAATGGGAATAACAATAGCCTCTTTCCAGGAGGTAGGAATAGTGCCAGAAGACCAAATAGCATTGTACAAACAAAGTAAGGTTTTTCGGGTTTCGTTTGGTAGGTTTTTTAACATTTCATACATCACACGGTCAGAAGCTGGGGCAGAAGTACTGCAGGAGTTTAGAGATGTTCGGAGCTCCGCTAGACTGAAAGCTTGGTTATATGTCTTGTATCTAGTGGATTTGTGTTCAAGTTTCTGCTTTTCTAATCTTGTTCTATATTTTTGGAAAGTGTCAGTATAGTGGGACGAGCTGGATACCCGTTCAAAATGTGCCCCGAGGAAGTTTGCCTGATCTTCCAAGGTATCACCTTGAGTGTTTACGAGTGGAAGTGTGTGTACTTGTTTCCCTGCTATCCTACCGACCATGTTCCAGACTTTGGCCTCTTGTGTGTAAGAATTGATCCCTGACAAAAACTTCTGCCAGCTTTCTCTTCTGGCCTGCCGACGCGTTCTCCTGCCTTGAGACTTTATTTTCTTGAAGGTTTCAAGATTTTCGGCTGTCGGTGAGTTCCGAAGCAGCCTCCAAGCTCTGTTTTGCTGTTTGCGCGCGTTTCAGCATTCAGAGTTCCACCATGGCACACATCGTTTTCCAGGGTGTCCATTTGTTTGTGGGATGCATTTTGTTGCAGCATCAATCAAAAACGCTGTGAAGTATTTCACAGCAACATCAATGTTCAAAGTACAGATGTCATTCCAACCTAGACAAGCGATAGTATGAAACTGTTCCCAGTCGG